>NC_057866.1:263131108-263772358 GCF_019393635.1 Dromiciops gliroides
TTTTATTAGCACTTCGCAATCACAGACTAAACATGGGTCAACTGTACTTCAAAGCAATGGTTCTGAAACTGGGACCCTGAAAATTTTTCTAATGGTCCTTGCCTCAATCCCAGAAAGTTTTGTTTTTTTAAAAGTGGATAGGACAGGGGCAGCAAGGTGGTGCAGTGGATAAAGCACTGGCCCTGGATCTGGATTCAGGAGGACCTGAATTCAAATCCAGCCTCAAACACTTGACACTTACTAGCTGTGTGTGACCCTGGGCAAGTCACTTAACCCTCACTGCCCCGCCAAAAAAAAAAAAAAAAAAAGAGTGGACAGGACAGAACGGGCATGCTATGGGGTCCACAGAGTCAGAGTCTGACATGACTGAATGACTGCTCTACACTTTTAAGCAAAAACATATCCCCTTCTTCCCTCAAACACAGTATTAAGACTTTTAACCAAATTCTAGTACAGGAAAAAAAAACAGGCAAGAAGTAATCAGCAGCAACAATCAAAATATGAAGGCCGCCTTAACGATAATGCAGATAGCATGCAAAAGTTCTATCAGTGGACAGTATGATCTTGGTGGGCTGACCAAAGTGGCCCTCTTTGGCTGTTTTCAACTGTAAGAGGCCACTGCCTAGACGGGTGACCTTGGACAAGTCAGCACTCTGCTCTTCAGTCAACTCATTTGTTTCATAGGGGGCCACAGAAGATGTTCGAGTCCCTTGCATCGTTAGAGGCTAGACTACATGCGTGTTGTATGCACATGGCTGTGGGTACCTTGTCTCCCCCATTAGATTTGAGCCTCTTGAGTCCAGGGACCTGTCTTAGATCCCTAATTCTATTCATGAACCAGGTTAAAAATGGGATTCGCCGGGCTCCCTCCTTTTTAGAAGCAGCCTTTCCCAACCTCCCCGGCCCCCCTGCTAGTGATTAACTCCAGTTTATTCTGGGTCTGGCTTGTAGGTCATTGTTTGCATGTGGCTTCCCCCACCGGATGATGAGGGCCCCGAGGGCAGGAGATGGTTTCTGCCTTTCTTCGTACGCCGGGCAGTGAGTGTGTGTGTGTGTGTGAGTGTGTGTGAGTGTGTGTGAGTGCGTATGTGCAAATATGGCTACTCATACTCATCTATCAACATACATATGCACATGTTCTGGACGTGCACTCGTGTGTCCATACTAGTGTATGTACACGTATAGACACACCCGCCTGTGTCTGTAAACACACATCTATACGTGTGTATATATAGACACACACGTGTGTCTATACATACATGCACACATGTACATCCACGGAGCAGATGAACCCGTGCTCAGAGGGACTGATGCACACGTATACACACTAGTGTGTACACACACACACGTGTGGCGCCCAGGCTGTCCGAGGTCCTCAGCGCCCTCTCCGCCGGACCCCGCCGCTGACCCCTCCCCCTCCCGCTCTCCCCGGCCCGGCAGGAGGGGCTGGGGGCGGGGCCGGGGTCACGGGGAGGGGGGAGAAGTAGGAGGGGAGAAGCAGGCACGGGGGGGGGGGGGGAGTCCCGGGAGGCGGGCGCGGAGGCCCCGGAGCCCGGGCGGCCGGAGGGGCCGCGGGCCTCCGGACAAAGGGGCAGGAGCGGCGCGGGCGGGGCGGGGCGGGGGCGCGGCAGCTGCTACTCACAACAAGAAGCTCATGTCGGACGCGGGGAGGGGGCGCGGCGGCACCGGCGGCGGGGAGGGGGCGGCAGCTCCGGGCCGTCGCTCGGGCTCGGCTCGTTCCCGGGGCAGGGAGCGGGGAGAACACGGCCCGAGTCCCTCGGGGGAGGGGGCGGAGGCGGACGAGGAGGAGGAGGAGGAGGAGGGGCCCTTGGCTCCAATCGCCGCCGCCGCCGCCGCCTCCTTCTGTCCTTCTCGGCTTCCTTCCCGGCCTCTGCTGGCCGGTCCCGCCTCCTCGGAAGCTCTCGCGAGATCCGCTCGAGGACGCGCGCCCCTATCGCCCCGCCCTCCCCGAGGCCCCGCCCCTCCTCTTCCAGGAGGGCAGGGCGAGAGGACAGGTTTGAGTTGAGGGCGCGCAGGCTCGGAGACCGGGCGAGCGGGGGGGCGTGGTTAGAGAAGAAGGAACGACCCGCCCCGTGATCCCATTGGACGAGGGAACGCTCCAGGGGGAAGGCGAGAAGCGATGGGCACGGCCGAGTCAAGCGCACGAAACTGCGAGGTTGGAGGTGGGGCGCCGGAGCTAGCTCCGGGAGAGCCTCTTGTTAAATGTTCAGTGAATCTACATCTCGGGAGTCCTGCAGATGCCCCAGATCAGAGCTGGATTTATTGTTTTGTTAATCGTCTAGACTTAAAGTGATGGAGAAAATGTTAATGATGCAGATTCTGCTTAAAAGTGGGTTGTAGAAAGCATTTGTTTTTCAGAGAGCTAACTCCTGGATACTGGTATGAAGAACAATAGTCAGGTTTGCAAATATTAGCTGATTTGATCCTCACAGCAGCTCTTCGAGTGCTGTTATTAGCCCCATTTTACAGAGGAGGAATCTGAGGCAGGAAGTGCCCAGGTGAGTGTCTGAGGCTGAAATTGAACTCATCTTTGGGGCTCCACCCACTGTACCACCTACGTTCTGCGGAATCATCAGGACCTTATCCTTTTTTTAAATCGCAAACTTGACTATCAACATAAAGGAATAGGAGTGAAATCTTACCCCCAAACTTTTCACCCTTCACCAGGCAGAACCAAAGGAATTAAGGAACCACAAAGAAAGAAAATGCGTTTGTTCTTCCGCGCTTGACGTGCCAGTTTTGGTTCTGTCTTCCTTCTGTCTCATGTTGTATGCAGCCTCTATGCCCATTTGGAGCAGCAGATAGACTGTCAGCCCCAGCATTTAATTGCTAGCATTTATACAGTGATGTGAGGTTTGTAGAGCGCTTTACACACATCTCATTTGATGGCAAGCGTTTAGGAAGGCCTCACTAGGCTCCAAAAACCATGCAAAGCTCTGAGCATACAGAGAAAAGGCACAAACAGCCCCCAGCTCAAGCACCATCCTTTGAATCCCCTGTACTTACCACAAGTGCTCGGTACACACTAGGCGCTTAATAAACACTTATTTGACTGAATTGGATCGAAGAACACAACTAGCCTATGCGAACAAGCTAGAAGGCAATGTCATGAAAACCCAGAGGGGAAGAAGTGGATAGGATGGATCTTTGGGCTGGGACTCAGGAATGCCAGCGTTTGAATATCCTGTCCCAAGCCCTAGCCCCGTGACTAAGTCACTGACCTTTTGTGAGTCTCAGTTCCCGAATATGGAAAATTAAAATAATAGCACTCACAGGGTTAGGGTCAGGGTGTGAGAATCAAAGGAGTTAATGTATGCAGAGCGCTTTGCTAACCTTAAAGTGTTATAAAGATGGTACTAATTATTCTAGCGTTCATGATTTCATTCTGCAAACGGTTCCTACCTTTTCAGGAGCATTTCAAAATCCTAAAATAAGCTCCAGTGTTTCCAAAAGGCTTCCAGGCAGGCTTTGGGAAAGAAAGCTGAATGGATGACAAGAAAAAAAAATCAATCTTCTTTTACAACTAATATGGAAATATGTAGAATGTGTGTGTGTGTGTGTGTGTGTGTGTGTGTGTGTGTGTGTGTGTGTGTGTAAAACCTATATCTGATTGCTTGCCTTCTTGGCGAGGGGGAAGGCAAGGGAAGAAGGGAGAAAAATTTAGAACTCAAAAATCTTACCAAAATGAAAACAATCTTTACATGGAATTGGAAAATAAAATAAAATACAACCAAGAAAAAAAATCAGGCCAAGGGTAAGGTTTCTGTGGCCCTCAGCATGATAAAACACCCTTCATTACCTTGGATGGTGAAGCATTTCTAGAGCTGAGGTCTAGACTTGAATTCTTTTCCCCCTACTTTTACTATTATCTTTTGTTTTTATTTCTAAATAGATCCCTGGGGGCAGCTAGGTGGCACAGTGGATAAAGCACTGGCCCTGAATTCAGGAGTACCTGAGTTCAAATCCAGCCTCAGACACTTGACACTTACTAGCTGTGTGACCCCGGGCAAGTCACTTAACCCTCATTGCCCCACAAAAACAAAACAAAAACAAAAAACAAATAGATCCCCTTCCATCTCCTCTACCTGGCATGCCTTGTAACATGAAGAAGAAAGTAAACAAAGAAATTAAAAAGTGTTTCAAACTACTTCTGACTATATAAGTAGTATTCCGCACCCTCCTAAGGAAGGAGGATAAGTTTTCTCAACTCCTCTCTGGGGTCAAGCTTGGTCATGGTTACAGTTACAGTGTTTAGTCTGGGTTTTGTCTTTTTTCTCTTTACATTGGGGTAGTTATTGTGAATATTTTCTCCTGGTTCTGCTTAGTTCCTTCTGCTTTGGTTCATATGTCTTCCCATGCTTTGAATTCTGCCCCCCCCCATATCCTTGACAACACCAATATCAATTGCTGACCATTAGTAAGCAGGTAAAGCCCAAGAGCCCTGGAAATTGCAGAGTCCCCTAGATGGCTGTTCCTGATCATACCTCAGCTCCTGCAGAGGTGCAGCCCCTGTGGTGGATGAACCAGCCATACCCAACAACTGCCTCGTTTGTCGAAGGCAAACCAGACTAGCTAAAGTACTCTGAGGCAAAGCAAAACAAACCATCACTACTACCGCCTTCACCCCTCTGATGACAATGGAGACATCTCAAGACCAGGAGCTTAAGAGCCCCAGAAATAGCAGTACTGCCTCCCTCTCCCCCACAGCACTGGCTTGGCTTCCAGCCTCGCCATCATCCAGGGAATGAACCCCTATGGAGATGCGACCTCCCCAGAATATTAGAATATTTCTCTATACTCCTAGAGAAACGTGACTGAAGCCTGAATCTCCTTAGCTACCACAGCTCTTAAAGACCCAGATAAGTAAGAACTTGCCTCCAAAGCCCTTGGCATTGAGTTTTCTACTTCCCTTTTCCTTTTATTTTAAAATTAGGCTTTCTAGACATCCGCACTCCACCCTTGGTCAGCTAGCAGATTATCATTCCTGGATCACTATAGTCCCAAAATCCAAATTCCTTTCTTAGCCAGCTCCTTATTTCCCAAACCAATCTTTTTTTGGGGGGGGGTGAGGCAATTGGGGTTAAGTGACTTGCCCAGGGTCACACAGCTAGTAAGTGTCAAATGTCTGAGGCCGGATTTGAACTCAGGTACTCCTGACTCCAGGGCCAGTGCTCTACCACTGCGCCACCTAGCTGCCCCCCAAACCAATCTTTTATCTTTAGTTGGCATGAGTGAGGAAAACAACCTCTACCCCTATGATCTTCACTTTCTTGCCCAGGATTTGTCATCATCAGCAGTACGTTTTGGGCTTTCTGGCAGTATCATTCATGCCCATACAAACTGCTAAAGGGGGCAGCTATGTGGTACAGTGGATAAAGCACCAGCCCTGGATTCAGGAGGACCCGAGTTCAAATCCAGCCTCAGACACTTGACATTTACTAGTTGTGTGACCTTGGGCAAGTCACTTAACCTTCATTGCCCTGCAAAAAATAAAAATGAAAAAATAAACCACTAAAACCACTATCTGTTTTACTAAGTATTGAGAGGACCTCTGTTATGTCTTCCAAACGTGCCCTTGGAAGAGAATAGACCTCTTAGCTGTTATCAGGTGGGTAAATAGCAGTCTCCTCAACCCCCACTACCCTTTACTTCTTCCTCTAAACCTCCCTGGATAGTCACTGTTTCTGTGCTATCATTTCTTATCTTGGAGGACAAACAGCTGCTTCTTCCACTGAGGATCCAACACCTTCCTCTTCAGGAAAAGCTTTAAATTGGGGCTGGGGTGGGGGCGGGGTTAAGCGATTAACTCTACACGTGACCTCTTCCCCTCCTCCTTTGAATGACATCTCCCCTCTTTTGAACCTCCTACACCTGGAGCACAGCCATCACTTGGCTTTGACAGAAATACAAACCTCTTCAAAGTTTGCCCCCTTCTGATTAAGATATTTAGTCTTGTATTTTTTTTTAACCAGCTGCAGGTGTTTGTAATTCATCCTTAAGCAGGTCATTAAGACCTTGAAAGACTAATCACTACTTAGTCAATTGACCACCTTACCTAACTTCATTTACTTAATGATTCCATGCTGGTGCCCACCACACTTTTGCTTGCACATCCCACTGACCTGTCTGTTTCACCAGCTTGCCCACTTATCAATACCCTCTACCCAACTTGCTGTACCTTCCAATTTAGTGCATTTGTCTTGTCTTTTTTTAAAATTAGCCTTGCCAACTACCTTGTCCATGAGTCCTCTGTAGGGACATACTTCTTTTTTTGTTTGTTTGTTTTGGGTTTTTTTTTTTCGGGGCAATTGGGGTTAAGTGACTTGCCCAGGGTCGCACAGCTAGTAAGTGTTAAGTGTCTGAGGCCAGATTTGAACTCAGGAACTCCTGAATCCAGGGCTGGTGCTTTATCCACTGCGACATCTAGCTGCCCCTAGGGACATACTTCTTAATCTTGCTCCTTCTCCTTTAATTTTAATCTCACAGGAATTGAACAAGCATATAGACCTGGAGAAAGGATGCAGAAAAGGAACACATTCCAATCTAAGTCCATCCTTCTGAAACTCAATCAGCAAATCAAGTGCTACCCCCAGTTACTGGGAACCAATAAATGAAATTCCCTGTATCTTCTCAGTAAGGGACTAGGACAGATGTCTACCTCTGTGAAGGGTGCCCAACTCACAAATGTATACACCTTGTAATTTCATCAAGTTCATTGGGGGATTCATTAATGAAAGACTCCCCTGATGATCCCTGTTACATGGATTCACTGAGTTACAAGAAGATAGTGCCCAATTCCCTGAACTATGTACTGGGGACTGAACTCAGATAGGCATCAGAAGAGCCACAGGCAATGGCATGAGAGAAGGCATGGAGACAGAAAATTGAGATATAAAAGATGGCAGGTCATCTAGTTTGGCTAAAATATACAGCAGGGAATGGTTATGAGATAGAAGGAAGACAGTCCCAGGTTATATACAGCTTCATCTGCCATTTCTACACCTTTGCACTTGCTGTCTCTCACTCCCAGAATGCTCTTTCTACTCATCTTTTTCCTTTAGCTTCAAGGCTCAGCTGGTAGCCCCCCCTCTGCAGGGGGCTCCCCACTCTACTTCAGCTTCCAGTGCCACCATTTTTAACCCGTTTTGTGTTCCTAGGCCCCTTTGGCAGTTGGTGACCCTTTGGATTCCTCAGAATAATGATTCCCAATGCAATCATAAAATAAAATAGTTATCAAAAAAACCCCAATTATTTTGAAATACAATTATCAAAATATGTAAGAAACACAAGGTGACAGACCCTAGTCTAAGAGCCTCTGTCCTAGTGCTTTCCCCTTTTGAGATCACCTTCTTCTACATGCCCCATTATTTGTTTGCACATTGTCTTCCATGTTACAGCATGAGCTCCTTAAGAGCAGGAACTGTGGTTTTGCCATTTAAAAAAAAATCTCCAGCGCTTAACACAGTGCCTGGCACACGGTAAGCATTTAAGGAAGGGTTGTTGTTGTTGTTTTTAATTTTTTTTTTTTAGTGAGGCAATTGGGGTTAAGTGACTTGCCCAGGGTCACACAGCTAGTAAGTGTTAAGTGTCTGAGGCCGGATTTGAACTCAGGTACTCCTGACTCCAGGGCCGGTGCTCTATCCACTGCGACATCTAGCTGCCCCCAGCAAGCCAGTTTTAAAAACAACAACAGGGGTAGCTAGGTGGTGCAGTGGATAAAGCACCGGCCCTGGATTCAGGAGTACCTGGGTTCAAATCCGGCCTCAGGGGGCAGCTAGGTGGCGCAGTGGATAAAGCACTGGCCTTGGATTCAGGAGGACCCGAGTTCAAATCTGGCCTCAGACACTTAACACTTACTAGCTGTGTGACCCTGGGCAAGTCACTTAACCCCAATTGCCTCACCAAAAACAAAAAACAAAACAAAAAAACAAATCCGGCCTCAGACACTTAACACTTACTAGCTGTGTGACCCTGGGCAAGTCACTTAACCCCAATTGCCTCACTAAAAAAAAAAAAAAAAACTGGCTTGCTGATATGTTAGTCAATACACCTTGCTGACCAGGACTGCCATCTTGACAAAGGTGGAGGTAAGGGGAGTTGTAGCCAACTGTAACAACCATATGCTATCGTTGAGCCAACTTCCTTTTGTTAAAGGTTTAATAATCTACCAGCGTTTCATTTCCTACCAATCCCGAGTCGGGGCCAGTCTTTTGCCACCAGGGAACATGGGAGCCTGAAGAACCAGTTTAAATAACAGCCCCATGAGTCACTAGAGCAAAGGCTTGCTCGTGCCGAGCTACTTAGATCAGTTAGAAGACCCATCTTTTGTTGCTTTTCAGGTGTCTAAGACAGGACATTGTTCAGAGCTGGCCCAACTATGATGATGATGTTCTCTTTTCAGCCAGTTTCTTGATGGGGGGGGGGTGTCTAAGGGAGGGAGGGAAATTCCTGAAAGAGATGGGTTTGCTGGACTAACTTTAGTCCACCCCACCCTCCCTGGCTTTTCAGACTTTATGACCAACTGGGTTCAGGAACAATTCGATTCCACTTGCTGGGTGGAGCCCCGCTAGCATGGTCAGGGCTTAGCCACAGGCCTCCCCCACCATACCACCACACAGGCGTGGGCAGACCGACTGCTGAAATTTGAGCTGGAGACTGGGACAACAGCTGCAGCAGCTATAGGGATGGGGTGCAGCTCCCATCATCACAGGCAATAGGCAGGGAACAATCCTCTTGTAAGGAGGATCTCTGAGCACGGCTTCTGAAACATAGAGGAGATGGATGGTGCTAGTAAGATTGAACTACATCATCCAGGATCAGGGCCTATGTATAAGAGCCTGTAAGTAACCCCCCACCCAAGCATAAGGCAATGATTTTGGTTTTGGGGGGTTTTTTGAGGCAATCGAGGTTAAATGACTTGCCCAAAGTCACACAGCTAATAAGTGTCAAGTGTCTGAGGCCAGATTTGAACTCAGGCCCTCCTGAATCCAGGGCTGGTGCTTTATCCACTGCGCTACCTAGCTTCCCTATGCATCCATTCTTTAAAATCCCAACTCCACTTGGTGGTCCCGAAGCTATTCGAGTTATATCTACTCTCAAGGAACTTCTGAGATGAATCTCCCTATAGTGAAGCCTGAAGCCCTCCTGTGGTTCAAGCCATTCTAATTGGAGAGGGGTGTGAGATAGAGACATGAGATCATATATCTGAGTCACACTGACCTGAAAAAAAAAAGGAGACTCACCAAATTTATACACGCATCTAGAACACTAGAAAGCAGGTGATTATTAAACCAGAGGACCCCAGTGGGTCCATCAGGGGCTTGGGAGACAGACTGCTGCTCAGGTGAAGGAAGGTGGAAGCCCCCTGTCGGAGGCCCAAACTGACCAAACAGATCCGGGTTTGATCAGGCTGTTTGGGTACCTCAGGTTCAGAAAAGGATCAAATTGCAAGCAAGGAAAGAATGTTCATTGAGGAACATTTGACTAGGTTGAGCCCAACTTTCCTGTATTGCTAGCTGGTCACACAAAAAATGCTGTTATTTATACCAGGAACTTAGAACTTCTATGCCAGTTCTTCTGGGTAGGGCCAAATAGAAATCCCATGTAGTTAACACCGAGTAATACCACATCTCCGGAGGAGTGAAAACTACCCTCTAGTGATGGAGGTGAAGGAGGAGGGGGGTGGGGTGTTGCTGCTACACTAGCTCCCCTTACAATAACCCTCTGTGGCCAGTGAGGAAGGAAGATAGCACCTGGTAATCTTATTAAGTCATCATGCCAATTACCGGGGCCATTCCTGACCTGACAAGTAGAAGTGATCAGCCAGGGGCAGTAACATCCTGGCCTCTCAGGCCACTGTGGAGCTGACAGCTGGAGTACAGTCCCCAACAGAGGCACAAGCATCAAGGACACTGGCTGTAGATAGCAACAGCAGCAGGCAATAGCAGAAACCTAAGTCCAGTAAAGTGAGCAGACCCCACAAAGTGGGCAGTATTATAGGTACTGGCAGCAGTGGATGCCCTGTAAGAGTGGGCACCAGAACAGGAAGCAGGGCAGGTGCGTCTCAGTCTTGCCAAGTTGCTTCCAGGACAGTCCCTAGTGGTCAACCCCATGATTGCTCTCTACTTTTAGGTAGATGAAAAGATGGAATTTGGACTTACACTGGAATGGACTCTTCAAACAATTGCTTTGTTATCATGCCCTTGCCTACCAGGGTTGGGCATTCCACATCCCACAAACCATGTACACAATGAATCATTGCCACGATAAATAAGTCTCTGGGACAAGTTTCTTGGATTCACACTCCAAGAACACTTAGCTCTCCAGGGTGGATTGTTTTGTTTTTGGGGTTTTTTTTTAACATATTCCAATTGACCCTCCCAACCCTTCCTTATTTCTTCCTGTATTTGAAGTCAGCCACGGCCTTGAAGTCCATGCCCCCTCTAGGTATTCCATGCCTGCCAGGGAAATGATTGAGGTCATTAGACTTAGGCTTCTGCTACTGCCCCCTGCTGGTGCTTCCTGAGCTAACTATGATGGGGCCCTTGACGCTTCCCTCTCTGTTAAGGCCTGCTCTACTCTGACCTGTAAGGCCGGGATGTCACTGCCTCTGGCTGATCCCCCCTGCTTGCCTGGTCTGGAATGGAGTCCCGGGACTTGGCATGATGTCTTCCTTTAGTTCACTCTAAGCTCAGAGCTCCTTTGCCATGAGATGATTCAGAGAATGGTTTTCTAGAGAGGCCTGGGAGGGACCAAGGGATGGGAATTGTTACGAGGTGCCTTACTTTATAGCCAAAATAGAATTGGGAAATGTTTAACAAAATAAAAATGCAACAAAACATAGATAATATTACATTTTTTTAAAATCATAAACATCTATTAAGCACCTACTGTTTACCAGGCTGGGTATAGAAAAAGACAAAAAGCAGTCCCTACCTTCAAGGAGCTTACAATCTTTGAAAACTAAGTCAGTCTGGGGCAGCTAGGTGGCGCAGTGGATAGAGCACCGGCCCTGGATTCAGGAGGACCTGAGTTCAAATCTAGCCTTGGACCCTTGACACTTACTAGCTGTGTGACCCTGGGCAAGTCACTTAACCCCAATTGCCTCACCAAAAAAAACCAAAACCTAAGTCAGTCAGGGGCCCCAGGGATTCTTATGTATGTTTCTACTTCAGTGTGACTCTAAAGGAACTCTAAAGGAACACAGATCTGTTGTCACTCCTAGGGAGGGGACATTTTGGGTTGGTGGACTCAGGATAACAGAGGGGATGGTAGCAGAGACAAGCCCCAGGATCATCCCAGAACTAGATGCAGGCAAGGGAGTTGTGTCCTCTTAGCTTGCTTGCTAGAGATGACCCTGACTCATAATGGAGATCAGTGGCTGCAGAAATGTGCCCGGATGCTCCTACTTGAAGTAAAAAGTGTGACTTGCCTCTGATCCCCCTCTTCCATCCCTCCCCCAATATACATACATACAAGTCAGATTTTTACATGCTTAGTCCTTTCAGAGAGGGAGGTAAAGCCTTGGTCCTGGCTGTCATTTTTTGGAGTTTTCTTCCCCAGTCATACCTACCCTAAGCTTCCCACAACTCCTAAGTCATGGTTGTCCGGTACTGATAATTAAAAACCCTAAGGCCATTTAAGTGGTAGAAGACCTCCCAACTCAAATAGAAATGGGGGCCATTAATCCTACATAAACATCCCTGTAGTTTTAAAGTGTAAAGTTATCAGGGCAGCTAGGTGGCGCAGTGGATAGAGCACCGGCCCTGGAGTCAGGAGGACCTGAGTTCAAATCTGGTCTCAGACATTTAACACTTACTAGCTGTGTGACCCTGGGCAAGTCACTTAACCCGAAATTGCCTCAATAAAAAAAAAATCAACATTCTGCCTCCCTCCTTTTTTTAATCTTAGGACTAGATAATTTCTTTAGAGAGATTAATAATACTATGTTAAAAGGTTTGGTTAAGTAATTCCCATTTCTGTTTAGGGACTTACAAGCCCTTTTAACATGAACACCAAGACATGGATTTTGTCTTGTTGCAATTACTGCTGAATTCAAGATACGTTTTGACCTGACTCCTGGCACGGTAAGTATGGAGGCCAAGAGAACACCACCCAGATAAAGAGATGCCTTATCTTTGCTGATTACTGTCTCCATGCTACCACTGAACAAATTTCCTTTGGTTATAAGTCTGCAACAATCTCATTTCTCTCCAAGCCAGAGCTGAACCACCACAGCAGCCTGAGTCAGGCCCAACCCCGAACACCTCCCACATCAACTATCATCCTTATGCAGATGGCTCCTACATCTACATAGCTGGCTCTAGTCCCCGTCTTGAACTCCACAACCAACTGGTATTTCCAACTAGATGTCCTTTAGGCATCTTAAATGTAATCTATTTAAGACAGAAGTCATTACCTTTCTCTACAAGAGGACAGTGTGCTAGGCCTGGAGTCAGGAAGACCTTAGTACAAATCCAACCTCAGAAAAGAAAATTTTAAAAAAGAAAGAAAGAAAGAAAGAAAGAAAGAAAGAAAGAAAGAAAGAAAGAAAGAAAGAAAGAAAGAAAGAAAGAAAGAAAGAAAGAAAGAAAGAAAGAAAGAAAGAAAATCCAGCCTCAGATACTTACAAGCTTTTGTGTGACCCTGGGTGAGTCACTTAACCTCTACCTGCCTCAGTTCCTTCAAACTGCAAAATGGGGATAATGAGAACACCTGACTCCCAGGGTTGGGGTGAGGATGAAACGAGATAATGATTGAAAATGACTCAGCACAGTATCTAGCCCATAGTGGAATCCAATGAAAGCTCATTCCCTTCCCTTGTACAAACACAATGTCTGCCTCCGTAACTTTTTTATTTCTGTTGAAGGCATCTGCTCCCTTGCAGTCATTCAGGTATGTCACCTCAAGGATATTCTTTACTCTTTGATGGCCCTCAGCCCCAGTGCCCGCCAAGTTCTGTCAATGCCACCTTTGCCTCTCTCACTTTCTTTTTTTTTTTTTAAGCGAGGCAATTGGGGTTAAGTGACTTGCCCAGGGTCACACAGCTAGTGAGTTTTAAGTGTCTGAGGCTGGATTTGAACTCAGGTACTCCTGACTCCAGAGCCGGTGCTCTATCCACTTCACCACCTAGCTGCCCCACCTCTCCCACTTTCATACCCTCTGCCCTGGTTCAAGCCCTGATCACTTCTTACCTTGTCTATTGCAAGAATCTCTGCATTGGCCTCCCTGACTCCATTCTCTCCCCTCTTCAATCCATGCTCTATATGGCTGGCAAACTGTTAAGACCCCATCATTCCCCTGCTCAAGGAGCCCCTTCATTTGGCCTTTGAAGTCCTTTGTGAGATGGTCCCTAGCCTTCTTTTCTGGGACCTTAGTCCACTTCATCCACTTGAGTTCAGCCAAACTGGCCTTTTTGCTCTCCCTTATACATAACATTCCATCTCCCATCTCCAGGCCTTTGCCTGGGCTGTCCCCCATACCTGAAATCCATTCCCTACTCCCCTTCACTTCCAGGACTTCCTAGCTTCCTTCTAGGCTCAATTCAAGTGCCTCAGCCTACCAAGCCCTAGCCCAATCACCTCAATGGTTAGTGGATTTCCTTCCCCCCCCTGAAAATATTTCAAATCTCCTTTGTGTATGTTTTGAATTTGGTTATACATGTTGTTTACACCCAGTAGGGTGTAAGCTCCTTGAGGACAGGGCAGTCTCATTTTTGTCTCTGTATTCTTTTTTTTTTTTTGTCTCTGTATTCTTAATAAGAGCTTAATAATTTCATGTTGAATGAATGAAATGCCATTGTGGAAGTCAGGGGATCATCAGGACTGAACATAAAGATTGGGGAATCTTCTGGGAGAAGTGAATATCGAAGTTGGGAGGGTGAAAGAGATTGTCAGTGGAATTATTTTAGAGAGAGAAGGGGACTAGGACATTGCAAATGGCCTGTGTTAAGGGAACAGAAGTGGTGAAAAGAGGAAGAGGAACCAGGGAAGGAACAGTTAGAGAGGCAGGAGGAAAAGTTAACCTATAGTGATAAATTCTGCAAAATGATTGAGAACAAGAAGCTCACTTGCAATGAGGAGCATCTCCTTCTGTCCTGATATAACTGTTTTCCACCCAGGACACAGCAGTAGCAGCCCACACCTACACTATTTAGGGAAGAACCACATTTCGTTATTGACTTGTGCTTTGGAATACCTGATAACAGAGAAGATGCATCCCCAATGTGTGTCTCTGTGGAAAGGTAGGGTGAAGAAGGCTTGTGGACTGCCTGTGAGCCCAGCCCAGAAAAGCTAGGGTAGATATAAAGTATCAGCACAATGTCAATATCTTCACCAAAGTATCAGTTATGATAAACAATAATAATAATAATAGCTTGCTGTGCACAGAACATAGAAAAAAGGTGATGAAAAGCTAAGCCATGTCAAGTCATGGAGAGAGGAGATAAGTTGCTGGTTTACATAATAGGCCCAGAGAAATGGAAACAGTAGGTGGTGACAACAAATTATGATGTAAATGAATGTAATGGGATAAACATTGCTGCCGTGTAAGATATAATGAAAGGTGTGGAATCAGAGAAACCTGGAAGGACTTTTACAAACTGATGCAGAGTTGGGGCAGCTAGGTGGCACAGTGGATGGAGCACCGGCCCTGGATTCAGAAGGACCTGAGTTCAAATCTGGCCTCAGATACTTAATGCTTACTAGCTGTGTGACCCTGGGCAAGTCACTTAACCCCAATTGCCTCACCAAAAAAAAAAAAAAGATTAAACAAACTGATGTAGAGTGAAGTAAGCAGAACCAAGAGAATGATTTAATATAATGACCAATTCTACCTCCCAAAGAGAGATGTTTCCTACATGTTGGCAGAAAGGTCATGGACTAGAGTTGCTTAATGAGCCATATGTGTTCAGGCAGGGTCAGTAAGTGGATTTATACTTGCTTGATTGTACATATTTGTAAAAAAAAAAAATCTTGGGGGAAGTAGGAGGTAGTGGTAGAGATGCTAAAGAAAAAAAAGGATGGAAAGAGAAAAACCACATCAATGAATTATTTGAAAATAAACAGGAGAACAAAATACAGACAAAGTCTGCAAAGGGGGCAGCTAGGTGGAGCAGTGGGTCAAGCACCAGCCCTGGATTCAGGAGGACCTGATTTCAAATCCGGCCTCAGACACTTGACACTAACTGTGTGACCCTGGGCAAGTCACTTAACCCTCATTGCTCTGCAAAATAAAATAAAATAAAATAAAATAAAATAAACAGGAGAGAGTTGAAGCAAGCTCAGAAGGTGACACAGATAAGCAGAACCATGTCAGTACTACTCTGTTTAATTTGAAATCTTTTTAAACCCAAGCTATATGGAATAGAAATTCACCATTTTATACTCACTTCTCCTTTTCTGTTCCTCTTTGTGTGGGGAATGTTTGTGTTTCTTGATGTTTGTCAAGTTCATAATAATAAAAAAGTAAAAATAAAATAACCTCAGAGAATAGTCTGGACCCTACAAAGATGATGCACTGATGCCTCCTGTTGCCCACTGGTGAAGTGGTTGGACTTGCTGATGAGCCAGAAGGAAGGAAACCAGCATATACTTTGTGTGCTATACTTACTACGTGCTAAGTGGAGGTATACAAGTATAAGCAAAAAAAAAAAAAAAAAGGCAGTCCTGCCCTCAAGGAGCTTAAACCACAGTGGTAGAAGATAACCTACAATGAAGCTGAAAAGTCAGGGAAGGATGGAGCAAGGGATAGGGAAGAAATACAAAAACAAGTTCTACGGTTTTAATTTTTGCTGAGGCAATTGGGGTTAAGTGACTTGCCCAGGGTCACACAGCTAGTAAGTGAGTTAAGTGTCTAAGGCTGGATTTGAACTCAGGTCCTCCTGAATCCAGGGCCGGTGCTCTATCCACTGCGCCACCTAGCCGCCCCAAACAAGTTCTATGTTAAATAACAGTTTAACAATTCTTTTTTTTTTTAGGTCCAGAGAAGAGTTTAGAAAATGTTCCTCCTTCCCAGGAATAATGGGTGTGTAATGGTGCAGCTAGGTGGTGCAGTGGCTAGAGCACTGGCCCTGGATTCAGGAGGACCTGAGTTCAAACCCAGCCTCAGACACTTGACACTTACTAGCTGTGTGACCCTGGACAAGTCACTTAACTTTGTGAATTTATCATTGCCCCGAAAAAACAAACAAACAAACAAACCACACCAAAAACAAACACATAAACTCCAATAATGGGTGAGTAATAAATAATTAAATAAATAAATAAATAAATAATAAAAAGATTCAGTAAATAATGGGTGAGTAATAATAAAATGGGTAAATAAATAATAAAATTCAGTAAATAATGGGTGAGTAATAATAAAAAGATTCAGTAAAACAAAATATTTAAACTATCCATCTAACATCTAACATGGATAGTTTAAATATTTTGTTTTACTGAATCTTTTTAGAAATCTTTACTATGAGAGATGACTTGTTGAATAGGGGAGGAGAAATGATACAGTCAGAAATGAAGGTTATGTAAAAACAAGGTCTAAATATAGTAAGGGTTTTTTCTGTATAAAAAAGATGGACCAGTCACATGGAACATCTGAAGGATAGCAGGTGGAGAGACTGAGTGCTCCACTGGTATCTTCAGAAGAAAGTCTTCATTATGTTGGGTAGACCTCCTTCCATGAACTTATCAGATGATATGGACAATAGTCACACCAAATGGGTGGTCATGAATGATTTGTGACCTGTATAATCAGATAAAACATCCAAATTGAGGAGATTACAGCTTCATTCCAGTTGAATATAAAAAATAACTTCCTCCAAATTAGGAATATTAATCCCAGGTCAGTTGGTTAATGATAACTTTGGCCTCTTGAATACTATGAAAAAATATTTAAGTTATACTTTTGAAATTGAAATCTGTGCAGTTTCCCCCTCCCCGCAATTTTATTTTATTTTCAGTACCAAATTCCCTCCATCCCACCCACTGAGAAGGCAAGAAAAACAAAGCCCTTTGTAAATACATATATATATGTATATATGTATTTATATGTATATTTTGATAAACAAAAATACATATATGTGTATATACACACACACATATATATATACATATATATAATATAGAGTCATGCAAAAAAATTATTGCTTTAACTATGGAAGAAAGAGGAGATGGGGAAGGAGAAAAAGGGAAACAGGGAGGGGAGGAGGAGGACTGTTTCTGCCTGCACTCTGAGTCCATCAGTTCTCTTTTTGGAGGTGAATAACTTATTTCATCATAAGTCCTTTGAAATTGTGTTGATCAGAGTTGCGAGTCTTTCAGAGTTGATTATCTTGGCAATTGTTGTTATTGTAGTAATTGTTCTGGTTCTACTAGCTTCACTCAGCATCAGTCCATACAAATCTTCTGATATTTTTCTGAAACCACACCCTTCATTATATCTTACAGTACAATAGTATTCCATATACTTTATGTCATAATTTGTTCAGTCATCCTGCAATTGATGGGCATCCCCTTAGTTTCATTTTCTTTGCTATCACAAAAAGAGCTGTTATGAATATTTCTAATACTTTTCCTCTTTCTTTGATCTCTTTGGGGTATAGACCTGGTATCAATTTGGCCAGTCTGGTGGGTGTGAGGTAGTACATGAGAAGTGTTCATTTGCATTTCTCTAATTATTAGGAATTTAGGACACTTTTTTGCGAACATGGATTTCTTTCTCTGAAGAAATCTATTCATATCCTTTGATTATTTATCAGTTGGAGAATGACTCATTTTTATAAATTTGACTTAGTTCCCTATATATTTTAGAAATGAAACCTTTATTAGAGGAATTTGCCACAAAGACTTTTTTCCAAGTTTTCTTCTTTTCTCTTAGTTTTCTCTCTCTCTCTCTTTTTTGGTGAGGCAGTTGGGGTTAAGTGACTTGCCCAGGGTCACAAAGCTAGTAAGTGACTAAGGTGAGATTTGAACTCAGGTCCTAGACTCCAGGGCCAGGGTTCTATCTACTGTGCCACCTAGCTGCTCTACCTGAAGCTGTAGGTACATGAGGAGGGACTGGGTTTTTTTGTTTGTTTGTTTGTTTTGCTTTGTTTTGAGGGGGCAGGGCAATGAGTGTTAAGTGACTTGCCCAGGTTCCCACAGCTAGTAAAGGTCAAGCCTCTGAGGCGGGATTTGAACTCAGGTCCTCCTGAATCCAGGGCCAGTGCTTTATCCACTGTACCACCTAGCTGTCCCCTGGTTTTTCAATAATATCCCTTGACTCTCAGCATCTGCCCACCCAGTGGCTTCAGAAAGGAATCTCAGATAAGATTTTTCTATCCCTAGTCAAAATTTCATCTTCCTCCCAGTTCACAGGGCCCTCCCCCACCCCCTTTATTCGTATATATTCTATTGCTTAAACTACTGCTTCCCTAATTAGTCTTTTACTTGCTACTTGTGATTGTTTTTTCGTATAACAAGTGTTTAATGGGAGGAGACCAAAGCTAGATGAAATTAAGCTGTTTCCCTACAGGTTTAAGGTGAACCGACTTCCTTCTCCTGCCCCCAATGACTGGGAAAAGTGGCTTTGAATTTTAACTCCAAAACAGAATTATACCTTTAGATAAAAGTATCTGATATATAGTAGATAGATATTATTCAAAGCCTGATACCCCCTTGAATATGCGTGATTTCTCTCTCTCTGTTTTTTTTTTTTTTTGGTGAGGCAATTGGGGTTAAGTGACTTGCCCAGGGTCACACAGCTAGTAAGTGTCGAGTGTCTGAGGCCGGGTTTGAACTCAGGTCCTCCTGAATCCAGGGCCGGTGCTTTATCCACTGCGCCACCTAGCTGCCCCCATCTGCTGCATATTTTTAAAATCAGACCCCATGGTTCCTGAAAAATCAATTATCTGAGCTTTATGGATCTGGTTTTAGGGGAAGAGTGGGATGGGTGGGATGGGGAGAATATTTCACAAACAAGCTAGACTGGGGGACTGCTTGTTTTTAATATTCTAAAACCATAATCTGCACGTTTTCGTAATTCTAGGTAATATCGATTCAGAGACTGTATCCAGGTACATGGGGAGGCTGGGTTCCAACATGTTTGGAAGCAGAGTGTCCTCTGGTGAGCAGTCGGGATACTGCAGCCTTTGTGGAACCTCAGAGGTTGAGCTGGAGCCGATGCAGAGTTCAGGGGCTTGAGTGTAGCGCCACATGTTGGCTATATCACACACCACACTCCCTTGCTAGATAGGTAATTGACAGCCTGATTTTCCGCAAGCTGGCAGAGAGCAGGACGCGAGCCAGGTGTGAGCTGTCATTGCTACCAAAGGAGAAGCTCAGGTGTTGGGATCCCAACACTTGCACAGGAATCCTGAGCTACTGTTGTACTGTGTGAGTCAAGGTTGTGAAAAACAGCTTGAAGTCAGAGAGAGAGACCCAGGGAATCTTCCCCCCTCCTTCCCCACCCTCCCCCCCCACCCAAATGACCAGCAGGGAAATGCAGATCAAGACAGAACTGGGGGGCAGCTAGGTGGAGCAGTGGATAAAGCACTAGCCCTGGATTCAGGAGGACCTGGGTTCAAATCCGGCCTCAGATACTTAACACTTACTAGCTGTGTGACCCTGGGCAAGTCACTTAACCCCAATTGCCATGACTGGAAAAGGATGAAGCATCTCCATTGAAGACTAGGAATGATTCTGTGTAGGTATATTAAAAACGGTTTTGTTTTCCTCCTTTTAATAATTTTTTTCTATAATGTTATGAAGTGGAGAGTCAGGCTCATTACAGTGGCTGCTGAGTAGAAGCTCCGAGCCAAGGTAGTGGGAAAAAATCCCCCAAATTATACTCATACCCTTCATATAATGAGAGCTTCTGGCAAGAGAGTTACATCAATATAGTCTCTGAAAAGAGAAAGTAGATTCTGAGATCCTGAAGTTTTTCATATATGAACTTTGTGGCTTCCATTTTGACCATTTTTCTACTTACTTCACTTGAGCAGCTAGGTAGTATAGTGAATAGAGTGCTGGAGTCTGGAAGATTCTAATCTTGCCTCAATACTTAGCAGCTGTGTGAGTAGAGCACTGGATTTGGAGTCTAGAAAATCTGAGTTGTAATCTTGCCTCAGCACTTACTAGATAGACCACAATGGGCAAATCAATTAACCTCTGCCTACCTGTTTGCTCATCTGTAAAATGCGAATAATATACCTACCTCCTAGAGCTATCATGAGGATCAAATGAAATAATATATGTAAACATTTTGCAAAAATTGAAGCATGACAGAAGTGCTAGTTTTTTATGACTAGTTTTCAACAATGTTTTGGATAAGGGGAGTTGCCAAATAGTAACTTTACAAAAAATAAAACAATACTGTGGTCAACTAAGGTGAGTTGGCCAAATTTATAATTGGAAATTACTTATAAAATAAGTCTCTGTGGGGCAGCTAGGTGGTGCAGTGGATAGAGCACTGGCCCTGGATTCAGGGGGACCTGAGTTCAAATCCAGCCTCAGACACTTGACACTTACTAGCTGTGTGACCTTGGGCAAGTCACTTAACCCCAATTGCCTCACATACACACAAAAAAAGTCTGTGCATGACAAATCCTATAGTAGCCACAACTTTTAGTCACAATAACCTGGGAACATGTTATTTTATTTTGCAGGGTCTCAGTCTTGAAAAGTGTGGTGTATTGAAAAGAGCAGTGGCTTTGCAGTTAAGAGTACATGAGTGGGGGCAGCTAGGTGGTGCAGTGGATAAGCACTGGCCCTGGATTCAGGAGTAGCTGAGTTCAAATCCAACCTCAGACACTTGACATTTACTAGCTGTGTGACCCTGGGCAAGTCACTTAACCCTCATTGCCCTGCAAAATATTAAAAAAACAAAAACAAATCCAGCCTCAGATACTTGACATGTACTAGCTGCATGACCCTGGGCAAGTCACTTGACCCTCATTGCCTCCCCCCCAAAAAAGAGGACATGAGTTCAGAGTTGGTCTCTGCTTCTAAATACTTGCAGGGCTTTAAGTAAACCACAACCTCCTTGGGCCTCAGTTTCCCCATCTGTAAGATGAAACAGTTGAGACAAGGAAATAGAGGTTCACAGAAGATAAAGTGAATACTTTTGATTATATAAAATTTAAACATTTGTGCATAAACAAAACCAATAAAGCTAAAATTAGAAGAGAAGCAAAAAAAGAGTGAAAAAAATTTTTGCAGGGGCAGCGAGGTGGCGCAGTGGATAAAGCACCAGCCCTAGATTCAGGAGGACCTGAGTTCAAATCCGGTCTCAGACACTTGACACTTACTAGCTGTGTGACCCTGGGCAAGTCACTTAACCCCAATTGCCCCGCAAAAAAAATAAATAATCTTTGCAGCAAGTTTTTCTGATAGAGATCTCATTTCTTTTTTTTTTTAATTAATAAAGTATTTTGGGGGCAGCTAGATGGCACAGTGGATAAGCACCGGCCCTGGATTCAGGAGTACCTGAGTTCAAATCCAGCCTCAGACACTTACTAGCTGTGTGACCCTGGGCAAGTCACTTAACACCAATTGCCTCACCAAAAAAAAAAAAAAAATTATTTTTTTTCCCCGTTACATGTAAAGATAGTTCTCAACTTTTGTTTATATAATCTTTCCAATTTCAGATTTTTCTCCCTCCCTCCCCTCCCTCCTCCCTCCCCTAGACAGCAGGTAATCTGATATAGGTTATATATATATATATATATATATATATATATATATATATATATATATATATATATATATATAAACACAATAGTATTCCATTGTATTCATATACCACAACTTGTCCAGCCATTCCCCAATTTATGGGCATCCCCATAACTTCCAATTCCTTGCCACCACATAAAGAGCAGCTATAAATATTTTTGTACATGTGGGTCTCTCTCCGCTTTCCATGATTTCTTTGGGCAAAAGACCCAAAAGTGGTATTGCTGAATCAAAGGGTATGCACAGCTTTATCGCCCTTTGGGCATAATTCCAAATTGCTCTCCAGAATGGTTGGGAGATCTCATTTCTAAGATATATCAAGAACAAAGTCAAATTTACATGATTACAAATTTAAATGATTAAAGGATATGAATGTAAAGTTTTCAGATGAAAAAATTCAAACTAGCAATATTCACATAAAACTGTTCCAAATCAGGGCAGCTAGGTGGCGCAGTGCTGGCCCTGGAGTCTGGAAGAGCTGAGTTCAAATCCAGCCTCAGACACTTGACACTAGCTGTGTGACCCTGGGCAAGTCACTTAACTTCAATTGTCTCACCCCCCCCAAAAAAAAAAGAAAGAAAAAAAATGTTCCAAATCACTAATAATTAGAGAAATTCAAATTTCAAAACTCTAAGATTCTAACTTATACCCATCAAACTGGCAAAGTTGACCAAAAAGGAAAATGACAAATTTGGAGGGGCTGTGGGAAAACAGGTATATTAATGTACTCTTGCTGAAGGCATGGACTAATCCAACCTTTCTGGAGAGCAATTTAGAACTATGCCCCCAAAACTATTAATCTAGGCACACCCACCCTTTGACCCAGAAATACTGCTACTAGGTCTATAACCCCAAGAGATCAAAAAAAGAAAAAAGGTCATGTGTGTGTGTGTGTGTGTGTGTGTGAGAGAGAGAGAGAGAGAGAGAGAGAGAGAGAGAGAGAGAGAGAGAGAGCGAACTCTTTGTGTGATTTTGTAATGGCAAAGACTTGGAGATTGAGGGAGTGCCCATTAATTGGAGAATGACTGAACAAGTTATGGTATATGTACCTGATGGGTATTTTGATGTAAGAAATGATGAAGGGGATGGTATCATAACCTAACCAGGAGAATAATTTATACAATTTCAATATTATAAAGACAAACAACTTTGAAAGACTTGAGAACTGAGCAACCCAATGACTCAACCATAGTTCCAGAGAACAAATGATGAAACATGCTATCAGTCCCCAGATGGAGAGCTGGTGGGCTCAGAATGAAGTTTGGGACTCTTTTTTTTTCTTCTTTGGGACAAGGTCAGTGTTGTTTTGCTTGACTATACATATTTGCAATGTTTTCCCCCCTTGCTTTCTCACTGGAAGAAGGAAGGAGATAGGGAGATAATGTGGACGTAAAAATAAAATAAAGTTGAACTAAAAAAAAAAGAAAATGAGACTGTTGGACTGAAGAAAAAACAACTGAGAAACTAGTTTCTACCAAAAACATGTGGTTTTGATTTTGTTGTTTTGTTTTTTAACCCTTGGCTTGTGAAGCTTATTCAATACCTTAGGGAGGACATCAGTTATAGGAGGTCACAGGACTTGGATCTAGAAGAGCCATTAGAGGTCATCTAGCCCAAGAGCTTCATTTTATAGTCCCAAAGAGGGTTGGTGACTTGCCCATAGTTGCATAAGGAGCAAGTTGTTGTTGTTGCTGCTGCTGCTGCTGCTGCTGTTGTTGTTGTTGTAGCACAGCTGGGATCCCCATGCAGGTCCTCTGGCTCTACACTCCATGATCTTTGTTTTCTTTTCTTTTTCTTTTACTCAAGATTATGTTGTTAAATATTCCCTCATATAGGGGTAGTAGATCAGGAGAATTTTGATTGATCTGATAAGTCCCCCAATTAGCTGTACAATATCGAATTAGTTATTTAACTTCCATCTGCTTCAGTTTCCCCATCTATCTATAAGTCAAGAGAATAATAGCATCTACCTCTCAGGACTGTGGTGAAGATCAAACAAGATAATATATGTAAAGCACTTTTGCAAACCTTAAAGGGTTATGTGTTGTTGTTGCTTTCAGTCCTGTCTGACTCTCCATGACCCCATTTGGGGTTTTCTTGGCAAAGATACTAGACAAGTTTGCCATTTCCTTCTCTAGATCATTTTATAGATGAGAAGATTGAGGCAAACAGGGTTGAGTGACTTGCCCAGGGTGACAAAGCTAGGAAGTGTCAGACCGGATTTGAGCTCAGAAAGATGAGTCTTCCTGATTCCAAACCTGGCACTCTATCCACTGTACCACTTAGCTGTCTCAAAGTGGGACAGATAGATAGACAGATAGATAGATAGATAGATAGATAGATAGATAGATAGATAGATAGATAGATAGATAGATAGACAGACATATACATGTGTATATACACATGTGTACATAGATAGATGTGTGTATATTTATATAGAGACATACATACATGTAAATTATATGTGTAGTATATATATACGTACACATACATAGCATATATATATGCTAGCTATTCTTGCTATGACACTATATCCCACTGTTCCCTGTACTATACTGCAGAACCTCTTCATAATCTGGCCTCAAGTTATGTTACCTGAAAGGTATCCCCATTACAACCTGCCTGACAAGTGGTTGACCAACCTTGGCTAGAAGACCCCCAGGAAGGAGAACCCAACACCTGCCATGGCATCTCCATTGCATTGTGGGATGGCTGCAGTTGTTAGGAAGCTTTTGCTAAGATTCCAGCCCAAATTTATCTTTTTCTACCTTCTATCCATTATTAATTAGGATAATGCCATTGAACGAGATGACTGCTGGGAGTAGGAATGATGGGGACTTGGAGGGAAATGACCACTCCGTCCTCCAGTTTGTGATAAAGGAAAAGGAGATTTGGGCATGGAGTTTCAAAGTGTTCAGAAGGAAGATAAGTAGGATCCCATGGAGGAAGGAACTTTGAGGGAAATCAGCATAGAAGAGATAGAAAATGCTCAAGAATGAAATTCAGAAAACACAAAGGGGAGGGCAGCTAGGTGGCGCAGTGGATAGAGCACTGGCCCTGGAGTCAGGAGGACCTGAGTTCAAATCCAGCCTCAGACACTTAACACACACTTACTAGCTGTGTGACCCTGGGCAAGTCACTTAACCCCAATTGCCTCACTAAAAAAAAAAAAAAAACCTTGCCCTCAGCAAAATTCAAAGTCCAAGTCCTTTCATACAAAGCCACAGCACATATTCCATGGGATTGTCCCCACTACATTTACTTATGAGAGGTATCTTGCTGGAGGAGCATCTTTTAGGTTACTTTTTACTCTATCACATCACACATACAATAAGCACAGTAGAGTGTTGTATGCTCTGCAACTTTCAGTCAGTTATGTGACTGTGAAAATGTAGTAAGCTATAAAATACTGTTTGTGAAAGCAGCTAGCTCTCTTCTTATACCTTTATCCAGGATATGCCTGATATATGTGTAGATAATTTTCATAAAGATGTTATAAAGAGGAGAAAGGCAAACAAGTTAATAGGCATTGCTATTCTCTCAATTACTTTTCTCTGTAATAGGCTCTGTTATTTTTCCTAAGTATTTGGTAGTCTACATACTACTCCTTTTTAATTAAATACAACAATAATAGTAACATGAAAAAAATGGAATTAGTCAGAAAAGAAACAATATGGATACACACGGAACTCACCAACCAACTTTGGTTTTTAAATGAATTGTTCAGAAAATGAAAACATGTAAGAGCATGATATTAAAATAATGTGAGGAATGCCAAAGGTCAGCATGCACTGAGACTGGTAAGGGAGGCCAAGGACAACAACAATGGATTTGGGGCTCTATGTTGGAGGAAAAAACAGAGAATCAAAGAAGGGATAGGATCAGGAAGTTGAGATGAGCAGAGCATTCTAGGCATGGGGTACAGCCAGGGGAAACATCTAGACTTGAGAGATTATCTTTTTTTTTTTTAATCATATTATTTTCTAGTTACATGTAGAGATAGATTTCCACATTTGTTTTTATAAGATTTCTAGTTTCAAATGTTTCTCCCTCCCCCCTCCCCAAGACAGCAAGCAATCTGACATCAGTCATATATGTACAAGAGGGACAGCAAGGAGGCTGGTGTCACTGGATCTTAGGGTAGCCTTGTCAGGGGGAGAGTTGTAAGAAGACTGGAAAGATAGGGTGGGAGAACAGCTTATGAAGGGCTTTGAACATCAGAGGATTTTATATTAGATTCTGGAGGTGAGAGGAAGCCAGTGGAGTTTATTGGGTAGGGGGAATGACATGGTTAGACATGCTTTAAGAAGATCTCTGACATCTGAGTGGAAGATGGCTTGGAATGGGGAGAGACTAGTGGCAAGGTAATGATGAGCTACAGAATGTCCAGAGGAGGCAATCAAGATGCTAAAGTTCATGTCATATAATGGTTGGCTGAAGGATTTAGGCTTGTTTAGCCTGGGAAAGAAAAGACTTGAAGGGGGTTTGGAGGGGTGGAATCATTTGGGGAGAGGAATCCCATAACTGTCTTTAAGAGTTATGGGGGGGGGGCAGCTAGGTGGCGCAGTGGATAGAGCACTGGCCCTGGATTCAGGAGTACCTGAATTCAAATTTGGCCTCAGACCCTTGACATTGACTAGCTGTGTGACCCTGGGCAAGTCACTTAACCCCAACTGCCTCACCAAAAAAAAAAAAAAAAAGAGTTGGGGGTGCAGCTAGCACCGGCCCTGGATTCAGGAGGACCTGAGTTCAAATCCGACCTCAGACACTTGCCATTTATTAGCTATGTGACTGGGCAAGCCATTTAACCCTCATTTCCCCACAAAAGAAAAAAAAAGTTATGGGGGAAATTGATGGGGGCTTGGGATAGGGGTTCTTAGGAATTCCTCTTTAAAGAGTTACACCCAGGGGCAGCTAGGTGGGGCAGTGGATAGAGCACTGGCCCTAGATTCAGGAGGGCCTGAGTTCAAATCTGACCTCAGACACTCAACACTTACTAGCTGTGTGACCCTGGGCAAGTCACTTAACCCCACTTGCCTCACCAAAAAAAAAAAAATAGAGTTACACCCTCTTTCACACAAATCCAATTAGAATAAAATAATAGTTTATTTAGGGGAAAGGAAACCAAGAGAGAAGTCCTTGGACTTCTCATGGCAAGAAGGCATGGCACAGAGGCATGGCTCTCTGAGATACCTTTCTCCTCGAGCTGGAGATAGGCAGATACTTTTTTTTTTTTCAGTGAGGCAATTGGGGTTAAGTGACTTGCCCAGGGTCACACAACTAGTAAAGTGTCAAGTGTCTGAGGCCGGATTTGAACTCAGGTACTCCTGACTCCAGGGCCAGTGCTCTATCCACTGCGCCACCTAGCTGCCCCCTAGACAGATACTTTTATAGAAGATTGATAGTGGTCCCATGAGGTGATCATCTGATTGTGGAAAGTTCTCTTTTTGGGGAGGACTATCCCCCACTGGTGGTGGCTGGGGGAAGTTGGATAAGGGGCAGCTCCAGATCTCTCAAGCCATCTCTCTCCCCCTCTCACCACAAAGGCAGCAGCCACATCTAATCTTATCTCCCTGAGGGGTAGGGGAGACTGGAATGAAGGGTGGTGGTCCTGGAGTTATCTCAGTTCAGATCTAGGGCCACTCATCTCTTTTGGTGTGTCTGTCCTTTGATTTAGTTTCTCTAGGAGAAGGTTCTTTAATTTCCCCCAGAAAACTTCTGAGGTATCCCAGGCCCATAAAATGATTTGTAGGGTGGTCATATAGAGGAAGAACAGGACTTGTTCCATTGGGCCCAGCAAGAAGAATAAGGATGAAAGTTGAAAAGAAACTAATTTAGGCTCAATGTAAAGGAGAATGTCCTAACAATTACAGTTGTGCAGAAGTGGAATGGATTACCTAGAAAGGTCAACCAAGGTCTTCAAACAAACAGGCTGAATGGCTGCTTGTTGGCTATATGATAGTGGGGATTCCAATCCGCATGGGAAGGACTTGAAAACCGCCAAGGTTCCTTCTAACTTTCAAATTCTGAGCCTGTGAATCATACTGGATTCCAAAGCTGCCCTCTTTTTTTTTTTTTTTAATCTAGGGGACTTCTAAACTAGAGTATTTGGGATAGATCGTTCTTTTGTAGTTATTAGAAAGATCAGGGGGAAATATTTCTGGGCTTTGTATTCAGCAGACGTTGGGGAGCCAGGAGAAAATGGAGGCTGTGCTCAAGTGTTATATTCATTGGCCAATAATGGTTCATTGACTAATAATAGAGAAGATTCTGCCAGATGAATAAGTATATAAGGCACTTTCAAAGGGTTTATTATCTCTTTTGAATACTAGGGTCCCAGGAAATGAGTCCATGATTTCTTAATAGTTGTTGCTCTATGAGTGGAAAAAATAATTGCCTCTTAAGTCTTGCCTTCCTTGTCTCCAGGCATAACTGTTCCAATAAACACTGCACATTCTGAGAACCTCAGGACAAAAGCCATCATTTCAATGGATATTTCTCTTTAGGAATTAGACAACCTGTTTCCGGTGTTAAGTGAATTAGATGCAAAAATAAGTAAGGTTTGTAATGGCGAAAGGGTTTAGGGTCCTTAGGTATTCCTCTATAAAGAATTGTATTCTCTGAGCATGGTCCAATTAGGATTAAGATGGTCTTCTTTTGGCACTAGAGAAAGTGACTGAAGGGTGAGTCAAAGTCTTCACCCCCAGAAGAAGGTGAATTGAAAATTATGTAGGAGGCAAAAAAGGGGTTAACAGAAAAACCAAGACCCAAGCTCTAATTTAGATCTGAGCTCTAAAAGGGATTCAGACCCCAGGTAATGGATAACTTAAGACTAGAGTCTTCATTAATACAAGTCAGGGTCTAGGTTCCTAGTTACCCACATTAATCAGCACCCATAACAAGAACATAAAGAGTCAGGTCATAGAGACCTTAACCATAACAATGATACATTGACAGGGCATAGAAATTCAACTGATATGAGGGGATGCCCATCAATTGGGGAATGGCTGGACAAGTTGTGGTATATGAATACAATGGAATACTACTGTGCTGTAAGAAATGATGAGCAGGAGGAGTTCAGAGAAACCTGGAGGGTCTTGCGTGAGCTGATGATGAGTGAGATGAGCAGAACCAGAAGAACATTGTACATAGTATCATCAATATTGAGTGTTGACCTACTGTGATGGACTAGATTCTTCTCACCAATGCAATGGTACAGAAGAGTTCCAGGGAACTCATGATAGAAGAGGATCTCCAAATCCAAGGGAAAAAGAAAAAAAAAAAGAACTGTGGAGTATAGATGCTGATTGAACCATACTATTTCTTTTGTTTTGGGTGCTGTTGTTTTTTTTTTTTTTCTATTTTGAGGTTTTGCATTACTGCCCTGATTTTTTCTCTTATAACAGGATTAATGCAGAAATAGGATTAATGTTATTATGGATATATATGTGTGTGTATATATATATATAGATATAGATATAACCTATATCAGATTACCTGCTGTCTAGGGGAGGGGGGAGGGAGGGGAAGGAGAGAGAAAAATCTGAAATTGTAAAACTTGTATAAACAAAAGTTGAGAACTATCTTTACATGTAACGGAAAAAATAAAATACCTTATATGTAAAAAAATAAAAAAAGAAGAAATTCAACTGATAAATGAAAATATTTTGAAACTGGACATGGGAATCAGAAAGAGACATGCACAGAAAAGGCCAAATTTGTCCTGATTCACCTTATGACGTGTAAACCCCAAAACACACCTCCACAGAAAAAGGTACCTGCCTCAGGGGTTGGTTTAGGACCCCAGGAACTCCAAATTAGGATAAGCCCTCCCCTGTACCTCCCTAAGGTGGAGATTATTATAATGAGACTGATAATTTATCCATACTATAAATATAACTATCTTTTCTTTCCTTATTCGAGAGATACCTTTCTATATGTCTTTTGGTTCTCTCCCTGTGGTCAACAGTCTTTCAATAAAACTTGGGAAACTGAGTCACTGAGTCTTGTAATTCTTTTGGGATGACTCGAGAACAATTTGACCCTAATTCCATCCCACATCATTAAAACATCCTCCTCCCAGAACAGAAGGAAGGCAAAAGCTTTTATAGAGGATAGATGGAGTGACCACCTGAAAATAGAAAGTTCCTTTTTTGGGGTGGGGTGGGGAAAGCCTGGATGCTTGTCATACTCCTGAGAGTCTAGGGGCATTTTTTTGAAATGATGGTTCTGACCTCAGGGGTTATCTCTGTCTCCTAGCTCTGGTCCGGTCGTAGCCACACCTAACTGCTTTCCCTTCTATAGAATTTTATCTCTCCTTACTTCTTTGGTGTGTCGGTCTTGATATCTAGTCGGTCAATCTAAACTTTGATTCCTTCGTGTGTCTTTCGGGTTATCTGGTCATCTTTGGTTTTGCTTCTCACAGGAGGAACTTCTTCTGGGTTATCCTAAGCCCCATGTCAGGCTGGTAGGTTTTATATTTCCTTCCATGCAACAAACAGTAGACTCCAAACAAGTTGGTACATTCATAAGAAAAGCACCATTCATTTCACAACAGAGTAAAATTACTACTTGGTTGAAATGAGGGTGAAATTCATAAAGCAATTCTGATTCCCAAATGTGATTGTATTTGAAAAAAAAAAGTCATTTAATGACTAGCTGAGTTCTTATCTCCAAGATGGAAACTATTACCAAAAAAAAAAAGTCCTCTTAATTTTCCAGAACAATCTATTTTTATTTGTTTTGTTTTGTTTTTTTAGTGAGGCAACTGGGGTTAAGTGACTTGCCCAGGGTTACACAGCTAGTAAGTGTTAAGTGTCTGAGGCCGGATTTCAACTCAGGTACTCCTGAATCCAGGGCGGGTGCTTTATCCACTGCCACCTAGCCGCCCCCAGGTTTGGTTTTTAAAAATAGATTGTTAGGGGCAGCTAGGTGGCGCAGTGGATAAAGCACCGGCCCTGGATTCAGGAGTACCTGAGTTGAAATCCGGCCTCAGACACTTAACACTTACTAGCTGTGTAACCCTGGGCAAGTCACTTAACCCCATTGCCCTGTTAAAAAAAAAACAAAAACAAACCTGAATGCCCTAGATCACTCCTCAGTTTAAAAAATATTTCTGTCTTCCCATCCTCCCATCAATGAAGCAGAATGTTGCTTTTCCTAAAAAACTAAAGAAATTTCTCAAGGCATTATGGTTAATATGAGGATTCTTCATAAAAAATGGGTATTGTGGGCAGCTAGGTGGCACAGTGGATAGAGCACTGGCCCTGGATTCAGGAGGACCTGAGTTCAAATCCAACCTCAGACACTTGATACTTACTAGCTGTGTGACCCTGGGCAAGTCACTTAACCCTCATTGCCCCACCCCACCCCCCAAAATGGGTATTGTAAAAACAAACAAAAAATTCCTCATAGCCCTGCAAAAAAATAAAAATAAAAACAAAAATGGGTATTGTATCCATCTGATTGTTATGGGACCCACCTCCAGTATGAGGTATGGCAGGACATGACCCCAGTATTCTGATAAGCAATAATATCAAGGTCTTCAAGATGATATATAAGACATGGATGGGTGCTGCATACCTTACAGAGGCCACATTATCCCCAAATCCCCTCCCTGTTGTTGCATTTCCCTCTAAATTCTTTATAATGCCCTTCTCTCCCTTTTGTCTGATAAAGATACAAAGCACCATGTCTTCTCTTACTCTAGCCAGACAGTCAGGAAGGTGATCTATTCCCCCGTCGGTCATATATTCCTCTCCTAATAAATCTATTTTTATTTTATAAGATTCATGATGAGCCTCCAGTTCTTTGGGTGAGCTAGACCCCCAATCCAGGTCACAAGTCCCCCCAAACATGGTAACTTCTATATTACAGTGGTAGTACCCCTTCTGGACTCACTCCAATTTACAGGCAAAGGTAGGGTCCCTGAAAGGGAGAGTGATATTCTCAGGGTTTTAGGGGTAATCCTCTGGGGTTCAACCCCTAACACTGAGCTCACATTGCTATATTTTTCATTTGGAGGCGTCATGGTACTGTGGAAAGGATACTGAACATGTAGTTGAAAGGCCCATGTTCCGAGCTAGCTCTGTGACCCTGGACAAGTCATTTAACATCCTTGTACACAGTTTTCCCATCTCTGAGCAACTAACAGGGCGACTCAACTCTCAAATGGCATAGAGAGGACAGTTGATATAAAATATTCTCCCCAAAAATCTGGGATACAGTCACCCATAAATCCATACAGAGTTGAGAGGTGGGGCAGAGAGTGGATACACTCAGAGTACAATGACATCAAGGTTCTCATGTGGCGAGCGTATGTGGCCATGGTAATACACAACCTTAGAACTGCAGGGCCCCAATGTCCTTTTCCTCTCCTCATGGAGTCCACTATGGGGCATGCCTTGAGAGTGGGCAGACTGCTTTGCTGCTAGGCTGGGCCGGCTCTTCACATTGCATCCTCTAGATTTACTCTTCAATGGGAATGTGCAGTCTCCACCCTACCCCATCCCACACCTTAGCCCAGTGTTATTGTGAAAGGGTAGAAATTCAGCCCAAGATTAGCAGGAGTCTCTCCAGTTCTGTTCCCCCAGGGACTGGGCTAAGAGGTTTATGTCACCTTGGGCAGTTATAACCACTCCTTCTCTCGTATTCTTTCTGGTTCTGAACTGGGTTCCCTCACTGAGAGACCTTAACCTAAATTCATTTTTTCTTTAAATTTTGAACTTAAACACCAAAAGAGGAACATTTTGACATGTGTGGAAGAATATAGAAGATTTTGAATGAGACTGTGACTCTTGATTTAACTATATGATAAAGTCTACATGGTACTTTCTTTCTTTCTTTTTTTTGGTGGGGCAATGAGGGCTAAGTGACTTGTCCAGGGTCACACAGCTAGTAAGTGTCAAGTGTCTAAGGTCGAATTTGAACTCAGGTCCAGTGCTTTATCCACTGCGCCACCTAGCTGCCCACTACACAGTACTTTCAAAGCTATACTACTTGTTTGAGCTTCCTTATAAATTTCCTTCTGTTCACTTCTGTGCATTTAAAAAAAAGTTTCCTACCTTTCCCCCCCTTTTTGGCATCATTACTGTTAATCTCCCCTCCTCTCCAACTCTACCTCTCCCTTTAAGATCTAGAAAAAAAGAGGGGGGGGGAACCCTTGAAACAAACAAGGACAGTCAAGTAAAAAAAAAAATCCACACAGAAGCAATGCCCAGGAATCTATGTCACAGCTGCTGGTGTCCATCATCCCTGGAGAAGAGAGTTATATGCTTTCTCATAAGTCCCCTGGAGACATGATTGGCCATTTTCTTGATCAGAGTTCTTAGGACTTTCAAAATTGTTTTTCTCTACAGCATGTGGTCCAAAATTATCCAATCTGCAAGAAAGACCACTGAGGCAAAACTCTGAGCCATTAACCAATGATTAAAGGGGCCATGCCCCTTCAGTGAATGGAACCTCAGATCTTCCTCATGATTTGAGATGCCCCCTGGTCTCCAGGGTGGACCAAAAGTCACAAAGGGATTTCAATATTTAGTAACTTTTTAGATCTTGCTTGATTTCTTCTGTTTTCATTTAGCTCTTGAAGAAAGTCCATTTTTGTTGTTGTTGTTGTTCCCTTTTAGTCCTTACTTGATGTTGGCAGTTACTCTTTCCTTTGGGGGATTTTTATATTTTCAAAATTTTTTATATTGTTTGGTATTTTCTTTGACTTAGTCATCTCCCTGGCTTTAGTTCCTGAATAGGAGCTTTGTGCAGAGCTGGCCTCTACAACCTGCTGTGTTTTGGGGTAAGGTGGATAGCCCTGCTTTGTCTTATCCTACAAATCAGGGTTTGTTGATTATCTAGACTTAAGAAACTAATGGAGAAAATGTTAATAATGATGATTAAACCTAAAAGTGTCATGGGTGTACTTCCCCTACCTCCAGAGAGCTAGTTGTTAAACATTTACTTGGACATCCCAAGGCGTGCCCTTTGAATTTGGAGGCAGAGGACCTGGGTTCAAATCCTGGCTTGGCTACTCAACATCTATGTGGTCTTAAGCAAATTCACTTCCCCTTCTTGGTCCTGGTTTCTTCACCTGTAAAGTGAAGAAAGTGAATGGGGCAGCTAGGTGGCACCATAGTGCACAGAGAACCAGGTCTGGAGTCAGGAAGACTCACCTTCCTGAGTTCAAATCTGGCCTCAGACACTTCCTACCTGTGTGACCCTGGGCAAGTCACTTCACCCTGTTTGCCTCAGTTTCCTCATCTGTAAGATGAACCAGAGAAGGAAATGGCAAACCTGTCCAGTATCTTTGCCAAGAAAACCCCAACTGGGGTCATGAAGAGTCAGACATGACTGAAAAATGACTAAACAACAACAAAATGAAGGTATTGGCTTCAATGTTCTCTGAGATCTCTTCCAACTACACACGTATAATTCTATGACCCCCTCCTTACCTGCAATCCATAGCAGAGGCCACATGTGATCAACTTTTGTTTCCAGGGCATCTCATAAATATAAGCCCATTATAAAAGTTGAACCCCACTTCACTCCTAACCCCCAAAGCACTGCTAAGAGACAAACATGAGATAAAGTTGAGAACACAGGAAAATGATACAGGGCAGGCAAAGAAAAGCTTGACACAATATATAAAGAAAAGTTTTCTTGAGTGCAAGCAAAGCAAGAAAGCAAGAAGGAAGGGAGGGGTGAGAATGACAGAAGGGAGGAAAAGAGGAAGAAGGGGCAGAGAGTGCTGAAGGGAAGTTGGAATCCAGGTCGAGGTTTTGTCTTCACTACTAGCATTTCACTTGTCCTGCCACAAACATTCTCTTTTCTTTCTTTCTTTCTTTTTTGTGGGGCAATGGGGATTAAGTGACTTGCCCAGGGTCACACAGCTAGTAAGTGTCAAGTGTCTGAGACCGGATTTGAACTCAGGTACTCCTGACTCTAGGGCCGATGCTCTATCCACTGCGCCACTTAGCTGCCCCTTTTCAACACTCATTTTTATAAGATTTTGAGTTCCAAATTTTTCTTCCTCCCTTTCCTCCTCTGTCTCCCCAAGATAGCAAGTAATCAGACATAGGCTATACATGTACAATCACATTAAACATATTTCCACATTAGTCATGTTGTGAAATGTGAGAAAATAATTATTAATAATGTATTTCTTGGGGGGACCCAGAGATCAGTCTTTTATCCCCCTCACTCGAGAAAGTCCAGTTCTTGAAGAACTTCAGCAAATCTTGTCTGGGAGAAACCCAAGGGAACAAAAGAAATGGAGACTGATTCTTTTATCTAGCTCAATGAACTGAAGGGATCAAACCACACCTAGATACCTGACTTTGCCTTTGCCCTTCATTGAAGGTCTTTTACATTCTTCCTGAGGTCATCTGTAGAGTTCATTATAATTTAGACCATCCTCAAGTCATGTCAACCAATGGAATTAAATGATACTAACCAATTAGCTTTGATCAATGTATAATGACTGCCTCTATCAAAATAAATAAATACTTCCCAAAACTGGTGCAATAGCAGTTTAATTCATAAAACATAGTTTTAGCCTAAATTTAAAAAAACACAGAAAGAAGAATCATAATAAAAGGAAAAAGCCTCAAGAAAGAAACAACAACAAAAGTTAAAATAGTATGATTCAATCTGCATTCAAATTCCACAGTTCCTTTTTCTGGATGTGGAGAACATTTTCCATCATGAATTCTTTAGAATTGTCTTGGATCATTGTATTGCTGAGAAGAGCCAAGTCTATCACAGTTGATCATCACATGGTGTTGCTATTACTGTTTACAATGTTCTTCTGGTTCTGCTCACTTTACTTAGCATCAGTCCACTTAAGTCTTTACAGGTTTTTCTGAAATCTGCCTGCTCATTATTTCTTATAGCACAATAGTATTCCATTACATTGATATGCCACAGTTTGTTCAGCCATTCCCCAATTGATGGGCATCCCCATAATTTCCAATTCTTTGCCACCACAAAGAGAGCTGCTATAAGTATTTTTGTACATGTGGGTCCTTTTCCCTTTTTTATTCTCTCTTTGGGTTATAGACCTAGTAGTTGTATTACTGGGTCAAAGGGTATGCACAACCCCACAGCCCTTTGAGCATAAAAACTAGCATTAATCGGGGCAGCTAGGTGGCGCAGTGGATAGAGCGCCGGCCCTGGAGTCAGGAGTACCTGAGTTCAAATCCGGCCTCAGACACTTAACACTTACTAGCTGTGTGACCCTGGGCAAGTCACTTAACCCCAATTGCCTCACAAAAACAAAACAAAACAAAACAAAAAAACTAGCATTAATCACCTACTATGTGCCAGACAGTATGCTAAGCACTTTACAGATATTATCTTATTTGATCCTTACAACAACTCAGTAAAGTAGGACCTATTATAATTCCCACTTCACAGTTGACGTAGGTTAAGTGACTTCATCCAGGGACAAACAGCTAGTATATCTGAGGCTGGATTTGAACTCAGATCTTCTTGACTCCAGGCCCAAGAAAAGACTGAAGCTGCAGGGCATTGTGGTCTGCCCCCTCATTAGTATGGAACTGGGGTTTTTTGTTTGTTTGGGTTTTTGTTTTTGTTTTTAGTTTAAGGAGTTAAAACTCACAAAAGAATCAATCAGATAGCTATTTGAAGACTATGAGATGATGAAGTAAGAACTATTAGTTTTGCAATAGGAAAGGAGAGCATTTCTCTCATAAGGGAAAGGTGAGACCCTGAATATCTGGAGGCTCATTTGAGCTACTATCAGTAGTGAATGATTTGGCTGGAGTGGTCAAGAAAAACCAAGCAGGAGAGGAGAGCCCAACAGGAGGTGGACAACAACAACAACAACAACAATTGACAAGAACCCAGCAGGGAGTTGAGAAAGCAACTGACAAGAGCTGAGTGAAGAAATTGGTAATGGGAGAGTCAGTCCTAGTCCTTTAGAAAAAAGGATAAAGGCTGACACTCAAGGCTTCCAAAGGGCTTATTGTTCTCTGCTGCCCCCCCCCCCCCCCCCCCCCCCCCCCCGTGTCAGGGGAAAAAAAAACAGCAGAAAGGGCTTTGCCACCAAGCTGCTATTGGTTGACTGACAGCTGACTGGACCATTGGATTGCCTGAAAGCTGATTGGACAATGTGGAATACAGCTGGAGAGAAGAGAATTTTCAGCTTCCAGGACTGCAGATGTTCCTGAATGGGACCTTCTCCACCTGCTGTCCTGGGTTATGAATTACTCTTGGAAGAAGGAGTTGTCCTCATTCATGTGCCTCTCTTCAAGTTTCTTCCCCATTCATGCTAAGTGCAGATATGGGTGAATGTTACCTAAGTTTACATATGGCCTGGCATGCACTGATTATTCCTTTTACTTAAATGAATTTCTATGATGGATTTAGAAGAGCTAGGTGGTGCAGCGGATAGACTACTGGTCCTAGAGTCAAGGAAGGTTCATCTTCATGAGTTCAAATCTGACTTCAGACACTTAGTAGCTGTGTGACCCTGGACAAAATGCTTAACCCTTTTGGCCTCAGTTTCCTCACCCATAAATTGAATTTTTGCTGTATTCCTATTGTTAAGTGATTTTGCTGAGGATCTAATGGTGTCACCATTATGAATGGCTGGTTGAATGGTAAATAGAAAAACACTGATTGAAGAGCAAGAACTAGGAGAATAGGGAATGTATATTCCATACTTTCCTAGGGTTACCCCTGGGAATCTGAGAGTTTGGGGTTTTTTTGTTTTTTTTTTTAGTGAGGCAATTGGGGTTAAGTGACTTGCTCAGGGTCACACAGCTAGTAAGTGTTAAGTGTCTGAGGCCGGACTTGAACTCAGATACTCCTGACTCCAGGGCCGGTGCTTTATCCACTGAGCCACCTAGCTGCCCCAAATCTGAGAGTTTTAATGATGTGGTGTTGGTTCTTCCCTGGAAACTAAGTCCTGCCAGGTTGATGGAAAGGCTGGGGTGAGCAAGCCAACCCAGAGAGAGAGTGTGAATGGCTCAGGCCCCATTTGTGAGCTCATTTTGTGGGGTTCCATGCCAGGAGCACTCCATGTACCCATTATATTGAGATTTCTCAAGTTTCCTTGAATGACAGTCATGCCATTCTTCAAAGATGGGTGTGGATTTGAAGGGTGGGGATTATCTCTTCATTGTGGCAGATCACAACTCTTCTTTGACACAGAAGATAGAAAAGTTACTGTGGCCAAAGACTCCCTCACCTAGTTGCCAGTTTGCTGGTAACAGGCTCTCCAACTTAGGTACACCAGTCCTCCAACAGCAGATTTAATGATCTTTTGGAGGACCTCTAGACAAAGCCCTTCCAGCTTAAGTATTCCAACCAGTTTCTGATTCAGTCACTTCTATATTACAGAGCCTTGAGGCCCCACCATAGTACTAGAGTGGAGGACTGACTGTCTAGAGCGCCATACCTGTGTTGTGATTTCTTATTTTGATGAGAGGCTGAGGCACATCATCCCAGAGTTCACCAGTTGGTGACATCTTTGGAACTTGTATTTGTGGGTCTGTGTTTTTGGAGGACTACTGAGAGAGGGAAGCTGGAAACTATAATGAGGGGCCATTCTGATTCTCTACCACATGGGGGAAAGATGGGCAGGATCCAATAGAAAGCCCAACCTCTGAGTGTCACCTCCCTTCCTTGTGTTCTTCACAAACCCAGGAGTTGGAGCCACAGGCAACAGGAAATGGAAGCTGGAGAGGCACTCACTGTCTGTCTAATCTTCTCCCCCTATCCCCCCCTGAACCATGACCTCATTTAGGCTTCTCCCTCTGGAGAACCAAACCAGTCCCCAAATCTCTACCCACATTAGCATAATCACACAGATAAAGATGAACAGTTACCTGATTTTCTTTTAAATCAAGAGGAGAATGAAATGATAGCAGTGAGAGGACAGTGAGCAATGGGAGGAGTAGTTCATTTAGATGTGAAGAAGCTGGCACCAATGCCACTGAGAGCTATAGCAGAATCATCTTTTCCTTCAGAGCTAAACCTTTTCCCAAGGGGAGAATTCCTTCACTAGCTATCAAAAATATGAACTTTGGGGCAGCTAGGCGGCAGAGTGGATAGAGCACCAGCCCTGGAGTCAGGAGTACCTGAGTTCAAATCCGGCCTCAGACACTTAACACTTACTAGCTATGTGATCCTGGGCAAGTCACTTAACCCCAATTGCCTCACCAAATAATAATAATAATAAAAACCAAAAAAACCCATTTAGATTGCAATTTTCAAAAAAATTTTCAAAATAAATTTTAAAAAAGGTTGTAATTTTCTCAAAAGTAACAGTGGGCCTCTTAATTGTAACAACTAAAATGTAGGCTCTGTTGGGTAGAGAAGGACTCTGTCAATGTTATCCCAGAGGTCAGTATTTGGTGAAGTGTTTGGAACATGGATTCCTGAGACTATTTTCAGAGGATTTCTGGGAAAAAGAAGACAGAATAAGCAGGCCTTTTGATTCTTCATCTCACAGGAGGAAGTTGAGCAGGGTAGAGAAAGATACCTTAAGTCTTGAGGCTAGCCGTCCTCCCTCCATCCTCTACAACTCATTAAGCTTCAGTCTTATACTATGGAAATTAGAACCTGGGGATCAAAGGCCTCTCTCCCCGCACCCTGGAGACTGAGAATTCATCCCGCTGGTGAGACCATAACATTAATAGGGGGAATTGTTCTTTTCCCTCCATTTGTCTATTAAAGAGGGATATTGTTTTGAAGTTCATATTTTTAGCATTCTTTTTTTTTTTTGGAGGCAATGGGGGTTAAGTGACTTGCCCAGGGTCACACAGCTAGTAAGTGTCAAGTGTCTGAGGTGGGATTTGAACTCAGGTCCTCCTGAATCCAGGGCCGATGCTCTATCCACTGCGCCCCCTAGCTGCCCCGGGGTAGGTATTATTATTACATTCCTCATTTTACAGCTGAGGAAACTGAGGATGGGAGATGTTAAATGATTTGCCCATGAACATGCAGATAGTAAGTGTCTTGAGGCAGGATTTGAACTGAGGTCTTCTAGGTGGCACAGTAGATAGAGCACTGGGCTTAGAGTCAGGAAAACTCATCCTCATGAGTTCAAATCTAGCCTCAGACACTTACTAGCTGTTCAACCCTGAGCAAGTCACTTAACTCTATTTGCCTCAGTTTACTCATCTGTAAAATAAGATGGAGAAGGAAATAGCAGAACACTCCAATGTCTCAGCCAAGAAAATCTCAAATGGGATCACAAAGAGTTGCATACAACTCAACAACAACTTCCTGATTTCAAGTCAGGCCCTCTTTCTATGACACCAAAGATATTTGGGGAGACAGGCTGATGGAATGGAAAGAAATCTCCAATTTGATCCTGAAGACCTGCCTTAGAAACCTGGCTCTGTCATTTACTACCCTGATGATTTTGGATAAGTCTTCAAATTTCTCTTAGACTCAGCTCCTTCTTGCTTAAATTGAAGAGATTAGACTGGATGATCCCTGCCTGAGGTCCCTTTTGTCTCTAAATCTATGATCCTGTAATTGGAGATTGTAAAATCCGGTTGGTTTAATCTTCCACAGATTTATCAAGTAAGTCTTCTCTGCTTGCTTAAAGTCTCTTTTTTAAAAAAAAATATTTTAAATTTATGGAATAAAACAAGCATTTCTATAACAGTATAACAGAAAAGATGATTGCACACAAATCTGTAAGTCAACTATGTGCAATTTGCTATTCCTTTTAAATATACAACAAAATTATCATGTGATTTTTTTTTCTTCCCTCCACCTGTCCTTGATGGCCATCATTCAAGTTTCTGTACAGAAACTATCAACCATAAATGTCTGTGCATCAGTGTCTTTATTTGTTAAAAGAGGCTAACAGTATTTGCTAGTTCTCAGTCTCTGCATATTCACCAAAGCAAAAAGAAAGAAACTCTTTTTATTAGGTGTTCCAAAAGCCTGGGTGATTTAATCACAAATCTATAGCATTATTAATTCAGGGCTAGTAAGGGACTTTAGAAATCATTTAGTCAAAATGAAAAGACTCCATAATTCTCCCCCCCACCCCAATGCCTATGTTATCCTACATTTGAGAGAGAGAGAGAGAGAGAGAGAGAGAATGACCATATAGATACACTTCATCTGAGTAGACTTAAATGGCTGTCCATGGGAGAAATGTGGCTACCAGGGAAGAGCAATGAGAAGGAACAGACTGTTCACTAAAGCAGGCAGACCACAGAGGTTCTAAACAAAATCCTTGAGCTTGCAGCTTTGCTGGATCCATTTGTTATCAGATAAAAAGAATGAGGCTGTAACCACGTAGTAAAATTCAGCTCTTTGTCTTCACCAACCCATACTGGTCTCTCCATTCTCTTCCCCCTCATCCTCTTCTCCCTTTGATCTTGGCTGATGAATGGTACTGTAGACACCTTTAAGGCACACAGGAATTCATTACCATTTCTTTATGGTACCAACACTTCACTTCCTCTTTCCTTTTGCCATCCCAGTCTGATGTTGACTTGGAGGGTTTATGTTTTTCAGTTTCTTTCAAATGCAGACCAGGCGGTAAGACCTGGAACCTTTTAGGACAGCTTAAACTATCACAGAGCACAATGGTTCTGTGTACTTCTTCAAATTGTGCTATGTAAAAAATAATTTATATACTATATTATCATTCATGAATCTTCAAAAAATGACTATATATGTCTAGCTCTGCAGGATATAACTTCATGTTTTCTGGAGACAGTCACAGATTAATGACATCCCTCTGTCTCTGACTTTTGGGATAGAGACTTGGGCTGAAAATTGACTACTGCAGGCATGACTCCATACTAATGCTTAAAGCTTAATTCTGATGGAGAAATCAATCAAGAAAATTACATTGAGTTGTAAGGAAAAAGAAAACTTTGGCTGCATGGTTCTTTATTGTTGATCCACCATAAACTTACTTGCCTCTGGGCTGAAGGCAAAAGACTGTAGATGCCTAAGGGAGGAATAGCTCTGGCCACAAGATATATTAACTATCAAGGAAAGGTAAAAAGGTTACAGAAATCTTCCCTTTGCTTTCTAAAATCCAGATGGCTTCTTTGCCATAAATACCAGATGGCTACCAGGGAAAACCATGGAAAATTGCTTTGCTCTAGCCATTCCAGAATACAATTTGGAGTACCTCCCAGCAAAAATACATTAAACTGTGTATGCCTTTTGACTCAAGAGATACCACTGCTGGGTCTATACCCCAGGGACATCAAAGAAGGAAAGTAACACATATGTACAAAAAATATTCACAGCAGGTCTATTTAGGGGTGAAAAACTGGAAATTGAGGAGGTGCCCATCAGGAACCAATGCAGAGTAAAGTGAACAGAACCAGGAGAACAATTTATACCATAGCAACCACAATGTAAAGACAATCAACTTTGAAAGACTCAGGAACTTTGATCACCACAATGACCAACCATGACTCCAGGGCACTAGTGAAGAAAAACATGTTACCTACCTCCTGATAAGAGAGGTGATGATGGACTCAGTGTTCAGAGTGTAACATATTTTGGGACATGACCAATATGGGAATTTGTTTTGCTTGACAATATCTGTGGTGGGGGGTGGGGAGGGTTATTTTTTCAATGGGGGTGAGGGGAAAGAGTGGAAGGGAGAGAAGGATATTTGAAAAAAATGAATTTAAAAACTAAAATAAACAAATAAAATGAATAAAAAGAAAGAAAACGGATTTGTAAAACAATTCCCTGGAAGCAAAAAAAAAAAAAAAGCTAACATTTATATAGTACTTTTAGGTTTACAGAACACTTTACAAATAGTATCTTGTTTCATCTTCACAACAACCTGGGAGATAGATGCTATTATTATCCCCATTTTACAGATAAGGAAAGTGAATTTCAGAATGGTTGAGTGACTTGACTGGGGTCACACAGCTAGTAAATTCTGAGGCCAAATTTGCACTCAGCTCTTTCTGATTCTAGGACCAATCAATGTTCTGTTCACTCTGGCACCACCTAGTGGTCTGGACATTTTAATTACACATAGGCATTTCCTAAACCCTCATGCAGTGAAGCTAGGCTCTCAACTACCCCTATTTTCCCATTACTCGGCCTGTCAGAATTTACATAAATGGTTATGAATGTTTTCATGATGCTCATCCCTCTCCTGGTTCTCCTCTTACTTGCCTGAGGGCTCCTCAGTTTCTGTTTGATCTTTATCTAGGTCTTGTCCACTAGTTGTGAATATCCCCCAAAGTTCTGTTCTGGACCCTCATCTGCTTCTATACTATCTTCTTTGGTGATCTCAGTAGTTTCTATAATTTATGTAGATGATTCCCAGATTGATATATCTAGCCCTAACCTCTCTTGTAAGCTCCAGCCCCACAACACCAACTGCTTTTTTGACATCTCCAACTAGATGTCCCACAGGCGTCTCAAACTCAATGTGTCCAAAGCAGAATTCATTATTCCACCCCCACCCTTTCCCAACTTTCCTGTTACTCTCAAGGAAGGGGCAGCTGGGTGGCACAGTGAATAGAGCACTGGTCCTGGAGTTAGGAGGACTTGAGTTCAAATACAGCCTCAGACACTTGACACTATCTGTGTGAGCCTGAGCAAGTTATTTAACCCTGATAAACTCAAACATTGGGGGCCATCTCCAGTCATCCTGATGTACATCTTGCCACTGGACACTGACGGCTTTGGAGGAGAGAATGAGGTTGGTGACCTTGCACAGCCTTCCCTCACTTAAACCCAATTCAGTGTAAGTCATGACAACAGACTTGATGGAGGAAGTTAAAAGGGTTAATAGATAACCTATGAACTGTAGCTAAAAAGGGTTAACAGGTAACCTAAAATTTGATCAATAGTAGCTAAAAAGGGTTAACCAACAACCTAAGATCTGAGCTCTAAGACTGGAGCTCTAAAAGGGGCTGATAGATAATCCTTCAACTGTAGCTAAAAGGGTCTAGTAGATAAACTGAGACATGAGTCCTTCTCAATAGTACCTGAAAGGGTTAACAGAGAAACTAAGGTTTGTGTTCTTACGGTAACCAAGAGGGTTTGTCCCTGCCAACCAATACTATCAACAGAAGCTTAGACAGTAACCAGGGACCATTAACCATTAATAGCCATTAATATTCCTAGATGACAGGATACCTAGAAACCAGATGTTAAGTAAAGAGACCCTCTGGGTCTAACAAGTTTAAGCACGTCTTTAGGAATATGTGCAGAAAAGGCCAAATGTGTCCTTATGTTCACCTTATGATGTGTGAACCCCCAAAACACACCTCCAAGGAGAAGGTACCCTCCTCAGAGGTTGTCTTAGGACCCCAGGAAGTCCAAATTAGCATAAGACCTCCCATGTACCTCCTTAAGGAGGAGATTAAGATAATGAGGAGATAACCTGCTTTTTCTCCGTATAAATATAACCATTTTCATCTCCTTATTTAAGACACCTTTGGGTGCTCTCCCTGTGGTCATCACAGTCTGATAATAAAACTTGGGAAACTGAGTCACTGAGTCTTGTAATGCTTTGGGATGCCTCAAGATCAATTCGATCAATTAAATCCATCCCTCCCACATCACACTGATGTTATAGTCCTCTTCAAGAATGAAAGATGAACAACAACTCTCAAGGACACCACCATCTTCACAATCACCCAGGCTCCCAGGTTTTGTGTCACCCATGATTCTTCACTCTTACCTCATACATCCAACCTTCTGTCAAATCATATTTCTACCTTCACAATGTTTCTCTTGAAAGTCCCCTTCTGTCTACTCCTACACTCCAGTTCAGGGCCCTTTCTCCTGGACTATTCTATTGCAAGAGCTTCATCTGCCTACCTGCCTCAAGTCTTTCTGTAAACCAATCTAGCCTCCACTTAGGTGCCAAGGTGATTTTTCCCAAGTGAAGTTTTTTGACAAGTCACCACTCCCTTCCCCCTTGAAATAAACTTCAGGGGCTCCCTATTACTTCCACGATCAAATATAAAATCCTCTGTTTGGCATTTAAAACCTTTTACTATCTGGCCCCTTCCTACCTTTCCAATCATTGTATTCTTTACTCTCTTCCAGTAACACGTAAGACAATCTATTTCTAGACTCCATGCATTTGTACTGGGTCTCTTCCATGCCTCGAATGCTCTTCTTCCTCACCTCTCTGCTTTCCTAACTTCTTTCAAGACCTCTTAAACCCCACCTTTTGCAAGAGGCCTTTCCTGGTCTCTCCCTCTCCAACCCTCTTTCCTTTGAGATTACTTCCCATTTTCATTGTATATTATAATATGTCAGTTATGTCTGACTTTTCTTGACCTCATTTAGGGTTTTCTTGGCAGAGATACTGGAGGGGTTTGCCATTCCCTTCTCCAGCTCACTTTACAGTTGAGGAAACTGAGGCAAACAAGACTTGCTCAGTGTCACATAGCAAGTAAGTGTCTGAGGCCAGATTTGAACTTAAGAAGAGGAGTCTTCCTGACTCCATGCCCAGCACTCTATCTACTGTGCCACCTAGCAGCCCATATATATGTACAGGTGATATAGTAAGGGGATAGATTTAATTGATCAAATTGATCGTGAGGCATCCCAAAGAATTACAAGACTCAGTGACTCAGTTTCCCAAGTTTTATTATCAGACTGTGATGACCACAGGGACACACCAAGCAGAAAAGTGTCTGGAATAGGGAGAGGAAACATGGTTATATTTATAGTGAGAAAAAGTAGGTTATCTCCTCATTATCTTAATCTCCTCCTTCAGGAAATTGTCCCCAGATTCACCTTATGAAGGGTAAACCCCCAAAACACACCTCCACTGAAAAAGGTACCTGCCTCGGAGGTTGGTTTAGGACCCCAGGAACTCCAAATTAGGATAAGCCCTCCCCTGTACCTCCCTAAGGTGAAGATTATTGTCATGAGACTAATAATCAATTTATCCATACTATAATAGAACTTTCCTTTCCTTATTCAAGAGATACCTTTCTATATTTCTTTTGGTTCTCTCCCTGTGTTCACTCACAGTATTGCAATAAAACTTGGGAAACTGAGTCACTGGGTCTTTTTTGTGTGTGTGTGAGGCAATTGGGGTTAAGTGACTTGCCCAGGGTCACACAGCTAGTAAGTGTTAAGTATCTGAGGCTGGATTTGAACTCAGGTCCTCTTGACTTCAGGGCGGTTGCTCTATCCACTGTGCCACCTAGCTGCCCTGAGTCACTGAGTCTTGTAATTCTTTTGGGATGACTCAAGATCAATTTGACCCTAATTCCATCCCACATAACTCTGAGGGTCTTCCTCTTCTCCCCCACCCATTTATCTATTCATTTATTTTCTTTTGACTAGGTAAAAGAGGCCTTGCTTTGCCTCATTTCCTACCTAGTCTTAATCACTAAATGGGCATTGATTGCCTCAGGCAAACTGAGACTTGTGAAAGATCTTAGCTTAAAAAGGCCAAGGTCTCCCACTGCATCAGGGCCATAGCATTGTGGATGGAGCCCTGGCCTTGGAGTCAGGAAGATCTGAGTTCAGATCTCACCTCAGACACTTACTAGCTGTGTGACCCTGGGCAAGTCACTTAACCCCAATTGCCTCAAACATCTGGGGCCATCTCCAGTCATCCTGATATATCTATCTTGCCACTGGACCCAGATGGCTCTGGAGGAGAGTGAGGTTGGTGACCTTCACAGCCCTCCCTCACTTAAATCTAGTTAGCTTGGCCAACTAGATATCACTAGACTGACACAGCTAAGAAGTAAGGGGAGATAAGATTTTATGGCAGGAAAGTCAATTAGGCATGGCTACTACCTGAGCTAGGAGACAGGGATAACTCTAGGGGTCAGGACCATCCTTCTGTTATGGGGAAAGAGGGTGGGGGTTCGGGATAGGGCTAGGGGTAGGGGTTTGGGGTCCTTAGGAATTCCTCTTTAAAGAATGACACCCTCTTGCACACAAAAGCAATTAGAATAAGATAATAGTTTATTTAGGGGCTGGGGAAGGAAAACCAAGAGAGAAATCCTTGGACTTTTCAGGGGGAGAAGGCACAGCACAGAGGCGTGGCTCTGAGATACCTATCTTGAACAGGAGACCAGCAGGTACTTTTATAGAGGGCTGATGGGAGTGATCATCTGACAGTGGAAAGATCCCTAATTGAGGGAGGACCATCCCCCACTTGTGGTGGCTGGGGGAGTTAGGTGAGGGGGAGCTGAGGATCTCAAGCCATCTCTATCCTCCTCAGGCCACAAAGGCAGCAGTCACACCTAATCTTATCTCCCCGAGGGGTGGGGGAGACTGGAATGAAGAGTGGTGGTCCTGGAGCTAGCTCAGTCCCAATCGGGTGCCACTTATCTCTTTAGGTGTGTCTGTCCTTTGGTTTAGTTTCTCAAGGAGAAGGTTCTTTGATGTGCCCCAGAAAACTTCTGGGGTGCTGGGCCCATAACGCTTCCAAAAAAGAATAATCCCTCTCTGTTCTCAGGAATGACAAACTTCCAAGCTTTCCCCCCTCCCCCCAAAGGAACTTTCCATTTTCAGGTGGTCATGCCATCTATCCTCTATAAAAGCTTTTGCCTTCCTTCTGTACTCAGAGGAAGACGTTTCTTAAGCCATCTCCTCCCCTTGAGGCTAAGTCTTCTACTTGCCTCTCGGTCACTTTCTCAAGTGCCCAATAAAGGACCATTTTAATTCTAATTGGACTGTGAGAATGTCATTTTTTTTTTTGAGAATGTCCTCCTTTACCGAGGAATACCTAAGGACCCCCACCTCCCTTTTCCCCTGGCTGTCTCAAGAATATTTCACTTCCAACTTCCCTTTCTGGGTTGTTTTTAATGAAAACTTGAATTTTTCAGTCTTAAAGCTGGTAGGCAGGTAGACAATAGTAACCACTTTTTCTTAACTTTCTGATGACTATGATTCAGTTACAATCCTGACTCAGTTGATTTCCTGAAGAGAAATAACTTGGATTTGTTTAACCTGTTTGGTTAACAAAGTCTTTCCACATCTATTCTCTCACTCGATCCTAACAATTACACTATGGGTAGGCAGGAAGCCTTCCATTATTCCCATTTCTAAGATGAGAACTGTGAGGATCCCAAATTTTCAATGACTAACGCAAATCACCAAGCTATGATCTAATGCACATTGAATACAGGTTTTCTTTAAGTCTCTGACTGGGGAAAGATGTGCCCTTTGGGGGTACAGGTATCACAGTGCTGCAGTTGAAGTTTGATGGGCTCAAATTCCAATGCTGACCCTTTTTAGCTGGATAAGTCACTTCAGCTTTCTCAGCCTCAGCTTCTTTATCTGTGAAATGGGGATAATAACAGAACCCAGTGAGATAACCTGTGCACAGCATGTTGCAAAATGTGTGTAGTAGGGGGCGGCTAGGTGGTGCAGTGGATAAAACACCGGCCCTGGATTCAGGAGTACCTCAGTTCAAATCCGGCCTCAGACACTTGACATTTACTAGCTGTGTGACCCTGGGCAAGTCACTTAACCCCCATTGCCCCGCAAAAAAAAAAAAAATGTGTGTAGTAATAGGGAGAAAGATGTCTATTTCATTAGGATAGGGAATTCCCAAGTCAGGAAACTCCCTCTACCAATGTAAGTTGACACCTTTTGTACAATTTAAAGTGCTGAAGAGTTTGCTCAGGGAATGGTTCTTACTGGTTTCAAGGCTAAATTTTTCTATCCAAGGTCCCACTATCTTTGATATGATCAACAACAATATGTAAATGTGAGCTATCATTATTCATGCACAAGAGCCCAATTCAGCCACCCCCAAAGGAAATTTTACACAGGGATAGGCTCTTCCAGGAAAATGTGTGATTACCCTAATGTGAAAGATAGCTGTGTTCAGAGAACCAAAACCACATATAACCTAGGCCAGTGTGCCCTATGCTGTGGTTCCTTGTCCCAGTTCTTTTTTTCTCTTACATAATTCTTCACTTCAATCAGTCAATTCACAGATACTTATTAAGTTTCTATTCCGTATTACCCTGGCATTGTGCTATTCCCAGGGAAAACAAGGACAAAGAAGGCAACAATTCCTACTCACAAGCAGTTTGCAGTCTATTAAGGCAGACAAAGGCATATACAGAATAAATAGGAAGAGGATGAGTTAATCGATAAGAATTTATTAAGGGGTCTACTCTGTGGATAAATACAAACATATGCAATGTAGTTAAAACAAGCTAGTTCCAGGACAGAAGTATGGGTTGGGGCAATGAGGAAATGTTTCATTTACTTCCTATTTGCCCCCAATAAAGCTTGAGGTTTGCTCCCTCTTCCCACTGGATATATGTAACTGAACTGGTCCTTTCAGTTTCTTCCTCATGATACTCCATCTTTGCCCTGGCTGATGTCAGTGCCTAGAATTCTTCCTGACCTCAACCTCAAAGAGTCCTCCTCGCTTAAGGTTCACAGCTCAGACACAAGTTTTTGCACTGAAGCCTTTCCTGAGCCCTCCAATTACTACAACTGCCCTTCCTTCCTAAACTATTTTACGTTCACATGTTTAATAAAAGTCATATTCATTCATTCATTCATTCATTTGAATATAAGATCCAACCAGTTAGGCACTGTTTCATTCTGTTTTTGGATCTTACTGGCTCAGCGGAGTGCCTAGCACAGAGTAAGCGCTCAATAAATCCATTTATTAGGATACAAAATCCCTGCAGGTAGGGGCTTTTGTTTCGTTTTTGTGCTTGTACCCTCAGCGCCTAGCACAGTGCTTTGCACACGAGAAACGCCTAACAAATACTTGCTGATGGACTGACTGCCTGCAGAAAAGCAGACTCCCAAAGCTTGTGATTTTCCCTTCCCTCCCCCTAAGCCACCTGCAGGAAAAGGGGAGGCCTGGAAGGTGCGGCCTCTCGAATCCCTGAATCTCATTAGCACACACTGCGGGCTCCGAGCGCCGACCCCTCCCCCGGGGCGGGGCCAAGCCAAGTCTGGCCCGGCGCCGGGGTGGGGCCCGCCGCTCAGCCGCTCGCGCCAGTTTCCCCCGGCCCCGCCCCCGAGGCGGAACCAGGGCGGTCTGTGCTGGCGCGAGAGCGCGCGCGTTGGGCCCGCTGCTCAGTCACCGACGCCAGCTCCTCCAAGGCCCCGCCCCCAGACCGATCTGAGGCGGCGCGAGCGCGCGCGCGTTGGGCCCGCCGCTCAGTCGCTCGCGCCAGCTCCGCCCAGGCCCCGTCCCTCCGTCGTAGGCCGCGCCCCCAGCACGGATCTGGGGCGGGGCCAGGGCGGTCCGCACCAGCGCGCGCGCGCGCTGGGCCCGCCGCTCAGTCGCTCGCGCCAGCTACCCCCAGGCCTCGCAGCGCATGTGCCCGGCGTCCTCTGCCTGGCCCTGGATTCCACTCCCTCGCAGTTTCCGCCGCCCCTAGAGCCCGCGCCGGCCCCGCCGCCCATGGCCGGGACCCGCTGGGTACTCGGGGCCCTGCTCCGAGGCTGCGGTTGCAACTGCAGCAGCTGCCGGCGCACGGGCGCCGCCTGCCTGCCGCTCTACACGGCCGCCGGCGCCTTCCCCGCGGGCGTGTCGGGTCGCCGCCGCCTGCTGCTGCTGCTCGGGGCGGCCGCCGCCGCCGCCCAGACGCGGAGCCTGCAGGCCGGCCGCCTAGTGGGGCCGCCGCCCCCGCCGGCTCCGGCCGCTGGTGCCGTGGCCGCGGCCGCCGCCTCCTTCCAGGCCCTGCGCGGGCCCTTGCTAACCCCCGCCGTCCCCGCCGCCGCGCCTCCGCTAGGCCGCGGCTACGGCAAGGTACGCGGCGCGCGCCGGACTGGGCCGGGGAGGAGGGCAAGGGGGAGCGCCGCGGGCCCGGCGTGGGGGAGGGGGCCGCTCTGCGCGCGCACCCCGCTTGCGGCTCCTCCGCCGCCCTCCGCCCGAGCGCGCCGGGTGGGGGCCGCGTGCCGCCTCCCCCCCTCCCCCGAGCGCGGCGCGCGCCCGGCTGCCCGGCGGGGGGCCGAAGGGGGAGGGGCGCGACGAGCTGGGGCGAAGGTCACGGCTGCCCTTCGCGGTCCGAAGGCCCGTGCGGGTGCCGGACCTGTGAAGGACAATGGGCCTCCCGGAAGCTGCCGGTGCTGCCCATCTCTCCGGGACCGGGGGCGAGGAGGGGGGGCGGCGCAGTCCAGCGGGAGCTTTTTGCTAAATTCCGGGTGCAGCCAGACCCGGGGGAGCCTGTCTCCCTTTTCTGGGACTGTGGGAGGGTCCTAAGGCCTTCCCAGGCCCCTCTGACCCCGACGGGGTTGTTATGCCTTAGGATGTGATGCTGCATCCAGCAAGGGACCCCCGGGCATCCAGCCTGACCCCCTGCTTAGGGACGTGGGGTCCCAGGTAGAGCTGGAAAGGACCCCCCCCCCAGGTAGAGCTGGAAGGGACCCCCGGGCATCCAGCCCGACCCCCCCTGCTTAGGGACCCCCAGGCATCCAGCCTGACCCCCTGCTTAGGGACATGGGGTCCCAGGTAGAGCTGGAAAGGACCCCCCCCCAGGTAGAGCTGGGAGGGACCCCCGGGCATCCAGCCCGACCCCCTGCTTAGGGACGTGGGGTCCCAGGTAGAGCTGGAAAGGACCCCCCCCCCAGGTAGAGCTGGGAGGGACCCCCGGGCATCCAGCCCGACCCCCTGCTTAGGGACGTGGGGTCCCAGGTAGAGCTGGAAAGGACCCCCCCCCCCCAGGTAGAGCTGGGAGGGACCCCCGGGCATCCAGCCCGACCCCCCCTGCTTAGGGACATGGGGTCCCAGGTAGAGCTGGAAGGGACCCCCGGGCATCCAGCCCGACCCCCCCTGCTTAGGGACATGGGGTCCTAGGTAGAGCTGGAAGGGACCCCCGGGCATCCAGCCTGACCCCCTGCTTAGGGACGTTGGGTCCCAGGTAGAGCTGGAGGAACTCCAGGCTCCATCTCCCTCATTTTGCAAGTGAGAAAACAGCCCGGTGATTTGCTAAGATCACACAAGTAAGCTGTTGCAGGAAGGATTTGAACCCAGGTCTTCTGACCCTTGGGCCAGTGTTCTGTAGATCAGGTGCCTCCATGACTGAGCTGCTCCAGGTGACCCAACTTGGGAGTGGGCTTCAAACTTGTGTCCTCCCGATTCCAAACTCTTGGCAGGACCGCCATTCAGTGCCCCAGCTTTTGTAGTTCAGGATAACCCCAGAAGCCCAACAGTGGGGAGGCCCAGGGCCTTTGGAAGAGCTGGGTGCTCACCGGTCAGCCTCCTCTGCCAGGCTTGTGATCACCTGGGTCCGAATCTCCTTGGAACTTTGCCTTTGGGTCTTAGTGGGCGGCCTTCCCCCAGCATGCTATTAATTTTCTGTGAAGTCTCCTGTCCTGGTCACTGGCAGTGTCCTTGAGGTCAAGTTCTCTGGCCTCATTATTTTTGTAGAATGGTCTCGTACTTAGTAAGTGCATATTGTCTGTTCACTGATGGTGAGGCCCTGCTGCCTCCCAGCTCCTTTTACGGACAGATTCCCTGACCATCCCTGGCCTTTTGTACCCTCAAGTCTCCCAAAGGTGAGACATTTCTTGTCTGTGCAGGTGTGGCACATTCTTGCCCCTTCTGTGACTCTTAGTCATATTTCCATTAATTTGATGAAGTGGGGGGGGGGGGGGAAAGGGAGGCAGGCAATCAGGGTTAAGTGACTTCCCCAGGGTCACACAGCTAGTAAATATCTGAGGCTGCATTTGAACTCAGGTCCTTCTGCCTCCAGTGCTGGAACTCTATCCACTGCACCACCTATCAGCCCCAGGAATATGGTAAAGCTCTTTATTCCAAAACAGTCTGGAGTGAAGTTCAGGCCATACGTGACTTGGTATGCAGGGAAGGAGGGATTGGTCTTAATCTGCTGCTACTTTGTTTCTTTGATCTTTGGTTTCCAGAAATGTTCCTATAAAAAGGTTACAGAGAAACCTACTGAACATTTTCCTTTGTCTTTGAAGGACTCTAATACCTATTTGGAAGAACTCCCACAACTCCCTGAATATGACTCGGCTCCATCCAAGTTAGAAGGGGAGGAAGATGATGTCTATCTCATTCGAGCCCAAGGATTGCCGTGGTCCTGCACTGTGGACGATGTGCTGAAATTTTTCTCTGGTATATTTTACACCTGTTTTAAAGACAGTTCTGTTTCATTAGCATCTACATGGAGTTTGTACCAGTAAAAAAACCCCCATAAATCTCAAGCATGTATTGGGACATGCTGTTAAGTACTGACATAGCACAGGGGAAGATGGTGTTCTCTTTAATTACACGCATTTATTAAGAATGATCTTGCGTGCTATTTTAGGGAATTAGGATATGACAGAATGCATTTAATGCTCAAACTACATTACATTGGACACTTGTTAAGCGATAGGACGTTTGGAGCCTCCATAGCTCTCTATACAGTGAGGGCATGAGACAGAACTGCCCGTCTTGGGCTTGTTTCTGTTGGCTCGTTTCAAGAGCTTTTGGTCCCTCCTGGCTGGAGGAACATAATTCAACTTTTTTAAAAACACTTCACAAGATGCTTTTTTGGGTGGTTGTTCAGCAGTATCAACGAAGATATCACTGTCTCTGCTGAAACTTGCAAGCGTCCATTTAGATTTCTGATTGAAGGGTGACAGTTTTTACTGTATTGTCTGATTTTTTTTAGAGTTGGTGTTCAAACACACATGGACATGAACACTCGAATACTCACACACACAATTGAAGAGAGTGGTAAACTAGGCCCAAAAGAATGCTTACTGTGTGGAGAGCATGCCATGAAAATACAAGATAATTGCCAAGTAGCATAAAATCCCTTTAAAACGTCCTGCCTCTAAAGTTTTCTTTTGTGTTCAAATCTCTTCATTAGGACCCTAATTTTTCGTTGTCCTCTTAAGGAGAATGTACTGCTTTTAAGAAGGTGCTTCTTAAAAATACTATGATTTAGGGGGCAGCTCGGTGGTGCAGTGGATAAAGCATTGGTCCTGGATTCAGTAGTACCTGAGTTCAAATCTGGCCTCAAACACTTGACACTCACTGTGTGACCCTGAGCAAGTCACTTAACCCCCATTGCCCCACCAAAAAAAAAACCCCACCTTTGATTTTATTGAGTATATTTAACGCTGACATTCATGTAATTGTACTAATTAAACATAAAGAGCTATTCTAACATAGTTTTTATCTTCAAGTTGCCACTTACAAAAATTTTTTTTAAGCTTTTTGGTTTTGGAGACAGTTGGGGTTAAGTGACTTGCCCAGGGTCACACAGCTTGCAGGTGTCTGGGAGGCTGGATTTGAACTTGGGTCCTCCTGATTCCAGGGCTAGTGCTCTATCCTCTGTGCCACCTAGCTGCCCCACTACAAAAAAATTAGTAGATTTCTGGGTCAGAAAGCAAAGTGTTTTACCTGGCTCTCCCTTCCCCTCCTTTGGAGGTGGTTTGCTCAGGTGTGTCTGCTCACCTTGGCTCATTGAGCTCCTCTGAGACTATGAGCACCCCATGGTTCTTTGTACACCTAATGTGGTGTATGGGGGCAGGATGTCAGTCCTCTGACGTCCTGCTGACCACCTGTGCTGGGGCGGGCAGTCTGGCTTCTTGAAGGCCGTGTCAGTGCAGTGTAATCAGCTCTGCTACAGCCTTCCAGAATCTCGGCGCCTTCACCTTGATGGAGATGGGGTGCTTAATAAAGGTTTGATGTTTATTATTTCATTATTATTTGATGTCCAGCAACTTCGTTTGTCTGAGCACTAGAGGGGCACACTCCCCACCCCCACCCTTGGGCAGAAATGGATTCTCTTGACCACAACAATTAATTAAACTGTTTACTAAAGCCAGGTCTTTGGAGTGTGCACTGTTCATGAGACAGAGGCACTAGGTATTTTGGCTAGAACTCAGTTGGGAGTTAGGAGTGTGCATGAGGGATGGGGGGTAGTTCTAGAGATGAAATGAATGGTAGTTTTGTGTTTGGGTTTTTCTCTTAACTTCTCTTTTTTGGTCTCCGTTTTAGACTGTAGAATCCGAAATGGGGAGCATGGGATACATTTCCTCTTAAATAGAGATGGGAAACGCAGGGGAGATGCCTTGGTTGAACTGGAGTCAGAACAGGACGTAAAGAAGGCCTTGGAGAAACACCACCTGTACATGGGTCAGCGTTATGTAGAAGGTAAGGGGGGTCTGGCTCAGCGGGCCCTTGGATCCTGGGGGGGTCTTCACCAGCCCCTGTGTCAGAGGCCACCAGGACATGCGCGATGGTTACCCAGTGAGGCCCAGAAAGGATCAGTATCTTGCCTGGGCTCACAGAAGGAGCCTTTGGGGCAGGCCCCAGAACCAGTGTCATGGTTCTTTTTCTCCGCTTTTACTGTGATCCAGTAGTTGATGATAAAGGCTGAACAGAACAGGAAAGTTTAGCAGAAACTCATAAGAGGACTTATTCTAAATAAACCATTCATTAAAAAAATTTTTTTTTTGGTGAGGCAATTGGGGTTAAGTGACTTGCCCAGGGTCACATAGCTAGTAAGTGTCTGAGGCTGGATTTGAACTCGGGTCCTCCTGACTCCAGGGCCGTTGCTCTATCCACTGCGCCACCTAGCTGCCCCATAACCTTTGATTTTTAATATAGTTATGATGGCTTAACCACTAATTTATTTTGCGGGTCATTTCAGACCAGACCTATAATTGCATTGGTAGAAGGGGACAATCCCTGGTGAGGGAGTTTCCTTCAGGGCGTGTTGGCATCTGCTCTGCTCCTTATTAGAGCTTGTGCCAGGACTTGCCCAGGGTCACATAGTTAGCCTGTATTGGAAGTGGGCCTTGAACCCAGGTATTTCTGACTCTGAAGCTGGCTGTCCTCTAAGCCATTTCTTTTTCCCTTTCATGATGACTTTGGTTTGCTTTCTTGATGCCTTTAGCTTTGTAAAACACTGAGGCTTGAAAATTTTGGAATGTCACCCAAAATATTTCCTTCCCTCTGTTTATTATAGGTGTTTCTAAACACTATTTTGTTTTGGTGGGTTTTTTTTAAGCCCTCTTTGGAATTTTGGGTCAGTCTTAGAGGAGAAATTAACTTGTCATAAGAGTATTTTATTATTTTCCAGTTACACGTAAAGATAGTTTTCAACATTTGTTTTCATAGGATTTTTAGTTCCAAATTTTTCTCCCCCCCCCCCCCAAGACAGAAAGCAATCTGATAGAGGTTATATAGGTACAATTGCATCAAATTTTTTTTTTGAAAGTATCTTGGGGGGGGAGCAATGAGGGCTAAGTGACTTGCCCAGGGTCACACAGCTAGTAAGTGTCAAGTGTCTGAGGCCGGATTCGAACTCAGTCCTCCTGAATCAGGACCGGTGCTTTATCCAGTGCGCCCCCTAGCAGCCCCCTGAGAAATTAACTTGTAAGAGACAAATATTCCTGTCTTGACGACTGTTGAGTTTTGGTTTAGTCTGCTTCTTGAAACTTTAAAGGTGGGTGGATGCCTCTGAATTCCAGAGTAGTGGGAGTTTAGGGGCTGTTTTGGAGTTCTCCGGTGACCTGCTGAGCGCAGACTCAGTGTCCTCTTGCTTTGTAGCTGGTAAATGTTTCTGTGTCTCCTGTTGTTGTTTCCTCTGTAGTTTATGAAATAAACAATGAAGATGTGGACGCCTTAATGAAGAGCCTGCAGGCCAAGTCAAGCCCTGTGGTAAACGACGGAGTGGTGCGTTTGCGAGGACTCCCTTACAGCTGCAGCGAGAAGGACATTGTGGATTTCTTTGCAGGTGCCTGGCGTCCTCACCTTGTGTCTGGGCCCTTGTCTTGCTCCTCACCACCTGCTTTCCCCCTTGGCACTCAGCTGGGCCTTTTTCTAGATGAATAGCTTGTTTTCATGAGGGGAAGTAATTGCTGGGACCGCAGTTGCTTTTGGAATGGTAGCCAGTGTTGTTTTCCTTTGGAATGACTACTTCTCATAAAGCTGTTTGTTTTTCAGTCCCCATTAAGACTTTTCATTCTCTTTGTCCCGCCCCCCCCCCCCCCAATAAAAGCCCTCTTTAACAAAAAAGCACAGTCACACAAAATAACCATACGCCAGCTGTGCCTAAAGTGTGTCTCTAGTCCATGACCCCTCTACCAGAGCTGAAGACATGGTTAGTCAGTGGATCAGGTGTCATCATCAGCTCTTCCAGAGCGGTTTTCCTTTACGCTGCTCTCGTTCTTGGTTCTGGTTCTGCTCAGTTTGCTCTGCATTCATTCATCCTAGTCCTCCTGGGCTTCTTTGGATCGGTCTGTGGCACAGTAACGGACCTCGGTTTGTCCAGCCGTTCCCTGATCGATGGGCCACTGTGTTCTTAGCTTTTGGCTGTAGTGAGAAGTCCTGCTCTAGAGTCTTGGGAACCCAGGGGCCCTCTGTCGATTTGCTCTCTTTGGGTTGTTTGCTTGTTAGGGACATTCCTGGGCCAGAGGGTTTGGCACAGCTTTCCGGGATGGCCAGACAGATTTGCAGCTTTCCTTGTAGTGTTAGGGTGCCTGTCCTCCCACAGTGTCATCCATTGTCATTTCCCTTTTTGGTCCTCTTGGTCAGTTCTCATGGGTGGATAGTGGGGCCTCCTCCTTGTAATTCATGCAGCAGCGTTGTTTCCTGTGGGGGTGGTTTTTCAGTTTGCTTCAATTAGGGTGGAAAGTTTGCTCACCCAAATTCTCATTCACATTTTCACAGGGGTTCTTCCCATTGCTTTAAAACTACTAATAATATGCCACTAAAAATCTTACTTGTTACATTGAGACAGCAGGAGATCTCAGGAGGCACTGGAGAAATGAGTTCCAAAGGTCCATGTAGCACTTGTTAATCTTTAACTACATTTTCTAGAGGAAGTCTGATAGGAAAAGTCGTGATTTGAGAGTGGCCTGTGTTAGGCAGGGAAGGGCTGAGAACACGTGGTGCCTAGCTGTACCTGACATTTTGTAATGCGGCAGGGGCTTGCTCTGTTTTATTTTTACCTTGTGTTTACTCAAGTATTGGGGTTTTGTTGGTTTTGGTATAATATTTCACCCCTCTATTTCCCATGTAAGTCTCCCTTACTCGGTTATCTTGGATTGGGACAGCTGCTGGGTCTCCCTGGCTGTTAACTTGACGGGGGAGAGAGAATGCATAGATAGCATGGAGAGGTGGGAGGGCTTTGAAGTTGGTGAGTCCAGTTTCCTCATTCTAAAAACGCAGGCAAACTCAAGGTTGCAGAGCCATGAGGTGTCAGGCCTAGGGATCAAAGAACAGGTCTTGTGACTCAAGGTCTGAGTTTCCCTGCAGGCCATGCTGGGGGGGGGGGGCCGAGCCCGTAGCCGGTCTGCTTTTAGTTTAAATGATTACTCTTTAGTTATTGCCAAGTGACTCCATAAGCATTTCCACTTAGACTGAACAGGAAAAGGGATTGTACCCACATGAAGCCGTGAGTCTGTCAGGCACAGGCTGATTTTTTTTTAATTCGGCACTTTGGATTCACAGCCATCCTGTCTGTCCTTGTCTCTTTCTAATCTCCCCGTTTTCTTCTGTGCATCCTTTGAAATGCTGTCATGACCCTTTGCTCTTCTTTTTCCTTATTTTGGATGTTGCTGTTGCTTGTCATTCTTCCTCCACTAAAAAAAAATTCTGTAACAAGCGAGCAGAGCCAAGCAAAACTTCTCCCCTTGTGGCAGAAAAGTGGCTGCCCAGCTTATCCAAGTCCCTCCCATAATGATGTCGTGTCCCATTATGGAGGGGTACACATCAGGGGCTTAATAAAGTGTTCATTGAGTGGGCAGATCATTCAGGTCCACAGCTAAAGGCAGTAGTGAGAAGCAAAGTGACTTAGGCTAATTTTTTCCACATAAGTGTGACTTGGGGCAATAGATTGGAATTATTTCTTGGTTCTCAGGTCTGAATATAGTGGACATAACATTCGTCATGGACCACCGAGGGAGAAGGAAAACAGGGGAAGCCTACGTGCAGTTTGAGGAACCAGACATGGCCAACCAAGCTCTGCTGAAACACAAGGAGGAAATTGGGAACCGGTGAGTGAGTGGGGTCACGACCAGTGGGGAGGAGGCCATCCTTCTGTCTTTCCCCAGGACAAGGGCTGGGCTGGCCCCAGACCCTTCCAGGTTTGTTGTTTGTGCCAGTCGGGGAAGCCAGACCGGCTCCGGACAGGTGGGTGGGCAGTGGCTGCGCCTGGGCTGGGGGGAGAGAGGAGGAGCTTATTGGGGCTCAAAGGGTGGTCTCTGCTGGACCTCCACTGAACTGTATTTAAAGAGCTCTTAGAGGGCTGCATTGGGCGGATTCTTCTATTTAATAAACACCTGGGGTTGATTCAGAGGAAGAAAAGGGAACCTCAGGTGTCCAGCCTCCCCAGCTGCTCTGCCGCCTCCTCTCTTCTCTCTCCACGCTGCCCCGCACTGGCCACAGATGCGATCCACCCGCCCACCGGCGCAGCACCCCCCAACCAGCTGTCCACGCACCACCGTGGGGCCTGTCGGGGGCAGGTTGTGTGGCCAGCTCTTGGTCTTCAGTAACATTCAGGCCCCGCTGATGAGATCGTCAGGTTTGGCTGATTCTTTTATTCTTGCTTGTGTTTATGGGGAGTGTTGTCTCAGAAGTCTTTGTGCCTTCACAGCACCAGGACTTCTGGGACACACACCTCTTAAGTAGAATCAAGCAAGAGAGCAAAGAAAAAGGACCTCCCTGTGTCCCCTTCCCAAAGATGTCATCGGGTGTCTACCGGTGTGGTACATGTCTACGTACATACGTGGTGTGTGTATGGTCTTACGCAGGATGTAGATGTGCATTGTAGTATGTGTGTATGTTCATGTGTGGGGTTTACGTACATGCATATGTATAGCCAAGGGTGTCCCAGAAGTCTCAGTTCAGTCTTACTCTACTACAGCCCAAAGCCGCATCCGCTTCGGGGCTGCCAGACTTGACGTGCTGGGGGCTCTGGTCCTGCTGACCTTGCTTGGGGCAGGTCTTTGCCCGTTCTCTGGTGTTCCTCGTCTTCACCCCTCTTGTAGCACCAGGTTCCCCGTGCAGCATATTGAAGTGTACCTGTTTCTGTGGACTTTTGAATCAGGTACATAGAAATCTTCCCGAGCAGAAGGAACGAAGTCCGAACACACGTCGGGTCTCACAAAGGAAAGAAAGCAGCGCCTTCTACAGCCAAGTATGGGATCGAACCAGAACTGAACTTTGAGGAGCACGAAGCGAGTGAGGAGCTGCGGCCGATCACCGCCTTTGAAAACGAGAAGGAAGTGGGTGGGTCTCCACAGCCACACGTGGCTGGGACAAGTTTGTTGCTCATATGCACCTGTGTGCTTTGGTGCTTGGGGGGGGGGGGGTGTTGAAGAGGTTCCCCAACCCTTTGCAGCCTTGGGCTGTTGGCCACCCAGAAGCCCAGGGAAAGTAGTGGACTGATGGTTAGAGCCTTGCCTATGGGCCCAAAGGAGTCTTTCACGGTCTCTTTAGGAGTGAGTATCCCCACTCTCTTGCTGACGAGAGAAGTGCTTAATGACCACTTCACGTCTGACTCTTTCTATCGTCTGTGAGCCAGAAAGAGTTGCCCGGCATTGTCTCTCCTCAGAGCCATCGGCCCTGTTCCCTGTTGTCGACAGTCCCGGAAAGGTGACCCCCAAATGGCGGGCATGTGCCGAGTTCATTGACTCAGCCCGGGAAGGCCTCAAGAAGGTGGTTGAGCCTGACCCGTTCTGGGGGGGCTGTGGCACATCGAGGTGGCCCATGTTTCCTTCTCTCCTCCCCAGTGTCCCTCATCTGCTCATGCGCATAGTGTTTGGGGTTTTTATGGGAAGTCTCCATCCTGGGGCTCCTCTGGCTTTAGGGCTGCGGCCCTGGGATGCTTGGACCTACAGACGCCCAGTTTGGGGTTTATTTTGAAGGGGGGTGGGTGGGCATTGCTGATGTTCATAAGTCCTGACACTGCTCTGGGGGTTTGTCTCCCCCAGAATTACCCAAGGAGGCACCCGAGAAGACTCCCGAGGCTGCTGATTTTGGAACCCCGCCTTCCCAGCATTTTGTTCACATGCGAGGACTACCTTTCCAGGCCAACGCCCAAGACATTATAAATGTATGTGGCAGTAAGCCCTCGTCAGGCCTTCACAGGCGGGAGCGGCAGTGCTTGCTGGGACCTCTGGGCGCGTGTCCTGAAGGACCTGGGGTGGGATGTTGTTTAGTTTTCTCTAGTTGGGAAGTAGGTTTGCCTAGGAGCGGGGGGTGGGGGGGGGTGGGGGGTGCTTTTTCCCCAGGCATTTGTGTTGTCTTTACTGGGGGAGGGGGAGGGGTTGAAGATAAGGAAGACCATGGGGGATCTTTGAACCTTAAGGGAAGTGGAATGACGGAAGGAGAGAGGAAAAGGAGCAGAGGGCCACAGACCAAAGCCTCATGGGATCAGGGCCTGGAGGGGACCCACAGGGCATCTGGAGGGCGAGGAATGAGGGGAAGGCTGGCCTTTGGGGAGAAAGAGGCCACCCCTGGCCTGGGTCCCGGCCGTTTCAGGAGGGTGGGTGGGGATCAAAGCCAGGCCTGGGGCCAGATCGAGCTGAGGTGGTAACGTCCAGGTCAGGGATGTTGGGCACAGGGGGCGGGAGGGTCATGCGTAGGAGTCTAGTAAGACCCAAGCAGGACAAGTGGAGGTGGAGACAGGGACAAGAAGTGACTGTGAGGCTCAGACAAGGATGTGGGGAGAAGAAGAAGCCAGCTTTGACGTGGTGCTTTATAATACCTTCTTTGACCCTCAGAACCACCTCAAGAGCTGGGGCCCAGTCTTGTCCCCGTCGTACAGATGAGCAAACTGAGGCAGCAGGTTAACAGGGAACGCCCGGGGTCGTGTAGCTGGATTTGAACTCAGGTCTTCCTGATTCTAGGCGTGTTGTTCTCTGCACTGCAAGTGATGGGGAGGTCCAAAGCGTGACTACAGCCTGGGTTGTGTCTGTCGCTGTTTGCACTGGGTTCTCCTTTTATGGCTGCTGAAGAGTCGGGCATCATGAGTGGGTTGTGGTCGTCCCCACCGCACCTGAGCCCTGGAGTTTTTCTAGTCAAACCCTCACGTTTCCTTTTCATGGCTGAAGAGACCGGCCGGAGAGGCTGAGGCGATGGACCGTTGTTAGGAAGAAAGCTAGGGGCAGCTGGGGGGCGCAGTGGATGGAGCACTGGCCTTGGATTCAGGAGGACCTGAGTTCAAATCCAGCCTCAGACACTTGACACTAGCTGTGTGACCCTGGGCAAGTCACTGAACCCCAATTGCCTCACCGAAAAAAAAATGTATACAAGGAAGAAGGCTAGTTGATAGCACAGTCCTGTGGATGCTCTCTCCACATGCTGTCCTTCCCCTTCCACCCTGGCCTTTTAGACAAAGAAAACGGAAATCGTGTTCATTTGGTGCGTGTTGTCATTGTTTGGCAGGCCTGTGTGTGGGTGCGTGTTTGCTCCAGGGTCCTGCTTTCTGCTTGTAGTTAGGGAGGGCGGGGGACGCCTTCCTCACTGTTTAACTTGAGGTGGAGGACAGCCTCGAATTTGGGCTTCGAGCACAGGGGCAGGAACGGTGGTGGGCGAGATACTACATGTTAGAAAGAGGAGCGAGTGAGCTAGAAGTAGAATGCGTGGACAGGAGTCACAGGGCCGGCAGGACGGCCGATGGATGCTGGGTGGGTGCACGCCAGCCCTTTGGTGTCCCTTGTCTTTTCCATGCAGTTTTTTGCTCCGCTGAAGCCTGTTAGGATCACCATGGAATACAGCTCCAGCGGGAAGGCCACGGGTGAAGCCGACGTGCACTTCGAGAGCCACGAGGACGCCGTGGCAGCGATGGGCAAGGATCGGTCCCACGTGCGTAAGTGGTGTTCCTGCATGCGCCGCTGGAAAGGGCTGGGCTGCTCAGTGCCTTAGGAGAGGCCCCAGGTTCTTGTTTAGAAAACTGTGCCCTGGGTGATGTGGCACGGAGTGGGTTGTGTTTTCAGAAGCTTCACTTAATGCCTTGGCATACTGCTGTTCAGAATCTTACCCTCAGCTGGTGGAAGGTTTTCTAGCTCTGGAGCTTTACTTCCATTTCTGTGTTGTTGAAAATCTCTGCTTCTTTTATGTCACCGTCATGTCAAAGCAGACCACCCTCCCCAGGCGTCATTCCTGGTTAACAAAGAGCCGTCCCCCCGCTGTGCTAGCGGCGGGTTGTCTGCTTTGTTGGAAGTGGGCCTCACTGTGCCCACGCACAGTGGGAAGGGAAGGAGAGGTCTCCTTGGCTCTCCCACCCAGCCAGGCTTAGTCACCATGCCCATATCCGGTGCTTCCTTTGAAGTCACTGTGGTCACCACTTCCCTGACTGCCTCAGTCTTACCTGTGCTTTCTCGCTGGGCCTAGCAGTGCTGTGTTAGGGTCATGTGTGACATATGTGGACGTGTGTTTTAGCCATTCCCCAGTCTACTTTGTTCTTAGCCCTTTGCTACCCAAAATATTTGGGGGCCTTCTTATCTTTGACCTCCTTGGCATGTATACTGTTTGTGTTATAGATAGGTAGGTATATACTAGGTAATAGGATACGGAAAGTATAGTCATGTTTCATTGTAATTGCTGATAACTTTCCAGATTGGTTGGACTATTTCTGCAGCCCCTCTAATACCATTAACATTTTTGGTAATCTTTGTTAGTCTGCTGAGCGTAGGGTGAAAACAGTTGTTCTGATTTTTATTTCTTTTATTAGAGATTTGGGGTCCTCTTTCACATGGGTAATGGTTCATTCTTTTGAGAACTGTTTGCTCATTTGCTTTTGACCACACTCAACCACTGAGGGGCTGCCTTTAAAGATTTGTTTTGGAACCTAATGGCAGGTGTTCAGATGTCCTTGACGTGAGAGAGTGCTTTAAGACTACAAAGTCATTACCGGATTGGAAAGAATTTCACATACTGTGGTGGTTTTTGACAATACTTTTTTGCATCAGAAAGTTTTCATATTTAATTCTTCACTTTATAAACTTACTAGGTAGACCTTACTGGAGAAGAAAATATTATCATCTGTATTTGTTTGATGAATAAGCCCAGTGGGGCATTATATTGGGTTGCAAAAAGGCTTCTGGGCACATTCACATATGTTAAGTATAGATAGAACAAAGCTGGCTGTTATTAATAGAAATATTTGGTGCTGAGAAGCTAAGGAACAATCACTAACCTCAAGGAGCTGACATTGTATTTAGGGGACGGTGATAAATAAGCTTATAAATATACCCAGAATTAAGTACAATGTATTTCTCGTTCAGGCTTCTTAAAAAGGAAAAAAAATGGAGACAAATTTTAGGAAGGCCTGGGTTGGTGGCTGAGCAGTGGGAGACCCTCACTTATTTGTCTTCCCCTTTTAATCAGTGCTTTATTCTTCTTGTTTTTTGGGTGCTCTTCAGAGCACAGGTATATTGAGCTGTTCCTGAATTCTTGTCCAAAAGGAAAATCGAATTTCCAGGAGCATCATTGAATCCATATAACAAGGTAAATTTAAGATCATCTTGTGTGAGAGTATTTCTTTTTGGTAACATAATCATGACTTGGGAGAGTCCATAAATTTGCAACGAGGTAAAAAGTGTCCTCCTTGATGAGCTGGGAACACCCACCATTGAGAATCAGATCTGGGAGGCATGCTGTTAGGGCAGAACCACATTAGAACACTTTCACAAATGGTTTATTAATGGAAAGAATTCATTGTTATTTGAGGTTTTTATGACCCCATCTTTTGGCTAGAATTTTTTTTTTAAAACCTTGGTGTGCACTGGCCTCTGGGGCTCCGCAAACCGCACAGTGCTCCACCCACTGGTTGTAGCCGTCGCCAGGGTGCTGGCACTTCCCGTCATCACTACTCCCCGATGCCTACATGGGCTTGGCAAAATGATAATGATTGGAAGCCTACTGAGGGCAGTCATGTGACTGTCAGAGCGGCCATCCCATTGGCTGGGGGGCTGCTGGGGTTTGCTGGGAGTGGGGAGGAGAATTCGCCATTCTAGCTGGAAGCTGGAAGGCGACAGGAGCGCTGCTGTGTATTCTCAGCTGATTCCTGGGCAGTGGTATTTTTCAGGTTGTATAATTTCCCTTTCCCCATTTTATTTCCTTTCCCTTGATCCTGTTTGTGTTTTTTTGTTTGTTTGTTTGTTTTGGTGAGGCATTTGGGGTTAAGTGGCTTGCCCAGAGTCACACAGCTAGTAAGTGTTAAGTGTCTGAGGCTGGATTTGAACTCAGGTCCTTCTGAATCCAGGGCCGGTGCTCTGTGCACTGTGCCACCTAGCTGCGTGGCTCCCCCCCTCCCCTTTTTTTTTTCTTAAGTTCGTTCTTGTTAAAATAAATCTTGTTCTGTTTTGAGGGAGGCTGCCGGTCTCCTTCCTTGCCCCAATATTGCAACGAGCTGCTTAGCTAACACTCCCCAATTAAAAATTGGTCCCCACATTACCAAACATTGTTGTGGGGGGTTTGGTTATATACTACATTAACAGTGTGGCTGCAAAATGAATTTTGTCTTGGCAGCCTTGTCATGTTTATGTCATGTCTGTGGATGGATTTGTGATCTCTGTAGTGTGAATGTTTCCCTCACAGATGGAGATTGCAACCATTTTTACCTCTGTGATTCTCATCCATAGTCTTCTATAAAGGATCCATCCCCAACGTTTAGGAAAATGTTGGGCAGAAAAGCCATGTCTCAGGAACTCAGGGAGAGATGGTGGGCAAGTGAAGAAGAACCACAAGTTGGCAGGGCAGGAGTGTCTTCTCAGGCTCCATTGGGACCACCATGGGAGGCTGCGGGGTGTGGTGTGGTGTGGTGCTTGACCACTTCAGGTATAGTCAGTGTTGTGGCCAAGTCTGGGGCGCAAGAGATTTTTGGTCTTGAGATCTATCGAATCTCTTTTTCTCCAAAATTGTATTTTAAGTTGAAGCCTCCCTTTTGGTATTGCTTGCTATGACAGGCTTACGTTTTTGTTAGTATGTGGCAGCTCTTGGAGGGAGGTGCACTGCCCAGTTTTCAGTTTATTAAGTTTTAAGCAGTTTGTTTGCTCCTCAATATGGTCAAGGTACAACGTGTTTTTCTTCTGGTTTTATTTTCAGGATGAAGCAAGAAGCATTTCATTTGCACACCTGTCTCGGACATGGAATCCAGAGTTTTATCAGCAGCTTTGTCTAGGACAACTTTTTGGGTTTTTGGGTTTAATAGCTTTGAAGAAAAATTCCATAGCTGACTGTTTAGGGAAGAGAAGATTCAGTTTGGGATTATGAAATAAACCTCACATTTAAATTTTTGTTTATTACACGTCTAGGATCTGAAAATCTGATCTGTTTTATACGCCCACACAGCTCGATGGGGAGAGAGAACGTAGCTCCACTCCTCTCCATTCTTCTTCAGTTAACCTTGTTTCTATAACTTAGACAAAGGAGAACCCTCACGCAAAGCTCCTGTTTTTGAAGGCGGTGGTCGTAGCAGAGCACTGACTGCAGCCAGACGCTCCCCAAAGCAGGGAATGGGTTCTGAACTTGGGGGAGCCAGGGAGGTCTTTCGGCTTGCTAGAAGCAGCACGGAGGGTGGCCGCCCAAACTGAAGATGTACCTGGTTGTTAGTGGAGGCTGTTTTTTTAATATAAATGTTGTGGTCCCTTAAGCCTTATGATATCTAACATTGGTGCCTGGTGAATTTACAATGGTAATTAAGCAGTGCTATAGATTAAGGGAATCTCAGCTTCATCTTAAAGGTGCCTGAACTTTAAAAACGCACACCCCATGTGGGTTTAGTTTTGAACCAAGTAAAGCAAACAGAGCTCGTAAGTCCAGACTGTGGAGGACAGTGACTTCAGGTGATAGCCAAGCAGGCTGGCCCTCTGTTTGTCTGCTGTCAGCCAGGCAGTACCTCCTGGGCAAGACATGCTTTTGTCGTTCCCTCCCGTCCGTCCGTCCTTCCCTCCGCAGGCACAGGTGCATGCATGCGGTCACAAAATGAGAGGTGCGGCGGTGGCTCCCTTGCGTGAAGTGTGGAAGGGTTGGTAGACAAAGCTGCCCTCTTCTCACACTGGCAGTATTTTCTGGTTTACTGTTTTAAGTAGCTCCTTCGCTTAACCATTCAAAATAGCCGCAGACCCCAAAGTTTTGTGCTTCACCTAAGCTGATGTGCACCTGTCCAGGTGAATCCAAGTGCTGTGTACTTTCCCCTCTCCCTGGCTGCGCCTCTTGTCAGGATGCAGTCATGTAGTTTACCAGGACGTGCAGTCACATGTCTGGAAACGAATTACCCCAGGACTGTGGAGATGGTGTCTGGGAGAGGGGAATCTGTCTTCTCTCACATAATACGTTACCATATGTAATTACCAGCTAAAAATAGCAAATCACTGTACTGTAAAGGTAGTCAATAAATGAAGGCTTATTTCAGGCTGAAGAGTATTTATTCGTGGTGTCTGTGTAGATGCGTTTTGATTTGCGTTTAGCAGCTGAAGAAATAAATGGATGCCCCCTCCCCTCATCAGACACCTTGCTTGTGGTCGCTGTTCCTGGGTGCTCATTACTAAGTGGCATTCATTTTGGAGCTTATGCCCAGAAATGTAGCATGAGTGACTTGTGCTACACCACAAACACGACCCTTACTCAACCTTCCATGCAAAGTCCTGTTTCTGGGGAAGGGATAAGTCAGATTTTCTGAGGTATAGCAAACTGCTGTTTTTCCAAGTGAAGCGGGTAACCTGCTAAGGAGCTTCCTTCACCCCAAGCGGCTGAGTTCTTGAGTTAGAATGTGATGGGAAGAACGTGCTTACCCCACCTTTGGGCAATCCCCATAGCATCTGGTCAAGAATGGGGATTTGGCTACAAATGCCCAGTCATTTGGGGAGCCAATGAGTGTAAGTAGTGGATCTGCTGCACCATTCAACCTTAGAATAATGTAAAATATGGTAACTGGCCCCAGCCCAATGGAAATATACAGGTGCTTAATTGGGTAAAGACAATTCTGTGCCGCTGACATCTATTTATCAAAGGAGGAATAAGGAAAACGCTTAACTCAGAAGAGGGAAATATGCCCAATATTTTTTTCTTCGATATTGAGCAAGGCCTCCTGTGGGATAATGTATTCAAATTCATGAACTGCTATGTGGAAGGTGTAGTAAGCTGGGAGTTGTAACACTCTGATGAGTCTTCAAGACAAGAGGTACCAAACATGATATAATGGGATTGTATAAGTCTAGGGGAGCAAAGACAGTCCCTTCCGGACAGGTCACCTTTAAGGGCTTTGGGTTTATATTAATCTGTTCACAAAAACAAAGTAGCTTTTTATCCCATTTGCCCAAGGGTAAAATGATTATATATGTGAGTGAAGGTAAGTGGAGCGTTTTATCCTGTGACTTTAGGAAAAGAGACAACTCTGTCCAGAACACTGCCATAGTTAATTATAAAATGATTCTGAAAGCTTTCTGGTTAAGGGTGATCTTTCAAGTAGAAAAGGGATAGGAATGTAGCCAAGGAACAAACACCAATCAGGAAACATAATCGCCAAATAAATTTATTTAAGGACAAAATTCTTCTACAGCCTTCAAATTCAAGCAAGTCTAGGGAACACCCTTGAAGCCCACCCAGAACCTACATGAATCCTTGCTGCCAAAAGGAACCCTGAGATCTGACTGAGCCTGTGAGTTAGCTGACTTACAACGGTATTGCTGAGTCTACTAGACCAGAAGTGGAGAAAACCCCTCCCGGGGATTAGGCAATGAGCAGTTTTCATTCACACACACTGGAATATTGAAGGGCCAGCTTCATTCCTCTTCTAATAAGCTTCACTCCAGTTTTTGCAGCAATGACAGCCTCAACAACCTTCACGGCCAGCCCCCCCCAGGGGCCTACTCAGACACTCTGTTACTCTAAGACCATAAATGGCTACTTTTATTAGGAGCATTTGAGATCTTTGGATTTGGGGTCCTCGATCAAGCAGGTAGATCAATGAATGAAGGGAACAAGGGCAATTTGTTTAAAAAAAAGGAATTAAAATTTTTTTAAAGTTTATTTAGTCAGTGCAACTCTGATACACCTAATTGTCAAAATACTGGATTGGGGCGGGGAGGCAGATAGGGACATCAGTAATCCTTGGGTTTGCTTGTGGAGATAAAATTTTTTTCTACAAGAATCAGTTGGAGAGATTTAATCCAGAAGAGATTTTCAGAGTTTAGAAACTCAGAATAAACTGCTTCTGCACATAAAAGCAAGAATTTTCCTTTAGTTGTCAATTCATTTCATAAGGTCTTTTTAATGGGCACTACAGACCCTGCACTGGCAGCAGGTCATCTAATACAAAATGGAGCCAGATTAGACCTGTGGAGGGATGCAGGTCCCCCACCCCCACCACCCCTACGTATGGCAAGCCAACCCTTTATTGGAGATAATCTAACTTGGGGCAATTTGCTGCAAAGTTCAGGGGCTTCAGTCAATTCTGGATCTCCACTAGGCTGAACTAGGTGTCACATTCTGTATTTTAATTCTTCCAAAGAAAGGCAGTATTGCTAGTAATGCTAATCAGTTTGTTTCTTTAAAATATTGTACTAATAACCATCACCCAGATTCCATTAGGGGCTTTATTTAAAAAAAAAAATCAAAACAAAACCTCATTGAATAGATATAGGCCCTGAATGAGGAATTCACTACCTCCTTCTTAGGGCTGACAGATCCCATTCCCAAGAAGCCTAGACAGAAAATCGAGTAGTAATAAACACAAAGGGAGAAAAAAATCCTGGGCCAGTCTTCTCTTCCCTCAGTCATCTCAAATGCCAACCTTACCAAGCGGCACTGTTAGTTTTCTAAGGAATTTTCTTAACCCTCTTTAAAAAAATAACTACTCTTCTCAGACCGCATATCCTTTCTAGAAAATTGGATTTTTTTTTTTTAAAGCATCCCCGGACTAAGTTATTTCTCAAGCGTTCTAATTCCAAGTAGAATGTTCATTCTGCTTCTCAGACTGCAGATGACACAAGATCACCTAAATGCTCTAGCTCTCACAATTGTCCGACACATTTTCTACATGGAAAACATTCCACGCTCTACCTCCTTTCTACCAAGGGTTGCAGGACTACTGTCTCATCGAGCCATCAAATAAAGGGGACCACTAAGGCCAAACTCTTGTGTGCTCTTACAACATGTTTTATGTTTCTAAAACACTGGCCCAGCACAGAGAAAGGGACTCTCAGATCGGCTTGAAGTCACCGTTATTTCAGAGCCATTCACTCTCAGCTGTGAACAAATGAAATATGGGTTGAACCAAGGCTAGTTCTCTATTCCAGCTAAAGTCCTTGTACTTACCCTCCCTACACTTTTCAACTGATGCCTTTTCATTTTACCTTTGTTTCTGAATGGATCCCTCTCTTAGCCCTGGTGAGCGGTCCTCTATAACAAAGCTTAGGAAAGGAAAGCCAACAGTGTGACCTTTCACACTTATAGTCCCCACCTCCGTAAGGACTCCCCATAATTTCCAACCCCAACAGGTGTTGTTGAGGACACTGGAGTCAAATATCCTTTTTATGTGGGACTGGCTTTTTGAAATTAAGAGGTTGGCCGACAGGTGACTCCAGGGGAGGTAAGGATTTGGGGAATAAGATGTAGCCATATTCCTAACTTTATCCTCACTTTACTTTTGCTGTTCTGGCAGAAAGAATTTAGGCCAACAGCAGGAACCTCTTGGTGCTAAAAGTAGATTAAAGAAATCACCACCTTGTGCCAAGTACATTCAGAATATATAACCAGTATCCCTGAGGTCAAGTTCACAGTTTGACAAAGATGATTAGAGAATGGGAAAATGAACTCATCAGCATTTGGTGGTAGAAAAAGTGACCTTTATCATTTGCTCTTCCTTAGACCTGCCAATTCAACAGGTCTAAAGGAAGCTCGGCTGTCATACACGCTAAATCATGTTTCTCTTGTGGTTTGAACAATTCCTTCATGAAGTCACCCTAAGCTAATCCGATCATCTAAAGTAATTTTGTACAATAAATATACTCTTGGAGGGAGGGCCCTCTGGAGGAGACAGGAGAACCGAACTTTTATTTGTCATCACTTTGCGAGGAGGGAAGGCCGTCTGGGGCACTCCTAACACCTACCATCCCTGCCTGGCTTCCATGATTTCAAAGGCTCTTCCTCTCCAAGTCCCGGCTGATTCTAAGGTTTGGCCTGTGGTGCAATACCCTGACCCTTAGCCCAGGTGTACACCAGCCCCAGAAGAAGCAATCATCTGTCCCCATCCTGGTCCCCAGACTTAAGATGGGCTGACCGAGTACTGCTTCAACAGGAGGTCATGACAAGGGTTGCAAACTCGCTCGGGGTGGATGCTGGAAGGAAGCGGCAGCTCGCTGGCTGAGCAGGCCTCGCAGAAGGTGCCGCCGCAATTCTTGCACACGTTCTGAAACGGAGAGAGAGAAGATGGAGTTAAGACAACCAGAAATCAGGAGACAGAGGAATACTCCCAGGGTCCCCGATGCACACTACTGTAGTAGGAAGCACATTAGGGCCAGCTCGGTGGCACAGTGGATAAAGCACCGGCCCTGGAGTCATGAGTACCCCAGTTAAAATCCAGCCTCAGACATTTGACACTTACTAGCTGTGTGACCCTGGGCAAGTCACTTAACCCCAAATGCCCTGCAAGAAAACTAAAAAAGACCTTTATCAGGAAGCACATTACCTGATAGGTCCTGGCTATCCCACTACACTAGTAACTTGCCTTAGTTCCTCATCTGCAAAACGGGGACAACGACAGATGCATGTGCTTACCTGATGGGGCCGCTGGGGAAAGAGTCCTTCATAAACTTTAATATGCCATCTACAGAGGCAGTGTGGAGGAATGGAAAACCAGAGCCAGGGAGACCCAGCTTCAAGTCTTGTCTCTGACATATACTGGATGGTTGTGTGACCCTGGGCAAATCATTTAACCACTTAAAAGAACTGTATTTATTTCATTAAATATTTCCAAATCACATATAAAAAAAGTCTTTTTCTTTTTTGGGGGGCGGGGCAATGAGGGTTAAGTGACTTGCCCAGGGTCACACAGCTAGTAAGTATCAAGTGTCCGAGGCCAGATTTGAACTCAGGTCCTCCTGAATCCAGGGCTGGTGCTTTATTCACTGCACCACCTAGCTGCCCCCTTAACATTCTTCTAAAAAAAAAATTTGAATTTCAAATTCCCTCCCTCCTTCCCACCCCTTGAGATGACAAGTAACAGGACATGCAAATCACTTAACCTCTTAGCTCCCAAATAACTAGGAGTACCAGGTGACCACTGATGGTTCCTATATGGATGAAATGAGATCTGGCCCCAAACCAAGAGAACACCAAAGGTTTTATTTAGATGGTTAGAGGTGTTTAGCATGTTTATAATAAAAGTTGAGCACAGATGGTCCTATCATCTAATTAGTATCAATTTTCCATTATTATTTACACTAATAGCAACAAGCAGTAATACAGTGAAAAGAGGCAGTTAACTTTTTTATCTGGTCTTACACCTACTTATACCTCTCTAGATTAGGGGGATCTAATTATGTTTATCTTCAGCTAATGCTAAAATTAGCTTCCACTTCCTGAGCATACATCAACTAGTGAGGAAGGAAATGTTTGAGTTATCATGATCTGAAACTCAACACCTCCTTCAACGAGTTAAGTGACCCACTGGTGGCAAAACAGGCAACGTCCAAACCAGGATTTAGAATTGTATGTCCTGGCTTTTTCCATAACAATCTACATCTCTTAAAAAAAATATATATCTTTTAAGAAAGAAAATTAAAAAAAAAACTGGGTTATGGTCAGTAGCTGGCCTGAAGACTATTTTTTTGTTTGTTTTTGCGAGACAATGAGGGTTAAGTGACTTGCCCAGGGTCACACAGCTATTAAGTGTCTGAGGCTGGATTTGAACTCAGGTCCTCCTGAATCCAGGGCCAGTGCTTTTATCCACTGCACCACCTAGCTGCCCCCTAGCCTGATCACTTTTAGCAATGACTTAGAGGAAGGCATAGAATGAATTGCTATCAAATTTAAAGACTATCCAAATTTGGAGCTAGGAGGGACAGCAAAGCCAGATTCCCAAAAGACCCAAAGCCTAGAACAAAGGACTGATTATGAGATAAAATTTAATTTTGAATGCCTTCCTGAATCCAATGTAATGAAATCCAACAGAAAGAAATATTAAGTTTAACACTTGGTCCCTGCCCCGCCCCCCCCCCCCAAAAAAACCACCCACCACTCGCTCCTTGTATTAGGGGAACAGTTTGTATGAAAAAGATCTGGGAGTTTTAATGGATTGCAAGGTCAGTGTTGCCCATGATGTTTGAGCCCCCTCCCCCCCAGTAATGTGATCTCATCTGCACGGAGAATAGAGGCATGGGGAGCCAAGTGCTCTGGTGAGACATCTGAAGGGATGTGCTGAGTTCTAGGCTCCAAAGAAAAGACATCAGTGGTTGGAAGAGTATCCAGGTGGGTGACTGATGGGCGAAACACCTTGAGATCACACTGTGTGAAGACTGGATAAAGGAATTGGGGAGTAGGCTTACACGAGGGAAGAGAAGACTCAGGATGGACATTATAGTTGTCATCTGGTATCTTAAGAGGAGATCAGACTGGCTCTTCTTGGCAGAAATTAGAAGGGGTAGAAGGTACCCAGGCACAGACTTTGGCTTAGAGTAAGAAAAATCTCTTAAACGTTAGATCTGTTCAAAAGTAAAGTGGGTTTGGTCAGGAAAACATGAGGTCTCTCTTTTCATTGGAAGATCCCAAGCAGACTCTGGGGAAGCACACATTAGGGGCCCTGGTTGATCCCAGATGTCTTCCCCAAACTCTGAAGTGCAAGCGAGTGAGTCATCAGGGCAAGATGCCCAATCCTCCCTGAGAGGTTATTACCTTGGACATGCTGCCCTCCTCATGGCACAGCTGACACCTCTGTGGCATTACCAACTGGGACGGCTGATCCTAAGACACCAATACGGACAGCTGGTTAGTCATTCTCTAACGTTCCCTGCTCTCCTTCCACCGGCTGTTCCTGCTTTCTGACTGGCCCCTCTACTAAGACTCAGACTAGCCAAGGTGAGATTTACAACAAGGGTGGTTGTAAGGATCAAATGAAAAGCTATGTGGAATGTGCCATAACACATACACCACCATATAAAATGCCAGCTCTCTCTCTCTCTCTCTCTCTCTCTCTTTTTGGGGGGGCAATGAGGGTCAAATGACTTGCCCAGAGTCACACAGCTAGTAAGTGTCAAATGTCTGAGGCCAGATTTGAACTCAGGTCCTCCTGAATCCAGGGTCGGTGCTCTATCCACTGCGTCACCTAGCTGCCCCTCTCCAGCTCATTTTACAGATGAGGAAATTGAGGCAAGTAGAGTTTAGTGACCTGCCCAGGGTTACACAGCTATTGAGTGTCTAGTGAGGCCAGATTTGAACTCATGAAGAGGGGTCTTCATTACTCAAGGCTCGGTGCTCTATCCACCGGGCCACCTAGCTACCCTCCATGTTGTTAATAAATAAATAATATAAACAGAAATGGTAAATATACTAAGAGCGCCAGAGATGCCACCAACACATGACGTCCGCAGGGTTGATGGGCCAGCTGTAACTGGTTAAGTGAGAGGAACGCATCTTGCTTTTGGCTGCAGTCTGTAAGCCTGACTCGGTGCAGCGACACTATGCCCACGGTGGGCTGAAGCCCCGTGTCCGCCTCCCACACCATCTCACTTTCTAGCTGGATCTAGTCCAGCCCGCAGGGGTTGCGAAAGGCTCTCCATGGTCAAGAAAAGAAGGGTTACCTGCTGATCGTCAGAGGGAGGCTGCAGTCTAGAAAGGAAGAAACCCAAAGGGGGAGTCAGTAAAACATCACCCACATCTGGGCAGATGAGAAGAGCTCAGAAATCAAGGACAGACTGTGGTCCCTTCAGGCTGGTGTCTACTGGGCGTCTCGGTCCTAATTTCACCCACAGAGCAGCAGCGTTGGTGGCTCCCTCCGTGGCTAAGACCGACGGGTGGAACGTGGGCCTCTATCTGAGCCGATGGCTGGTTCCCTTTCTATTCCATCCTTCTCTCCCAACAGCAGGACTGGTTTTCTGTTGAACTACGGAACATTAAAGCTGAGAGCGATCTCGGAGACTATTTGATCCAACTCCCTTATTTAAAAATGAGGAAACTGAGGCCCAGAGAGGAGTCATGATCTAGTTAAGGACAAAGAGCCAACTAATGGCAAAGGCAGGATTAGAATCTGGGTCGCCTCACTTGCTTATTTGAGATTGACTGCCTCCTGTTCTCCCCTGAGAGGCCAGTCCCGGGCTCCTACCTCCCATTCAAGGCCCTTGGACAAGTCACCTGCCTTGGATACTGTTTCTCCTGGCAGCAAAAGACATAGAAAATAATGAGAAGAAACACAGTGGATAAGGGAGGAAAGTGAGGAGGGTATCGAAATAATTGGAGAAAAGAGGGAATCTGAGGAGGAAAATTTTATTTAATCTAAAAAAGCTAGCAGCCAATTTTCCTATCACCTGCTTTTCTATTTTCCATCCTAGAAAACATATTTTAACACAAGAAAAACAAGTGTCAATGGATACATAAATAGGATAATTGTACTTTAAAATAAAATTTTCATCCCACTAAATGCTATTTTCTTTGCTTCATGGATAAAAAAAAAAATGCACTGAAACAGTAGACCAACCTTCGTCCTTCCAAAGATCTTTACAGTTCTGGTCATATAGTTCTTGTGTTTATCCTGGCAAGTAGACTCCCAAGTATTTTATATTGGCCACAGTTATTTATTTATTTATTTATTTATTTATTTATTTATTTATTTATTTATTTTTTTGCGGGGCAATGGGGGTTAAGTGACTTGCCCAGGGTCACACAGCTAGTAAGTGTCAAGTGTCTGAGGCCGGATTTGAACTCAGGTACTCCTGAATCCAGGGCCGGTGCTTTATCCACTACGCCACCTAGCTGCCCCCCCACAGTTATTTATTTTTGCGGGGCAATGAGGGTTAAGTGACTTGCCCAGGATCACACAGCTAGTAAGTGTCAAGTATCTGAGGCTGGATTTGAACTCAGGTCCTCCTGAATCCAGGGCTAGTGCCTTATCTACTATACCACCTAGCTGCTCAGATTTTTTTTGTTTGTTTTTTTAGTGAGGCAACTGGGGTTAAGCAACTTGCCCAGGATCACACAGCTAGTAAGTGTCAAGTGTCTGAGGCTGGATTTGAACTCAGGTACTCCTGACTCCAGGGCTGGTGCTCTATCCACTGCGCCACCTAGCTGCCCCATTGCTCTAACAAATACATTATCAAAATAATGAATGATGCATAAATAGAATAATTTTACTTTAAAAAAAATTATCATCCCACTGAATGCTAAGGGGTCATCAAGACCCTTCCCAAGGTTTCCATCAAAAATTCTGTTATCTGACCTCAAAAGAAAGGAAAGCATTTCATCAGCAAAAGATCTAAGACCCCGCTCATCAGTGATTCTGAGTGAGAATGAAATGAGGATGAGCGGGATCTAGGTTTGCTGGGGCAGCTAGAGAACTGGGGCTGGAGTCAGTGCCTTAAATACTTACAGGTTGTGGGACCCAGGGCAAGTCACTTCACCTGCTTGCCTCAGTCTCCCCAACTGTAAAACATGGGGATAATAGCACCTGCCCCCCAGAGTTGATGTGAGCTAGTAGAGTGCCTGACACATAGTAGACCTTTTATAAATGCTGGCTGTTTTTATCATGATTATTACTGAAGTTCTCAATCAGATTGGACCCCAACGTGGATATCCTTATTTTGGGCTTGGCATATACTTTGGGTCCCCTTGGGGGACAGAATAAAGGCCCTTCCAAATTCCTTTTCAATTCTTCAGAGCTGGACATCTAAAGGCTTCCAAAGGCAGTGTGAGATTAAGATTCTGAGGAGGCTCACTTAGGGCTAGTTCTAAGGACCCCCAGAATCAGCCTGGACTCTGGGTACAGCCTGGCGCCTCTGGGCGATCCTCTTCCCACAGGGCTGTTTTCACTCCAGATGACAAGACTATTCTATAGACTAAAGAAAGGACAAGAGAGAGGGGAAAAACACAAACCCTGGGCAAGAATAAGCATCATCTATTCTGTAACTTTGTCCTTTTGCCTTCTTTTTATATTCCTGACTGGCCCATGGGCTCGCAGAAAGCACAACCACAGTTTCTAAGTACAGGACAGTCATGAGAAGCTGGCCCTGCCCTCTCCATCCTCACCCCCCAATACAGAACCCATATGCCTTTTGGTGTCGAAGAAGACGGAAAGCCAAGAGAACAGAGCCATTCTAGAGAGCTGAAGAGAAAGGAGGGAAGGGGGCACATGGTGTCTGACAAGTCACTTCACCTATCTAGTGGGCAACAATGGCAGGCCCTGAGAAGCCCCAAATGCTCCTGCTCAGTTTCAACCCGACACCTACTGAAGGTCCTTGTTGAGCTCTTTGGGGACAGACATAAAAATAAGCCCAGAAGCAAAGTGAGGCGACAAATAAGTTGCCTTCTTGCCTCCTAGAGCAGTCAAGGGGTGTTTGGTATGAGCCCTGAGGCCCAGGGGCAGAAGGGGGATGTCCCGGGGACCAGCTCAAGCCATTCTTGTAAGATTATTATTTATTCCCCGCATCTCCAAAATGATTTTCTGGCCTATAAACATGAACACAAAGGTCAGTTCCTGGTTTATTCCAAGAAGAACTATGAACAGACTCTCCCACCCCCAACCCCCATTAAAGTAGAGTTTTGTAATTTAGTCAATACTTGGTAGGGAGAATTGTGTGGCCTTCTTCCAAGGGCTTTTTTAGTTGATCATTTTCCTCTTGGATTTTATGCTTCCCGTCCTGCCAAAAGAAAATAGCCCAATTTACCAATTAATCAGGACAGTACCCAGTGCTGCTGAAGACCTTTCTTATTTTCCCCATGTGCCCTTAGCCTGAGTATGAATCAAACTAGCTTAGGGCAGAAATCCAACCTCCAAGAATGAGCTCTCCAGAGCAGGGGCCCATCTATACCTTGTGCTCAGCTGTGGCAATATTCTGACAAATTATTCTATCATATTTTGTATCGACTGAGAGCAGGTTCTTTGTTGGTCCCTTTAGATTCAAATAAATTAAAATAATAAAACCCACTTTTAATAAAATACAATAATAAAAATAAAACAAACAATAAAATTAATATATATACATATATATATACATTTTAAAAATAACAAAAATGCTTTCATCCATTTATTTATTTTTGGGTGGGACAATGAGGGTTAAGTGGCTTGCCCAGGGTCACACAGCTAGTAAGTGTCAAGTGTCTGAGGCCGGATTTGAACTCAGGCCCTCCTGAATCCAGAGAGGGAGGCTTTATCCACTGTGCCACCTAGCTGCCCCACTAAAAACACTTTTAAAGGTAACACAGTGCCTACCTCCTATTTCAGAGGAAAGGCTTGGGGATGCAACCACCTCCCTGGTGCCAAAAACTGGAATAAAAGGGCAGGGGTCTTATATGGCTGGCCTTCTTCCCAAGTGAACCCCACTACATACTCAGCAGGCAAAGCAATGTGGGGAAATGCAAAGAGGCTGCGCAAAGACAAGAGATACTTGGGATTAAAGCCCATCTCTGATACTCAGTAGCGATGTGACCATGGGCATTGCATTTTTAAGTCTCTGAGCACTTAGTTTCCTCATTTATAAAATGGAAGGGAAAAAACATTTATCGAGCGCTTACTGTATACAAGGCACTAGACTAAGCACTGGAGACAAAATAAGGAATAGCAAAAAGGGGATAAGAATGTGCAGCCCCTACCCCATAGGGTTATCATGAGGTTCAAATGAGTTAATGTACACAAGGGGCTCTGGAAACCTTAGAGTACTAAATAAATCTCAATAATCATCGGGTGATTAAACAATATTTGTGAAGTCCTTACCATGTGCCAAGGACTATATAACTAGTGGTGCTAGGGAGACAGACAAACATGAAGCATCCACCCTAATGGAGCCTCTTCTGTATTGAGGGAGCAAACATTCACCTGTGAGTATGAATGCAAGGTAATTGACAAAGCAAGGCTGGTTGGGAGGGAAGAAGAGGCAGCAGCACCTGGAGGTAGGCCTCCTTTGATCAGGTAAGAATAATGTTACTATTGCTTTCCATGGCTCTGCCTCCCTTTCAGATTCTTACACTTACATGACTGGGGTTTTCCCCCTTTGATAAATATGAAGGATCAATAATAAAAAGTTCCAATTGGCTTTTTTGCAAAAGAATGGCTACCACAGGTAAGGCTGTGCCCAGGGTTACCTATACCTTTGCCTGCCTTTGGATACAAGGATGTCCAAATATGGATCTATGGTCAAGTATAAATTTTTTTTTTGGGTGAGGCAATTGGGGTTAAGTGACTTGCCCAGGGTCACACAGCTAGTAAGTGTCAAGGGTCTGAGGCCGGATTTGAACTCGGGTCCTCCCAAATCCAGGGCCGGTGCTCTATCCACTGCACCACCTAGCTGCCCCTTTAAAATTATTTTTAATGTATTGTCTTTTCTTTCTTTCTTTTTTTTTTTTTTTGGTGGGGCCATGAGGGTTAAGTGACTTGCCCAGGGTCACACATCTAGTAAGTGTCAAGTGTCTGAGACTGGATTTGAACTCAGGTCCTCCTGAACCCAGGGCCGGTGCTTTATCCACTGTGCCACCTAGCTGCCCCCTTAGCGCCTTTTATCTTGTTACAGATTCTTAAGCAAAATATATTTCTACACTGGTCACCTCACAATCCTTCCCTTCTCTATCAGGAGGTGGGTAGCATACTTAGTCACAAGTCCTCTGGAATCATGGTTAGTCATTATGCTATTCTGAGTTCTGAAGTCTCACAGTTGATCATAATTACAAAATTGCTGTTACTGTATACAATATACTGCTGGTTCTGTTCACTTCACTTTGCATCAGTTCATCCACCCCCTTCATCTTTTTTTCCAGTACAATAATATTCCATCACCTTCATATACCACAACTTGTTCAGCCATTCCCTATAACTGATGGGCACAGCCCTGATTTCCAATTCTTTGTCACCATAAAAAAAGCTGCTATAATTGTTTTTGTGCATCCTTAGAGTTTGTTTTGCTTGGGAATAATCCTTCTCTTAATCTATTCTCCCTTTTAATAACCTTTTTCCCTTCTCCTTTTTCCTCTTGTTACTCCATTGAGTGAAATGTATTTCTGTACACCCAAGAGAGTGTGTGTGTGTGTGTGTGTGTGTGTGTGTGTGTGTGTGTGTGTGTGTGTGTGTTTACCCTTCCCTCTGGTTTGGATGACACCAAGATTCAAATCTCATCCATTCCTCCCACCTCTGTGTTTGGGTGGCCTTCTTACTGGCACATCCTGAGAATTTTTCTTAACTTTCCTCTCTTTCACCCTCATGTATTATTCCTCTCGCTCACTCTTCCCTTTCTGTTAAGATCATAAATGTATAACAGAATCACTCCCAAGCCCTCTGTCTAAATACCTTCCATGACCCTTGATGATGATAGGATTTTGAAGGGTTAAATGTATCATTCCTACATATTGGAATGCAAACAAGTTCATCTTTGTCAGTCACTTGATTGATTGATTGTTCATTAGTTCTTACCATTTTCCTTTGTCCTGACTACTGCGCTTACATTTCAAAGCTTCTATACAAACTCTGGTCTTGTTATCAGGAATTCTTTGATTTCCTCTATTACATGAAAGGTCTATTTTTTTTCCTGTGTGAGATAATACTCAGTTTTGCTAGGTAAGTTACCACTGGTTGTAAGGTTGTATCTTCTGCCTTCTGGAATACTGAACCCTAAGCCCTCCAATCTTCTATAGTGGTGGCTGATAAACTGTGTGATCCTGACAGTGGCTCCTCCAGCTGCTTGCAATATTTCTTCTTTGACCTGGAAGCTCTGGATTTTGACCAGAATATTCTTTTTTTTTTTTTTTGGTTTTTGGGTGAGGCAATGGGGGTTAAGTGACTTGCACAGGGTCACACAGCTAGTAAGTGTCAAGGGTCTGAGGTTGGATTTGAACTCAGGTCCTCCTGAATCCAGGGCCGGTGCTCCATCCACTGCGCCACCTAGCTGCCCCCTAAGTTCTTTTCAAAAATCTTGCTTCATCTCTTCCAAGAATTCGAATTGAATTTGTGCCCAAGCTGTGTTTTCCTCCAAGGCTTTACATGTGAATGTTTTGGAGTCACTCTTTTCTGAGTTTGTATCTTCAGAGTTCCAGTCACTGTAAAAGCTTTTTTGTTTGTTTGTTTGTTTTGTTTTTTTGCGGGGCAATGAGAGTTAAGTGACTTGCCCAGGGTCACATAGCCAGCAAGTGTCAAGTGTCTGAAGCTGGATTTGAACTCAGGTCCTCCTGAATCCAGGGCTGGTGCTTTATCCACCGTATCACCTAGCTGCCCCCTGTAATAGCTTTTTATGGTGGGACTCTTTTTTTTTTTTTCCTGCTCATTCTTCCTGACTTTGGATTTCATGTTAAAGCCAGGCTCTATTCACTTCTGGAGGGAGTGTCCAAGTTTGTCTTCCTGCTGCTTTCTTGGGGTATGGAGTATTGTTATTCCAGTCTCAGGAGAGCTGAGGCTGGGGACCTGCAAGCTCTCAATGGTCCCTATGTGATCTGATCCAGGGCAAAGTCTGATTTCTGTCCCCCTGATCCAAGCTCTACCGGTTCCTGACCTGGGTTTGGGACTGAGCAGAGACCCGTGGGTTTCCTGAGTTTGGCGTTCCAGCAGACTGCTGTTGGACCTGGCCACTGTCTGCCATCTGGAAAGCTCTGTTGGATCAGTAACAGAACCATCAGCTCCCCTTTAATGCAAAATTCCTGCCCTCGTCCTGCAGCAAGAAGCTGGAACTGAAACCTCTGAGGTCTGGAGTCCAAACCACACAGTGGCTGCTTTCTTCCAAACCTGTTCCTTACTCAGTATACAGCCTAAGGCGCCCAACTATTCCTCATTCTGAAATGAGAGCCCTCCCTGGGTCACTGACCCAGAATGCTGCACCTGGGACCCCTCCATGGCTTGCTTCTCTCCATTCTTCGGAATACTCTTTTCTTTTTCTTTTTCTTTCTTTTTTTTTGAGTGAGGCAATTGGGGTTAAGTGACTTGCCCAGGGTCACACAGCTAGTAAGTGTTAAGTGTCTGAGGCCGGATTTGAACCCAGGTACTCCTGACTCCAGGGCCGGTGCTCCATCCACTGTGCCACCTAGCTGCCCCCCCGGAATACTCTTTGTGACACACTCCTGGTCAATTCCCACCCCCTGTGCAGGCAGACCCCTGTTTTCTTATGCCAGCTTGACTTGGGAAAATGACTCACTGATTTTCTTTCTTTTTTGATTTCTTGACAAGGATTTAGTACAATATATTTCTTAGATCTCTCTGGCATAGTAATGGACACTTCTTCCTAACTTATCATGTTTTTAAAATGGGAAACACCTCTGGGAAAGAAAATAAAACACTATAATAATGAAGACACAGGTCTCTAAATGCCCCAGAGGAGCACGTTCACACAGAGCATCACCAGCTTCATGCTGCAGAGATGAAGAGGACCCAGACAGCAATGGAATAATCCTCCATGGAAAGATTCTGAAGGGTGGGCCGAAGAGATGAATAACTTATCTGTGCTCTCTTCAAGCTCAAGGCCGTAAGAGAAAAGTTGGTGACTCTGACTAGGTACACTGCAAGACACCCCCTCCTCTGCCTGGACTCCCCCCAGCCCCACTGAGAGCTTCTTAAAGGCTAAACTGACATGGTTAAAAAGCTAAAAGATGAGGCTGTCGCTACAGGTATTACCATTTTGGGCTCTGCCTTCGGTGGGGTTTTCTCTGGAGCATGCTGACTATCTTGTAGTCTTCTTTCTCTTTCCCGTTTCAGCTCTAGCTCAAGCTGGCTCCTGGCAGAAAAGGAGAGAAAGATTAGGAGGAGAAGACTGGGTTTCTGTAGAAAGAAGATGAACCCATCAACCCCCCCCCAAACCCCTAAAGATTAAATATCTTGTTCACCTAACCAAAAAAAGGAACCCCAAAACTTTTCCCTCTATCTTTTCTTTCTTTTTCTTTTTTTGGTGAGGCAATTGGGGTTAAGTGACTTGCCTAGGGTCACACAGCTGGTAAGTGTTAAGCGTCTGAGGCTGGATTTGAACTCAGGTCCTCCTGAATCCAGGGCCAGAGCTCTATCCACCGTGCCACCTAGCTGCACCTAACTTTTCTACAATGAAAAAGAGACTTCCCTCCCAACATTCACATAGTTTTAAAATGAACACATTTCCCCTTAAAGTGAGAAATTTATCATTTAGAAATGATGTTTTCAGGGTATAGGGAATAAACCAATCAATTCAAGTGTGTGCTAGGATTTAGACTTAAAAAAAATTCTTGGTTTCAAAAAAAAGTGTACTGACTCTTTCTCTCAAATTACAATCAGTACAAAAGACTTGCCATTAGCTGGTTTTGTCTAATCATAGATTCTAGGGAGTAAAAAGTGATGGGAGACACATGACAGTGGATCTGTGAGAAATTGCTATACAAAATTGCTAAATAACAGGAAGCAATAAGACAATTATGAACATAATTTAGTCTTTCTTTAATGATCCAAAAGGCACTCTGGGATCTCTAAGGGCTTCAGGGCTACCAGGGAACATTATCAAGGGGTAGAAAATGGAGAGGATGCTGATGTTACGGTTCCTAAAATGCTCGATAAAAGAGCTTATAACTCAAGGCTATAAAAATACTAGAGAGAACAGGCACGTCATCCGATACAAAAATGTCATAGTTTCACTTTGTAATAAAAATCCTTTTTCTTCGAATTCTTATGAATTAAAAAAAAATGTGTTGTGTTAATGGGTACAACTCAGTCCTTTGAGATTCTTTTTTTGTTTTGTTTTGGTTTTTGTGCAGCAATGAGGGTTAAGTGACTTGCCCAGGGTCACACAGCTAGTATGTGTTAAGAGTCTGAGGCTGGATTTGAACTCAGGTCCTCCTGAATCCAGGGCTGGTGCTTTACCCACTGTGCCACTTAGCTGCCCTTTGAGATTCTTATATTCCCGTCCTTCTAGTGTTAATTTGGCGTCTATAAGCTTTCGAATTATTTTGTTCAATGCATTTCACTATGATTGGTTTCCTTTGTTATCCTGTGTATTTAATTTTTTTGCAATATGAACAATATTCTGAGAAGAGGTCTAGAAGCCTCACCAAGCTCCACCAGTGAGGCTTCACCCCAATGCCAAGTGGGGGGAAAAAAGGTTAAAATCCCTTCTACAATAGCATGTAGGCCTTTTCAGTGACCTATGATAAGAAAATATTGTTCCCATAGCTTCATTTCATATCATTAAGAGAACTTTTTCTTAAAGGAATCGATCCCCAAGACCACCATACGCCAATTATCCCAAGTTAATTATATAGTTCACAACACTGGCCAGAGCCAAAACTGAGACTCCCATTGTATTCCCAAATCTGTCTCTGACACACTTCTGGTTCTAGGAATGTAAATGACTCAGCTTATCTTTTCTTATCTGTCTTTGATGTCCAGTGTTGCTGGCTAGAGGCTGGATGAACAAAGAATGCTGAAGTCTCCTGAACTTGGAGAAAGACCCTCCATCACTCTTCCACCTCCCCGCCCCCCCCCCCCCACCCTGCCTTGCCATTGAGTTCCCAAGGACCACCCTTCCAACCCCATGGCTCCAGAGCCCTCTCTTCACCGCTGCCTGAGGAGCGCCTCCACTTCCAGCTGCAAACTGTTGATCTTGTCCCCAAAGTCCTGCTTGAAAAGGCGGTTGTCCTCCTCGGCAGACTGGCGGCCTCGCTCAGCCTGGCGCAATCTGGGTGTGAGCCACATGAACTTAGATAAAAAACAAAAGCCATGGTGGGGAGGAAGACCAAGCATAGACCACAAAATAAAAAACAACCCAGAGAGAGAAAGGGGGAAGAGAAGAGGAGATAGAAAGAATGGAGAGAGAGATGAGAGAGAAGAGAGGATGGGGGGGAGATAAAGGAGAAAGGGGGAAGAGAAGAAGGGAGAGGGGGAGGGAGAGAAGGAGGGAAGGAGGAGCTAGAGAAGAGGAGATAGGAAAGAATGGAGAGAGGAGAGAGAGAAGGGAAAGACAGAGAGACAGAGACACAGAAGGGAATAAAGCATAAGTTATGGGCAAAAAAGAAAATAAAACAATGGGAAAGACGAAAAAGCATTCTGAAGAAAGCAAGATGTAGGTGAACCAGGCAGAAGAGGAACTGATTTTCCAAGGATTTTTTTATTCTATTACTACATTTTACAGCCATTAGATGATCAACAAGAAAACATCACTTTTAAAAATCCAAAGCAAACCTCAAATACACAGTCAAGTCAAATCTGCAGTTTTCATTTATCTTCTAATAAGGTTCTATGTTACATTTGAGCTTTACAAGCATACGTACGTAGAACTCGCAACATCGGGCGGCCCTCCTTAGACACTCCCCACCCCCACACCCCAATCATCACAACCTGGCTGAACGTCACTGGCCTTTCTATGTCAAAAACACCTACTGGGCTCTGAGATCAAGATATAAAGAAAAGATCTGTCCTTTTTCCACTGAGGAGGAAAACCCTCTTTTCACCCTTGGAGAGTACACACAAGCCTGGCCTCTCTGGGCCCTCCCTCGGCTACGACTTTGTACCCATAGGGCCCTGACTCAGGAGAGACGGCAGAGCGCCCCCACGAAGACCAACTGAGCAGAATGCCCCTGACCTAGGAAGGTTCAAGTGATAACATCACAAACGACAGACTTCTCCCTCCTTGCCTCCACCCCCCCAAATACACTATATATCTCAAACTGAGGCTAATTTAAATTCACCACCACAAAAGGCTGATGAGGACAACTGAGGAAATGAGTGTCACTGTAAGTAAAATTACAGGGATGAAATGAAACAAATTCAAGACCAAAGGCTCTCTCCCCTAGAGGGTCCTTCCCTGTCAATACGCTTGACCACAAGTTTATATGCCCATGGGATAACCTGTGAAAAGGTATGGGCCAAAACATTAGGGCATAAAAAAGCCTTCTCCCAATCCCCAAAGGGAGGTGGAGTGCTCCCAGTGAGGACCTCTTTTGTATTCTAGCAGTGTAAATCTCTCACTTTGCATTCAGCAAAACCAAGCTAAGGAAAAAATGTCACCAATGCTTTTTGAAGGAATAAAATGCTTATGCAAAGCCTGCCCCCCAACTCAAACCACATTTCTTAAAGCAATTTATTTATAGGATTATTTACAAGCTAAATCCAAGAAAGAGCCTTGGTCTGTGGTCTCTTTTTAACATTAGAAATTAGAGACCTGTTAATGTTCCTTCTGGAAACCTACTAGGGATGGGGAGCATTCTCCAGCCTCTACCCCTATTCCCAAGTTAATAAATTTTAAAAAATGCAATTGTGTTAAAACTCTGCAATTCCTTTAACTCCTTCCTGTGTTAACATCTGAAATGTTTGCCTAAGACGTAAATGATCTTTTGTTAGCTTGCCAGGAGCCCCAGTAAATTCCTATGTCGATTAGGTGACAAACTCAAGAAAGCCAAAAAGTTAGAAATATTTGACTGAAAGGCAGCGATGTCATTTCCCCCTATGATCTGCCGGCTACTCTGAGACAAGGACTGGAGGCTTAATGGCCCTCCGTGAGGCTACAAGGGTCCTCCTGACCACAGGAGAAATCACAGAGAGAGTGTGCAGCCTGTCCCTTTCCTAGAAGGGGAGGGTTCTAAGTACAATAGCCCCTCTGTGGGATTCCTGAAGAAAGGAAAAACTGCTGTAACTTCTAGAGGGGAGAGAGGTAGAAGGTATGCAAAGGTAAGAAGGGCCTTATTGAAATTTCCGTGGTTCATGTTACTCTAAGACACCTAAGCTGTTATAGCTTGTCTCTATACATTGTAAAGGAATGTTATGGATGCTTTCGGGTTTTTTTAAGTCACTAAGGCAAAAGAGTCGCGAGCAGTCTTAGTTATGGAGGACAGGACCGTGGTGAGATATCTTAGTCTTACTCGATTAAACGTGATGAACAAAAAGCGAAAGCGTGAGGATTTAGGACACGCACACACATACGCACACACACACAACTAGTCCCAGGAACACTCAAGGCTCCAAATTCTCCTTCTCTTATTTCACGACAAACGATGTGATGAGAGAACCGAGAAGATGAGTCTCCTGCACCCTGACATGAACACTGCACCTAGGGTCTGATACCTTCAGAGGCTGTGATGCCAGTGATATATGCATCAACAGTATACGTACAGCCTCCAATTCCTTATGCCTTATTTTATTGTTGTTTTTTTTTAATGGTGTGTTTATTTACTGGCCAACTCGGATGTCGTTTAACAAAGTTTATTGATAAGTAATCAGGGAACTTATACCAAATTTTCTAGTTCTGGAAAAAAAAAAAGAGAGAGAGAAAGAAAACCCAACCCAAAAGATTTTTAAAAATTCAACAAATCCCAAGTCAAGTTTGGATGACATTTTTACACAGGAGCTCCAAGTTGAAACTTATAACAAATTCTCCAATTTCCCTCTTTTGCAACTAAGTTGTGTCGTGAGAGTTGTGAGGTGACCAGCTGCAAAATCCCTAATAATGCTTTGGAATCAGCTTACTGGCTGCACAATTTAAGGTTTTTGCCTGTTTCACCAAATCCTTTTCGCTGGATTAGGAAGAAATCATAATGAAAATGGAAGAGAAAAGGGAATATGAAAACGGACAAAAAAAAGGAAAAGAAGAGAAAAGAGCAAGTCAGCTTAGCGTTAGGAGATGGAAACTTTCTTGTTATTCAGCTTTATTTGCTACATACCAGACCAAAACTGATTGCATGCAATAATCCATGGCTATAAGACACTAAAAAACCAATCTGGTTAAAAATCACATCCAGAAGCATGTCGGCAGTCTGCATTCAATTCCAAAGGGCTTTCTTAACCTTCATGCCACTTACATTACGTGCATCAGACTTCTCTACCAATTTGGAACTATTCAATCAATTACCAATGCTACCTATATCGGTAATCTCCCCAAGTGGGGATAAGCAAGGCAACCCACCAGAGCATGGAAAAGAAAATGTTAGAATTTCTATTTTTTTTTTTAAATTTAAAAGGACCAAAACCCCCAAAAAACCCAAAGCAAATACTTTACAAACATTTACTATATTGATGACACTAGTGACCCTACTTAGTTTTGTTTTGTTTTTTTTAAAGTGAGGCAATTGGGGTTAAGTGACTTGCCCAGGGTCATACAGCTAGTAAGTGTTAAGTGTCTGAGGCCGAATTTGAACTCAGGTCCTCCTGACTCCAGGGCCGGTGCTCTATCCACTGCACTACCTAGTTGCCCCTTTCTCTACTTAGTTTTTATGTCGTGTTTCATGCATAGTATAAAAGGCAGCAGGTAGCAAGAGTGAGATTTCCACATGCAAAAGGGATTGGTAGTGGTTCATTTATTTGACTACGGTGTACTGTGGCATACAATAAGACATTTTACAATGTGAGAGTTGATTCACTCCTAAAGACTACAGATATTGTTACTTCTCTTTAAGAATAAAATGGCAGTCTGAATGGTTAGTCTGAAAAAAAAAACTGCTGAGAGTGATAACTTGAGAGAAATTGAGGTAACTTCCTGTCACAGCTGGAGAGCAGCTGAAGACTACAGAAAAAAGAAGACGGAAGTATTTTCTTTCCTCATAAAACTATATTTACCTTTGTCTTTCTCACATGATGAAAAGGATTATTAAAGAATTTTGTTTATTTAGAATCTTGAGTGAAATGAATGGTAGAACTGTGTTTCAAAAAGGAAGAGAAACTATTTCCAGCAGTTAAAGTAATGGTTAGAAGTCACACTAGCTGTGATTATTCTCACAGCCAAAACATTGTAAATATTTATGCCTTTGTGGTGATTACCTATGTAATAAATTATATAGACAGTGTTAATATTTATTTAATTCTGAGAAACGGGTTTTTATATAGAGAGATATACAACTGTTTATGGGGAAAGAAGTTTCTCCAGTTTGTTAAATTAATAAGGCCCTAAACTAATTATTAATTGATGGAATTATTACAATTTAGTGATGAATTTCGTATCAGGTGGTAAGGAGTCAGGAACTAAAAGGTTCCTGACCCCATAAAAACCCTATAGGATTTTTGGTATCAGACATATTATGAGAACAATAATGATTAGGCAAGAAGTCAGCCAAAAATATCAAAATTATAAAGATTATTTGAATTACAGATTTATATCCATTATTATTAACAATAATAATATTCACTCTAAGGGAATATTGTGCCTTGAGATATTAGTGATTGATAGAATGAAGCTATAATGATTGTGATTAGAAAAATGCTTAAAAACTAAGCTCTGTGGTTAAAATGTGTCACCTATAAAAAAAAACTTCATAGATGCATACTTAAAGATGAAAGAAACTGAATTCTCTAACCAGTTTGCAAGCCTCCCCCCCCCCGAAAGAATGGATTTTGAAATCATTTGTTAAAAATCAAAAATAAATGTCATATCTTCCAATTAGCTTGTGAAAGTAAATGATTGACAGGAGGGGGTGACAGAAATTAACTAGCTAAATTTCAACTAAAGCTTGTATATGATTGGTAGATTATATCATAAAAATCAGCATCAGCTTAAGACATAGTTCTTCCATTTGAATCTATGTATGTTTTCGAGGTGTGTCTTTTTTTTTTCTAGGCATGACAGCCATTACTTTTTTTTTAAGTAAAAAAAATTTTTTATGACAGTCATTAAAACCATAAGTTGAACTAGAACCAAACTATCAAACTGCTACATATCATAGTGTTAAACTAAGATTTTCTATTCAACATATTTAACCACATTGCTCTAGCTAAATTATATGGACATCAATAGTTTTGTTTTTTTGGTTTTTTTTAGTGAGGCAATTGGGGTTAAGTGACTTGCCCAGGGTCACACAGCTAGTAAGTGTTAAGTGTCTGAGGCCGGATTTGAACTCAGGTACTCCTGACTCCAGGGCTGGTGCTCTATCCACTGCGCCACCTAGCTGCCCCTGACATCAATATTTTTAGTGAGAACAAATAAGGCTTTTTCTATCATTCATGTTTAATTCAGCTTTATCTTATTCTTTTAAAGTTTCTTTTTTGTATGTTTATAAAGTATATATTTGTATAATGGTACATATGTAATTGTATATTTACAAATAAGCAAACATATAATTGAGGAGGTATCCACAAAATTTAAAAAAACTTATTTTTATCAGAACTATTTGGAGACCACTGCTCTAGGGTTCAAGGTGGTGAACGTTTTATTAAAAGAAATGTAAAGAATATTTAATGGTCAGCTTTTTCGCAGTATCATTGCTTAACAATGCCAACATATCTCAGTATTATAGAGATGCGGATTTAGCTCATGGGCCAAAGAGTCAGATAAAGTGAGGTTCACTGGGGGGCAGCTAGGTGGCGCAGTGGATAAAGCACCGGCCTTGGATTCAGGAGTACCTGAGTTCAAATCCGGCCTCAGACACTTGATACATACTAGCTGTGTGACCCTGGGCAAGTCACTTAACCCCCATTGCCCCACCAAAAAAAAAAAAAAAGTGAGGTTCTTGAGGTGAATCATTTAAACTAAGCTGCAGAAGAACTGCTCATTGACATTAGGAAAGGGAGTTTCCTCATGGGAAGCCCCCTATATGGATAAAAATAAACAGGTATATTTGCAAACTCCATGGAAAAAGATTCATTTTCATCACTGTTATAAGCTTTGGTCCCTTGAAACAAGTATAACTAAGTGAAATTCATCACACTGATTAATCTTGCTATTAACCATATTGTACAGAACACCCACAGATACATGTTTCTTAAGAATCTTTTTACGAAAATATCTTGGAAAAAGCACCAATAAACTTTAGGCTTGTTATCTTAACTTGCTTCCTTTGGTTTAATTATTTGACAAATACATGACTTATCAACCAATCAGAATTCTCACATTTAAAAGGATCTCGTGTTACTTTGTCTAACTTTCTGGGAAAACAATGGCTGAGCCAGGCCTTTATTTTAAGTACACAACCTCCATTAACCTGACCAGCGATGCCAGGATATTTTGTTAAAGAAAAATCACTTTTACCTCTGTTCCAGTTGTTTAATGGTAGCAGCCATCTGATTGGTCTTCTCCTCCAAACGACTGTTCAATTCGCTTTTTTGTTTGACTCCCAAATCTGAACTCTGTTAATTAAAAAGAATTGAAAAAAAAAAGCTCAATGGAAAGTAAAACCCCCAAAAAAGTCTTTGGGACTGAACAATTACATGACAAGTAGAAACCAGGCCTCTTCTTATGGGTGGTAAGTTCCCTATGGGAGATGTTAAATGGTCAATCAAATATAGACTGAAATACTGATAGAAATCACATTTTGCCGTAGCATAGGAGTGGAAACAAAAAAGAAGATACATATTAACTGGGGAATGGCTAAACAAACATGAATGCAAAAGGGTATTACTGCAACATAAACAATTACAAAGAAGCATGAGGAAACTTTTATGAACTGATGGAGAGTGGTGAAAGAAGAATCAAGAATCTATATCCGGGGCAGCTAGGTGGTGCAGTGGATAAAGCAGGATTCAGGAGGACCTGAGTTCAAGTTCAGCTCAGACACTTGACACTTACTAGCTGTGCGGCCCTGGGCAAGTCACTTAACCCTCATTGCCCCAACCCCCACAAAAAAAATCTATATCCGTGATGAGTCCAACAATAGAATGCAAAGAATAAATTTTTTTAATTGTCATTATAATGACCAACTTTGACCCTAGGCAAGAGGAAAAAAATGTACTTCTCCTATTTTTAGCAGTGAGGGACAAACTGTGTGAAACATTACACAAATTGTTGAGTTGTTTTGGTTGTTTTTCTCAAGTGCTTTTTTCTTGCTTTATTACAAGCGATGGCACTTTGGGGAAGGTTAGACAGAGGTCTACATGGAAATAAAGGCAAAATGTAAACAAAATAAATTAAAAAGAAAAACCAAAGCAATAAAAAAAGATCTATTAAGCAACTAACACATTGTGTGCCTATTTTGTGCTGGTTGGCTTTCCTAGGCAGGGGAGAAATGGGGTAATTAGGTACACGGTGAACTGGTGAAGGGATCAGCAACTGAGAGGATCAGTTAAGAAGGTGGGACCTGGGCTAGGTCTTGAACCTTGAAGGAGAATAGGGAAGCACATTGTAGGTATGGGGGAGAGCCAGGCCAAAGAGCCAGGTGGAGCTCTGTGGATAAAGAATATAGCAAGAAGGCCAGACTGGTTGGCTCACACTGTACATGTACCATAAGGCAGGTCCAGAAGACTAGGAACGGTCTGTGTTTAATCCAGAGGCATCAGGAAGTGCCACTAGAGTTTAATGAGGAGGAGGACATCCATCGATGGTCAGAGCTATACTTTAGGAAAAGCAGTGTGGCGGCTGTGCAGTAGATGAAACCTGAGACACGGAATCTAATGAAGCGGTAGTCACAGTGGCCCAGCAAAGAGGCTGTAGAGGGCGTGCACCAGGGTGGCGGCTTTATGAAGGATGAGAAGGGGACAGATGTGAGAGATTCTGTGGAGGACGGAGGGAAGCAGCAGCAAACACCAGAAGGGGCTGGACAGGGTTTTCCTATCTGCATTTAGAAAGCGGTCACTACAGGACTCTGAGAATTTCTCTAAGGGGCTGGCAGGCCTCCGAGCGGAATCCAGGGTTCCCTTCATGACTCATAACAAGCACTCAGACCCTGAGCTTCGAGTACGATCTCTAGGGACGACGGTTTCTGTACTGTAAGGAATTAATTGTGATCTGGGGTTTTCATAACCCTATCTTTGCTCCGTTATGGAAAAGCCCAAGAGAAGATGGGGGTGTACTTTGGGAGATAACTGAACAAACAAGAGGAACTCTGACCACAGGGAACATTTATTGAAAGTAGTAACTAAGCCTCCCCGGTAGCCCCCCATGCCCACGTGGGCCAGATTATAATGGGGACAGCCCATGTGGGTGTGCTGAGCCAACTGGAGACTCAGCATGGCTAAGAACCGCCCCTTCCTGTGGGAAAGGCAGGCAGAGGCAGCTAGAGGCAGAGGGAGAGGGGAGTTGTTCTGAGGAGAGTGTTCTGAGAGAAACGGGGAAGGAAGGTAGACAATTAGAGGAGCTGCTGGTGTTTGACCTTCGGACAAAAACAGAAGAGACTGCAAGCTCATTCTCCTTAGAGCTACAGATTTCGGGGGTTGGCGAGTTTGTGTTTTTGAGGCAAAGCTAGCTCTTTGGGGCTGGCTGGGCTGGAGGCAGGTTTGGGGTGCCTGGGGCCTTTTTACCCCTGAGATTTTATACATTGTTCCCAGCTCTATTAACCTCACTTGTGTTTTAAATTTTTTCCCATTAATAAACCTGTTTTGTTTTTGAAAGAGGCTGTTTCTTTTCTTACCCCAATACTATTGTCGAGCTGCCCAATTAACTTTTCCCATACTAAATTTGGCCCTTACAGTACCTCTGAGGGTCCCTCCCTCACCTGCAGCTTAAAGGAAAGCTCATGTTTCAGGGCTCTGAGATCATCCAGCTGCTGCCTCAGAGACACGAGGGCATCTTGCTTCTCGCACACATCTTTCTCGAGCATCTTCATGGCCAACTCCATCTCCTGTCGCATGCTGATCTGCACCTCCAATTCTTTTTCCACGTCCTGCCCGGAAAGCAAAGGAGTTAACTAATCCTGAAGCAAATAACAGGGCAAAGTAATCAAACAGGTCCATTGCAGGTAGAGGGAGAACCAAAATCCTCAAAGAATGAGCGTGAGATCATGGAGTAAGAACCCTACCTGCACGAGGCATTCATCTTACCACAGACAAATGGAATCCAAAGCACCTGCTAGCTACAAGTTGGTAGCACTCAAGCACATGGCCAAAGGAGATCTATTTTTAAAAATAATTTTCATTCTTGGTAGTGTCCCCAGTAAGACTCTCCCAGCTCATTTCATTCCTCTGACCTAACTCTAAAACCATGTTGTCATGATGCTTTCTCAGACCCCCAGCCCTCTCAAACTTCAAGCTTTCTTTCTGCTTTTTCACATTAAAGCTTAACTTGGGAGCCACTGGAGGCGATGACTTCTCGCCCTGGCTAGATGGGAAACTCTAAACACAAGGATGGGGTGTGAATCATATCCTGCAGTTCTAGGCATTTGCTAAGGACTCGGCAGGTATCTGCTGAATACAAATGAACTGACAGATTAAAAAAACCTATATGTACTGCATTAGGGGCTATGTTTTCTGAGAACTGAGTATATCCTGATGAATAAGAATGGTTGTTCTGGTTAACTGAAAAACCTTTATCAACTATGGACAAGAGCCACGCAAAATTGAGCTGTCTCTATCTTTTGGTACAAATTTTTGCATATGTACATGGATATTCTGTCTGTATATCAACATATTATATCTACATTTATATCCATATCTATATGTAGAGACACACACACGGTATCCCCTCAATATTTAGTGAGGTTTTAAGCTATTAGAAGCTACAAAAAAGTTAGGCATAACTAAAAGTTGTAGGTATAAGTTTAATTAAAATATTATTATTAAACTATATTAAATACCGATTCTTAGTTGATATAATATGTTAAATATATAAGTATAATTAAAAGCTACAAGTAAAAGCTATACAGTAAGACTTTTGGGGGACACTATGTATATGTGTTTATACACATGTTTGTATATATACACATATCTGTGTGTGTATATATATATATATACACACATACACATATAACACACACAAATATATATACGTGTATGTATATGTATATATACATGTATGTATGTATGTATGAAAAACAGGAAATCAGCATTTTTAACCATCTGTCTTTCAGGTCCTATGCTAAGCACCGTACTATGATTATCTCATTTGGTTTTCACAATATCCTGGGAGGTTGGTGCTATTTTTATCCTCATTTTTACAGAGGAGGGAACTGAGGCAAAAAGAGATTAAGCACCTTGTCAAAATGCTATCTTCTTTTAAAAATGAGTCTTCTGCAGACTTTAATAGAGGTAGAAAAAAACAATTTTTTTTAGTGAAATAAAAGTATTATTTAAGTTTTATGGCTATTAATTTTGATGTTATCAATATGAATATCACAAGAGATTTTTAAAATCAATAATGAAAAATCTTATGTCATTCTTATCACATAGTTAAGAACTGTGTATTATAAAATACAACAGACTTTTTATACATATATAACTATGATAATAATATAACTGATTAAATAAAATTTAAATTTCATTAAAAAAAATAACCTGCCCATGTCCCACAGTTAGAGTGCAAAGACCTGATATGAACTTGGTTCTTCCTGACTCAAGGTACAACACTCTATCCACTATGCCAACACTATGCTATGTATACACTATATCTTACTTTTGTTGCAAAATACAAATGTGTGTAGAGATAGCTAGGCAGACCAAACAGATAGATACCTATAGACAGATATATAAATTGTTTTTTATATAGGTCAAGGATTCTTAACTTCTCCGGCAGTCTGGTGAAGCCTATGGGCCCCTTCTCAGAATAATGTTGTTAAGTGCATAAAATAAAATACACAGGATTACAAAAGAAACCAAATATACTGAAATAGAATTGGATAATATATGCTATATATCATATAGATGAATGTACATAAAGTTCTTGGGTATAAACATATTTGCATATATATATGTATATATATATAGATACACTAATATATAACATTTAGAGTCATTAGATAGACCTATTAATGTACATTACAACCAGATTTTCTTCTCCATTTTTTATTGAAGTAGAAAAAGGGCAAAACCCAAGAAATAGTCTATAAAAACAGGATACAGGGATGACTTCCTGGGTTTGGGTCTGTCCAAGAGAACTCTGGGTAAGCTGTCAGACATGAACACAAGGCTAAAAGTCTAGCAATCAAGTTTAGTTTACCAAACGTAATTGTGTCTCCTCTTTTAGATGTTTTCTGGCTTCACTCAGTGCCTGCCCATCTGCAGTTCTCTCTTGCTTGGTGACCTTGAAATAATAATAATAATAATAATAATAATAATAATAATAAATGAACCAGTAGACTTTAAAAGAATAACAAGTGTTCAGAACCTTCAATTAATAACCCAATGCATGCAGACTGGGGTTGCCGTTCCAATGGTGACAAAGATCAAATTCAGATATGTGAGACATTTTAGGGCAAGGCTTTTTGAAACTTTTTTGTATTATTGATGCCTCCCCCTCTTTTTTGGAAGTCTGGTCAAGTCTATGGCTCTCTTCTGAGAATGATATTTTAAAATACATAACATAAAATACATAGTAATATAAAGGAAACCAATTATATGGAAATACAGTTCTCAAAACATTTTTTTTACAAAAGTTCACAGTTAAGAACCCCCCTTTTAGGGTCTAGTAAATTGATGTTATTTGATATTTAAGAGATGAAGAGTTTTTGTGCCATTCTGAGATCATAAGATAGTTTTGTGAAAATAAAAACAAGTTTCCAAATCAGGCTTCAAAAGCAGAGAACATGAAGTAGACTCAAGATGCACTCGGCAACCCCTCATTTATCCACCTGACAGCATTACTGTCTACCTAGAACACAGGAGAGCCAAGAAAGCTGTCCCTTCCTGCTACTTTCTCTCTCTCTCTCTGTCTGTCTCTCTCTCTTGTGGGGCAATGAGGGTTAAGTGACTTGCCCAGAGTCACACAGCTAGTAAGTGTCAAGTGTCTGAGGCCGAATTTGAACTCAGGTCCTCCTGAACCCAGGGCCAGTGCTTTGTCTACTGCGCCACCTAGCTGCCCCCTTTTGCTTTTTCTTTAAACAAATATTTTTGCTCAGCACTTACTTATTCATTACTTAATCACAAAACAAGTTTGGTTTGATGCTTTTCTACAGTATAAATAGAGAATTTGGGAAGTAGAATATATTTTTATTATAATGAATTTATAACATATAATTAATATATACAATATAATAGATAATGTACATATAGGGCAAGGATAATGAATATATAACACATAATTAAAGTAGTAAGAAATTACTGCAAATATTTAATGGAGATACAGAAGAGAAAAAGAGGACAAAAATGATAAAAATCTGGGCCCTTTTAGAGGCAAATTGCTCCACAATAGCAATTGACGATTTTTTTTTTTGCATCACTGATAGTTTAGATATAGTTTTGTGTGTGTTTGTTTGTTTGTTTTTCTTTTTCTTTTTTTTTGTGAGGCAACTGGGGTTAAGTGACTTGCCCAGGGTCACACAGCTAGTAAGTGTCAAGTATCTGAGGCCGGATTTTGAACTCAGGTACTCCTGACTCCAGGGCCGGTGCTTTATCCACTGTGCCACCTAGCTGCCCCTAGGTATAGTCTTATTCTTCATCAGCATAGTCTACTCCTCACTCAACATTTCTTAAGTGCTTAATATGTTTCAGGAATGGTGCTAAGCCCTTCCAAGGAAGCATAAGGCTTTTCTTCTACTTCATGCATGTGTTCTTCATTCTACTTGGATTATCCAAGGTTAGGATTCTACGGACATTTTACAGGTACCACAGGACTCACCTTTCTATTGGATTCCAATATGTACGAACTTTCCTCTTTGACACGTTCCATTTCCTCTTGGAGTGTGATGATCCTGTTGTTGGCAACTGCCAGCTGTGAAGAAAATCCGACAATTTGATGGTACTCCTGAAACCTTAAATGCCTCAGAGCATCATCTATTTAACCATTTATCACTGATAGGACTCCCGGAGTTTCAAATTAGGCTATATTCAAGATAGTCTATGGATTTAATTTTCTACTCACAACTGGTATCAATCACGTATCCCTTTCCTACCAAACTTCACATCACCTAATGACTTAGATAGTCGGAAGCCAGGTTCCCTGCTGTTAGCTTAATTCGCTTTGCTTTGGAGTTATGTTCATGTTTGCTAGGTAGTAACAGCTAGGTGCTATTCTTAGTTCCACTTAACACAAAAACAAGGCTTCTATACCAAATGTGTCAACAATGTCTAAGAAGTTCAAGTGGAAAAAGAATGGAATGATATGGGGAGGTAATTTTGTTCACTATAAAGAATGGGAGAAAAATGAGTTTCAACCCCATTAGGAACTTTTAAAGGGAAGTTACTAGAATATATGACTTAAAAGTAGCATTTAGGGGGCTGCTAGGTGGCGCAGTGGATAAGTACTGGCCCTGGATTCAGGAGGACCTGAGTTCAAATCCGGCCTCAGACCCTTGACCCTTACTAGTTGTGTGACCCTGGGCAAGTCACTTAACCCCCATTGCCTCACCAAAAAATAAAAATAAAATAAAAGTAGCATTTAGAATTTCAAAGAAAATGATGAAAAGGAATAATGAAAGGGGTCTAACATTACCATATAACAAACTAAAAAATAAAGCAGCATCCATGAGGACTATCCGGTATTGGATTAAAAAAATAGAGCAATGAAAATGACTAGGTAAGTAAGCAAAGACAAATGGTCATAGCAGAGCAATATCCAATAAATCTAAGAACACAAATCACTAAAGCAAATATTCACTTGACAAGAACTCCTAGAAATCTGTAAAGGATTTAGGAGGCAAATAGAGTTAGACCAGTAACTTACACTACATAGTATGATAATCTCCAAATGGATAAACAACCTCTGGGTAAAATATTACATAAATAATTCAAAGAAGAATGGAAGGAGATAATTTTTGCAAACAAATTTAGGTGAAGAATTCATAATAACGATACAAAGGAAATCACAACTTTAAAAGATCTGCACAAAGAAAATTAAGGCAACTAAAATAAGAGGAAAAAGGCCTTTCCTACAACATCTCTGGTAAAAGTTTGATTACCAAGACCTAAAGAGAAAGAGAAACTTATTAAAACCCAGAGCCATTACCAAGAGTTAAGCAGTCCAAGGCTACATAGACAAAGAAGTTTCAAAGAATTTCTGTCAAATTATAAGCAACCATAATACAAACACATAAAAACTATTCCTATCATTTAACTAATGAGAGAAATGGAAGAATAAAGCAATTCTGAGATTTTACCTCATGAGATTATAGATTTAGAAATGGAAGGGACATCAGAGATTGCCTGATCCAAACTGTTTATCTTACAGATGAAGAAACTGAGGCTCAGAGAAGAAAGGTAACTTCTCCAAGGTCACACAGGAACTATGTGGCAGAATTGGGATTTGAACCTAGGTCATTCGATTCCAAATACCACACTCTTTCAATTATACTACCTCACACCTATCAAATAGACTAAAAAAAAAAAAAGACAACAAAAGCCAGTGATGGAGGGGGAAGGAGAGTCTATGAATTGGTCCAAACATTAAGGAAAAAAAAAAGAAAAAAATATGCATACCCTTTGACCCAGTAATATCCCTACTTAGAACATAATGCAAATATGCCAGTGAAAGTAAGATCCCATGCAGACTTTAAAATAATGTAAATGAAAAGCAATACAAAAAGGTTGCTCTACTCAGCTTAAATACAATTATCAATATTCCAGAGGATGGTTGATGAAATACCCTACCCTCTTCTTGATAGAGGCATGGCAGACAGCTGGGGTAGAATGCTGCCTGGCCTGTCAGATGGCTTTATTTTTATTTTTTAAGTAGCAATAAAAGGAAAAAGATGAATAAAATTACTTTTTAAAGGTTTAAATTTGAAATTTAAAATGATTTAATTTCATTGAAATTCATCCAACTAAAACAGATGTGGGGAGAAATGAGGATTTTAGAAATCCCTTTTAAACCTCTTATAAAATAATGTTAAGATGTATTCTTTTTTTTTTTTTTTTTGCAGGGCAATGAGGGTTAAATGACTTGCCCAGGGTCACACAGCTAGTAAGTGTCAAGTGTCTGAGGGTGGATTTGAACTCAGGTCCTCCTGAATCAAGGGCCAGTGCTTTATGCACTGCGCCACCTAGCTGCCCCCAGATGTATTCATATTAAACAAAATGAATCATTCTAAGAGAGAAACACTAATACCAGCACTGCTTACTCTATTTTCTGTTGATTTCATTGCAAATAAATCTGTAATTTGAGATTTGGGACTATGCATATCTTGGATACTTGGAATGTTGTAGATATAAGCACTTAGCCTCATGGGTTATATAAAAATTGTTTTCTGAAATATCTATAAAGAATTTTCTAGAAATCCTTTGAACTCCTACAAATGCGTCTTGTCACAACTAAGATGTCTATGAAAAGTTAATACAAATATTCTCATATTACATAATTATAGTTCATGTCACAAGATCCTATCTTAGATCACAGACTTATATCTAAAGGGGCCAATAGTGGTCCCTAAAGACCAATATTTTTCTTTTGCAGAGGAAGACACTAAGGCCCTGAGAGATTAAGTGACCAAATCACATAGGAACTTTCAAGTCATAATAACCACACTATTCTGCCCGTCAAGAAAGTGTGCACAATTAACCCATTTTCGGGTTTTTTTTTTTTTTTTGGTGGGGCAATGGGGATTAAGTGACTTGCCCAGGGTCACACAGCTAGTAAGTGTCAAGTATCTGAGGCCAGATTTGAACTTAGGTACTCCTGAATCCAAGGTTGTTGCTTTATCCATTGTACCATCTAGCTGCCCCCAATTAACCCATTTTCTTTGCAGAGGTGGTCAACTACAGATGATGAACACCGCATATTTCCACTATTAAAGGAAAAAAGGCAGGAGGGAGGAAGGAATAAGCAATTATTAAGTGCTACCTGTGTGCCAGGTACTGTGCTAAGCACTTTACAAATATCTCATCTGAAGGGAGGGGGGAAGGACGTATTTGTAAATGAAGGTTATGTGAAAACGAAGGCAGTTACTGATGAAAATTAAAGATAAAATTTAAGAAGAGTGTTTAATTAGTCAATCCCTACATCAGTCTAAGGAAACCCATTTCTAGAATATTACCAGGGTGGAGGAGATCTGGAGAAGGAAGAGGGGTCTGGGGGAGAGTCCAAATGGAGGGTGAGGTAAGAGAAATGAAGCAAAGCAAATGAGGAGATTCTTGTAGGAGTCTTGAAGGCTACTCCCTATAATTAGAATGGGGACAGGGATAGAGCCCAGAACTTCACTGATACTGAATGCTTTCAGATGAGAAAAATCTCCTTTACCAACCTAAGTCCACATTCTCTGTGACCTGTAGGCTCAAGACAATTTCAGAGTCCACTGAAGGGTTAACTGCCCGGTGTAAAAAAGCCAATATAGGTGAGTCAGGATTTGAACTTGGGTCTTCTTGGCTCCAAGGCCAACCGGTTATCCACTATGCATGCTGCCTCTCTTCTACCTTTTTTTTGGGGGGGGGCAATGAGGGTTAAGTGACTTGCCCAGGGTCGCACAGCTAGTTAAGTGTCAAGTGTCTGAGGTCACATTTGAACTCAGGTCCTCCTGAATCCAGGGCCGGTGCTTTATCCACTGTGCCACCTAGCTGCCGCCTCTCTTCTACTTTAGAGTATAAGGTATATGCCTTCTAAAATGAAACCTAGTCTCCGAGTTCATATAGAAAATGTACCCTAGTGAGAACATACTTTTGGTAGAAAACCATATTCAGCTAAATTTGATTAATGAAGTAATAGTGTCATGAACCCCAGAATGTCATGGTTGGCATAGATCTCAGAGGTCATATGGTCCAACCCGCATCTGAATATGTTCTCTATGTTATACTAGACAAAGGGTCAACTTGAGCTGATTGAATTTCATTGAAATTCATCTAGCTAGAATGAGTGAGGTAGGGGATGGGAAGTAAAGTCACCTTTTAGAAGCAGGATCATAAAAAAGTTATTTGGGCATTACTCATATAAAATATTCAGAAAATCCTCTAATAATGTCTTAGGAGTAATTTATAGCCCAGGCCTGATTTTCAAGTAAAAAGAAAACTAAAATTAGAGGGGAAAAACCACTTTCTTTTCCCCTTGCTTGTTTATTTTAGGGACAGACGGGAAGTTGTGCCTAAGACACACTGATGCAGAATGACACAGCATACTGTCTAGCATCATTTTTAAAGGCATGATTAAGCACAGAGTCTATCCTACTTATCGCTGAAGACACTACATCCATAAGCAAAGGGCAGCGACACACCAATTGGCCACTCCACACCCAGAACCTCCATGGGACAAAGGAATCCAAAGCGTTTGGACAGCTGGGGATAACCCACATTCTCTGCTCAGGTGTTCTTTCCACGAGGGCCTTAGGACACCCGTCACTCATGATAGGACGCGGCTGCTGAAGAAACTGTACTGGGAATAGGCAGCAAGACTGAAGAAACTGAGGCCAGAAAGGACCCGTGCCAGCCATCTAAAGCAAGCCGTACCCGAAAGAATGCCTGAGAGGTGGTCAGTCATCCAGCCTCTAAGAGGAAGGACCCTCCAAGGGCTGGGCAGCCCACAGGGCAGCTCTAATTCTTAGGAAGCTCATTCTAAGCTATTCTATCACGTCTAAACTGGCCCCTTTGTTCTTGGCTCTCGGGGCCAAACAAAATGAGCCGAAGCCATCTTCCACTTGAGGGACCTTCAAATCCTTAAGACAACTATCATATCTCTCCATGAATCTTCTCTTCTTCCAGCTAAGCGTCCTCAGTTCCTTCTACTCATCCTTCCTGTTACTGTTCAGTCGTGTGTAACTCTCCATGACCCCATTTGGGGTTTTCTTGGCAAAGACACTGGAGGGGTTGGCCATTTCCTTCTCCAGCTCATTTTATAGATGAAGAAATGGAGGCAAACAGGGGGAAGTGACTTGCCCAGGGTCACACAGCTAGTAAGGGTCTGAGGCTGGATTTGAACTCATGAGGATTTGTCTTCCTGATTCAAAACCCAGTACTCTGCCCATATGATACGAACTCAAGTTTGGGGGCAGCTAGGTGGCGGTGTGGATAAAGCACTGGCTCTGTATTCAGAAGGACCTGAGTTCAAATTCGCCCTCAGACACTTTAAACTTACTACTAGCTGTGTGACCCTGGGCAAGTTACTTAATCTTCATTGCCCTGCAAAAACCCCCAAAAAACCAACAAAAATCCCCTGACACACAGTACTGAACAGCGTCCTCAAGATGAGGTTTGTCCAGGTCAGAGTGCCGTGGCTGATCACCTCCCTCTTCCTGGAAGCTGACCCTTTAAATGCAGACTGAATTAACCTTTTTAGCTGGCACATCACGCCGCTGACTCACAAGGCTTGCAGTCCACTCAAACTCCCAGTCTGGTTGGTTTTTTTCCAGATAAGCCGCTTCCTAATTATGTCTCTCTTGTACCTGTGAAGCTGATTTTCTGGGCACACAAGTGCATTTATCCCTACTGAATTTCATCCCATTACATTTAGTCCAATGTTCTGGGTCACCAAGATCTTTCCGAATTCTGAAGGTCATTCTCCTTAGCAAAGAAAACAGAAGCGAGACAAGGATCGAGGACCTTGGCTGTCTCTCTCTCTGTCGTGGGCTAGCACTGTCCTATCTACACCAAAGATCCCATCCTTTCCATGGCCCTCATCCCCCACCCCTCCCAAATACAGGCTAAAGAAAAGACCCCCCCCCAGGGCAATGAGGGTTAAGTGACTTGCCCAGGGTCACACAGCCAGTTAAGTATCTGAGGCTGAATTTGAACTCAGGTCCTCCGGAATCCAAGGCTAGTGCTTTATCCACGGCGCCACCTAGCTGCCCCCTAAAGAAAAGATTTTGTTGTCATCCTGTCCCTCACCAGTCCCAGCTCATTGTTAGCTTGGCCCATGACACTGTTTTAATGGAACAATCCATGCTCATATTCGTCCTTTGTTACCTGATCTGGATTCCATTTCCTGAACCATTTCTTTTGTTTGTTTTTATTTTTTTTGTGAGGCAATGAGAGTTAAGTGACTTGCCCAGGGTCACACAGCTAGTTAAGTGTCTGAGGCCGGTGCTTTATCCACTGCACCACCTAGCTGCCCCCTCTGTACCATTTCTTTTTCAGAATATAAGTTGTTTAGTAGCTTCCTGTGCATCCACATGGGTTTATTCAAGCATGTTCTCTTTTTTCCTCAATGAAACAGACTCATTTTGTATTTTCAAAAGATCCTCTTGAGCATCACTTTCCAACTTTCTCTGCAAAAGTTTCACCCCTGGGATCCTATTGATTCTTCGCTTAGACCCTCTGAAATCTGCTTTCCCCAAAGCTAGGTTGAACACCAGACTATGGATTTCCCCTCCTCTATCAAAAATTCTAGGAGACTATGGTCACTTCATCACAAGGATCCCACTGCTTCTATCTCAGCAATCACTTCTTCCATAGTAGTGAGAGTCAAACTCAAAAGAGAAGTTTCCCTTCTCGGTTCCTTCATCTTTGAAGACTGAATTTGTTAGTAAGGCAAGTCAGGACATTTTTAGCTGCTTTGCATGAGAACTCCATATATACCAAGGTTCCCCTATCATGTCACTTTGAAAAGCCTGTTATTCAGTTCCTAAATTGCTCACCTCTTTCACTGTTCTGTCCAGGTAGCCTATAGTATAATCCGATAGTATATAGTAAAAGCCTATAATATAATATAATATAATATAATATAATATAATATAATATAATATAATATAATATAATATAATATAATATAATATAATATAATATAATATAATATAATGTTTTTCTTTCTCCCTCTACTGGCTTTCACGTAAATGCTCTTCACCTCCCCTCTGGTCTCTGGGATTTCTCTGAACATGCCTTCTTAAAATACAATGCTATCTACCACTATCTTTCCTTTCAGCCATCTCTGTTTCCTTTGAATAAGGTTATTATATTCATTCAGAACCATATTCAAACCAGGGTTTTCAGCTGTCCAAATCCTAGTGATCCCTCTGAGGTCATACAGGCCTCCTTGCATTAGAACCATTTGCTCAATGTTTAAACTATGGGCATTTGTATGAACATTTTTTTTGGTGGGGGGGGAAATGGGGGTTAAGTGACTTGCCTGGGGTCACACAGCTAGTAAGTGTCAAGTGTCTGAGGCCGGATTTGAACTCAGGTCCTCCTGAATCCAGGGCCAGTGCTCTATCCACTGTGCCACCTAGCTGCCCCTGTATGAACATTTGAGGCTAAAGGTTCTGTTCTTGGCTTCTGTCTCTTGCAAACATTTCCATTAGCTTTCTTGTTCCTTTCTTCCTGCATTGCAGCTATGCCCCATAGTATCAGGCTGGGGGCTATACAAAAGCAATCTTTTTCCTTTCCTATCCTTAAAGCCATTTTGATAAAATCTGTAAGATTCCAGAAAAATGCACTCTTTTAAAAAAATCAATAATGAGTTAGAACATTTTTTTAATATGGTTATTAGATAACTGATTATTTCATTTGAAAACTTCATATCTTTTGATCATCTATCAACTGAGGAATGGCTCTTATTTTAAGAAATTTGACTCACTTCTCTACGTGTTTGAGCAATGAGGCCTCTCAGACAAACTTGCTTCAAATTTATCTCTTTTTGTTTTAAAAATGCACTCTTGGGGCAGCTAGGTGGCGCAGTGGATAGAGCATTGTCCCTGAGTTCAAATCCAGCCTCAGACACTTGAGACTTACTAGCTGTGTGACCCTGGGCATGTCACTTAACCCCAATTGCCTCACTAAAATTAAAAAAAAAAATGCACTCTTGCCATAGCCATCTCTAGGTAAAAACATGCCATCCCTACATCTTAGGGCACAAATCCCATTCTCTGACACCGTTTCAGAGTCACTTCCCCACACTGATTTTTCTCTCCTTCCCTTCAATGGGAAAGAGTAAGGAAAACACAGCCTGTGCCTCTATGGTCTTTATTTTCTTGCCCAAGGCTTTATAATCTTTGTCAATACTTTTTATGTTTATCGACTCATTCTGGCAGTATCTTTTATGCCCTCATCAGGCATCACCAGTTGTTATTGATTTTGATCACTCTTGGGATGTTCTCGGCTATGTCACAGATATATACTCTGGGAAGAGAACAGAGTTCTCTGCTTGTTGCCCCCGGGTCTACACAAATCGCTGCAGCAGGATCTAGGCCCCAGTAATGACAGCTCCTTACTAGATAACCCACCTCCTTCCTCAGAGTCTATGACTCCACTACATAATTCTCTGGATAACAATGGCCTTATTCCTCCAAGGACATCCAGCGCTCTCCTCCTACACTAAAAAGAGCCTCAGGTTGGCTTTTAAGATCAAAGTGTACAGTGAACACTTCTTTCTTTCTTGCCTCAGGATAACATTCTTCCACTTTCCTTTTTTTTTTCTTTTTTCTTTTTTGGTGAGGCAATTGGGGTTAAGTGACTTGCCCAGGGTCACACAGCTAGTAAGTGTTAAGTGTCTGAGGCCAGATTTGAACTCAGGTCCTCCTGTCTCCAGGGCCAGTGCTCTATCCACTGAGCCACCTAGCTGCCCCTCTTCCACTTTCCAACTCAAAGAAAAGTCCAAGTCTTCTAACCTTCAAATGAAGACTCCCCACCCCCACCCCCACCCCCACCCCCCAACACACTTGGGACACTGAGTAGTCCATTGACTGTGGCAGAAAAACAGACACTGTACACAATCCAGTCAATACACAGTTTCTCCCTCCCTCCACCATATTGGTTAAGATTTTCAGCCTTTGCTTGTTTGTTTCTTCTGGTGCAGGGCAATGAGGGTTAAGTGACTTGCCCAGGGTCACACAGCTAGTAAGTGTCAAGTGGCTGAGGCTGGATTTGAACTCAGGTTCTCCTGAATTCAGGGCCAGTGCTCTATCCACTGCACCACCTAGCTGCCCCCAATTTGCTATACTTTTAATTAATCCACATATCTTTTTGTACTTACTTTGCCTTTTCTTGACAACTAGCTTATATTTTTACTTCTTGAACCTTCCTCCTTAATCAACCTTGATTTCCATTAAAGATCCTCATCAGAACTTAATGAATCAAAGCTCATTAAGCTCTGATTTTGCTCCTCTCTCATAAGCCCCCAAAATGGAATCTAGACCAGTATCTGCACTGGGAGACTGTTCTAATTCTCTCCCAAATCAACCTCTAGCCTCCTCCATTAGTCCTTCAAAATCATCTACACAATTTCCTTCTCATTTTTGAAAACATATTCTTCATTGGAGAAAACTGCCTTTTCTTTACAATACAGTGGAAGAATACAAGTTCGGATTTCCTTGATGACGGGTTTGCTCGACCAGATAAAGAGCCAGTATTTTCTGGCATGCCTGTTCCCCTGTGTAACCCCTAGGACTTAAAAGAACATTTCAGAAGATAAGACCAGCCTGGAAGCGACTCAGTGACTGAAGAACGGGGGAAACGCATTCACTCAACAGGTTTGAATGCTGTGATTAGCAATAGTATAACATGTCTCTTAAATTCTCTGCACAACAAAAGCTCCTGAACCCAGAAGTTCTAAGGCTCCTCAGAAGCCTCTAATTTAAGTTCTTCTAGGAAGGAAAACAAGGCTAAATGCAGAATTTGCAACTGGCCAGGAGGAGACGATGGAGCAAAACCAATTTCCCTGCTTCTGCCTGGTTGAAGGCAAGAGGGGGAGGAGGAGAGGGTTGGGGAAGGTTTTCCCTCTTGCTATGTTTACATGTTTATTTTTATAAAGATAAAATTATAATAAAAAAGTTTCAGTGCTTAAAATGTATTTAGTTTATAGTAAACTGCTTTCCACTTTAATTTTTCCTCCTCAGGAAAATAAAAATCGAACCTGTAATGTTAACTATATGCTAGTTTGATATTTGTTTGGAAAGTTTTAGGAAGTTTCAAGAAAAACTGCAAACCACGCTCTTTTCTTCTTCTGTTAGGGAAGTGAAAAACTGAGAAGGAGCTTCATTTTTTCCAGTGACTTCGGTGAGCTTTTGTTCTTAATCTGTTTCCTTCTTTCTCCCCCAACAAATCATAAAGACCTAATGAAGAAATCATTGCTCCCCAAAATAGTTTGACATTTCATTTGATAATTCTTCCAAATTCCTAAGCCCAGAAGCAGGGAACTTTGCATTTGAAATATGTTTCCTGACGTTTTAATAAAAAACAAAAAAACAAAAAAACTTTGGGACTAGCCAAAGTCTTGACTCAGTCTTCAAAATGACTACCAGGCATGTTTTTATTCAGGCTTGGAAAGTACCTTTTAAATCCCCCTTCTGCATAAAAGCACCCACAAAATCAGGCATATGTATGAGCTTTTTGCTGAATTTTTCCCTCCAGTTCATACTGTTACAGCTGAGTGTACTTCTCTATTGCTATTTGCACTGAAGGAAAGATGGTACCCACAACACTGTCAAGTTTGGTGCATGGCACGGGTTTGGGTTGATCCACCTGAATACCCTTTCCTGATCTCACTGGGCAGCTCCAAGTTATCTCACCAAAGAGTTCTAATAATAAAGCCAGGCGGGGCAGCCAGGTGGTGCAGTGGATAAAGCACCGGTCCTGGAGTCTGGAGGACCTCAAATCCAGCCTCAGACACTTGACATTTACTAGCTGTGTGACCCTGGGCAAGTCACTTAACCCCCATTGCCTCCAAAACAACAACAACAACAACAACAACAATAATAATAATAATAATAATAACAATAATAAATAAGATAATAAAACCAGGCAAGAGAGCATGTTTAGAGAGTGCTCTGAGGTTGCAAAGTACTTTCATTACATTATCTCAGTGGATCCTGACCCATGAGCTGGGGGTTTTAATTATCCCCAGTTTACAGATGAGGCTTTCAGAGAGGTTCAAATCATTTTATCCCATGTATATCTGATGTGGCATGGTTAAGAGAAGCTTCTAAGGTTTTCTTTGCTGGGTGTGTGGGGTTAATGATTAAGTGATAGGAAAAATCTTCTAAAGTTCAATGCCAACTACTCTTATTACTCATGTAATAAGAGTCTGACCAAAAGTACTGACTCAGCATAAACGATGTTCGATCAATCCTGCATGAAAGTCAATAAATGACCAGCCTCTCTCTCATTGGCACGAACTCAGCATCCTCATAAACACAATGAGCAGTGTCCTCCACCTGATCAGCCACTGTGCACAAAGTCATGGACAAGAGTCCATGAATATAGGGCAGCTAGATGGCGCAGTGGATAGAGCACTGGCCCTGGATTCAGGAGGACCTGAGTTCAAATCCAGCCTCAGACACGTGACACTTACTAGCTGTGTGACCCTGGGCAAGTCACTTAACCCCAATTGCCTCACTAAAAAAAAAAAGAAAAAGAAAAAGAAGAGTCCATGAATGTTTTCTTAGATTGAAAAATTAAGACTGGATGGGGCTCTGGAGGGCAAGTTTCCTTTCCAAGTTCCAAAACTCAAAAGTCTCGACCAAAGGAGAGTGAGTCTAACTTGGATCCAAGAGGAATCACTTGTGCCTGGTAAGCACTGCACACCCAGGGCCAACCACCCCAGGAATGCCCCACCACACCTACCTCTTCAGTCAGCTTAGTGTTAGACTTCTCTAAAGCATCCACTTTGGCCTGAAGGTTGTTTACTGTTGCGCTGTCAAACAGGAAAGATAAAACAAGGCACATCTGAAAAATGGTCATCGTAAACCAGCAAACACAACTTTATCATTCAACGCCAAACAAACATTCCACCGAAGTCTACTACAATACAACCAACCCGTGTTAAGGAAGAACGGTCACAAGGTCATTAATAAGATCTTGTTTACATTTTGCACCATCATCATTTCTTAGCTTGAGCTAAGAGTAGTAATGATTATTTGTGAGAAATCTGTCTTTACAGATAATATTCTGTAAGAAACCCTAGTGGAGAAATTCAGGTCGCTCAATATTGGGACATAATGAAAGTTGAAAAGGAGGTGCTGGGCTAACTTAACAAATTATTGTCCTTTCATTCAACATGAATTCAACAAATATGATGACTATGAATATCACTGTGCATAGTAATAAGAGTGATCAATAAGAGGTTGGTTGGACCCTACCCTCACAGGGAATATAATTTAGTAGAGAGACACAAGGAAACTCCATCAGGACTCTGATTACTGTGATAACTGATCTGACTGAAGACAGCTGGTTTCTGTCCCCTCCCCCACCTACCTTTCCCCTTTCCCATCTCTTATCCCACCTCCAACAGCCACTTTAGGTTTTAACAAAAGCATGCCAAATACTCTTATCAGCCCTCCTTCCCCCCAAGATCCAACCAACCACTCCATTCAGCATTCATTAAATCGAGTTTGTATTTAGAACTGATGGTGGCCCATCTATATAGTTTTACAAAGCACCAAGTGCTTGAGGTGTATACCCATGGGGAACACTACCGGCAAAATTGCTGGATTAGATGGTTACTCTAATCCATAAGTAAAGATGGAGGACTGCAAAGGACAAAGAGACAAAGTAATTGACCCAAAGGTGAAGAAGAATTGTGTATAAATCCTCAGGAGGCTAAGCTACTGACTGACCCACTGAAAGAAAAGGCTTCTCTTCCTTGGTCAACTGCTTAAGTCATACACCTTTACAGTCTTCATCATCCCTTAAAAACACCAGGTGAACCACATATTGATAAACCTAGAGTTGGGGTGAAACAATAATGCCAGGGGCACTTGGTTCCACAGTGATTGTAAAAAAAAAAAAAAAAAGACCAACCCAACGACAAGCACTTACTAAATACCTACCATATGCCAGGCGCTGAGGATTTAAAGGAAACAGTCCCCCCAAGCCCAGCACCGGAGCCCCTATCTATCTCCCATTGCCTTTTTTAGGAGGAGGGCAACCATTTAATCCAGATTATTAAATCACCTTATCATAGTTCCGGGTACACAGTAGGTGCTTAATAAATGTTTGTTGATTAAATTGACCTGCTTATGAAAAATACTTAATAAATTCTTTGTAATATTTAACCACCAAGGGGGGGGGGCGCCAAGAAAGACTCCACTGGGCTGAGTTGGGGGTCTATTCCAGGTACTGCTGAATCACATTTTAATCAAGGGCCCTTTGGGAAGATTACCAATGATTGTGAGATGCTTTTGGATAAAGCACCTTTAAATGGGGCACAGTCTGTCTCTAGAACCTTTCAGCCAATTATGTTCCTTTTCCCTCTGTTCCCCCTTCCCTCCATTAAAATTTAGCTTATGGTAACATTATTTATTCATTATTTACTTCAAATGTCTGTTGAGTTCTTCCACATAGTTCTTCTGGTCCAAAATAGCAGTAATTTGGCCATCTCTGGGAAAGAAAGAAATGAAAATTACCCAATAACATAATAAATATTACATATAAAATAAATACTTAATACAAGAGAGATGATTCCCCTCCTGACTCACACAAAAAAAATGAGGATCATGATGCAGAGACAGGTTCAGAAAAGGGAGCTGGGTTCCCAGATGCAATGAATGCCCTTTTGGGTTCACAGCTGGGCAGCCTGGTGTCCTGCCTACATGCCTCAGCACGGGGTCAGCAGCAAGACCTAGATTCAAGTCCAGTCTCTGATGCGTACTGGCTGTGTGACCACGGCTAGTTATGGAAAAGATGAAAGGGAGTGTCCACGATTCATCAAATCTTTCTATAGTTTGAGAAATGTGAACCACGTGGGTTCTTGGTTGGTATGAAGGAGATATTCTTTAATTCTTTAGCTGAATCGCTTCCTCCCTACAGATATGGACTTCCATTCTTTTTTTTTTTTTTAAGTGAGGCAATTGGGGTTAAGTGACTTGCCCAGGGTCACACAGCTAGTAAGTGTTAAGTGTCTGAGGCCACATTTGAACTCAGGTACTCCTGACTCCAGGGCCGGTGCTTTATCCACTGCACCACCTAGCTGCCCCCATGGACTTCCATTCTAACAGCCACAAGACTCGATTTAGTGACAGTCCATTTCCCACTTGTAACAGGGTCTATTCCATTCTGCCCATCAATCAATCCACAAACATTTAGTAAATACCTACTATGTGCTAAATACTGTTAGGCACTCAAGATACAACAGGGTTATGGGACTTTGAGGTCATCATTTACTGTAATGACATAATGGTTGTCGTTTTTCTAATCCAGGAGGACCAAAATGACATCACTATGTCAGGGTCCAGGAGCAGTGTGTCTGACTGTGGCTGGTCAGACTGATAAGAGCTCAGAATGCTCTACCACAGGTGGGACACAAATAGTCCCTATGACATCTGGAGTGGAGATGGCTCTGAATTCAAACATCTCATGTTTCCAATATTTGCATGTTGTTTCTACCATACATACACCTAAGTCGTGACAGTTTAAAAATTAATGGATTTGAGGATTGGTTCAAATTTTGGCTTTGACATGTACAACCCATAATGTCCCTTAAATTTGAACTCAGGTCCTCCTGAATCCAGGGCCGGTGCTCTATCCACTGCACCACCTAGCTGCCCCAAAACAGATCTTTTTCTTAAGACCTAAGTATTCCAATATGTACAAAAGTAGACACATCCAGATTTTAATCTAGAGAAAATGGAGCATCACAAGACTGTCCAAAAATACAGCATGACCATTATAGAATTTCAGAACAGAAAAGTCATCCTTCCTCCTCAGTTTAAAGATGAAAACCAGAGAAGGGAAATGACTTATGCAAGGTCACACAAGGGTCAGAATGAGAACCCAGCTCTCCAGACTCTTGTATGAAGTGGGCTTTTCCACTATGAGAGAAAGGCCTCTTAGCTCTAACAGGGAATACCACACTAAAACAGCTATCATCACCAGGGTGAAAAACTTCTGTGTAACTGTTCCACATCTGTTAACTTATGATCTGAACACAGTGTGTCTATTTTTGGTCTATTTCTATGCCGCAGAATTCATATTTGAACATAAATTTAAGGAAGCCCAATAGTAAGATCAAATAATAGACTTTTACTAGTCGTATTTGGCTTTAATAACAAGAGGAAAGGGCACTGTCTTCTGAGACTGAGAAGTAGCTACAACCCACTGAGTGAACAAATCCTTTGAAGTAAGTGGTTCTCTAAGTGTGGTCCAGAGACTCCAGGCCTTTTCAAAGACTCCTAAAAGTCAAAACTATTTCCATAATAATCCTAAAACACTTCCATTTCTAATGCGGTCAATATCAATAGCTATAACCCACAAAAGCTCTTTGGGAGGGGGAGGTTCCTAAGAGAGTAAAGGGGTCCCTGAGACCACAAAGTTTGAAAAGACTGCGTTAAGCAAACAACATCGTTTAAAAAGAGAGTTCAACCAGGGTTGCCCTTTCCACGTCCACCATTTTGAAACTGATCTTCATAATGGACTCCCAACAACAACAATTAAGAACAGGAAAAAGAAACCGACTTTTCCTTGTACTACTTACCCTTCACTACCTTTAGTGCTGTTCCCATCCTTGAGATACATTGAAAAATCTATAACTCCAACCTACAAGAATAATTTCCAAGATTTAATGTGGAATTAGAGCTTCCCCTCCCCTGTCCTAACAAGGCCTGATATTGTAAAACATCAGATTCTAAGCATTCATTCATTCATTGATTCATTTTCATTCACTCAATCAAAAATTAAATACCTACTCTACAAAATTAGGCTAGAAATTAGACTAGGTAGGAGGTATGTAAAGACAAAAAGGAGGCTCTACCTGCTCTCAGAGAGCTTATATTTTATTGGGAGAAAAACCAGGAACATGTTAGATCTAGGTAAGCAACTGGGGGGGGGGAATTTGACACCTTTACTGAGCCTCCAGGGAACACAGGGGTTCTGGGAAGTAGCAGCAAGGAGGGACTACACATTCCTGAAAAAAGGGATGGCCCAAGCAAAGCCAGAGACAGAAGATGGCACACCTTGTACCAGCGTAACCAGGAATGACATTTACAGTAAGCTCAGAAAGGTAGACAAGGAGAGCCAGATCCTGAGAGTCAGAAGTGTATCCTTGGGCAATGGAGTGTCATAATGTGGTTGCCTTGTGGAGGACAGATGGTAGAGGGGAAGCTCTGAAGCAAGGACACCAATTAAGAGGCTTTCAGTCCTCCAGGGGACAGGTGATAAGCACCTGAACCATGTTATGGCCTAGCATTAAAACCGTCTACTTAATTTATCCAGTTCCATCCTTTTCTTTCTTTCTTTCTTTTTTTTTTTTAAAAGTAAAGCAATTGGGGTTAAGTGACTTGCCCAGGGTCACACAGCTAGTAAGTGTTAAGTGTCTGAGGCCGGATTTGAACTCAGGTACTCCCGACTCCAGGGCCAGTGCTCTATCCACTTCGTCATCTAGCTGCCCGATCCTTTTCTGATAATATATACTTGTATCTATCAATAAACATCATGATACTTGAAGAAGAAAAAAGTTGGACTGAGGAGGGTTGGAATTTTGTTTGCTACAGAAGCAACTTCTCTAAGTAAACATTATGGTTGAAAAAAGAGAGAGACAAGGACAAGTGGGAAGAATTTGAGCTTTGCTCGGCATTTCTCTTAGCCCACTTCTCCCCAAACCCACCCCCATTCCACATTCTTTAAGATTCTCATTTTCTTTCATCCCGCTTCCTTCTATTTAATTCGGGTCGGAGAGGTATCCGGGTCTTCACTTTTAAATGCCACCCCTTTTCCCTCCTCCCTTCTCCAGCCCTGAATTTTCCTTCCCTTGAGTAAAACTTGACAGTGATTCATTGCCAGCCTTTTATTCAGCAGAGGGGAAGATTTATGGCGATGCAGTGTCAATTAGGAGAGAGAAGACCATCTATCAGACACTGGCTTTTGGAAAGCATTAAAACAACCCTACCTACCTACGCTCTGTGCAAGGTCCCTTATCTCTTATATTCACAATAGAATTAATCAAAGCACTCCTAACTGACTCGTTTATAGGACTCTTCTTTAATTTGGTTGGTGGAATCAGGCTGACCTAGATGCTGAGAGCATCGTTTAACCCAGAACGACTTGTCGGCTGCCTGCAGCTGCATACCTGGGAGTCCAGATCTTCTCCTTTCATGCAGAAGTTAGCATCAATGACATTCAGACCCACTAACAAACCGGCGATGATCGCCCCTTCCTCTTCCATCATCAGGGCATTGGGCTCATAGAATTCACTGCAAGACAAATCCAGGAGAAGGCTCATATACAGAAACTTCTTTTTTTTTTTTTTGCGGGGCAATGGGGGTTAAGTGACTTGCCCAGGGTCACACAGCCAGTAAGTGTCAAGTGTCTGAGGCCAGATTTGAATTCAGGAACTCCTGAATCCAGGGCTGGTGCTTTATCCACTGTGCCACCTAGCCGCCCCCATAAACTTCACAAGAACCCTGTAACCTTAATGAAATCGGAGGTCAAAGAAAGTACGGTATTGAATCAGAACACTTAATTTCACCTAATTGTTTTATTTGTGCAGAGATCATATGAACTGAACTACAACTGATTTTTCCCTCCATTTCTTTTGCTTGGTGATCCCCTCTTAGCAAGTGGAGAAATATCTGAAAGGCAAGCAATCCCCACCCCCAAAATGGGTAAGAACAAAGGATGTAGCTGAGCTCTAAGCTTGTATAAACAAACTGCTCCCTCCACCAGTGAAGGGGAGAGTTATTTTCACTCTGTATATTGAAGGAAAGCTGAAGCCTCCTGGCTCTGTGAGCATTCTCTTCTTGCAATAACTCTCCTCCAAACCTGGGGGATCCACCAGAGTCAGCATTGTTGCTTTCAAAAGCTAAGAAATCTTGGCTCCGTCTTAGCTAACTAATATCACTGTTAGGCCACTGTATGGAGACTTCATTTTTTGTTTTCATGAGACACGGAGAGAGCAGAGAAACGTGGCCAAGCCAAGAACCCTGAGCAGAGGTGACCTTGCTTGGGAATGCCCCAAAGTTAAGGCACCGATCCCTGTTCTGCCCCAACGGGTGATCTCCTCTAGGGCCCACATTCAGCTTCTGAATTCCTTATCCACTTACGATATGTACTGTAATGATTGGAATGACGCCACCTGCTGGAGGCTTACTGTAGAAGAGTTCCGCCCATGAAGTGAAGGTCTTTGAGGGCAAGACCAGGAGTCTTTTCTTTGGCATTAGGAAGTGACGCGGGCTAGTGGGAGGAGGAAGGAAGAGACTGGCGCTCGGGCTCACTCTCTTTCCTGAGGACGCTGGTGAAGAGCGGGGCTAGAAATGTGCTCTCCCTTTAATAGATAGGAATCTAGGCCTCTCTCTCTTTACCAAATTCTTATTCTTCTTAATAAATGCTTAAAAGTCTAACTCTTGCTAAAGCTTATAATTTATTGGCGACCACTCATTAGATATTTTAGACAGTTTAGCTAGAATTTTAGCCCTTAACAGAACCATATATACCACTATCAACAATTTTGTACTAGTTAAGTCTTTCCTCCCCAATTATACAGTAAGGTTTTTTGTTTTTTGTTTGTTTGGGGTTTTTTTTTTGCAAAGACTATGAAAGGTCATTTAAAAAAATTCCTCAGTGAGTAACACACAGAAAGCCTTTGTATAAATATCTGCTGACTCAGCTGGAGGAGAATGATCCCAGGTGAATGAAGGAGTAGAAAGGGTATGGGAAAAGCTCCCCTCTGGAGGAAGGCAGGGTGGTGGTGAATGGCCTTGGATTTTTCCAAGCTTGGCTGAATTTTCTCTAGCAAAGATGGTGCTTGGTAGTGGTGACAGCGAAGAAGAAGCACATCTAAGCCGGGGGATCCACCAGGCCCTGAGCTCAATGTGTACCTGTAGCCTAAATAGTACTCATACTCCTCTAACACTCTCTCAGCTGCCTGGCTTTCTCCTATTCTGCAAAGTCTATGAGTCCCTGCCAAGAGCCACCAATACAATGCACGGCTCAAAAGCCTTCTTTGTTCTAAGGTGAGACATCTGGGCTGAATGACTTTGGGTTTTCTTTTTTTAAGTCTTATTTTTACTGACACCTTTTTTTTATACAACCTTCACTTAAAAATAGGTCCCTCCCCCTATTCCCTAGCCCATAAGCCATCCCTTATGAGGGATAAAGACAGGGGTTGGACAGACTGTTGATTTCACTCGCATATGGAATACCCAGATGAGGGAGGGAAGGAGGGAGGGAAAAGGGAGGGAGGGAGAGAGAAAGGGAGGGGGAGAGAGAGAAAGGGAGGGACAGAGGGAGTGAAGAAGGGAGGGACAGAGGGAGTGAAGAAGGGAGGGACAGAGGGAAGGAAGAAGGGAGGGAAGAAAAGAGAAAGAATGAATAAAAGAAATGAATAAAGAATAAAAAAGGGAAAAAGGCAGTTTAATAAAATCACTCAGCACATCCACCATATCTGACAACACATGCTACACATGCAGAGTGCCCCGACTCTGCCAAGAAGGGAAGGAGGTGCATTTTCTCAACTCTGGGCCAAGGTGGGTCATTTTAATCACAAAGCATTCTGTTCCATTTGAGGCTGAATGCCTCGCTGTCTCAAGGTCTGCACTGACAAATGCCAGGCACACCGTGAGTGGAAAATACAAACCCATGTCTCTCAGGTAAGAAGATCCCCCCCAAGGAGCAAAGCTCTCCAAAATGTGGCGCTCACCTGAGAAGCTCCTTCTTATTGATCAGGGCTTTCATATATTCCGAGAGCTTCTTCTGCATTAACGCCAAGCGGAGCCAGGCTCTCCCTCTGCCCACAGGTGTCCTAAAAGACAGGTAAAAGCAAGGTGAGAAGGATGTTACCATTCACAGTCACCTGGGAGCCTGACTTCAGTAACTGCAGCCAGAAACCTCTGTGGGGCGGTATTCTATCTCACGCAGAGCTAAGTGTCACAGTGCATAGAGCGCTGGCTCTGGAGTTGGCAGGACCCGAGGTCAAATTTTACCTCAGACACTTACTAGCTGTGCGACCCTGGGCAAGTCACTTAACTAACCCCAATTGCCTTAAACATCCAGGGCTATGGCCAGTCATCCTGATATCTATCTTGCCACTGGACTCAGATGGCCCTGGGAGAGAGAGTGAGGTAGGTGACCTTGCACAGCCCTGCCTCACTTAAATCCAATTCACTGCAAGTCATGACACCACCTCCTGATGTCATGGTTCTCTTTGAGAACAAAAGATCAACAACGCCACCACCAACTTCACTCCGTAGTTTCCACCAAATGGACTAGAGAATAGGTGATCAACAATATCTCCCAGGCCGTCAGCCCCAAACCCCCAGAAAATCAAATCAAATCTAATTTTATGAGCCATTCCCCCATAACAAGTCCTAGTGGATATTTTAAAAAATTGTCACTTTTTATTATTGTGACATGAACTAATATCAAGAAATGAACATACTTCTCTACGCAAAGAAAAAAGGGTACCCCCACTATAATTTTGTGTTTTAAATTTAACACATTAGTTCCAACACCTCCCCTCCTTGTCTGACACCTTCAGAATGTCTTTCTGCTATGTTCTGATTATTTTATTTATTTTTGTTTGTTTGTTTGTTTTGGGGTTTTTTTGGTGAGGCAATTGGGGTTAAGTGACTCGCTCAGGGTCACACAGCTAGTGAGTGTCAAGTGTCTGAGTCTGGATTTGAACTCAGGTCCTCCTGAATCCAGGGCGGTGGTCTATCCACTGTGCCACCTAACTGCCCCAGTTCTGATTATTTTAAAACAAGATTCATCAATGTTCTTTTTTCTTTTCAAATGTAGAGTCACTATCACTGATCCAAACAAATCTAAAATCTGCCTTGTAAACAAGTGTAGGCAGGCAGGCAGGCACACACACACACACACACACACACACACACACACACACACACACACACACACACCCCTCTCTCAAAAGCAGGTTCATACACTGGCCCTTTCTACCTAAAAATGTCTCCTCTTGCACTTCAGAATCCAATACTTGTCACCCCATGGCTTCTAGGAGTCACAACTGGTCACTAAATTAATAATTTGTGTTCTTAAGTCCTTTGCGGCCTTTACAATAGTGCAGTCTTCTGGTTCTGCCTCAGTTCACTCTGCATCAGCTCATTAAAGTCTTCTTAAGTTTCTCTGAATGCACCTCTTTCATCATTCCTTACAGTGCAATAATGTGCCATTACATTCATAAACCACCATTTGTCTCCAAAGGACGGGCACCTCCTTAGCCTAAAGTTCTTGGACACAACAAAAAGTGTTACTACAGATATTTTTGGACATGTGGGTCCTTTCTCTTTTCTTTTTTTTTCTTTTCTTCTCTCTCTCTTTTTTTTGGGGGGGGGTGTGAGGCAATTGGGGTTAAGTGACTTGCCCAGGGTCACACAGCTAGTAAGTGTCAAGTGTCTGAGGCTGGATTTGAACTCAGGTCCTCCTGAATCCAGGGCCAGTGCTCTATCCACTGTGCCACCTAGCTGCCCCCCTTTTATTTCTTTGGGATAAAACCCTACTTCTATACTGTGTGGTGGTTTTTTGGGTACAACTCCAAATTGTTTTACAAGGATGGCTAAACCACTTCACAGTTCTTTCTACAAGGCACAGGTGTGCCTGTTTTGTCAAGGCCCCTCCAATAACTGCCATCTTCTGTTTTTGATCATTTTAATCAATCGGATAGATGTGAGGTCAAACCTCAGAACTGTCTTAATGCATAGTTCTCTCATTACTAGAGATTTGGGGCATTACTGTCTACAGCTGGTCATAGCTAGATCCCCCCACCCCTCACCCTTTTGAAAACTGCCTGTTCATACTCTATGACCATTTATCTTTTGGGAATGGATTCTGTTTTTATATAACTCCATGTATGTTTAAACCTCAATTTGAGGTATTTTCTACAAAGAGGTTTCCCTCTCATTTTCGCTGCATTTTATTTCTGGGAAAACTTTCCAGTTTTCACAAAATTGTCCATTAAATCTCCTGTGAACATCTCTACCCCTTATTTGGTCAGAAACTCTCTCTATTGTTATGAAAAGTGTCTTCTTTCCTTCTCCTCTAATTTGTTTATTATCATAAAGATAATGACTTTTTATATCTAGATCATGTGTCTGCTTGGAATTTATTCTATTATATGATTTGAGATGAAGGTCTAGACCTGCTTCCTGACGCAGCTTTTCAGCTTTGTGGGTGTTCTATGAGCATTTTTCCTCAATAATCATAATCCTTGACTTGACTGTTTGATTGCTTCTGGGTCTCATGTCCCTGATCTGCTCTCATGATCAATTTGTCCAACTTTTTAACTGGTACCAAAAAGTTTCGATGATTACTAATGTAATGCGAGTTCAAGATCTGGTAGGTACTGTGCTTTGTCAAAACATTTTACAAGTACTGATATTATTACACGATTTCAATTTATTTCGTTATTAATATGGTCTGTTATAGTCATAGTTTACCTAACAGTGAATCAAACCTGCATTTGTGGGGTGACATTGGCCGGGGATTCCCTCATAATCCTGACTCACTCTGGCAGACGGTCTACAGAGAATGGACACTTGTCACTTCTTCTATCAGACTGTCAGTATTTTACCATATTTAGCCTCTCCCAGCTGTATTGCCCTTTCTGGGTTTGCCTTGACTCACATTTGCATTCCGAGTTTTCTACTAGTTCTGCTCTTTGACCAAATTGGTAGGCATCTTTGGTGAAAAGGGCATAGGTAGTTTAATAATTGTTCAAGAATAATTCCAGATTGCTCTCCAAAATGGTTGGATCATGGTTTTTCTTTTCTTTTCTTTTTTTTTTTGTGGAGCAATGGGGGTTAAGTGACTTGCCCAGGGTCAAGTGTCTGAGGTGAGATTTGAACTCAGGTACTCCTGAATCCAGGGCCATTGCTTTATCCACTGCGCCACCTAGCTGCCCCAGATCATTGTTTTCTTCTGCTTATTCATATTTTCTGTCTCAGTTGATTGGGGGTTTTTGTACATGGTCCAATCCTGTCTAGAACGCATCTGTTTATTTTTGCGGGGCAATGAGGGTTAAGTGACTTGCCTAGGGTCACACAGCTGGTAATTGTCAAGTGTCTGAATCCAGATTTGAACTCAGGTCCTCCTGAATACAGGGCCAGTGCTTTATCCACTGCGCCACCCAGCAGCCCCCCCCCCCCCAACTCTTGAATGTGCTATCCAAGACTTGTTTAGGCCTGCCTCCTCTGTAGTAAGGAGGCTACTGCTTCTCTGGATAGGATGGCTGGTATTAGGCTCCACTCTCTGCCTCGATCCCCGGCTTCTGAATCAATCTCTTGGTTGTCCATTGTGGGTTCTAGTCTCAACTGGGCTTTGTCTTCTGGCATGATCCATACTGGGAGTCAGTTCTAGTTCCTTGTCAGGGGTCAGTGAAATCATAGACATCGTGCTGGTCTCAGGCCCCCTGCTTCCCATCCTTATCCTCTACCCTCCTCAACCCCAACTGCAGCATCCAATGAATGAGCTGGTGCTGTCTTCTCCTTGGCTCTCGGTGCCTAAAAGAGCAATGCACAGCCAGGCTCAGCGTTGCTTGCCACTGACTGAACTATGGGGCCTGGCTCTGATCCGTGCTGACATTCTGACAGACCAGGGCACCTCAGGTCACTGATGACCAGTGCTCACGTGGGGATGGGGCCCCATGTTCAGGGGCTGGCTGGCGGGCCACAGGTCCATTTGCAAGAGGTTTTACTGGTACCCCTGGCTCAGGTCCTCTCTACCTCCTGGAACTCCCTCATTTACTTGAAGGAGGGCTGACTCCTTGGTGCTGTGGCTCTCTTGGGATCCACTGGTCTTTTGAGGGGGAAGTTTTGCAGTAGATGCTCCAGCTTCTCTTTCTTCTCAGATTTCTTTATGCTAGAGTCTTTCTGGACTCTTCCTTCAGATATTTCCTGGGGAGATCTTGCCAGGGAGTCCATCCAGGAGAAAATTTTAGGTGCTATTTCTCGGAATGACCTGGCATTTTTTTTTTAACTACAATTTTTCTCAACTCTCTGCTGTCAATTCTTAGCCATATTCCTTATTCTTCTCATTAGCCAGAAAATCACCACCACAATTCCAATTTCCCTGAAGCTCACTGTTTCTCTTCAACAATCTACCCTCAAAATAGAAAGGTATGGAAGGTTTGACATGAAGAGACTCCATCTGAGCTAGAATGTCTGTTGTTACTTTTGCATATTACCCATCCCTCCCCTCAAGTGGCTAGTCACCCTTATGTGGGAGTGGTGATTACCAGATACCGTCTCACTTCCCAGGGAAGCAGGAACTCCATCTTTTACTTACTTAAGACCTGGAAGATCTTTGACGCTGGCTGTTATCTCTCCGGCTTCAGGAACAAGCTTTTCCACCAGCTCCAGTGGGCCCCAGAAGGATTTATTTTGTCCAAGAAAAGTCTTCTTGGCTAAGGCAAATAAACAGACAAAAAATAGTTTCTTTTTTAAACATGTGCCTTTTGCCGCAAATACTGTTCTCAGAGAGCTAACCCAAAGATGGAGGTAATTTTCTAAAATGACTCACGTTATTTACATCCGAGGCACGGGGTGAAGGTTAATGCAGACATTCAGTAATTTATTTGTATGGGAAGTGGGGGAAGGAAGAAGGGAGAGGTTGAGAGAGAGAGAGACAAAGATATGAAAATACAATCTATAACTGCAAGGAAGGTTTGGAATCAATAAGATCCAAATTCAAATCTGGCTTCAAGACACTTGTAAGCTTACAAGTCACTTAGCCCTGTCTGCCTCAGTTTCTTCATTTGTAAAATGGGGATAGTAGCAGCACTTACCTCCCCAGGTGGTTGAGAGGATCAAATGAAGTAATATTGGAAAAGCACTTAGTACATTGTCTGCCACATACTAAGTACCAAATAAATGTCAGCTGTTATTATTATTGCAATGATTACTTGGTCTAAGCCAATTTTAGGCCACCATCCTACTCGTCTCCTTTTACACTTTCAGTCATTTCCAATATTTCATTTACTATCTCGAGTCTTCTTAGTCCTGCCACCCTAAATAATCAACAGTGACTCTCTTTCCTAGTAATTACATCTACAAATCCTTTCTACTTATGACTCATAAGTTATCAAACAAGCTTCCTTTTTATTTTGCATTTTAGTTTGGAAATCAAGTCATTTTTCCCCTTTTTTTTCTTTCCTTTCTTTCTTTCTTTCCTTCCTTTCTTTCCTTTCTTTCCTTCTTTCCTTCTTTCCTTCTTTCCTTCTTTCCTTTCTTTCCTTCTTTCCTTCTTTCCTTCTTTCCTTCTTTCCTTCTTTCCTTCTTTCCTTCTTTCCTTCTTTCCTTCTTTCCTTCTTTCCTTCTTTCCTTCTTTCTTTCTTTTTGCAGGGCAATGATGGTTAAGTGACTTGCCCAGGGTCACACAGCTAGTAAATGTCAAGTGTCTGAGGCCAGATTTGAACTCAGGTCCTCCTGAATCCAAGACCAGTGCTTTATCCACTGTGCCATCTAGCTGCCCTTCCTTTTTTTTTCTTAATAGTATTTTATTTTAAAATCAATTCACTTTTTTTTTTTTTTTTTAGTGAGGCAATTGGGGTTAAGTGACTTGCCCAGGGTCACACAGCTAGTAAGTGTGTGTTAAGTGTCTGAGGCCGGATTTGAACTCAGGTACTCCTGACTCCAGGGCCAGTGCTCTATCCACTGCGCCACCTAGCTGCCCCGTCAATTCACTTTTAAGCAACAAAATAAAACTTTTTGGGTTACGATGGCTTTTCCAAAAATGATTATTTATTAATTTTAAATATATTTTTAAAAGTCTATTTTGAGTGGGGCAGCTAGGTGGGCACAGTGGATAGAGCAATGGCCCTGGATTCAGGAGGACCTGAGTTCAAATCCAGCCTCAGACACATGACACTTACTAGCTGTGTGACCCTGGGCAAGTCACTTAACCCCAATTGCTTCACCAAAAAAAAAAAAAATTTATTTTGAGTTCCAATTTCTCTCCCTCCCTTCAGGCTCTCCCCAACCCACCCTCTGAGAAGGCAAGCAATACAGTATCAATTATACATGTGAAATCAAGGCAACAAAAAATTTTAAAAGAATTTATGGCTTTGGAAGGAACATTTCTGCTAAGGCATCTATTTTCTGTTTTTAGAGGATGCACTAATAATTTAGAACACCATTAAACAATCCATCATTTTGAAAGACACATTATTTATTGAGTTATTAATGTTTGATGACTTTAGAAGTAGAAACTAAAATCCTTTAAAAGTTTGGTTTCCTCCTCTATTTGCTAACAGATGAATAATTTTCTAGGATTTGGATATATTTTAACTTGACACATTATATTAAGAAGCAGGACAGGTCAGAACAAAGGGCACCAACCTTGGGAGTATGAGGACATGCATTTGTATCATGGCTTCACTGGAGGTCTCTTTCAGCCCTGAGTCTCTGATCTCATAAAAATCTTTATTCTATTACTGCAGAATAAAATGTGGTTGTGAGTTCCATGATATAGCAAATACTCAGGACCAAATGCATTTTTAAGTGTACACTACCCTTTCATTAAGCTGTAGCCTATTGGTGCTGGGGGTCACTGGCCTGAAGTAGCCAAAGATGGCCCCAGCACACTCCTGTGTACAGCTCTAGTGCCACCCAGATGTGAGAAGAAGCTGGTCTGGGGCCTGTGAGTCTTGGGCTGACCACGATGTGGTTACTGTTTAACTACAGGACTGGAAGATGTCAGTGATCACCCTGTCTAATCTCCTCATTTTATACATGAGGAAATGCAGTCGGAAAGAGGAAGCAACTTGATTGGAGCAGCAAGGTGCAGGGCTCGGTCTGCAGGTGAGAGGTCCCACTGCCTCTCTGGACACAGCATCTTTTAACTGTTCAAGTCTCTGAAATCCTCGCTGTGCCACAAACTAAGGACACCTTTAACGATGCAGAAGCAAGTCCTTACCCAATGGCCAAGAACTTTCTGATGGCCTTTAACTGAGACATCTGAACAGAGGAGATTCGTTTCTTTGAGCACTAAATTTGTCAGCACTCAAGAGAAATCAAACCTATTAATAATACTAGCTAGGACTGCTATGGGCACCTAGGTGGTGCAGTGAATAGAGCACTGGACCTGGAATCAGGAAGAATGGAATTCAAACCTGGCCTCAGATACTAGCTGCGTGACCCTGGGCAAGTCATTTCACCCTGTTTGCCTCAGTTTCCTTATCTGTAAAATGAGCTGGAGAAGGAGAGGGCAAACCACCCCAGTATCCTTGCCCAGAAAACCCCAAAGGGGGTCACAAAGTGTTGGACACAATTGAAAACGAAAAGGATTTCTTTAGCATTTTAAGGCTTGCAAATCCCTTTACATACATCATATCATTTCATCATGACAATAATCCTGTAAAAGAGGTGCTATTATTCTTATCCCCATTTTACAGATGAGGAAACTGAGTCACAGAGCAGTTAAATGACTTGCCCAGGGTCACATAGCTTGGAAGTGTTTGAGCAGGATTTGAATTCAGGTTTTCTCCTGACTCCAAGTCTAGCCATTTATCCACCACATACCTTATGGGAATGAGGCTACAGAAAGAACACTGGATTTAGGGTCAGAAGATGTCAGTTCAAATCCTAACATCGACTGCTGACTAAATGTGTGACCTTGGTAGGTAAGTCATCACACCTCCTCTGGGTTTTAGCTTACCATCTGTAAAAAGAGGAAGCTGGACTAGGTGTTGTCCCTTCTAGCCCCTAAATCCTATTATAGAATGTTCCCCTGGTTGATTTTATGCAGCTGAGAGAAGGCTTCATGCCCCTGAGCTCAGGTCTCCTGGGGATGAAGCTGTCTCTCCAGCATTAATTTATATATATATATATATATGTACAATAAACTATATATATATATATATAGACATACACACACACATATATATACATTATATATATATTTCACACACATTCAAACACATAAATACATATACACACAGGGGTGGGGGGAGGAGAGAGACAGAGAGAGAGAGAGAGAGAGAGAGAGAGAGAGAGAGAGAGAGAGAGAGAGCACGCGCGTGAGTGTGTGCCACAGCGTGAGTGCGAGTGCGAGCACACAACCCCATAGGAAAGCTGCTGGTGGAAGGAGCTTCCCGGCTCCCCTCAGTGCCCACTTGGCTGCCTTTACAGCACACAGCCCCTCCCTCTCTGTGGGAGGCCCTACCTTTTAAGCCATGCTTCAGACAGTGTTCCATGACCACAAAGAACTGCTGGAGAGGGGCGTAGTCGGAGTCCAGGGTCCTCCCCAGGTTCAGCGCCGACTCGATCAGCCCCTTGATACTCAGCTTGGCCATGTTCATCAGGTTCATTCGCTCGTTAGCCATCAGATAATTGGGATCTGTAACCAAAAGGAGGGAGAGGGGACTCAGCTCACAAGTCACGACAAGCCAGATCCTGGGGTCCACTCTAGTGAACACCCACTGTAAAATGGCCACACGTGAGGTGAGGGTTGCTAAAGACATACACATGACATCCATTTCCCTCCTTCACGTTTTCTCATAATGTTCTGACGCCTTTAACCAAAACAATGTCTTGGCCATCAGTCACCTCGATAGGGCACAGGCCCCTGTTCTGGGCTGGGCTCTCCCAGGTCAGTCCCCAGCTAGTTTATGTTTGATATCAGAAAGAAATGAGACGCTCACTCAAACAACAGTGAACAAAAGATTTATTTTGTCACGGCAAGAAAACGGTATCAAGCAAGGATGCGCAGCAGGGACAATGCATGACCATTAGCTAAGTCTAACCCCTTTGCCTGAGTCGTCCGGCCCTAATCCTTGTGCTTTCCCTGGCTTGGCTACCTCCAATTCATCCTGTCTGCATCTTGTTTGTATGTGGCTGTTTGTACGCTGTCTCTCCCATTAGACTGTGAATTCCTACATAGCCTTCTGGCTTCCTGTCCCTCCAAAGGTTAGAACAGTGTCCGGGATATAGTAGGCACCTAATAAATGTTTACTGACTTCACCGGTGTGCCAAGCATCAGGGTGAGCCTGGGGCTCCCACCCTCTCAACCAAGAAGGGCTGTCCACAGCCTGAACCTTTTAGTCTGGGGCCAATCAAGTCTCACGGTCTGTTTCAGACCCTGGTAAGGAAAACTGGTCTCATTTACATGGGAAAAGGCGTAGGCCCCATGAGAGAGGAGCCCTGATTATCCCCATTTTATAGATGAGGCTAGGAGATCGGGGGACTTTGTCAGTCACACAGAACTCGGGCTTTCCCTCTAAATGATTTTACCTGCTATCAGTTTTCTCCCACAGATCATGACCTAAATGAACAATTACTAAACGTCTACGATGTACAATCCTGCTCTTCATCAGAGGGAGGCGACGCTGAGCTCTCAGACGCGATGGAAGGCTTCGGCTACCTCTGGTAGGCGCCATCAAGTGGGATGGGCTCTGAAGCCCCTCCTGGCCTTAGACTGGGCCTCCTGTCTTAGGACCAGCCCAGCCACGGATCGGGGCAGGCAGCGCAGGGTGAGCATTTGCTCCCTAGTGGAGGACCAACGAAGCAAGCACAAACAGCCTGCCCTCTGTCCTGCGCAGCTACCTTCTAACCCCTCAGGGACCAAGGTAGAATGGCAGCTCTGCGCAAAGAGGATACTAAGAATCACTCGGTTTTCATACCAGCCACAACCACTCACTCAATTCCACTGCCTGATGACCGGGAAATTGCTCGTGTGCTGGAGAAAGTGAAGCAATCCAAGCACCTGCTCTGTGTCGGGCACTGTGATACAAACAGAGGAAGAGGATGGTCCCTGCCCTCAAAGAGCTTCCAGTCCAAGCACAGCAATAGGAGCACTCTTGGAGCTCCTACCAACCAGGCAGAGACTCAAAGAATGAAACAACCTCTACTTCCAAGGAGTTGGCACTTCTTGGGGGAGGAGGGGGACACAACAAGAAGCTCACACCTAAGGACACAGAGAACAAAAACTAATTTCAAATGAAGTTGTCAAATCCACAGCTGTTAAGGGAAGGAGGGAGGCTGCATCTTAAAGGTCAGGGGATGGGGGTGCATCCCAGTATGGGGGACGGCCACCGAAAAGGCCTGGCGATGAGAGACTGAGAAAAGAAGGGAGGGAGAAGGCCGCTTTGGCTGGATTGCAAAGTATGGGAAGGACAGCGATTTCCAGTAAGTCGAGGAAGCTGGACTGGGGATAGGTCGTGAAGGGCTTTGACAGCTAAAGAGGAGTGAAAAATCACGCTGGCAGTGGTACAGAGGGTGGGCCAGGATGGGGAGAGCCTTGAGGGAAGGAGACCACTTAGGAGGCTGTAGAAATCATTAATCCAGGGAGGCTAAGAGCCTAGACTAAGACTAAGCTAGCAGATGCAGAGGGAAGGGGTTGGATGAGATGTTATGGAGGGATGAAAAGCAAGTCTTAGCAAATGAATGAATAGGGAGCAAGAAGGGGACCTAAAGAGGAAAATGGATGGCCTCATACGGACCCATAAAGGAGTTAGTGGGATTGGTTTCATTATGCCTATGAGACTGTAAGAGTCTTGTTTTGCTTGCTTTCTCAGTGGGAAGGAGGAGAAGGTAATGGAGAAAGGGAAAAATGTTTTTTAATTGAATTTTTTACAAAACTACACTTGGGAAGGATTCTTCAACAGGATGGCAATCATATAAGACAAAAAGGACATGAAATAACACTTTTTCACAGACAAAATCAACATAGATAGACTACCAAAAGAAAAGAAAAAAATACCTTTTCATCAAGTCTCTAAAAAAGTCTGATAACTGGGGGCAGCTAGGTGGCACAGTGGATAAAGCACTAGCCCTAGATTCAGGAGGACCCAAGTTCAAATCCGACCCCTGACACTTGACATTTACTAGCTGTGTGACCCTGGGCAAGTCACTTAACTCTCACTGCCCCACAAAAAAAAAAAAAGGAAAAAAAAAAGAATTACAAAAGACTAACAACAACCACATGAAATGCTGTCACAGATTATTAGAAAGGTAAATTGAAACGACTCAGAGATTTTACCTTACATGCAGCAAAACACAAAGTGACCCAAAACCAGGAACAATGTGAGAAGACATGTGAGAGTAGACTATGAGTGGAGCTTTTAAATACTCCATTCAATCTGGAAACCACTTTGGAGAAAAGTTACCCAACTGTTCATAACTTTTGACTCAGCAATCCCATGACTGTGGATATATACTCCAAGGAGGTTTAAAAAAAAAACCCAAACCATAAAGGTCACGAAGTTCTCCAAAATATTAATAGCAATGCATTTTGTGGCAGGAAAAACTAGAAGCAAATGCCACCTATTAACCAACTAATACATGAAATTAACAGATTATTTTACTGTAAGAAATTGGAAACATGAGGAATCCAGAGAAACATGGGAAAATTTGTAAGAAGTGACACAGAACAAAATGAGCAAACCCAGGATACACAATGCTCAAAAATATAAATAACTCACTAAAAGCCAGTTAGCTCTAGGAAACTGACAAAGCAGCCCCCAAATGACAGAGTGGGCAGAAGAAGAGCTTAGTTTTCATACAACTATCCCCAGCAAAGATGGAAAAGACAAATACATTGATTAATGATTAAGAAATCCAAGAGAAGGGGCAGCTAGGTGGTGGAGTAGATAGAGCACTGGCCCTGGAGTCAGGAGTACCTGAGTTCAAATCTAACCTCAGACACCTGACACTTACTAGCTGTGTGACCCTGGGCAAGTCATTTAACCCCAATTGCCTCACCAAAACAAACAAACAAAAAACCCCAACCCCCCCCAAAAAAAACCCAAAACAAAAAAGAAATCCAAGAGAAAAAGGTCAGTAAGCACATTTTTTTCTAGCTCAGATCCACAGAAACAGAGCCAGAAGACAGTCCATATCGGAGGAAAGGGTCTTGACCAGAAAACCTAGATCCAGGAGAACAATACAAGGAAAACTCCTGGTCCATGAATCTGGAACCAGTTGAATCTGGAAATCTAGAGACTGCAGCTATGAACTCAGAGAAGGAATTCACCCAAAAAAGCCCTGCCAGGCAGATTTCGGAAAAACCTGGAAAGACTTACATGAACCGATGCTGAGTAAAGTGAGTAGAAACAGGAGAACATTATACACAGTAACAGCAACGTTGTGTGATTAACTGTGTTACTTAGCTCTTCTCAGCAATACAACTGATCCATAGTAATTTCAAAAGACTTATGATGGAAAATGCTCTCCATATCCAGAAAAGGAACTATGGAATCTGAAGGCATATCAAAGCACACTATTTTCACTTTGTTAATATTTTTTCTGTCTTGTTTTCCCCTTATGTTCCAATTCTTCTTTTACAACATGACATCTAGAAATATGTATGGCATGATTGTATATATATATAAAACATATCTGACTGCTTGCTGTCTTGGAAAGGGGGGAGGGAGAAAAATTTGGATCTCAAAATATTAACAAAAATGAAAGTTGAAAACAATCTTTAACTGTAATTATAAAATAAAATAAAATACTACCCCATCCCACCCCACCTCGCAAAAAGCCCTGTAGAGAATGATACAGGGAAGACTCCCAGCAAGTGGACCCAGGACTGGCTAATGAAATCAGACTTGGGCCTTCAGCCAGACCTTTGCCTTAGGGCTCAGAAAGTGTCAGTCAATAAGTATTTAAGTACTAGACCTACTATGTGCCAGGCAACAGGGATACAAAGAAAGGCCAAAGACAGTCCAGCCCCTGCTCTCAAGGAGCTCACAATCTAAAGGGTGAGACAATATGCAAACAAGCATTAGATGATAAATAGGAAAGAACGAACAGGGGGAAGACACTAGAATTATATTATTTTGTTTTTATTTTTGTTGGGCAATGAGGGTTAAGTGACTTGCCCAGAGTCACACAGCTAGTAAGTGCTAAATGTCTGAGGCTGGATTTGAACTCAGGCCCTCCTGAATCCAGACAGGGTGGCTTTATCTACTGTGCCACCTAGCCCCAAGACACTAGAATTAAGAGGGATTGGGGAAGGTTTTTTATAGAAGGCTGGGATTTCAGCTGGGATTTAAGGGAAGCCTGGAGGCCAGAGTCACTGGATCCAAGAGTGGATAGGAGGGGGATGGGAGGGCTGAAGTGTAAGAAGACTGAAGAGGTAAGACAGGGAAATTAGGCTATGAAGGGCTTATTTTTGATCATGGATATGAAAGGGCCTCCAAGATCAACAGGAGCAGGGCCCTGGCCCAAGGCACCAAGAAATCTCTACGCAGAACTGGGGTTTAAGAAGCAGAGGAAGTCCCAAACCAAGCTCCATATACAAGTGAAAAGGAAAGTGCTCTAGAGTTTTATCTTTCTTCCAATGATGCCACAAGATAAGTTCTCCCATTGAAACATTCTCATCACCTCCCATTTGCTCCAAGAAGGAAGTGGGTGGAGAAAAACCCAGCCCAAGGGCTTTGAAGGAATACTGGTCAAGCAACAGGAGCAGAATGGCCTTTCTGAAAAGGACATTCCAGCATCAGCTGGAACACTTCTGTGAAATACCATGGTTTCTTGGCCCTTTCGTGTAGAAATCGGACCAAAGTCTGATAAATGTTAACAGCTGCAAAGGGGCCAAAGTCTCCAAAGGGTGTCAACCTCTAAATTCCTCAAGCAGATCAAGGATCTGCTCCTTCATGTAACATATATGACAAAGCTCAGCAGAACCAAATAAGAGGCCAGCCAAATCCTATATCATTATGTGCTGGTTCCATGCTCACGGTCCCTCATCTGACAAGAGAAGTCGATGCATCCTTTCATTTCTTCTTTGGAGGCAGGTTGGGCAATTTTAATTTTATAACATTAAATTCCTATTTTTTTTTGTTCTTTTCATTTATATTGTTGTACTGATGGTGTATGGGTCCCTAGGTGGTGTAGTTGATAGAATGCCAAGCCTGGAGTCAAGGATCTCGCATTCAAATCCAGCCTCAAACACTTAGTAGCCATGTGACCCTGGGCAAGTCATTGAACCCCATTTGCCTCCTTTTCCTCATCTGTAAAATGAGCTGGACAAGAGCAAACCACTTCAGTATCTCTGCCAAGAAAACCCCAAATGGGTTGTGGAGAATCTGATATTATTAAAACAACTCAACAACAACAACAAAAGGTTTATTGACTTTTTATTGACTAAACATATGGTTTGGAACTTTTAAAAAAATATGGTTAACATGCTAATGACTTTCTTAATGCTGCCAAATTCAACTTGATCATAGTGAATAATCTTTTTCGATATACTGCAAGAGTTTGCCAGGATTTTTTTTTAATTTTAAAAATGTGCATGAATGAAAGATGGTCTAAAAGTTCTTTTTGCTTCCCTGACTTATTAGAATACTATCTGAGGATCATCTGCAGAAATACTGTTCTTTAAAAATTTGTCAGAATTCTCCTGTAAATCTCTCTGGAGATTTTTTGTGCTACAGTTTCTCCCAGACAGTGGAGGGCAAGGCAGACAGGGAAGATGCCCGTAGTGACAGTGATGGCCAACAACACATCCTTCAGCTGGGTGGGATTACTTTGAGAACCAGGAACTGGAAGATTTGGGGGAACTGCTGAGCTTCTAGTTTGAGGGCAGTTCCTGGCTTTATATTGACTATAGCGTGATGTAAATGCATTATACACACACACACCGAATACAGTTGCATGTCAGTTTACACACATGTATATATGTGCAAACACACATGTAGAACATATACACACATACATGCACACACCTATACCTGCATGTGTATATGTAAACAGACATGTGAATATGTCTACACATATACTCATATATATATCTATAGCTATTTATAGATATAGCCTATATCTACGTCAATAAACAGATATGTAGTTAGCCCTTCCACATTGTGATTTTCTCCATTGTGGTTTTGATATACCACAGGTCAGCCTAAGGAGATTTTGCAGAAGCCACAGACAACACAGAGCCTATGAATAAATACTTGCTTAACCCAAGTTTTACAATATGGTACTGTAAACACCTCATAAAAAAAAAGGAAAAAAGTTCAGACTTCTCTGGTACAAAAGGAAGGCCAAGCATTATTATGTGAATTTTTCAGATTGTGGGGGTGCTGCACCCCTAATGCAGTGATGTGAAAGGGATGACTATAGATGGGGTGGGTAGTTGGGAGAGACGGGGAGGGAAAGAGTGTTTCACCCTCTGATCCGGAGACCAGCCTTTGGACCGCAGCTCATATCCCAACAGCTGCCCATGACTCTGCAGCGCTTGGACAGACTTCCCGTAGAAAGACCAGGGAAAACTGTATTAGAGCCAGACTGACAGGAGAGGGAATGCCCCCAAGTCCAGCTGCCATGGTGTCCTCTGCCATACCTACTCCTATACCACAAGTCCCCCAATCCCCAGTGAACAACAGTGAGCCACAATGAATGACCAGAAGGCTTTAAACACACACACACACACACACACACACACACACACACACACACACACACACACACACACCATCTTTCCCTCAAGATAAAAATTTGGGAATCTTTGTTCTTGACCAATTTGTAAAAACAGAGTTCTCATTTTCAATCTATTGACCGAAGCATTATTATCATTAAATAAATGTGTTATATACATTTGTATATATACATGGTCTTCAACTATTGTGCTAAACAATCTTTGGACCAATTATTATTCCTATAATATCTATTAATTTGGAGTATAATCGTATTATGGGGGTAGGGTTTATCTTCAGTGTTTCTGGATGGGAAAAAAATGGCTTCTCTGCCCATCATTTAAAAATTTATATATGGAACATCTTAGTGCAGTTCTAACTTTAATGGCTGAGATGAGCTTTTAGGTTAATTTGTGTAGGAAATGAACTCATAATAGGAAGTAGCTTATTAATTCTTATGTCTTCTAGTCCAACATTTTCAGTACATCTACAGATGGGCCTGGGGAACTTGCCACAGAGGGGACAGACAGCCTTGAAGCCAGCCAGTGAACAGGGGGTAGAATTCTTTGAAGTGAGAACAATGGGTATGAGATGCCTCCTTAAATGCCCAGCAACCCATTAATTGAGAACAGTGGGAGTGATGTGGCTAGCTAAATCATTAGAGCAATTCCCCTAAAATAAGGAAAACAGTTTGTACAAAGTTCTTTTAAAAGACTGACATGATCTCTCTCCATGTAGCCTAGTTGCTGATCACAAAAATTCTCCCCCACGGACTCTGCATGTGAAAGCTGTGTTACTTACATTTTAAAAGTGATATTTTAAAAATGAAAAATGAGCAGTAGTTCTTAGAGCCAGTTTTAAATAGCTCTTCTAAGAGAAGCATTCATGGATCAGTTTCCATCCCATGCCTAAAACTCTAATTTTAGAGTTCTTTGTTTTTAAGGAAGATTTGAATTTTCATTACATTATTTAGATCAGGGGTCCACATGCATGGATCCAATACAGTCAAGATAGAGAAAAAAAAATCAGCTTTATTCTCCCTAACCTCCAACTGAAATGTAGTATTTCCTTGGGTTATAAATTGTGAAAATGTAATTAAATATTTATACTATGCACATACACAAATACGGAAATACACACATACATATGTATATGTATATGTATGTATATTTGTTGTTTTTTAAAAGCAATTGATCAATGTATACCAGGAATACAGGGATGCTTCAATATTAGAAAAACTATAATTGACCATAGAAATAAAAGAAAAACATATGATTACATCAATAGATGCAAAAAAAGCTTTTAACAAAGTACAGCACCTATTTCTACTAAAAACACAAGAAAGCATAGGAATAAGTGAAGCTTTTCCTAAAATGATATTTTGTTTGTTTAGTCAATTTTCAGTCCAGCTCAACTCTTCATGATCCCATTTGGGGTTTTCTTATCAAGGATACTGCAGTGATTTGTCATTTCCTTCTCCAGATCACTTTTACAGATGAGGAAACTGAGGTAAATGGAGGTAAGTGACTTGCCCAGGGTCACTAACTATCTCAAGCTGTATTTGAACTCAGGTCTTTTTGACTCCAGGCTTAGAGCTCTATCTACTGCACCATCTAGCTGCCCCCAAATGGTAAATAATATCTATCTAAAACCAAGGCAAGCTTAATCTCTAATGTCCTTTCCAGTAAGATCAGGGGTGAAGAAAGGATATCCATTATAACCACCATTATTCAATATTATACTAGAAATGCTAGCGATAGCAATGTGACAAGAAAAAGAAATTAGAACAGGCAATGAGAAGATAAAACTATCATTCTTTGTAGCCCCTATGAGGGTATACTTAAAGAATCCTGAAGAGTAAACTAAAAAAAAACTAGTTGAAACAATTAAATTTAGGAAAGTTGCAAAAATGATATAAATCATTAGCATTTCTGTATATTACCAACAAAACCCAGAGGAAGAGACAGAGAAAGAAATTCCATTTAAAATACCTGCAGACAGTATAAAATACTTCAGAGTCTACCATTCAAGACACAGAGACAGACTATATGAACACCATTACAAAACACTTTTCACACAAATAAAGACAGAACCAAACAACTGGAGAAATATTATTTGCTCAAGGGTAGGCTGGTCCAATATAATAAAAATTACAATGTTAATTAAATTAATTTATTTATTTGGTGACATACCAATCAAACGAAAGAATTATTTTATAGAGCCAGAAAAAAATAATAACAAAATTTATCTAAAAGAACAAAACGTCAAGAAAAATTCAAGAGATCAGTGATTGGCTAACATGACAGAAAAGAAAAATGACAAATGCTAGAAGGAATGGTGGAGTTGTGAACTGGTCCAACCATTATGGAGAACAATTTGGAGAGAGATTTCCTTACAATGAACCCATAAGGTTGATTATTGCAACAACAGTAATAGATGATTTTTATATGGTACCTTAAACCTGACAAAGAATTTCTTCACAACAGTCCAGCAAAATAAGTACCATATGTTTTGCCATCATCATCATCATCAATCAAGCATTAATTAAGCATCATCCATCAACTGGAGAACAATTTGGAACTATGCCCAAAGTTCCAAACCATGCAGAAACTGTGCATACTCACTGACTGGCTGAATAAGCTGTGGTATATGATTGTGATGGAATACTATTCTACTGTAAGAAAAGATAAGGGACATCATTTCAGAAAATCCTAGGAAGGCTAATTTGAACGGATGCAAACTGAAGTAAGCAGAACCAAAGAACATTGTACATAGTAACATCAATATTGTAACAATGATCAACTGTGAAAGATTTAGCTACTCTCAACACCATGACATGACAATTCCACAACATTCATGATATAAAATGCTCTCCATGTCCATGGAAAGAACTGATTAACTCTGAGTGCAGATTTAAGCATATTTTCTTTCATGTTCTTTTTCTTTTCTTTTTTCAACATGGCTAATGTGGAAATGTTTTACACTTCACATGGGTATCATATTACTGGCCTTCTCAATGAGTGTGGGAGCTCCTGAAGGAAGGCACAGAATTTGGAACTGAAAATAATTTTTTAAAAATTGGGGGGCGGTTAGGTGGTGCAGTGGATAAAGCACTGGCCCTGGATTCAGGAGGACCCGAGTTCAAGTTCAGCCTCAGACACTTGACACTTATTAGCTGTGTGACCCTGGGCAAGTCACTTAATCCCAATTGCCCCCCGCCCTCACACACACACACACACACACACACACGTAATTGACCAGAGCTATGACAAAGACTAAAATTTCGTTTTGTACTTCCTTAAAAAGAAAAGACCACCTGGACTGAGGCGGGTTCTCCGCCCCCCCCCTCCCCCCCGCCGCCTCCTTTTGATAGGTTGTTGCTCATTCCATTTCCTTTTCTTAAATTATTTAGTATGTTCTGAAAATTATTTTTCTTTTTCGATTTTACTTTATTAATGCTTTTATTTTGTTACATTTATTTTCCTCTCCTATCTTTAATGAGCTTTTATCAATTTTGTTTTGATTTCACACAGAACTAACTTTTAATTCTATCACTTCTATAGACTTTTTCTAATTTACATATTTCTCCTCTCCTTAAAAAATGTTCACATTTGTTTTTATTTGGAGTTTGATGTGGCCTTGTATTTTTTTCCTAATTTTTATATTAATTCTTGTTCAATTTTGTTAATGTATATTCTCAGGGATATACTTTTTCTTCTGAGGATTGTTTTAGTTGTTATAGAAATTTCTGTAGGATGTGTCACTGTTATTCTCTCATATAGTTATTAATTGTAATTATCACTTTTTTTCCATCCGCTAAGGATGTCATCATTAAGTCACCATCTTCTGTCTTTTGCTTGTGTTCCTTAAATTAATTGTCATTTTATTGCTTTCTGATCTATGGATAGCAGGAGTTTTTTTTGTACTTTTAAATTTATTTTAAATTTAATTTTATTTACTTTCTTAAGTGTAAAATTTCTTCACTCCAGCACATGCTCTCCTTTTGCAAAGCTACTATATAGTGCTCAGTAATGTGTACATTCTTTAATGTTTTCATTCAGAATATTTCAGGCTCTATATTCTTCAAACATTTAAGTTCTATATACTCTTTTGTTTGACTTTCTGTTATATTTACAGATCTCTGAGAGGAACATTGAAGTTTCTTTCAATTACTGTTATAACCTATATCTTCTTCGGTCATTCAGATAACTTTTTCATGCTAGATTTTTTACATGTAATTTGGTATATTTGTTTAGTACTGATATTGGTTTACTGTGTATGGTTCTTTTAAATATAAGATTTTCCTATAGTATAGAAATTATCTTGATTGATACCGTAAATTTTTACTTTTGGCTTTGCCAAAGAGCACAACTGCAATTCTTACTTGTTTAGAATCATCTGATACATGATCAATTTTGTTTCCTCTTCTCCTTTTGACTGTTTTTACTTTTTAGATATTTTTGTATTATATACAACAAATTGGTGGGTTTTGTTTTATTATCCAGACTATTGCTTTCTTAAATTTTACTGGATTATTTAATCTATTTATATTCATGGATATGGCTGTTAGGCTTCTATTTCTTCCCACTTATTTATTTAGTAGTTTTTAAAAATCCCCTTCTTTTAAGTCAGTACAATCAGAATACCATTAAGGTCCCTGCACCATCTAGCCACCTCCTATTTTCTGCATTTAAAACTTTATTTAAGGGGGTGGCTAGGTGGCGCAGTGGATAAAGCACCGGCCCTGGATTCAGGAGTACCTGAGTTCAAATCTGGCCTCAAACACTTGGCACTTACTAGCTGTGTGACCCTGGGCAAGTCACTTAACCCCCACTGCCCCCCCCAAGTTCATTCGATTTTAAAACTTTATTAAAAAAAACAAAAAGCAAAAACAAACAAAACAAACAAAAAACAAAAAAAAACCCTTTATTTTCAGGAGGGGTCCGTATCACTAGACTGGCAGCTAGAGGGGTTCAGGACATAAAACCACCCCGCTCTATAGGCAGAAATCCAGCCTGGCATAGTAGACAAAGGGATGGCCTCAGAGGCCGGGAGGCCCAGGGTTCCACAAATACCAGCCATTTCAGGGCCCTTGGAAAATACTCTAAGAGTAAGTCTATGAGCTACCACACTGGGCCTTTCCTACTCAGATGAAATCAAAGACCAACACTGTCACCCCCCCTCCCCAGTAATTTTGTTGTGACGCTTCTCTTTCTGAAGAGGAGTTTGACCAGAATTCCCGGCCTAACGTTAAAACGGGGGCAGCTAGGTGGCACAGTGGTTAGCGTGCCGGGCCTGGAATCAGGAAGACTCATCTTCCTGAGTTCAAATCCTGCCTCAGACGCTTCCTAGCTGTGAGACCCTGGGCACGGTGCTTAACCCTGTTTGCCTCAGTTTCCTTATCTATAAAATGAGCTGGAGAAGGAAACGGCAAACCCTCCAGTACCTTTGCTGAGAAAACCCCAAACGGGTCAGGAAGAGCCAGACGCGACTGAAACAACTGAACGCCAACAACAAATGCTAAAATTGGCTCTAGAAAAACAGAAAAGTTGTGGCATTTTAGTTGCATGGGGAGGATTTTTTCCCCACAGGACGGCAAGCAGAGGAAACACTCAAGGGAATTAACGCAATGAAAGTTCAAGAAGCCGCCCGCGCCACCTGACAGACATTTCAAGAGATGGGCCAAACCTAGGAATTTGGGTCATTTCCTAGGTCGTCATCACAACTGATCAATGATGCTATAGTGAATGACTCATCAACTTTCTCTAGAAACACCGACAAGGGAAGTGACTTTATGGAGTTTTTAAGGGCCTTTCCTGGAAATCTGCTACAGGAATAGGTCCTTGAGAAATGAGGAAATTAATGCATCCCTTCCAAGTCACTGTAATTGCTCATGGAGACACTTGCTTTTGTTATGAGATAAAGGCAGCAGAGGAGTGAGGCTGCTGCATGAGGTTTCCTTCAACAGGAATCTGCTTGAATGGGGAGCAGAGGGATAAGAACCACAATCTTTTTGTAATATTTTGACTGCCCAACAATATAGGGATTCAACACCGCCCCCCCCCCCCCGCCCAGACTATCTAGTGGCATAATGAAATAAAGCTCCCAACTACAGAAGAAGAAGCATAATATAATAGACCATGCCAAGGACACAGCAGTTCTAACAACTAATTGTTGTCCTTGGATGTGAGATACTTGCAGTCTGACCTGATGAGTTATTTCAACGCCACTGAAAAGGGGCCCTCTTTTAACATTGTAAAGGTATTGGTCACCTCCCCTCATCTCCCACCCTCAAACAAGAAGCGGCTTCTCGTTCTGATAACAAACCGTGCTAGCCGCACACCAAATGCTCCTCCAGAAGTTCTCCCTTTCCTTTCTCCCTTCTCCGTCCCTGCTGCAGAAGGCTGCTAACTGGCCGAATACTCCAAGTGAGCCTGACAAGCTTCAAGAGATGGAAGCTCTCTTGTCCTCTGGATATTAGCAAAGGTCAAGGTCGGTTCTGTGCAGGGCCATTGAGTTACATCCATGCCCCTGTGGACCGGCTCAATCCAAGTTCTGTGGTGCCAAGGGCTGGGAAGCACAACGGAGGGAATTATCTGTCGGTACTTAGAAACCGTTACACAAAGATACACAAAGACTGTTTTACACTAAGCTTCACAGTTACTCTAGATGAAAACCATCTCTCAACCTGTTTTCCATTAAAAACCCTGTGATTCTTCTAATAAGTTAAGATACAGGGTAACACCTGGAGTCAGACAGATCTGAGTTCAAATTTAGCCGCAGACACTTACTAGCTGGGTGACCCTGGTCAGGTTGTGTTTGCTTCATCTGTGAAATGGGGATAATAATATCATGTACCCTCCAGGGTTGTTGTAAGGATCAAAGGAGGTTATATTTATAATAAAGCACTTTACTAATCTTAAAGCAATTGTGTGTGTATACATGTATATACATACATGCATATACACATGGTAATGTTATTAGCCAAATCTATCATAATTCAAAGATGCAAATAATACCAGTGTTAGAAAAAAAACTTTCTAAAGGAGTCAGCCAAAAGTGCCTCTAATAGTAGTGAATTCCGGGGCAGCTAAGGTGGCACAGTGGATAAAGCACCAGCCCTGGATTCAGGAGGATCCGAGTTTAAATCTGACCTTAGACCCTTGATACTTACTAGCTGTGTGACCCTGGGAGAGTCATTTAACCCTGTTTGTCTCAGTTTCCTCATCTGTAAAATGACCTGGAGAAGGAAATGGCCAACCACTCCAGTATCTTTGCCAAGAAAACCCCAAAAGGGGTCACGAAGAGTAAGACACGCTTGAAATAATCCAACAACCTTTCTGTGTGTGTCTCTGATGGAGCTTTTGATTATTGTGCCCCTCATCCCATTTCCCCCCATAAGCATTGCTTTTTTTTGGGGGGGGGGCGGGGCAATGAGGATTAAGTGACTCGCCCAGGGTCACACAGCTAGTAAGTGTCAAGTGTCTGAGGCCACATTTGAACTCAGGTACTCCTGACTCCAGGGCCGGTGCTCTATCCACTGTGCCACCTAGCTGCCCCATTTGCATTGCTTTTTGAGAATGCATGTCACAGTTACAGCAGAACTGACTGTAATAATAAAGTGTAAACAGCAATAAGACTTTAGGGATGTGCTGTATTAGACAAAGAGGAAGTTTTCACAGAAGCCCAAAAAGAAAGAAAAAGGAAAAAAAAGCATCTCCAAGTGAAACTAGACTTTAAAGGGAAAGGAAGTCCCGGTACTGTATTACCCACAAACATTCTGCTGGCTGAGGTAGCTTAAACTTCTCCCAGCTCTTGAGAACTTTATGGGCTCAACAGAGTGGAAAGCGATGAGGTCAAATCCCTGATGTCCTTTCTGAGAAGGCAGAGAACAACCCAAACCCATTTCGATTTATGGATGAGAACTTATTCTGAAATGATACAAGCTAATAATATGCTGCCCTTTTTTACACCAAGGACAAAGTCAGCGGGACACTTGTACCGAGTCGGTTTTTTGTCGACCCATTCACACTCTGGCCCCTTTAGTCCTTGTCTTCCGTGAGACTGATTCTATTCATCAATCGATTTATAGCTAGATAGCTAGGTATCTTAGATAGATCAATCAATAGATGGATGGATGAGGAAGGAAGGAGGGAGGGAAGAAGGGAATGAGGGAAGGAAGAAAGATTTGGTGGTGGGGGGAGGATAATAGGGATATCTTTACCAAAATAGATCAGCCAACTTAAATTCTCCACCTACAATGCCCTCTGCAGTCCTCTCCACTCACAGAACAAACACCACTTTAGCTTAGATGTTCATTACTTTTCCCATGACAACAGCTTCCTGATTCCCTGCCTCACTTCTTTCCCCTCTACAATCCATTCTCCACAAACCTACTAAAGCTATATTCCTTAAGTCTAGGTAGAACCACCTCATTCAAGAAGCTGCTGTGGTTCCCTATGACCTCGACTGTAAAAGACAAACTTTGGAGCTTGGCATTCAAAGCCCTTTGCCTTGACTGAACTTTTATACATTACTCCCTTTCGTGCGTGTCCATTCTAACTGGCCTTGGCTACTGGCTTTCCCTCACACGTGACATTCCATTTCCCACCTCATGCTTTTGCATAAGCTGCCCCTGCTTCCCTGCCCCCATCCCGTCACTAGCTGCTGGGGCCAGCCCTGCTCTCCAAAACCACCTTATGTTTATAGGAAATATATGATGATGATTACTGCTGGTGTTCAGTCATTTTTTTTTTCCAGTTGTGTCCTACTTTCTGCAATCTCATCTGGGGTTGACAAGAGATACTGGAGCGACTTGCCATTTCCTTCTCCAGCTCATTTTATAGATGAGGAAATTGAGGCACACAGGGTGAAGTGACTTGTCCAGGGTCACACAGCCACTAAGTGTCTAGGGCCGAATTTGAGCTCAGGACTCCAGGTCTGACACTGTGCCACCTGGCTACCTCTACTCTCCCCTAACTACCTTATGTTTATATGAAATGAACCGATTTTTATACATTATAAACACTGAAGTCCAATGAAAATAAGCTATGGTCATTCCCATGATTGAAAGTTCCTTGAGGACAGGCCTGTCTTTTTCATTCCTTATTTCTGCAGTGACTGTATCTATTTCTTTAAAAACTATGTATTGGGGGCGGCTAGGTGGCGCAGTGGATAGAGCACCGGCCCCAGAGCCAGGAGGACCTGAGTTCAAATCCGGTCTCAGGCACTTGACACTTAGTGGCTGTGTGACCCTGGGCAAGTCACTTAACCCTAATTGCCCCCAAACCCCCCCCCAATTAAAAACTACGTATTGGCCCCAAGTTTCACAAGAAAGCAAACATCCATCTTTTCCAAAGAAACCTTTCATGGTGAGAGTGTTGCTACACTATCACAAAAGGTCACCCAGAGGCGCATGATAGCTGTGGGCTGGCTGCAACATCTCACCAATGAGGACTGAAGAAGAATAGTTAACAGTATCACTCTTCACGATGATAACAATAGATACCATTTTTATACAGCTTTTGAAACTTTACAAAGATCTCATTTTATCCTCACAACAGCAATGGAAGGTAGGGGGTTAAGTGACTTGCCCAGGATCACACAGCTAGTAAGGGTCAAGTGTCTGAGGCTGGATTTGAACTCAAGTCCTCCTGAATCCAGGGCCGGTGCTCTATCTACTGCTGCCCTGGTAGGTACTACTGATACACCCACTACAATGCCAGATAGCTGCAGCAGTCTTTCTGGATTTCAAGTAATCAGACAGTATCCCAAAAGTCTTGGTGCAGTTTATATATATATATATATATATATATATATATATATATATATATATATATATATATATATATACACACACACACATATACACATATATACATGCTATTTAAGCTATATATATATATATATAAACATCTGTAACACATTTATATGTAAACTATAAAAGTTATATGAGCTTAAAGCTTCACTAAGACTTTTGGGACACTGAATTTATTTTCATCAAGTTTTTGTCTTATTACCATGGACAAATGAAAGCTCATGGCTTAACATTGGCAAGATCAGTTGGGTTTCCCCCCCTTCATTTCTGCTGTCATCTGTCAAATTTATAATTGTCATGAAGGAAAAAAAGTAAACCCCAAAATGGAGAATGAAACATACATTTCTAGTCATGGACCACTTAGGAATTGTTTTGCTTAACTATTCATATCCATTCCAAAGGGTTTCTTTTCTTTTTTTAAATGAAGGGGATGGGAAGAAGAGAAAAATGCTTGCTAATTTAAAAAATTAAGGATAAAATGGAAAACTCCTTCAAACACAATTAAGCTACTTAGCAGACAACAATACACATGTGAATACTGTTCCCTGTGATTTTGTGCACATCACGCTTTTATTCACAAAAATCATTTAAACCAGGAAAGTAATAAACGGGTAGAATGAAATCATTACCGTCTAAGCTAATTTGCCTCAAAATGAAGGGTTCACCAACTTTACAATGGCTTGGAGGACATGAATTCCAATTTTCTAAATTCTTCCCTCAAGGCCTGGTTTCTTTTCCAATTTAATGTTGTTCAACATAATTCAGATTCAAGAGTTTGAAGCAGAGGGAGGAGAGGCTCACAGGTCGCAACTTGCTGTCCTTAATTAAGGATTTTCCATGTACGTGTATGTCATTTTAGGCTACTCTCCATATACATAACTCTCTTTGCATTAAATCAAACAGGTTAAGCTTTCAAGACCCAAATAAGTCATGACCAAGTATTCCTCCCGTTTCTGAATTAGCTGGTGCATCAAAGACTTCCATAAAAGTTAACAATTTGGGGCAGCTAGGTGGCGCAGTGGATAGAGCACCAGCCCTGAATTCAGGAGGACCCGAGTTCAAATCTGCCCTCGGACACTTGACATTTACTAGCTGTGTGACCCCGGGCAAGTCACTTAACCCCAAATGCCTCACCAAAAAAAAAAAATAAATTAAGAATTCACACATTTATGAGTTACTAAACACCAATAAAAACAGCACTTACTGAGACTTTAAATGTCACATCTCTTCCAACATGAGGAATCCCCCTACTTTTTATGATTGTTAAAAATTATAATAATCACAGAGTTATAAAATTTTGGTGGTCATCTAGTCCAGTCTCTTTGGCCCAGAGAGGAGATAAGATGCAAGGATGGGCTTCAATGGAGGAATGAGTCTAGCTCTTCTCTCATTATATACCCTGAGGTGAAAGAGGAACTGGGCTATAGAATCAAGGCAGCAATGAGCTGGGAGAGGTGGAGGGAAGGCCTAGCCTTACTTTAGACCAGGTGGAGATGATTAGTTTAAATCAAGAAAATTGTTCATTCCTGCTCTCATTAAACGGAACTTGTCCATCTAGTTAATGAAAAACTACTGTAAACAATTATGGGGGTTACAAGATTTTCATTTTACATCTCAGCAGGTGGATGGCATTCAGGCCCAGAGTCTGATTTGAGGTATGATCATTCTATGTTACATTAGATACTTTCTCCATCATGGTCACCAAGGGCAGGGCAGAAGTCCAAAGTTGTCTTCATGGTGGTGATTATTCTGACTTAATAATCCCTCTTATGACTAACAGAAAGCCATCTAAATTAGGGATTATGAGACAGATAGATCAAGAAAGTATTGTATCATTTTACCAAGATTTTTGCATAGAATTTGACAGGATCTCTCATGTTGTTCTTCTGAAGACAGTGTAATTAGATAAATTTGGAACAGGAGATTGGATGGACCCAAAGAGTGTTCATGCCCTCCAATCAGAGGGACCACAGGGGTGAAGGGTAAAGATGAGGTGTGAGTTCCAGGGCAGATGAGATTTTAAAGGAATAAGTGGTTTCTGGGTGGGGCATGATATAGAGAAGAGTAGTCTGGTGGGAAATGAAGAGATGGCTGTCCTGGGTGATCTCCTTAATTGGAAGTTTTAGGAGGCACTCTCTTGCTCTGCCCCTCCAATCAGAGGTGCGCTCCTTAAAACATCAAAATACAGACTCGAAAGTCTCTCACTGGACATCGCCTGGTAATGAGTACACTCCCATTTGTTTGTTTGTTTTTGTTTTTTTGTGGGGCATTGGGGGTTAAGTAACTTGCCCAGGCTCACCCAGCTAGTAAGTGTCAAGTGTCTGAGGTTGGATTTGAACTCAGGTCCTCCTGAATCCAGGGCCCTGGTGCTTTATCCACTGCCCCACCTAGCTGCCCCACTCCCATTTGTTTTTGATTTTACTGTTAAGAAAGACCTAGGGGGCAGCTAGGTGGTACAGTGGATAAAGCACCAGGGCCCTGGATTCAGGAGGACCTGAGTTCAAATCCAACCTCAGGCACTTGACACCTACTAGCTGGGTGACCCTGGGCAAGTCACTTAACACTCACTGCGGGGGGCCCCCCCCCTCCAAAAAAGGGAAAGACCTAGGAACATCTTTGGTCAAAGTAATTTATTTCCAGAAGACTGGCCTGCTCTGGGATTGTTCTTCTCACCTTCATTTAGTGCTTTCAGGGACTGTGGATTGAAAGTTAGAAGGCATCTACTTAAAGCTTCCTTGGGAGAAGGTTGTGAGAGAAGGAACAAGTGAAGGGAGGAGGACTTCAGAAAAATAAGAAGGAAAATGACATCATGTTCATAACAACAACAACAATACTCATATAGCACTTACTATGTGCCAGCCACTGTGCTAAGCATTTTGTAATTTTAAGCTCATTTGATTGATATGAGGTTGGGACATATCAAGGCATATGGGACTATTTTTTTGTTGTTTTTTGGCGGGGCAATGATGGTTAAGTGACTTGCCCAAGGTCATACAGCTAGTAAGTGTCAAGTGTCTGAAGCCGGATTTGAATTCAGGTCCTCCTGAATCCAGGGCAAGTGCTTTATCCACTGTGCCACCTAGTTGCCCCTGGAATATGGGACCATTAAAATTTAAACTGTCTGACTAGCTAAAGGATGGACACACCTTGAGAAGAAAGGGAGATAAGCCCATTAGGCATGGCTGCTGCCTGATCAGCGCCAAGGGACAGAGATAACTCCAGAAGTCAGGACCACTACTCCTCACTCAAGCTTTCCCCACCCCCAAAGGGAACTTTCCATTGTCAGGTGGTCACCCCAACTGTCCACTATCTATAAGAGCTTTTGCCTTTCTTCTGTTCGAGGAGACAGGTATCTTAGAGAATCACATCTCTGAACCATGTCCCCTTGAGAAGTCTTTCTCTCTTGGTTACTTTCTCTAGCACCTAAATAAAAGATTTTATTCTAAATGAACTATGTACGAGAGAGTGTAATTATTTTTTCTTTCTTTTTTTTGCAGGGCAATGAGGGTTAAGTGACTTGCCCAGGGTCACATAGCTAGTGTCAAGTGTCTGAGGCTGGATTTGAAACTCAGGTCCTTCTGAATCTAGGGCTGGTGCTTTATCCACTGTGCAACCTAGCTACCCCCTGAGGGTGTAATTCTTTAAAGAGGAATACCTAAGAAGCCCACCACCTATTTCCCCCATGACTTGGTCCTCACATCAATCAGGGAAAGTTGGTGCTATTATAAGTTCCATTTTATAGAAAAGGAAACTGATGCAAATAGGGGTTAAGTGATTTGCCCAGAGGGGACACAGCTAGCAAATGTCTGAGGCTGTACTTGAACTCGGTCTGCCAGGCTCCCAAACCAGCCAGCCTCTATTCACTTCTCCTGGCTGCCTCTTTTTCTGTTCTTAGTATAAGGAAACATTCATGTGTGCTAGCAAAGTCATCAAAAAACAAAACCCTTAAATTAAGAACAGAGATGAGAGATTCTTTTGGAGCACCAAAGGTCGGTGAGACCCTATTTACCAGGTATCTTTAAAATCTTAATGAAAAGGGTTTTGCAAAAGTTGAGAACTATCTTTACATGTAACGGAAAAAATAAAATACCTTATATGTTAAACAAAAAAAAAAGAAAAGGGTTTTGAACTACAAAGGATGGGGAAGGGAGAAAACTGCCTATGTACATCTCCCCCACCCCCACCCCCATAGCCAGAGAGGAGGAGCCTTAGGGAAGGAAGAACAGCAGGTGAGCCAAGAGAAAAAACTCAAGAAAGGAGCTAGTAGAGTAAATCCCTCGGCCTCAAATGTTTATATATAGATGCTCAAATTTAAAGCAACAACAACAAAACCCCAGAAGACCAAAGACAAGGAGGCAATTTTATTCTCCTAGGTATTGCTGACTTGTAGTTGAAGGGTATGCGTAATTCAGAAGAGTAAGTAAAAGAGAAGTAGGGGTGGGGTAGCATGGTATACTAAGAATGTGTATTTTCCCCCTCAATCAACTTTCCCAGTTGCCAATCTGCCTCAACCCCAAGCCCCCTACTTCCTTGCCACCTGATCTTTGCAGAACTCCCTCCCCCACCCAGAGGCTTGGCCCCCTGACATTCAAGAATTACCCTATGCAATTCCTCTGCCTGTGAGTTCGTGCTATTAGATAGATAATACATATTACATAGTCAATAAACCTACAATAATCCTCCAGGGACAAGAAAGAAGTCAAGGCTTGGGAGGGAAGGATAATGAAGGGAAATTGGGTGAAGGAGAAACAGAAGCTACTTTGGGAAAAAGATCATGTTATGTCATAGCTGACATGAAACAGTAATGATGGGTGACTTATGGGAGGAAATCTGGATTGAGAAAGCATGGTGGGAGGGGCAGCTAGGTGGCACAGTGGATAAAGCACCAGTCCTGAACTCAGGAGGACCTAAGTTCAAATCCAGCCTCAGACACTTGACACTAGCTGTGTGACCCTGGGCAAGTCACTTAACCCTCATTGCCCCGCAAAAAAAAAAAAAAGGAAGGAAGGAAGGAAGGAAGGAAGGAAGGAAGGAAGGAAGGAAGGAAGGAAGGAAGGAAGGAAGGAAGGAAGGAAGGAAGGAAGGAAGGAAGGAAGGAAGGAAGGAAGGAAGGAAGGAAGGAAGGAAGAAAGAAAGAAAGAAAGAAAGAAAGAAAGAAAGAAAGAAAGAAAGAAAGAAAGAAAGAAAGAAAGAGAAAGCATGGTGGAGAGAGTTTGGGTGAAGGTCATGGGGGAAGGAACAGAAGCGATTTTGTCATTGGTATACACTACAGGCCACCTAGAAAAGAAAGTGAATAGATGAAGAATTGGCACAGAGGTATAACCTAGCAGGCATAGGAGGCCTCAATTATCTAGTCATTTTGCTGAATTCTCTGTGGGTAAAAGGCATGTCATTGCTTGACTTGCCTTAGTGATAACTGTATCCAACCAAAGGTGGTTGTTGCTATTCAGTCGTTTCTGTTGTGTCTGACTCTTTGAGACCCCATAGAGGGTTTTCTTGGCAGAGATACTGGAGTGGTTTGCCATTTCCTTCTCAGCTCATTTTACAGATGAGAAAACTGAGGCAAGCACGATTAAGTGACTTGCTGAGGGTCACACAGCTAGAAAGTGTCTGAGGCCAGATTTGAAGTCACAAAGATAAGTCTTCCTGACTCCAGGCCCTCTGCCCTACCCACTGTGCCACCTTGCTACCCAATAAAAATAATACTACCATGTAAATTCATTTCTGGATTCAGTGCAATCCCAACCACAGAGGATTACCCTATAGAACTTTAGCAAGAAAATTCACCTGGAGAAATAAATGGTTTAAAAAAAAAATCTCAGAAAAAATGCAAAACAGAGAGCAAGAAGGGGACCTGACACTACCAGATCTCAAGCTACATCACGAAGCAGAACTCATCACAACTATTTGGTACTAACTTTCTTTCTGTTCTTTAAAATAGAAAAGCTGATCCGTGGAAGAGATCGGCTACACAAGACCCAGAAGCAAACAAAGTAGCATGTTCTCAAAAATTCAAGCTGAGCTGGGGTCTCATCCATTCCAGAGTTTTCTCCAGAGGCCAACCATCATCTATGCCTGCCTGTCCAAACTGTGCCCTCCCAGAAGTTCACCAAAAGGTTCCTTGCAGCATGCTAGATGCCTGCCTCCCTTCCTTCCTTCCTTCGCTCCCCTCCCCTCCCCTCCCTCCCTTCCTTCCTTCCTCCCTCCATTCCTTCACTCCCTCCCTTCCTCCCTTCCTTCCTCCCCTCCCTCCCTCCCTCCCATCACTGTCACTACTCCTCTTTGCCTTGAGAATAACAAGAAATGTTCATTATACTAAAACAAGACCAGGTATTCAGAGCATGAATACAAGAAAATGGCACTCATAGGAATGCCAGAGATCAGAGTGAGCTGGCAAAGAAGCCAGTCCACCTCCTTGATCTTGACGGCTAAGAGACATCTTGTAAAAGAGCTGGTAAAAAAAAAAAAAGGGGGGGGAGCAGCTAGATGGCACACTGGCCCTGGATTCAGGAGGACCTGAATTCAAATCCGGCCTCAGACACCTGACACTTACTAGCTGTGTGACCTTGGGCAAGTCACTTAACCCTCATTGCCCCATACATACACACACACAAAAAGAGCTGGTAAGATGACATTCTGTTCTACTAAGTCAAATGCTTTCTTGTAATAAACAAACAAGAAGCACAATGGGACCTTATGTCCTTGATACCTTTTAGGTCATTGTGAATAGGTAAAGATGTGGTCCATTATTGAATATCACTTTCAAAAATCTACATATTCCATATTAATGCACTTATCAAGAAGGCCTTCAACTGACATATAGACCCTTATGAAGACTGTGCAAAGATGGGAAAGGAGGTGCGAGTGGGTAATTATTGTTCTCTTGGTCGGGTGCGAGATTTTTTGGTGTCTTCCCTATCTTCCTCTCCTCTTCCTTTTTTTTTTATCAGCCCCTGAGGGACCCCACAATTTTATCACCTCTAGCTTTCACCTTCTCCATATACATACGTGGCAGAATCCAGCTGCTCTCCCCATCTTTGTTCCCTTTGTGACATTTAGGCCAACTCTGAGTACAGCTGGGATTATAATACTAGGGTCTAACTGTGGTGGTTCCACCAGGCTACATAGAAAAAAGCTTATGAACGTGATCTTTGCCAATCGTTTCCATTTTCCTTCCATTTAAAGTCTTATTTTTATCCTTGGAGTGACACTGCTTAGTGGATACCTTGACACGCTTAAAAAAATTTTTTTGGACATGTTTTCTTTAATCTTTCATCTGTTTCTCTCAACTTCATTTGAAATGATGCTGCTCAGAACACTCTACTTTCATTCTGGGAGTTTACAAATGAGTTTATATTGTTACCTAATGTTTCCACTGACAGCCCTTCTCTCCATTTGGTAATTAAGTCAGATGTTTACAATCAAAATGCTTTCTGGGCTCTTGGCTCCTTGGTATAGACAGTCATTTTACACTGGTTAAACTTCTGGATGAAATCAATATAGTCAGAATAACTCATTTCTGTGGTCCCTTTCTCATTTTAGAACTTCAATTCATTAATATTTCTTCATGTATTTCATTCATTCTGATTTTAGCTCTAATTAGTCAATGGCCTGACCATACTCAAGGACAATTCCCAAATTAATAACAAGCCTTTGCCTTCTCAATAGTTGGAGAAGGGCTGGGAGAGAATTTGGAATTCAGAATTTAGAAAAATGAATGTTACATATAATTTTTTTTTTAAAGTGAGGCAATTGGGGTTAAGTGACTTGCCCAGGGTCATATAGCTAGTAAGTGTTAAGTGTCTGAGGCCGGATTTGAACTCAGGTACTCCTGACTCCAGGGCCAGTGCTTTATCCACTGCGCCACCTACCTGCCCCATAATTAATTTAAAAAAAAAATGAATAAGCCTTTTCCTATCCATCAAAAAAGGAATCAATTTTGTTTTTTTACAGTTTTACTCTGTGCTTGCTAGGTTCTGTGCTAACCAATCACACTGAGTTTGTGATAATGATAAAGAGGCAAAAAGTTTCTATACTACCTATATGTCTGGCCTTTTTATTCTTTTTTCTGAATACATTTTTTTGGGGGCGGGGCAATGAGGTTAAGTGACTTGCCCAGGGTCACAGAGCTAGTAAGTGTCAAGTGTCTGAGGTCAAATTCAAACTCAGGTCCTCCTGAATCCAGGGCCAATGTTTTACCCACTGTGCCACCTAGCTGTCCCAAACAATACACTTTTTTTTTTTTGGTGAGGCAATTGGGGTTAAGTGACTTGCCCAGGGTCACACAGCTAGTGTCAAGTGTCTGAGGTTGGATTTGAACTCAGGTCTTCCTGAATCCAGGCCTGGTGCTCTATCCACTGCACCACCTAGGTGCCTCCAAACAATACACTTTTTTTTTTTTAGTGAGACAACTGGGGTTAAGTGACTTGCCCAGGGTCACACAGCTAGTAAGTGTGTGTTAAGTGTCTGAGGTCATATTTGAACTCAGGTACTCCTGACTCCAGGGCCGGTGCTCTATCCACTGCGCCACCTAGCTGCCCCATAAAACAATACACTTTTCAAAATACACCTCCCCATTCTTACCTTTTCCCACCATTGCAATGAGGTCATCAACACTCCGATTCTATTAATTTGGCCTGGAGGTTTCTTTTCAAATTATTCAAAAGATTTCTCTATTACCCCATCCTTAGCTACTGATAGCAGAATGTAAAAATCTGCAATTACTTTCATTGAAGGTATCTTTGAAAACAGGTGATAATCAAATATTCCATAAAATAATATTTCTTGTGCATTTTGGGGGACATCATGAAACCTACTGTGCCAAATCTTTTGCTTCTTCAACGAGGACTCGTGAGTCTTCTACTCCCTTAGCTACAAATCCTTTCTTTATTCTGGTTTCATTAATAACAATATTGTCAAAATGTGTATGAATTGGCACCTCCAACAACACAACTCCTTGTTGGTCACAGGACAGAGATCTCACTTCTAGAATACCAAAAATCCAACTGAATTTGACTGACCCTCTAACAACCGTGTGACCCATCACCCTCTGACCCCTTCATGCCAGGATACCAGCTTATTTATTTTGGGGTTTTTTTTTTTTTTAATATGTGAGGCAATTGGGGTTAAGTGACTTGCCCAGGGTCACACAGCTAGTAAGTGTTAAGTGTCTGAGGCTGGATTTGAACTCAGGTCCTCCTGAATCCAGGGCCAGTGCTCTATCCACTGTGCCACCTAGCTGCCCCATACCACCTTATTTGTAGAGGTCAAAGGATGTGTGGCCCAAAGGCCACACAAGATAAAGAGGTTGGTTTTTTTTGTTGTTGTTTGTTTTTTAATTTTGTTTGTTTCATGGGTTGCGGTGACCGAGAAAAATTTATCAATTGACTAGCCAACTGGCAATGGGCCTCTTTGTAGGATGGTCCTCGGGAAACAGATTTGGTCTATTATCAAGGACACACATAAAGCCTTTCAGGAATGGCAGAACTTGCTAGTCTACTTTCTGCTAAATATAGCCTTCCAAGAACCAAAGGTCATCCCATCATGATAAGGGGACAAATGAGGCCTTTGTAGATGTACCACGGTGCACCTTAGGACACCAACAGGGAGGATAAAGAACAACTTTTTGATAAAAACTGCTGAGAAAAAGAGAAAGCAGTCAACATGTCACATCACATGCTGCAATAAGCTCTAAAAGGATACACGACCTAGATATAAAAGGTCGTATCAAATATATCATTCACAAAGACAGACTGAAGAGAGTTCTTGCCAAATAAATGATGGAGGATCATAAAAGATAAAATAGACCATTTTGAATACATAAAACTGAAAAGCTTTTGCACAAGCAAAATCAATAGTTAAGAGCTAAAAGGGAAACAAACATAGTTTTTCTGATAAAGGTTTGATAGCCAAACTATGTCAGGGATTGATTGAAATACATAAGAATAAGAGCTATTCCCTAAAAGATAAATGATCAAAGGATACAAATAAGCCATTCATAAAAAAGGGCAAACTATCAAGAAGCATTTTTTAAAAAAAATGCTCCAAATCACTAAAAATAAAGTAAATTAAAATAATTTTGAGGTTCAACCTCACACCCATCAGATTGGTGAATATGACAGAAATAGAAAACAGCATTTGTTGGAGGGAATCTAGGACAACAGGCACCCCAATACATTGTTGGTGGAGCTTAGAGATGATATACACGCATTCTCCAAAAGCACTTTGGAACTATATCCCCAAAGTCACTACAGTGTGTATACTCTACTCCACTTCTAAGTCTATATCCCAAAGATAATGGAGGCAGAAAGAACCCATGGGCATAAAATTTTCATAGCAGTACTTTAATTTTATATATAGAGAACAGGAAAAAATATGGGTGCCCATCTATTAAGGAGAGATTAAACAAACTGTGGTAAATGAGTATAACTATATTATTGTGCCATGCAAAATGATAAAATACATGAATTCAGAGAAATCTGGGAAGACGTTTATGAACTGATACAGTGAACTAAGTATAAACAAGAGAACAATTTATACAACTATAAGGATGCAAAGGAAAATATCTTTCAAAGAATCAGATCAATCCAACGGCCAGTTGTGACTTCAGAAGCATGCTTCCCCCTCCTGTTGGGGCACAAGACATAGTGGTGGTGCAGAATTAGACATACTAGTCAGAGACAGACAATATGTGATTTTCTCTTGCTTCACTATATCCCTTTGTTCCAAAGGTGGAAAATTATCAAGAGACAAAAGAAAAGAGCTTCAGTAAAGTCATGTTGCTTCATCAGGAAGAGGTCACATGCCCTGTGACTATACATGTTTGTGAGGGGTTTTTGTCTCTCACTTTCTCAATTGGTGGGAAGGAGGAGGAAGGGGAAAGGAGAGAACAAAGACATGAAAATAAAACTTAATTTAAAAAAAAGAAACAGGTTTTGTTAGACAAACCTCATTGGCTTTTCTTGACAGGATTTCTAAATCAGTAGAAAAGGTAAATCTAACTGTACAGTTTGCCTAGATTTTTGCCGAGCACTTGGAAATACCTCACGTTATTCTTGTGAAGATGGAAAGCTGTGGGTTAGACAATAATACGATGAAATGGATTCAGAACTGGTTGGAGGGCAGATCTCAAGAGTCACCATTTGTGGGTCTCTGGTAGAATACCCCAGTAATCTGTGCTTTGCTTTGCATTCTTTTCAGTTTTAATCCATGACCTGGAAGAAGGCATGGATACCATGCTCATTCAATGTTGAGGTAACACAAAGGTGGGAGGGTGAGCTAACATGCTGAGTCAGGAACCCAAAGAGTCTAAGACACTGGACAGAATCCAATAAGATGAAATTGAATAGGGATGTATATGTGTGTATGTGTGTATATATGTATGTATTTAGGATTAAAAAATTTTAATTTGACCTGTACAAGATGTGGGAGGCATGGTCAAACAGGCAGTTCTTTGGGAAACAACCTGGGGGTTTTCATGTGAAGAGCAAGCTCACTGAGCTAGCCAACACAATCCTGGGCAACATTAAGAGGGGGCACAGTGTTCAAGAAAAAGGAGGTGAAAGTCCTGCTTATTCTTGATCAGGACAAGCATCTCCTGGAGTCTTGTCTTCAGCTCTGGGTGGCACCACATAAGAAAAACATACAGATGCGGGAGAATTCAGAAGGAAGCAATCAGGATGTCAAGCCTTGAGTCTGCCCTTCAAGTGTCAGCTGAAGGAATGGGGGATGTTGATCATGGAGAAGAGAAGAGTTGGGGGATCTAAAGGGCTCTTTTGTAGAAAAGAAATGAGACTTCTTCTGTCTGGCCATAGGGGACAGAATTAGGAGCAATGAAGTCTTTTTTTTTTTTTTTTGGTGGGCAATGAGGGTTAAGTGACTTGCTCAGGGTCACACAGCTAGTAAGTGTCACGTGTCTGAGGCCAGATTTGAACTCAGGTCCTCCTGAATCCAGGGCCTGTGCTTTATCCACTGCTCTACCCAGCTGCCCCCCAGGAGCAATGAAGTCTTAAAGAAAGAAATTTAGTCTGGAGCCATCTGGAAGTAGAATGGGTTGCCTTGAGAAATAGGGGGTTGTGTGGGTATAAAAACATATATGGTAGCTTTTTGTAATAACAAAAAACTGGAAACTAAAGAGGTACCAACCTACTGGGGAAACAGCTACCCAAATTGTGGTATATAAATGTAATGGAATATTATTGTGCCACCAGAAATGGTCTGGAGAAAACTTGGAAGAATTATATGAACCGATGCAGAATAAAGTAAGCAGAACCAGAAGAACAATCTATACATTATTAAGGGAAAAAAAACCACTCTGAAAGACTTGAGAAGTCCAATCAGCACAATGACAAAGCAGGATTCCAGAAGCCTGACAATAAAAGCGTGCTCCTTGGCCTCCCCAAAAGAGAGGGGATGGGACTCAAGATGCAGAACAAGATATATGTAATTGGCCAAAGCGAGGATTTGTGTTGCCTAACTATGCAGATTTATGAAGATTCCCCCCCTTTGTTTAGTTGGCAGGGAAAGGAAAGAGAAATAAATGCTTGTTAATCAAAATAAATTAAATTTCTATTGGAGGGAGATGGTGGATTTGCCCTCCTTGTGGATTTTCAAGCAGAGGTTAGATGACTACTTGTTGCGTGTGTTATTGTCAGAACTCCTCTTATGCATGGGTTGGAATAAATGACCACTGATTGATGTCCCTTCTTACTCTCAAAGTCTGTGAAGTTACCTAGTCTCTCTCCTCCCCCCTTTTTTTTTTAAATGAGGAAACCGAGGCCCAAAGCAGCTAAACTACTTGCCCAAGATCATATAACTAGAGAATGGTTGAATGGAGGCCCGAGGACTTCCAAATCTAGTACTTTTCCCACTGTATAACACAGCAAACACTACTTTTGTGATTTGTATATGCACTGACTTTCATACTGGATGAGAAGTAAGGAAAAACCATCTAACAATGGTCAACGTTTAGATAGATTCTTTTGGCTTTTAGGGCATCATTTTTTTAAATTAATTTTTCCATCAAAGTTGTTTTGGGCAATTTGTTTATTACATTAAAGCATGAGATTAAACTGAGAGAAAAAATTAGTCAATGTATCCTATTTTGCCTTTATGAAACATACTAACGGTTCACTTTAACATTTCATCAAGAACAGATCTCAAAAGATACACCGAGGGGGGCAGCTAGATGGCGCAGTGGTAAAGTACTGGCCCTGGATTCAGGAGGACCTGAGTTCAAATCCGGCCCCAGACACTTGACACTTACTAGCTGTGTGACCCTGGGCAAGTCACTTAACCCTCACTGCCCTGCAAAAAACAACAAAAAAAAAGCAAAACAAAAAGATACACCGAGAGAGAGAGTTTCAGACTTGAATGAAGAGGTGGAGTGCGAGGCCCTGTGGACAACTGGGATATATGGTTAAATGGGAGGTTCAGCCAAGTACACTCTAGATCTAATCTTCCTACTGGGTGACCAAGCAAAGGAACAGTTCTGGAGAGCCTAATACCATGGGAGACACAAAGAAGCATCGACACAGGAGCTATGGGAAAGGAGCTGATGGTCTAGAGAAGACAAAGCTAACCCTTATAAAACTAGGAAGTACTGAATTGTGAGGCAGCAATAATGATCTGTTGCTGTTCAGTCATTTCAGTTGTATCTGATTCTTTGGGACCCCCACTGGGGTTTTCCTGACAGAGACGAGAGTGTTTGCCATTCCCTTCTCCGGCTCATTTTACAAGTAAGGAAACAGAGGTAAACAGGGTTAAATGACTTGCCCAGGGTCACCCAGCTAGTAGATGTCTGAGGCTGGATTTGAACTTAGGAAGAGAAATCTTCCTGACCCCGGGCCAGCACTCTAGCCACTGCACCACCTAGCTGACACGTATACAGAGTCATGCATTATCTCATTTCATCCTCATAGGCTGAGAGCACCAATTCATAGATAAGGAAACTGAGGCAGAGAGCAGCTGAGTGGTTTGCCCAGGGTGACAGAGCGAGTGAGTTTCTGAATCAGAATCTCAATGTGGGTTTTACTGACTAGGCCCAGTGCTGCACCCAGTAAGCCACCTCACTGCTTCATCTACAGGCTTCTAAAAAACAGATCCCCATGGCCTAGAATAGGGAGAGATGGTTTAATGGAGGACATGGAACTTAGGGTGGACCTCGAATGATGGAACGGGCAATGGGAAGGCATGCCAGAGGGGGGGAATGGCACAAACAAGACAAATGATGGGCATGAGCACCGCACGTGTGGAAAGACCAGCTTGATTGGAGCAGAGGATTTGCGCTGGGGCATCTTTAGAGAAAAGGCTGCCAGGGCAGAGTGACTTCAGCTTCTCGAGCAATGACGTGAAGGGTGGAGCTGAACTCCAGGCATCTTATTTCTCTGTACTGCTTAGAGTCTCAGAAGGAATTAAATTTCAAGATCTGTCGGTTCTTGTGATCACCCCTTAATGTGCCACCCAAATGCCAAGATTTAAATTTCTTGAGGGCAGAGGCCTCTCTTCTTCCATTCTGCCTTTGGATTGTTACTACTTATCTTACCACGGATGGGCCTTGCACATAATTATTCGTTTGAATGGCTTGATAAAAAAAAATATATGATTTTCACTTGGACGATGAACAAATTTGCAAATTAGGATCACAGATGGAGAGCGGGAAGGGCGCTCCAGAGGTTATCTAGTCTAACCTCATTTAATGAAGGAGGGAAAGTGACTTGCCCAAGGTCACACAGGTGATCACGGTCCAAGGAGAAAAGGGCCAAAGAAAAATGGGAAGGAAAGGGTTTCATCTTAGGTTCCTGAGGCCGTATCCTTTTAAGGAGAGGATCTGGGCAAATATTCCAAAAGAGATGTTTCCCATGGGTCTTAAGGCCTCTCTTGGAAGCAGGAGCCCAAAGATAAGACCGAGCAGGTTAGGAAAGAACCCTGTGACCCAATCAGGCCGGCAGCATGTGTGTGAACAGCTCCACTGCCACTGGAAGCAACACCTAAGATGGGGGGTGCCCCCCCACTAGAAGATGAGAACAACAGCTGGAAAGATGTTGGCTGTGGCACGCACCTTCTGTATCGCCACGTATTTGCTCCACCAACTCTGTCAAATCCTCCCAAGAGTCTTTGCAAACGGCAAAAAGAAAGGAAAAGAAAGATAAAATGTCATGCAAGCTGGGATCCAAAGAAAATCGCTTTTAAAATAAAGGAGAAAAAAAAAGTCACAGCCTGAAATTGGAAACTGAAATTGCAAGAAAAACTCTTAGGACTCAAAGTTCATTCTACATCCCAAGCACCACTTGTCTTCTCAAGGGCTGAGAGTTTAATTTAATGAGTCACATAGATCGAGCAGTTAAGGTTATGAGTTGTATATTCCACATCTGAGATCAACGGTTCTTGATTTAAGGGTTAACAAAAGAAAGGCTGCATTATTTTACCTAAAAAGAAAAATCAGGACAGACAACTATGTTTGTTTGGTTTAAGATTGTCCATTAATTTAGAAGATGACCTTCAGTCATCAATCCGTCTCAGTTTTACCAGAGAGGTGGAAAAATGTGGGCCACAATAGATTTGGAGCTTGGGCCTGACACTGCAAAGTGGGAAACCCCAGACCGTTCCCCCCCAAAAGCCCACATCTCCCCCACAAAAACAAAAAACAAAGAAAAGACAACATGTTTTAGAGGCAAAATACAGGCTTTACCATCGATCAGTCTAATGAATAATTAAATGAGATAGTTATAAAAGTGCTGAGCACAGTACCTTGCACATAGTAGGTCCTATATGAATACCAATTTCCTTCCCTTCCCTAATCCATAATTTTCTTTCAACCAAAGGACAGTCTTTCCAGTTTAAGTAAGGCTAGAAAGTATGCTGTATTTATTCCTACTTTGGCATAGAAAGCATTCAGTGCCACAAAGGAACAAGTCTTGAGAAAGGAAAGCTTTTATTTCCCCCCAAAATGCAAAGTAATATAATAGCTAACATTAACATAGCACTTACTGTGTGTCAGGCACTGGGCCAAGAGCTTGGCAATTATCTCATTTGACCTTCACAACAACCCTGGGAGGTAGGACTATTATTATCCCCATTTCATAGCTAAGGAAACTGAGGCAAACAGATTAAGTGACTTGCCAAGGGTTTTACAGCTAGTAAGTGACATTTGAATTCAGGTCTTCCTGACTGTAGACCTTGCAGCCCTGGTACCATAGGTCCGTGTGTGTGTGTGTGTGTGTGTGTGTGTGTGTGTGTGTGTGTGTGTGTGAGGCAATTGGGGTTAAGTGACTTGCCCAGGGTCACACAGCTAGTAAGTGTGTAAAGTGTCTGAGACCGGATTTGAACTCAGTTCCTCCTGAATCCAGGGCCAGTGCTCTATCCACTGCACCACCTAGCTGCCCTGCATAGGTTCTTTTTGTATCCTGAACGCCTCTGGCTGTCTGGGGAATTCTACAAACCTCTTCTCAGAATAATGCAAAATGTATAAAATGTAACTAAATATTTATTTAAAAGACTGGATTTCCCCAAAGTCTTAGTGCAGTTTTAAGTTTGATAAGCTTAAAGCCGCGTTAAGACTTTTGGGATGCTCAGCATATACATATAAATCATAAACCAAAAGGCACAGTTAGGAGAGAAAGATGGTTGGTTATCCAAATAAAAAGAAATTAAGCATCCCTGATCACTGGTTCTTGACCATCTCTGGAATCTAAAAGAAATTAGCCCCCACAGCATAAATGAACATGTTAATTCTCAAAAGGCCACAATACCCCCACCCTGAACACTGCAGATTTTGTTTTTATAGACTTTCCCAGAACAAAGGGGAAGTTTCTAAAATAAGAAATAGAAAATAAAGGGTTAAAAAACCAGGAAGTAAACCTTTCTCCAACACTGGCCAGGCTGGGGGCCTCTTGGGCCAGGAATGGAGCCAACCTTAGCTTGTCACTCAGCAGTTATTTTGCTGAAAAGCTTCTTTTCCTTCTTTTGCTAAAGGGGTAGGGGAAAGGGAAATATTTGGACATGAAGGAAAGACACCACTATGTTTGCTTATTTCAACAAACAAGGATATGAGTCTGACTCAAGCCCTAGCTTGGGAGAGAGAGGTAACACTTGAACTCAGCAAGTGATCTGACTCCACCACAGCCTCCTTCTCTTTTAGGGGAACTGAACCAACACTGAATCAGGAGTTATTTCAATCCGGTAATGGTCTGCTTACTGAAAGCAGACCTAGACTGAAGTTCCTGCCTCTGACATATAAACTGGTTGTGTGACCCTAGACAAGTCACTTGACTTTTCAGGGCTTGAGGCTACTCTTCTAAAGTATAAAGTTACAGAGAAGGGACCAATCAGCCTCAGGAGAGGGAATTTCCTACACCAATGACATCACAGGTCTAACCCCTCTCCCAATCCTCCTTAGTGGACCTGGAAGTTAGGTTGTACCTGGGAACCTCTAATGCAAGGCCCAAGACTGGAGTCTATTCTAGAGAATATGCACATAAAATAAATTCTAAATTCTGATTACAACTAGAGTAAGAGGCCAGGGAATCGGGTCCTATAGTGTAGAACAGAGAACTTCAGAAACTGTCTATTTGGGGGAAGGACACAGAGTTCAGAATAGGAGGGCGGGCAAGGGCCGGAGCATCGACCATATGCATCTGCGATCCCAGAACCACTGGCTTAGTGGGCAGAGCACAAGACTACAAATCAGAAAAGTAGAATTCAATCCCTAGTTTTTTACTTTCCCAATCAAAAAAATCGCATTTCCCCGTGCAGAAGTGCAACAATCACACTATTCACTCACAATCTGCAGTTTTTAAAAAGTACTTTCCTACGTGGGCCCTCCCTAGGATGTTACAAGAATTAACAAGTATGCTTGGCAAAGAATTAGGTTGTGATGCCGAGTCACCCTGAGCTGCCTCTTCTCCCCCTCCTCACACAATCGCCCTTCTCTTCATTTTTATGCCAGTCTCTGGTGCAGAAAGAGACCCTTCTTCTCAAAGAAGCTGAGCCCTCTTCATGTGAGCTGGGTTCCGTCTTCTCCAGTCTCTTCTAGCACCTGAGCTTCTCAAACACGCCCTTCATCCCTCTCATCTTCATTATCCCTTTGTCTCTTGGCTCATTCTCTGCTGTCTACACCCATGTCTGAGTCTGCCATCTTGGGCCTCAACCATGCTCTTCCTTCTTCTAATCTTCATTTCTCCCTTGTCTCCTGGGTCATTCTCTGTTGTCTACATCCACATCCGAGTCTCTGCCATTGTGAGGAGAAAACAAACTCCCTTGCCCCCTCCCATCCATCCACCCCCTCTATTTTCTATATTCACAGGGGCACAAGGACAAACTGAGATAGCAGGTGAAGCCTGCAAATGATCATGGGGGTAATAATAGCACCTACTTCCCAGCAGGCTCAGAGGAGATGATGTTTGTGAAAAGGGCTTTGCAGACTGTAAAACACTCCACTGGGGCACCTAGGTGGCACAGTAGATAAAGCACTGGCCTTGGATTCGGGACGACCTAAGTTCAAATCCAGCCTCAGAGACTTGACACTTAAGTAGCTGTGTGACCCTGGGCAAGTCACTTAACCTTCACTGCCCTGCAAAAAAAAAAAAACTAACAAAAAAACCCACTCCATCGATGATGCCCCCCAGGGGTCATCTTTCATCTCTTCCATAGCCCGTCTCCTTAGGAACGCTTCCTGTTCTGGAGGCCTCCACTTCATTTCTTCTCAGCCCTCAGCCATCTGGCCCCCAACCCCATCACTCCCATCTAAGTGCTCTCTGCCTAGCTCCCATCAGGGCTCAATGTTCCTTCTTTTGGCCACTGTTCGCCTCCCTTTTCACTTTCGGCCTTAATGTGACCCTGCTTGCTCTCGCTTCCCCATTTGTCAGCCGGCTCCTTCCCAGTCTCTTGTCTCAGACTGACATCCAAGTCACCCCCCTCTAACTGTGGGTGCCCCCGAGTCTCTCTATCGGAGGCTCTCCTCTTTCCATGTTCCCTTTGGAGATGTCACCAGCAGCCGTGGATATCATCTTCATCTCTATCTCAATGACTCCGAAATCATCCATCTTTAGTCTCCTGGGCTCCAAACGCACCCTTAGACGCTTTGAACTGGCCTGTCCCGTGAGACTTGATCTCAAACACAGCATGTTCCACCCCTCTCCCCAGCTTCCCCATTTCTGCTGAGGCATCCGCATCCTTCTAGTCACCCAGGTTCCTAACTGTGGAGTCCAACCCAAGTCCTGCCCCTGCTTCATCCACACACCAAAGCCTGTGGAGGTCTTCTGGGGTCTCCCAAGACTCACCTCTACCCTCTTCTCTCTCAACTCACACAGCTGCCAGCCTGGCTCTGATCCTCTTCACCTCCGACCTAATCACTTCCTCCTTGCCTAGTCTCCCCTTCCCAATACAGCCTCCACACCCAGCTGCGAGGGATTTTCCCTCAAGCCCAAGTCTGAACATGTCACTCCCTTTATTCAATAAAAATTTCAGGGTCAAATGCAAAGTCCTCTGTCTGGCACTGGGAGCCCTTCAGAGCCTGGCTTCCAACCCACCCCTTTTCCGTACTTGTCACAAATCATTGCCCTTTGTGCCTTGTACAATCCAAACTGGGCTTTCCCACACACTCCTGGCCACTGCCAATCGCCACACCCATCCAATGAGAGGACACAAGTCATACCCTCATGCCTATAATTCATGCCACCCTCTCCTTCCTTACCTCTGCCACCTGGAAGCCTGACTTTCTTGCAATGTTCAACTCAAATTTCACCTTCCATGTGAGAACTCTGCTAACTCCCCCATTTGCTAGTGCCCCCACCCCAATTATTTTGTGCTTTCTGTGTTTTTATATACTTATGCACCTGTATTTCTGTCTCCCTCACAGCACGGACAGTCCTAGAGACCAGGGTCTGAGCCTTATCACCCGAAAGCTCAGCAGAGTGCTTGACACATAGTAGGTCTATAATAAATGGCTGCTGATTGGCCAACTGAGCCCTGCTAGGCCTGGTACATGAAAGATTGTATTTGCTGTAGTCAGAGAGTGAAGTCACCATCTAACATTCCCCCAACGTGTATGGTGAGGAATGCTTAGTATGCAACCCCTGAAAACTCAGGTGATAAGAAGGAAAGGAGTATTTGCTAGGAAATGTCTCACCTGGCCAATTCACTCTGAAGGCAGGAAAGAAGATGTAGCTCGAACAATCCTCATATGATTTAATTAAAACATCACGTAAGAAGACAATTATTTTAGCAGACCAATTTACCTTTCTAACTTATTTTACCTTTTTGGGAGGGAGGGAAGAGGACAAGGAAAGAGACCTGGGATTTCATTGGCACAGAAAATGTCCAGTGAGTAACGATTCTCTCTAGTGATAAAGGAGGACCTTTCTCTCCAACTCTGAGCCTGGGGGGCTGTGGGTTAAGTGAGCAGTCAAGTAGGCACACAACCAGTATGTGACTTAGGGAGGACTTGAGCCTGGGTCCATCTGGCAATGAGACCAGCTTCTCTGCTTCTCAGGCTTTATTTAAGCTTTATTAATGGGGAGGGGGGGGGCAATGAGGGTTAAGTGACTTGCCCAGGGTCATACAGCTAGTGTCAAGTGTCTGAGGTCAAATTTGAACTCAGGTCCTCCCGAATCCAGGGCTGCTGCTTTATCCACTGCGCCACCTAGCTGTCACCAAAATTCTTACACAAACATACAGTCACTGATAGTGGAAGAAAGCAGTCTAAGAGTTGGTACAAAAAAAAAAAGAGTTGGCACAGCTACTTGGATAACAATTAAAAATAAAAGCTATGGCTAATTTAAAAAAATGATTGGAGAGACAGATCCCCCTTTTTTTCCTCATAGGGAAGTGTAGATGAGGAAACTCCATCAGAGCAGATCGTTTTGGGAAAGTTGCCTAGGTCACTGAGAGATAAAGTGACTTACCCAGAGACCCCAGAGTCTGCTGTAACTCTTTCTAAGCCCATCAATCCATATGCAGCTATAACAGTTGCTTAGAAAATAACAGCACAAGAGAAATGGTCATTCCCACAATGGAGCTAAAGAGGCTTATGAGGATGGCTGAATTGAATTGAATGCCAAGGCTAATGGGTCCATTATGCATCAATTACACGGCACTGGTGCCCACTTTGATCATGATGATTCCTAAGGAAAAAAACCAATTTCTCGTAGTCCAAAGAGCCAGGAATACAAGAGAAACAACAAGACGGAAAATAGGTGGATTGTGAACTGGCTGAACGAGCAAGCGGGCAGTAATGGTCAATGCTGACTTGGAAGGAGGTCTCTAGGAGAGTGTCCCAAGGGATCTGGGGGCATGGCGCAAAGCCATTTAAGATTTCTAATAAGAAAATTTAAAATTCTTCTAATGACCAAGATGTCGATGGCATACTCACAAAGTGTTCAGATGACACAAAGCTGGTAGGGATAGCTAACCCAACTAGATGAAAATCAGGATCTGTGAGAAATGAATATTTCTCTCTGATATTTAATAATTAAATATGGGACTCTCTCTCTCTTAGAGATTTACCCAAGCCAAAATCTAATCAGACAGTAAAAGAAATTCTAATTTTAGGCTAATAGGTGTGTTACTGCTCATTATATTTGCTCAGATAGGTCTGGGGAAGTGTTTATTCTTCCAATGATCAAGACAGGGGATATGGAAATTGGTGTCTCTTTGACCAAGATTTGAGCTACCTAAGTCCTGTACCCCAATATAGCCCACCTCCCATTTGATTAACCAATAAGAGGTGCTTAGGTATCCCTCAGGAACACCTCCTCTTCGAAGGGCATATAAACTCTGACCCCACCACTATTTTTTTTTTTGAGGGGCAATTGGGGTTAAGTGACTTGCCCAGGGTCACACAGCTAGTAAGTGTTAAGTGTCTGAGGCCGGATTTGAACTCAGGTACTTCTGAATCCAGGGCCGGTGCTCTATCCACTGCGCCATCTAGCTGCCCCATGACCCCACCACTATTAACAGTCTTTGGTCTAAGAGAGATCACCAAATGACCATCCTTTTATTAATAATCTGTTGGCCTCATTAATGAAATGATTAAAATTACCCAGAAACTATGCCTCTCATACTTTTTAATCATCACAGATACCAAAAGATCACGAAAAGCCAATGTCCTGGGCTAAATCTAATGAAAACTTTGACATGGCTAACTGTACTGAGGTACAAAAAGAAATTCAATTTCACAAGTTCAAAATGGGGGATACCCTTAGGTGCTCATGTGAAAAAGATCTGGGGTTTTAGGTCAACCACAAACTCAACAGGAATCAATAGCGTAATATGACATCCAAGAAAGCTACACGAGGAGAGGCAGGGTATCCGGGGCCAGTGCAAAATCATTCCTTGTACGCTGCCCTGTTTAGCACACATCTAGATGACTATATTCAATTCTGAGGAGGGCAATGATAATCTGGACTGCATCCAGATGCGGGCAACCGGGGTGGTGAAAGGTACCACATCGTATATTTAGGCTGGGCAAGGATCCTTGGAGGAGAGAGGGGTGAAAGGGAACTGCAAGGAGATGGGGTTGTATTTGTCCTACTTGGACCTGGGGAAAGAAGCAAGAGCAAATGGTTGGCAGCGGCAAGGAGGCAAATTTAGCCTTGAGGTAATAACGAACTTTTAGACTATTGGACATCTCACCATTAGAGGTCAAGGAAAGGCACCCACTTGTATTCTAATTCGAGCTGGACCAAATGGCCTCTGGGCAAAACGAACTCTAAAACTCTGTAATTACCTCATTAAAAACAACAACCGGGGTGGCTAGGTGGCAGTGGATAAAGCACCGGCCCTGGATTTAGGAGTACCTGAGTTCAAATCCGGCCTCAGACATTTGATACTTACTAGCTGTGTGACCCTGGGCAAGTCACTTAACCCCCATTGCCCCGCAAAAAACCAAAACAAACCAAAACAAAAAAAACCCAACAACCAAGTCTTCTTGCCCTCCTCCCAAAGGGCCTATGATAGAAATCAAATCACTGGCATCTGATTTCAAAATAAAAGCCCAGGGCCCAATAAAATCAGCACCCTTACTTTGCAGACAGCCATGCACCAAACTGCCTTAACATAAACAAAAGGGGGGGCACGGGACTTTTTTCTGTAGATCATGTCCAGTGTATCATATATAGCTGTTGTTTGCATGTTATTTCCCCAATTGGACAATTAAGTTCTTTGAGGGCAGGGACTGTCTTTTGTCTTTCTCTGTATCCCCAGAACTTAGCACAGTGCCTGTTGCATGTAGGTTTGTTGACTGACTGGCAGATCTATGCTCCTTACAACCTCTGATCTTAATCAAGTCCCTTGGATGCTGTAGTCTCAGTTTCCTCATCTGTAAAAGGAAGGAGTTGGTCTAGACTGAAGCCTCCTTCCAGCTCAAGAGCTATGAGCCATGATTCTGTGAATGAAAATACCACAGGCCAGTGTGAAGTGGAGCACTTGCCTTTTCCTATCATCCTTTCCTCACTGGTCCTAGGAATGAAAAGAAATAAGAGGAAACAAGCATTTACTGATCTCCTACTATGTGCTAAGGACTTGCGCTGGGACTCCACCTTATCATTAACTTCCTCTCAGATTGGAGGGTAGAGTCATGAACTCCACACCTCTATTTTGGGAGAGAGCTCAGCTCAGACATCTCATTTATCATCAGGCTGCTTTACTTTGGGGCTCCCATCCTACCTCCCCAATAATACCAAGCCTCCTCCCTTCAGCTTCCTTATGTGTTGTTATCTGCTATTAGACTACCACCTTCTTGAATCATACACTATCTTTTTTTTCTTTAATTTTAAAAATTTTCAAATTTTTTGGGTCTTTTTTCATACTTGTATCACTAACACATAGTAGGACTTTAATAAAAGTTTATTGACTAATAATAAGAATAAAATAAGAATAAGAATAAAAGAAAGTACTATGTGCCAGGCACAGTGCTAAGCCCTTTACAATTTTTTTTTTTTGAGGCAATTGGGGTTAAGTGACTTGCCTAGGGCCACAGAGGTAGTAAGTGTTAAGTGTCTGAGGCCGGATTTGAGCTCAGGTCCTCCTGACTCCAGGGCTGGTGCTCTATCCACTGTGCCACCTAGCTGCCCCAGTCCTTTACAATTATTATTTAATTTGATCCTCACAAGTCATGAAGAAATTGAGGCAGTTAGGTGACTTGCCCAGGGTTACACAGGTAGAAGTGTCTGAGGTCAGATTTAAACTCATGGCCCAATGCTCTATTCACTGCGCCACCTAGCCGGCGATAAGGAAGAACTCCATGAAATGTGTGTACTTAATTGAGGCTCATTTCACATTTCAGTATCACTGTCTGATGGCAGGTGGTGATAAATCCTATTCTTTCCTCCTTGAGGCTTCTCCCAAAATTATAAGAATCAGAACATGCTACATGTTAAGCTGATCTGTACTGCAGCAAAGCCTGTGCTAAGTCCCTGGCACTAGCTGCCTCACAGAAAAGGTCAAAAGATGCAAGAGAAACAAGATATCCCACAATTAGGTGACCTCAGACTTTTAAATGCTTCAGAAATGAGCATACCCAGTCATCAGATCTAGAGTTACACAAACTGGATTTCCCTGTGAATGTCATAGCTCCCGACAGAGCACAATTCACAGGGTCAAAGAAAAGCATCTACATTAACACCAAAGGGAAAAAAACACAAAGGTACTTCTATAAATAACACTGTTAACACAGCAAACAGCTGGATGGCTCAAAATTACGCCCGTGGTACATCACCTAACCAGGGACAGGGAATGCCCCAATATTTCTGAGGACGGAAGGAGAACAAACAGAGACAAAAGACTCTCAAGCTTAATAACGACGTTTTGTTGGTTTTTTTTTAAACCAAGCAAATGCCCAATTGAGGCCTAAGCCAGGTTTTTGCCTCTTTCTGACTGACAGTGAACAGGCGCCCATTCAATTCAATCCCACCATCATTTAAGGGCTAGGTCTTCATCCAGGGCACTGACACTGAGGCTGTCCCCCAGGGCTCTGCTCCTTTTCCTTCACACACTTAATACTTACTAGCTGTGTGACCCTGGGCAAGTCACTTAACCCCAATTGCTTCACTACAAAAAAAAAAAAAAAGTCCAAAATCCAGCTTACATTCCCAAACCCGTTCTTCTTCCTAACTTCTCCATTAGAATGGAAGGTGCCACCATGCTCCTAGTCACTCAGGCTTACAACGTAGGGGTCAGCCTCTACCCCCCTCCCATATCCAATCAGTCGTCAAATCCTGTTAATTCTACCTTCACATCTCCTCCTGTATATGTCCCCTTCTTCCTGACACGGCCACCATCCATCTTCAAGTCTTACCCCATTCTAGTTCACCTTCCAAACCCATCTTTTCCAAGTGACCATGTCAACATCTTGCACTTACTAGCTGTGTGACTCTGGGAAGTCACTTAACCCCAAATTGCCTTAAACATCCAGTGTCACCTCCAGTTGTCCTGATGTCGATCTTGCCACTGGACCCAGATGGCTCTGGAGGAGAGAGGGAGGTTGGTGACCTTTGCACTGCCCTCCCTCACTTAAACCCAACTTACTGCAAGTCACGACATCACCCCGATGTCGTGGTCCTCTTCAAGAATGAAGGACCACCAACATCATCTTACTTAGGTGGCTCCCTATTATCTCCATGATCTAATATACAGTTCTGTGTTTGGCTTCAAAGCCCTTTATATTCGGAACCCTTCACACCTTTCCAGTACTTAACTCCTCTCTATGTTCTCTAAGATCCAGTGACACTGACCTCCTTGCTGCTCCACACACGAGCCCCTCCATCTCCAGACTCAGTGTTCTGCACATGCTATTTATTCCCCATGCCTGGATTCACTCCTCCTCGTCTCTCCCTCCTTTCCCTGGCCTCTTTCAAATCCCACCTTCACAAAAGGCCCTTCTCAGGCCTCCTTAATCTTGGTAGCTTCCTTCTAAAACTATCTCCTATTTATCCTGCCTAGACGGTGTTTATAGTTATCAGTCCCATGAAAACCGGAAGGGGGAGTTTTTTCTGGTTTGTATGAAAGGTAGTGAGGCCTCTGTGAGGTTCTTGGGGCTGCAACCTAATTCAGTAAAAGTGGGGCTGTCATTAAAGTTCTAGGTTCTGATATGCAAAAGATGCATTGGCTAAGTGAGTGACTTTGGGCAAGTCTCTGAACTCTATCAGACTTCAGTTTCCTGGAGAGGACTGGACAAGGTGATAGCCAATGACCCTCCCAGCTCTTGTTCTATGACCAAAGTAAAGAGCTGGGGGCCTTTTTAGAAGTTCCCTCCTTTCAAGGAGCTTCCAACCCAACTGGCAAAGAGGAACAAATGTCTCAGCTGAAAAATAGCAGTGACAGACACCGGAGCTCTGTCCCTGAGAGTGTCACTATGTTCACAGCAGGATAAGACAGTGACATAGCTTACAGTCGCTGAATGGGATGAACATGAAAGGAACATGACTGCAAAGACATTCTTTGGAAAATTCTGGTTTTAATTACACTGTGACTCCCTGAAACATGCTGCCAAAACCCTATGACTAAACAGCGGGTGCCCTTAGAGGCCCATTACCCTATTTAGGAATGATGGAGGCAGAGAGGACGGGGGAGCCTGACCTATATATCACCGCAGGATTTACAAAGCATTCTACATGCTACTTTTGTTGTTGTCCCACTCTTCATGACCCCATTTGGGTCACAGAGGGGTTTTCCATTTCCTTCTCCAGCTCATTTTACAGATGAGAAAACTGAGGCCAAGAGGGTTGAGTGACTTGTCCAGCTAGGAACTATCTGAGGCCAGATTTGAACTCAGAAAGATGAGTCTTCCTGACTCCGGGCCCATTCCACCACCTGGCTGCCTCACACATTATTTTCAAAGCATTCTACATGCATCATTACATTTGGCACTCCTAAGAGTGCTGCGAGCCAAGTACCCTAAGTACTAGTTTAGGAATGAGGAAGTGGGTCTGAGAAAGCTGAACTGATTTGCACCCGATCCCCTAACAAGCCTCTGAGTTGGCTCTTCCCCATGGCAAGTCCAGCATTTTCTCTACGACACCAAGGTGCCTCTGAAAACAAATTACACTTGTACACACTCGTTTCCTGTCAGAGTAAAATTCAAGGAAAAGGACAACTTCATCAAGTCCATCAGTGTGTTTATAAGACAACACACTAAATAATAATGATGATAATAAGCTAAATATGGAAGTGGTTTGCATGACTGCACATGTAGAATCAATATCCAATTGCTTGCCTTTTCTGGGGGGAGTGGGAAGGAGGGAAAGAATTTGGAACTCAAAATTGTTTAAAAAGTAATGCTAAAATTGATTTTATATGTAATTAGAAAAAATAAAATGTAAAACAATTTTAAATAAGGTAGTGTTTACATAGCACTTAAGGTTTTCTATGTTATCTCATCTGATCCTTATCACAAACCCTGAGAGGTAGGTACTGTTATTACCAGAGGCTGAAAGAGGTTCCAGGGTACAGAGCTATTAAGTGTCTGGGGCCACATTTGAACTCATATCTTTTTTTTTTTGGGGGGGGGCAGGGCAATGAGGGTTAAGTGACTTGCCCAGGGTCACACAGCTAGTAAGTGTCAAATGTCTGAGGCCAGATTTGAACTCAGGTCCTCCTGAATCTGGGGCCCTGGTGCTTTATCCACTGTACCACCTAGCTGCCCCCAAACTTATATCTTTCTGATCCTAAGTTCCAGGCTCTAGCTGATATCATTTATATACTGATACATACATTGCGTGCATGCGTGTATATATACACATATAAATATATATTATACACACCCATATATAGAAACAAAAATAAAGCAGGCCCTGTTCTCAAGGACCTTATATTAAATAAACTAGTCCAATTTTTTGATCATCTAATGAAAACACACTTTGCTGCCTTAAAGAGAGATGTAGAGAAGCCATCTTATAGTTTCATTTTAAATGAGAAAGTTAATAATGCCTCTTATGACAAAATACCCTCAACAAGGACATAGGTGACCTACTTAGTTGGAGAAAACTTCGGGGATATTGAAGGCTTTTCCTTTTTTTTTTTTTTAAAGGATTTTCTTAAAGCAGTCAAAGATACCTGCTGGCCTTGTTTTAACTTAGAAAACCACAAATTAACATTATCTTAGTTGTATTGTATTTTAAATTTATTTTGTTAAACATTTCTCAATGACATTTTAATCTGGTTCACACCTCTGTCTTAAAAGTTAAATGACTAAAACTGGAGGTTTACACACCAAAGGGTGGGGAAAAGCATCAGGTTGTACCCCTGGCTTTACAAAGAAAGGTCTAATTCTAAGTCCTCCTTTTTCCACACACACACACACACACACACACACACACACACACACACACACACACACACACACACACACACACACACACACAGCTGAAGACTGAAAGGAAGGGCCCTAGGACAAGCCCAGGTTTTTCTTAAGTGGCCTGACCATCAAAGCCACAAGTATCTCTGTCAATGAGCAAACTGGGAGGAATGGGGAGTAGAGAGAAGAGTGGCCAATTGTAAGTGTCTCTTCACACATCACTGGAGCTTGATCTAAGAAGGGTTTTTTAGGTTTTGAAGCGGGGATCCTCCCAGAATCCTCCTGTACGCTGCCCTCAGGCTTACTCTGAACAGCGCTAGCGGCCATTAGACATGCCAGCAGCCTGACACCAGGAACCAATCTCACTGCAGATAAGGTGGCACCTGTCTGTCAAACTCTCCCGTCCTGGTTGGCAGCCCGGGAATCACCTTGGGAAACTTAGGGAAGGACAAAGGTGACCTTCTCCCGACCGGCCCTGCCCCAGAAACAATCTTCTTGAGATATCGCCAAGAATCATAAGGTTCTGCTTGTGCCCCATTCCTTTTCCTCTTCCTCCCTTTAAATACAGATTACCAAGATGTTGGGTAGATTTGAATTCCCAGGGTATTTTTTCTCTCAAGAATCCAGTCCAAGGAACAAATAGCTACATAAAAGCCCGCTGGGTTTCCGGTCCCAGGCCAAGTCACTCCTCTGCGTTTCCCCATCCACGAAGAAGGGGGGGGGTGGGGAACAACAAGCTATCCAACATAAATAAAGCCACAACATATCCCAAATGCCAAGCGTTGGTCTAGTTGGAAGAAAGTTCTATATACGTAGAGCAGACCCCGTGGCTTATTTGCTTTATTCACCGAGTTGTTTCTTTAACAATTCACTTAAAGCATCCTTTAAACAGCTGGATTCTCCCCATAGAAGCTGGCCTGTATTGTGGCAGCCATGGTTTACTCACAGCATTACAACCCCACCGTGTACTCGCTCTACAGCTGGGCCAGGCTGTCTTTCTTGCTGTTTGTTCCTCACACCAAATCCTCAGGGTCTCTGCACAGCACGTCCCCCCACCCTTCCCTGGATGCAGTATCAGTCAGTCAGTATGTATTAAGTGTCTACTTTGGGTCAGGCACTGTGCTAAGTGTTGGGGGAATTCAAAGAAAGGCAAAAGACAGGTATTCCCTTTCCACCTCTTAGAACCTCAAATAACATCTCTTTCCTCGTACCCCTCATTGCTACAATTGCCTCCTGGACCCCTACTTGCAAAAATCTACCTTACCTCTTATATAGTTTGCATTTATATATGTGTGTGTGTGTATGTGTATGCATACACACATACACACATCATCTGCTACAAAAGAATTTAAGATCTTTGAAGAGTCTTTGTTATCTTTACATCCCCCCAATGGAGGGGACAGACCTGAGCTCAAACCCAGCCTCAGACACTTACTTGCTCTGTGACCCTGAGCAAGTCACTTAACCTGTCTGCCTCAGTTTCCTAATCTGAAAAATAAGAGAAAATAATAGCACAAAGGTCGGCTAGGTGGCTCAGCTTCCTGAGTTCAAATCTGGTTTCAGACATTAGATGTGCAACCCTGGGCAAGTCACTTAATCTTGTTGCCTTCTGTAAAATAAACTGGAGAAGAAAATGGCAAACCACTCCAGTATCTTTGCCAAGAAGACTCCAGATGTGAGGACCAAATCTTGTACAGGGATTAGCATAGTGTCTGCCACAAAGTAAGTGCTGGATAAATATTAGTCATTACTATTATTGATGCCTAGCACCATGACTGATCTACAGAGTAGGCATCTACTAAATGCTTAAGATGGTGCACAAAGCTGCAAATCTCCGTTACGTACAGCTCCCTTTTCCTATTATAAATTCAGCAAGTGAATTCAAAGCCATCCTGATGATTTCACACTTACTTTACTAACTCATGGAATGTCAATAATAGCGAGTCAGTGAATCTATTTGCTCAACTGTATGACAAGGAATTCAAATGCTTTACTCTGGTTATGGGTGAGAGAGTGAAGGCCAAGTGTTGTCAATTCCAACCTTGACTTGCCGCTCACCAGCCGGGTAATAATAATCACTCACTAATTGCCAGTCATTTACTGTTTTGGCCCTCCACTATGTAAAAAGGGCTTTGGCTAAAATAAACTCTTAAAATCCTAGACTTCAGGTTGCAGGTGTTTTCAATTTTATGCCCTTTCTTTGGAATGCAACAAGCAGGAAAATGAATTGAGCACATCAGTGTCTATTCTGAATGGGGCAAAAGGCCATACATATCATAGGGTCAATGGGAGCAGCAAACTAACAATAAAATACGTATTATTAAAAATTCTCATCCTTTCTTACTGGCATCACCATCTTCTTCCCCCAGGCCTGGATGACTCATGATTTCCATTTCATCAACTAGAACTTCCCGGACTGTTCTAACACTATCCTTTTTTATTATGATACCAATGCCTAGCCTCAGGCCTGACACTGGGGGGCAGGTCCTCTGGATAATTGTGTGTCTTATAATCTTGCTGTGGTTTTATTATCTCATTTCCTTAGGAATTTTAGGTAACTTAAGTTTTTTAACATATAAAGAAGGAAAGAAAAAGATGGAGAGAAGGAAAAGGGAAAGGGGGGAGAATCAATAGAAAATGGTAGACTAGCTAGCAAGGCCTGGGTTCAAGTTCTCAGTTCCTTGCTTCCTCCCTTCCCCAACAACTCTACTGAGTTGCAGAACAACCACTGATAGACACTGGTGCAAATTAATACATCTCATCCAGGCTTATTTGTTCAAACTTCTTCATTAAACTGAGCAAGTCTTTGAGAGCAAGGGCTGATTTTCTGAGAATTATAAAATTGGGGGCTAGGAAAGACTCCAGACCATCTCATTTTAAAACAAGGAAACTAGTCAAGAAGGATGAAGATGGTTTATCCAAGGTCACTCAACTTCATGTCAGAGCTAAGGCTGAAATACAGGTTTTCTGGCTTATTCTGTCTGGGACCACCCACAATGAATGGAAACTCCAAAGAACCAGATTTAGTTAGCTCCATTTCAGGACAGCTAGCCTCCTCACAATTACAGCTGTCCCCATGGTGGAATCAATTGCCTTCAACAAGTAGTGGCTTCCCCCTCCTAGTAGAGTTGTCGGGGAAGGGAGGAGGCAAGAAACTGAGAATTTGAACCCAGACCTTGCTAACTAGTGATCATGTGAAGATTTTTTTTTCCAGTAGACACTGGACTAGAATTTCTGAGATTCTTTGACCACAAACCCAATCAATATTCTTTCTTTCTTTTTTTTTTGGCTGGGAAATGAGGGCTAAGTGACTTGCCCAGGGTCACACAGCTAATAAGTGTCAATTGTCTGAGGGCAGATTTGAACTCAGGTCCTCCTGAATCTAAGGCTGGTGCTTTATCTATTGCACCACCTAGCTGCACCACCACCTCCCCCCCCCCCCCCCCCCGTGTTCTTTTTTTTTTTTTGCAGGGCAATGGGGGTTAAGTGACTTGCCCAGGGTCACACAGCTAGTGTCACGTGTCTGAGGCCGGATTTGAACTCAGGTATTCCTGAATCCAGGGTCGGTGCTTTATCCACTGTGCCACCTCGCTGCCCCACAATGTTCTTTTTAATCCATGTTCCTCACTGGTAAGACTCACCAATATTCCACCATGTTTGGCCTCTTCGGGGCATTGTTTACTCTTCCCGTTCACTTTCACTCCTTTCTACACAGGTTAAGTGTGACATGACATGCTCATAGTGGGCAATGACTCCATAATTAAACTGAATCCCATGACCCATCATCATATAACGTGTTAAAAATGGCACAGATTTTGCATGCACCTCAACAAAGGGATGCTGTGGCCAGCATCACTGACTTTATTCAATAGACAATAATTTAAGCAAATAATCAACTCAACATGTAACATTTCTAAAACCATTCTGCTTAGGTCTGTGTTACTAACAGTAACGCGGAGGGCTTTTTGAACATTAGAGAAACATACAAAGTGGTGTACTTAGGAAGATCATACAGGGCATTCATGCAAAGAATGAATTTAAGAAGGGAGGAGACCAGAGTCATGGAGAACAGTTGGAGAGTCAGTCACTGAATAATTAAGGCAAGAACCAACAAAGGCGTAAACTCGAGCAGTATGGTGGGATATTAGAGAAAGGAGAGCCAAAGTTGACACTAAGGTTTCAAGTGTGGGGAACTGGGGAGAAGATGGCATCATTCACCAGCAGAGCTGGGTCTGGGAGGAAGAGGAAGAGAAGAGGTTCAGTGTGAGGAATGCTGAGTTTGGCGTGTTAGTGGGACATCCGAGTAAAGACACAGCCAATGGGAAACAAAAGACTGAGGAAGACTGAGGGTCACAGCTAGAAAGACAGACGTGGCGATCAACATTAAGGTGATTAAGGTGCTACTGAGTGAATGGATGACAATACCAAGGTGGAAACTGTAGAAAGAAGAAGGGGGCCAAGAAAAGAGTCTTAGGGAACGCCTACATTTAAAGGGAATGAGGAACTAGTGAAGGATAAATATGGTACCTGACTGGTAACACTAACCTCCTTCTGACTTCTGAATGGAACCAAGAATACAAAAATAGATTTTTCTCTTTTGAAAAGAAACACAATTACCATTAGTGATACCAAGATGTTTCAGGATTTCATTCTTTACAGCATCTCCCAGGAATTTGAAGAAAAAAAACACCACCTTTTTTTTCTCTCAACATACAAATTGCCAATTAGAACTAAAGGACTAACTAATCGAGTTATTAACTAAATCATGCTAGCTGAGGTTTTCATTTGCTAACAGAAAAGCTCATAGGACCATATGAAGGATGAATGAAAAAGCATTTATTAAGCACTTTCTACGTTTTGTATTAAGTGCTGGGGACACACATAGAAAAGGGAGACAGTCCATGGTCTCCGGGAGCTCCCATTTTCATGGGGGGATGAGACAGAGGGAAGGTGGCAGTTACAAGGCAGATGAAAGGTCCCATGGTTCTTGGGCACAGTGGGTAAGCAGCCGGCCATGCCTCTTCTTTGAACGTCATTTCCACTGATAACATGCTATCTATTTCCATGAGGGTGGTGACTGTGGTCAGTGAGAACTCTTTTCTGGGTCTTCAGTAGCTGTGGTTGAAGCACCCACCATTACTGCCAAGCCCCATCCCCACCAGGGTCCTGAGTGACACGGCTACCTCGCCCACGACGGTTGGGTTTACCTGCCCATCGGTTGTAGTTGGTTTGTGGTGTCAAGGAAGGTGGGCCCCTTCTCCTCAGTCCCTTCAAGGGATGGCTCAGGGCCCGGGAGGCACTGCTATTCATTCCCAAGGCTCTTGGGCTATCTCCTCTGGGGTCTGAAGGGAGATGGTGCCGTTGGTCTGACTCAGTAGGCACAGCTGGACAGGCTTGCCACTGGTGGGGATGGACAGGCCTTCCTCCAAAGGAGCTGCTTCCTGGTATCCTACATCTAGAGCTGGAAGGAACCTCAGAGGTCATCTAGTCTAACTGAGGCCCAGAGAGGTTAAAGAGTCTTGACCAGGTAGTCCAGTGATAGAGCCAGGATTTGAACCCAGATCTTCTGATTATAAAACCAAGGCTCTTTGCCCACTGTATTGCTGACTCTTCAAGGTAGAGGAAAGGTATAGAAAAACACCCAGAGTATCATTCACTTTATCTTAGTTACCAGGATTTCTTTTTGTTCTTTCCCAATCCCTACATCATATTGCTCTGGTTGACAAAATCTTACTCTGAGGAATCTAAGTGAAAATAAGGGTTGAACTAGCAAAAAAAAAAAAAAAGTCATTAAAAACTTCATAAATTCATGTTGAACATCTACTTGGCTTTATCTCTGCAACTGATTTATTACTGTAATTACTGTATGGCTTTTTAAGGACCCAAATTGCCTTTTTCCACATTCATAAAAACAAACAACAAAAGTAACAACAACCAAAAAAAAAAAAAAGATCACAGAATATTTGGTGATGTCAAACAAGCCAGAGATCCAGATTCAAATGTAATTAATATTTAACAAAACAAATCAAAATAAAGAATATAAATAAAAATACATAAAAAATACAATGAAACATAAATAACATTACATTTTAAAATTAAGTCAACATGCTGCCCAAAGGGATCCTTGTATAGATCAATTAGTGGCCCCTCCCCTTTCTATGAACTTGACACCAGTTTCAGAAAAATCACCAATTGTTATTTCTACCCTGAAATTATAATTTATTCCTATGTTAAAAAAAAACCCCAATTATATTATTTTTCTCATGGACACATTGAAATGAAATCTGTTTAATTAGGAACATACATAATAATGTGATCAATTGGACATATTTCAAGTTTCTCCTCTAGGTGGTAAGAATTGATACCAAGAGAGACTTGGCTATTATGCATATAAGGTCCTTGGCAGAGATCACCAGGACCCAAGGAGAAAAGGTTGGGATTTCATTGCTTCTAGTGGAAGGCTTGGGCTGGAGAAAGCAGGATCTTGGGAGGAAACAGCCGGTTGAGGCTATGGTGTCAAAGAGAACAGGGTTGGAACTGCAGATCAGGGTTTAAGACACAAAAATGATGGGCACCTGGCGAGGTCTCTGAAAGAGACCAGTGAAAATATCTTTGCTTGAAGACTCGTAGATCTGATCAAAAGGGCTTTCACTTGAAAATGAAGCAGAAGGAAAACCTTCCCCATAACAGTTTCTGAACAAGATACCACAGGGATCAGCAGGCATGAGATGGGAAGAAATATGAATGGCGGAGGCCGGGAATTCACAGAAGACAATATCCAGGAAAAGGGGCAGATATAATACTCATGGCCTCAGATTTCTATACGCATTCATGTAGAGAATACAAATGCGTATAGAAATCTGAGGGCATGCGTACTATTGGCAATAAAAGCACCAAACTGGTATAAAAAAAAAGTTGGTTATAAACCTGGTGGAAAAAAAAGATCTGATAAAACTTTATGAGAGAGACCAATATTACCTCATAGGCATAACTGCGAGCCGGCAGGATCAGACGCGCACCTGGAATACTGCAATGGACGGCAGACCTTGTTCAAAAGGCGCAAATCAGAGAAAATGAACAGGACTATTATGTTGCCCGGGGGGGGGGGGGGCACACAGAGATGTGGCCTTCTGGGGGGAGGGTAATCGCAAAACGTCCCATCCAGAAGGATTGGAATTAGGGGCAAAATTCTAGGAGCAGCTGGTGTGCCAGGGGATTTGAATGATGGAACTTCCATAGTAAGCCTGTCTCTGCTAAAAAGAGAGCAGACGAAGAGTCGGTGATGGATTGCTTCCCCCTTCTCCAAAGAATGACCAGGGATATTGGCTATCCCAGATGCCACTGATTGTATAAAGACTGTGGTGGGAACTTTGGCAGAAATAAGGACACCTCCTTGGAGGCTGCAACAGACAAGAAAGGAAAAGCCAGGCAGAGGCCAATGCCCTCTAGAGCGGGAAAAGCAGACTTCAGGAATCAGGGGAAGGCCTGAAAGATGTCAAGAAGGGCAATCCCAGGCAGCATGCAAACAGGGAAGCATGGAATACCTTAACAGCAGCCCTCAGAGACCTTCTACTCCTACCCGACCAAGGACCCCTGGAGGCTTTTCAGCGGGGAGGAAGGAACTCCATACCTCCCCAAAGCGGCCCAAGGTATCCTGGGACAACTGTAAGCATTAGGAAGCACTTCCTTTAATCAAGCAGGAAGCTGCCCCTTAGCGGTTTCCTCTTTAAATCAGTCTTCAGGAGCTAAAGAGAAGACTTGTTCTCCAGGCACGGGACAACCCTTCCAATACTTTCACACAGCCATCGGGGTCCAACTTCTGTTCAAGGCTAAATATCACCTCACGGCACTACCACTAGCCAAGACATGACCTTGAACTTGAGATAGCTGGCCAGGATGACCCATGAGGAATGCCCTTTTGGGACATGGCATTTTATTTTATTTTTTTTTGCAGGGCAATGAGGGTTAAATGACTTGCCCAGGATCACACAGCTAGGTAAGTGTCACGTGTCTGAGGCTGGATTTGAACTCAGGTCCTCCTGAATCCAAGGCCAGTGCTTTATCCACTGCGCCACCTAGCTGCCCCAAGGGACATGGCATTTTAAAAGGGCACTGCCAGGTTGGAGTGTGTCCAGAGGGTCACCAGGATGGTAAGGGACATGAAACTCTCATAGGAGGAAAAGTTAAAAGGAACTAGGGACATTTTGCAGATGACAAAAATAAGATGTCAGGGCAGGACAGCAGGCAGAGGTTATATGGGGGTGGTATAAAATTTGTTCTATTCAGTCTGAGGGCACACTTGCAATGGTGAGCAGGCAACAAAGAGTAAGGTACCTTGATAATGCCAACAGCACTTTAATAAATGCTTCCCAAAATACCTGTTGTTCTTCGTAGTACCTCCCGAGGTAGGTGCTGTCATTATTTTTTTTTGGTAAGGCAATTGGGGTTAAGTGCCTTGCCCAGGGTCACACAGCTAGGTAAGTGTCACGTGTCTGAGGCTGGATTTGAACTCAGGTACTCCTGAATCCAGGGCTGGTACTTTATCCACTGTGCCACCCAGCTGCCCCAGGTGCTATTATTATTACTGTTACTCCCATTTTAAGGAAGAGAAAAAAGAGGCTGAGAAGGATTAGAAGATGTGCCCAAGGTCACACAGTTAGTACACGCCAGACGCAGGCAGACAAAGGAAGTATCATTGGCAGGACAGAAGAAAAGGGCAGAATTTATCAAGTCAGCAATGGATTTGAGTTGAGGATAGGTCTCACTTCCACTTAGTCAATCAACAGTTTAGTAAGTGCTTACTCCATGCCCCAAGCACTCAGTCCCTCCCAATGGATCTTAAGGCGCACAGTCCAAAGTCCAACAAACAAGCAAGAATGCAGAGTGTAAATGGAAGGTAAGATAGTGCAGGGATGTGAGGGCTAAGTCCCGGAGAAGGTCAGGGGAAGTTGGGAGAACACCCCAGGTTCGGGGGAGACAGCCAAGGAAAAGCCAGACAGGAGCGCTGGGGTGGAGGTGGCTGGTGGAGCTGGGTTAGACAGTATGTGGAAGGGCGTCAAGTGTGAGAAGATTCGACAGGAAGGAAAGAGCCGGAGGGAGCGTTTTCTATTGATCGCAGTGCAGGCAGCAGGGCGCCACTGGAGGTGGCTACCAAACAGCACAAAATCACGGGCCAAACTCCCATGTATAACAGCCGCTTCCATCTCCATAGTGCGGCACGCCTCACAAAACCCTTTACCTACTTGTGAAGAATGGTTCTTCCCATTGCACAAATGACGAAATGGAATCAAGAGGTTCAGTGGAAAGAATGAGAGATCCTGGCTCGGCTACTTACCGCTTGGGCGACCTGGGCAAGTCATCTGACCTTTCTGGGCCTCCGTTTCCCTGTCCGTCAAATGAGGGGAAGTGTCCTTTCCTGGCTCTAAACCCAGAGCCCTAAGACTTCTCCAAGATCACACGTCTAGGAGTATAATTAAGGTTTCACAAATTCCACACCCTCTGCTAACTAAACAAAAACAATTTCCCCCAGATGCATCAATGCAGCCCTGTTCAAATTTGCTCCTACTAATCAATCAACTCTCTGTGCCTGGTTGGGTCCGCTAACATTAACTTTTAAAAACACAAGCCAGGGGGGCGGCTAGGTGGCGCAGTGGATAAAGCACCGGCCCTGGATTCAGGAGTACCTGAGTTCAAATCCGACCTCAGACACTTGACACTTACTAGCTGTGTGACCCTGGGCAAGTCACTTAACCCCCATTGCCCCACAAAAAAACAAAACAAACAAAAAAAAACAAAACACAAGCCAGGACGCCCTCATCCCAGGCCCTGTTCCAACTGCCAGGGCTGAGAACATCCCCACGATTTAGGAATAGCGTTAGGCCAACGAGAAAGGCTAAATAAACCATGCTCCATCCAAAGCCTCTAAGTCCCACTTATCAGATGTCCCTTCTCTATCACATCTGCACCATTTTGGCTATTTGTGTTTTTCCTCATCATCATTTCCCTTCATTTCTCTGTTTTATATGAAATCAAGGCTTCCTTTCCTATATTTAATAAGGCAAAAATTCCAGTTTCCCTATGGTTTATCCTCTTAGGGTACGCCACCCTGCCCTACATGTCATTATCCATTCTCTTCACTTTCTTCTTCATCAGCTACTACTCCTGTAATTCAGAGCTCAGCTATCTGTAGCTGTGACATGTTCTTCTGGTGATGGGGGGTGTTTCCACAGATCTGTCCATGAGAAATCAAACAGTCCCACTGTGAACACATCACCTATATTGACTCTCCAAAATATTTTCCAAAGGCAAACAATGGTCACTAAATAAATAGTATTCTGCAGTAAACATTCAATAATGACAGATGACTGCCTAATGAGCCCCAAATTAGTCAGTCCAGATTGGAGACACTGGAACAAAAAGTCAGCGAGTAATCTGCTGAAAATATAATAAGAACAAACACTCAAAAGAGAGCTGAGTTTTCAGGTCTCCTGAAATACGGTACAGTGATAATGGCCTTGGATTTAGACTTAGAAGTCCTAGGTTCAAATCCTGGCAATGCCCCTACTATTTTAGGCAAATTCACTTCACCTCTGGGCCTCAGTTTCCTTATCTATAAAAATAAGGTTGGTTGACTAGATCAGAATTATCAAACACATGCCTGACAATACTCCTGGGTGTGACCTGAATCAGATTAAAATGTGACTGGGAAAGTTAACAATTTTTTTTTTAATGTAGATAATATAACATTTTAAAACTAAGTCTCCGTGCAGCCTGCAGGGGTCCTTACTTAGGTACCCCCTTAGAAGCCTAAGTTCCTATGACCATGGACTGAGTAGCTGACCTTAGGAAGTCTCTTTAAGTCCCAAATCCTACGACTCAATGAATCTGCAGTTTGTCTAACTCTGTAAAGGTCATCTTGGTCCCTTTCCAAAAGTGCAATTATTTTCCCCCCCAAATCTCTGGATACTGTGGCTACCAAGCGCCCTAGAATTTTGTGGGATTTCAAAGTGGATAATGAACAATTCTGACATTTCTGGGAATAGGACAACCTTCTAAAATACCTACAAGAGCTTAAGATGATGAAGACAGGCTATGCTGACGGCAGCAAGGCACGCGTGGGACAGTGGAGATTATAGTGGTAGAAAAAAATCATCAGGAAAACCAGGGTCAAGTCATCTGACTCAAGAAGTCAGAGTCAACTAAATTTAGGCCTGAATAGGGGAGTAGATGCCAACGTGCATTGGGAGCGGGTGTTTCTTCCCTCTGGGGAATTCTTTACACCAAAAAAAAAAAAAAAATCAAGTCTGTACCGCCCCCCCCCCAATTCCAAAATTAGCCATGACATTTTCCTCAAAAAATGTCGACTAGGGTTTGAAATCTCTTAAAAAAAAACAAAACAAACCCCAGTGTGGAGTAAGTAAGGGAAGGACTCTCTAAGGCTTACCCTCTTCTTACTCTTTGGCCTCGCAGCACTTTATACCAGGAAAGATCAAAATATCAAAGGGAATAATGTTAGAAATGAATTTTCTACTTAGGTCAGCAAATCTTGTTTCCCGGTTTCTATAGTGTTAGGTGTGATTTGTAAGGAGATTAACAAGGGAAATTCAAATCAGTTCTCTACTAGAGGAAGGAGCCTAGGGGGGCAGAATACCTGTTTATAAAGGCTTCCAAAGAATGGGAAACAGGAAGGCAGAGAGGACGGAGAGCTGGCGGAAAGCCAGGAAGCCCTGGCTTTGAGTTCTAGAAGCCATTTAACCCCTCGGTGTTTTAGGGTACTCTCCAATACTTTTAAGTTGCAGAAGGGGTGCCAACCTGCATTGGTATAGGGAGTTTCCCCGTCTGGGAGATACCAATGAAATCTCTAGTCCAGTCCCTATGCCTAGCCTTCCAAAAGTTAGAAGCCCAAATAAACAAACCAGTGGTGACCTCCCACCGGGGGCATTTTTAGCAGAAATTATGGTAACTATATCTGATGAAAGTAAAATTGCTCAGAGGCACCCCATTATTGATCATGATGCACGATCACCTTCATTAATCGACCTTAACACATAAAATCATTGTTTTGTATTTTTTCACTCCATCATCACTATACTTAACCCTCCACAGAAAACTGCTTTCTCATCTAATTAGATCCCATCAGGCAGAGCACTGATTCTGATGTAAAATCTAGGCTATTGATTTAATAGGAATTAAAGGCAGAGTCTCAAAGTCGCCTTTCTAGACTTCTGTTCGCCTCACTCAAGAGTTACCGAGGAGACCGATTGAAATGGAGGCTCCTTCCCCTCCCACCAAGTGTCTGTCCTCTTAATTTATCCTGTGGAAGGCTAGTCTTTGTGGTACTGACACCATACTGGGTCTAGCCCCTCTCTACAAATCTCTGATCGCTAAGTAGCATTTAATATGTGAGATATTTATCAGCGTTGCTCCAGGATGATAAACGTGGATGTTAAAAGCCCTAAACAGGCACCAGCTTAGAAAGAGAAGTCCCACCGGGAAAAGGAAAAACAAAATTCCAGTAAAAAAAAAAAAATGTTAATTACAGGGTGGGGGAGGGGAGTTAGAATGGAAAAAAAAATTCAAATGCGGAAGGTTGAGCTCTTTTTCCTCCGGCTTTTCCCCTCCACACCTCCTTCATCTCTACAACAATGGGGGTGGAGGAGGGTGCTGGGGAGCAGGGGGGCAGGGGCTGGGGCCATACCTTCATGGGTAGGTTCTGGGTCTGGTGTAAGGGAGATGTCATCAAGCTCCCTGAGGCATAGCCACTCTCCATCCATAGACACCCGAAATTTGCAAAGGTAGATGGTCTCCATGGCCGCCTGGGTGATCTTGTCTGTGGTGGGGGTTGGCATATCGGTCGGAGGTGTCAGAGCAGACATGATGACTCAGCTGGGACCACAACACACACAGAGGAAAAATAAAAAATAAAAAAAAAAACCACCCCCCACCAAAAAACTCCCCCAACCAACCGCACCCAAATTGGAAGCTCACTAGAGGAGAGCTTGTAGGTGGAGGGAAGAAAGAAGGATCACCCGGGAGTTTAAGGACAGACAACTGGGGATAAACAACGCCCGCTGGCTGGCTGGCCCCGACCACCGAGCGAAAGAAAAGGATGCTCGTCCCCCCCGCCTGCCTGCCTCCCTCCCGGATCCCGAGGATGGCGGGCCGGGCTCCGATCCCGCTGGGCCGCGGCCCCCCTGGCCGGCTTCAGGAATCTGGCCTCGGCTCGGGACGGAGAAAACCCGCCCCGATGGGTAAGGAGAGGGCGGCCCCCGAAAGGCTCTGGCGTTCCTTCGGCCTCCGAAAAAGAGTCCCGGGCTCTGGGGTCAGGGTGGGCCTCTGCTCCTGGGGGCCCGGGCACCGGGAGTGCGCAGCAGCGGCGGCAGCGGCGGCCGGGCAGCGAGCAAGGGTGTTGACCAAGATGGCTGACTAATGAGCTGGCCTGAAAATCCAGGCTCATGTGACCGGCGGCTGCTCCAAGGCAGGATAAGCGCCTCCCAGGATGCGGGAAGGATGGAGATGCTGATGAGGCAGGATGCTGCTCTCCACCTCCTCCTCCTCCTCCTCCTCCTCCCCCTCCAGGACGGGAGCAGAGGGGGCGGGATTCCAAATATGGAGGGAATCGGGCGGCATCTATTTAAAAACCACAGAGAATGCGCCCGGGGCGAGCTGAGCAGAGTTTCCACTCTCTCCTGCCTATTTCTGTCTCCACTAACTTCCTTTGACCGGCTGCGGCAGAAGAGGCACCCAGAACGAAAGGAAAAAGGAAGGAAAACTCTCTGGGGCATCAGCACCGGCCACTTAAAACCCCCGATCCTTCCCACGTTTAAGAAGAATGACTGAATTCAAGGAACCATCCGAGAAGGGTGGGAGACGCAAGGCCGCAGCAGGGTTCTTGCTAGAAGGCTTCTGAGTTTAAGAAAGAGTATTTTTAGCTAAGATTTGTAAAATGGGTTGTTACTTTTAAGATACTGTTCTATTTCACAGTGGGCATTTGAACCATCCGCTGTTGGAAGGAAAGGGATTTCCAGGCCTTGGGAGGGTCCCATAAATGTGGGTTGTCATTACCCCCACCTACAAGATTAAAGGCTACATACAAGCCAGGCTGGCTAAGACTACCCCCCCAAACCTTGCTGACTGAGGATGCACAATAGGGCCTGCTTTTCTAAGGAACCTTTTTTTCTTTTTCTTTTTTTTTGGTAGGGCAATGAGGGTTAAGTGACTTTTCCAGGGTCACAAAGTACTTTATCCACTGCATCACCTAGCTGCCCCCCTAGGTAGCCTTTTAATTAAATGAAGTTATTACTGTATAAAATAATATACAATTATAGAATATCCCGATAGGGGTAGGGGGGAGAGCTCAGGACACTCAAATCTCTTCCCTTTAACTTACATTATGATTTTGTCTCTCCTAACTTCCTTTTATGAGCTGCCTGAGCCTGCCTTCCTAGAGAAGGCATGGGGAAAAACCCTAGTGCTTTCTTTAGAGGGCATTAAGCAATAGCCCTTTAAAACAGTCCCCATATCCCCCACACTCTACTCACTTTAAGAGGAGGCCTATATTGGGGCAACTAGGTGGTGCAATGGATAGAGCACCCGCCCTGGAGTCAGGAGGACCTGAGTTCAAATCTGAACTCAGACACTTGACACTAGCTGTGTGACCCTTGGGCAAGTCACTTAACCCCAACTGCTTCACCAAAAAAGAGGAGGTATATAGTAGGTATTTAATAAATGTCTACAAACCTTAAAGTGCTATGAGAATTACTATTATCATTTCCCACTTGCAAAGTAGAGGCAAAAGAACAGTGGACAGGGACAGAGAGAGAAGACCAGGGTTCAAAATCTACTATTGCTACTATCTGTGGGACTTTGAATAAGTCAATTACCCAGGCTGAGCATCCCATTCCTCATCTGTGAAAAGACACTGAACTAAATGACCTCGGTGCTCCCAGTAACATCTAAAATGCAAAGTCTAAACTTCAATAGAGCAGGAAAGCCACATTTAAAGAAACCCAGCTGTGAATTCTTATGCAAACTGCAAAACACAAAAACAAAACTGTTTGCCTTGGTTGTTATAGTAGAGCCTTATCCAACTCCTCCTGACCCTATTTGAGGGTTTCCTTGGCAAAGATAGGAGTGGTTTGCTATCTCCTTCTCCAGCTCATTTTACAGATAAGGTAAGTGAGGCAAACAGAGTTAAGGGGTTTTCCCAGGGTCACACAACTAGGAAGTGTCTGAGGCCAGATTTGAACTCAGAAAAAGTGGTCTATCCACCGTGCCACCCAAACCTTTCGCTATCTTTCTCCAAAAAAAAAAAAAAAATATTTATTTATCTACCCCCCCCCTTTTTTTTTTCAGGGCAATGAGGGTTAAGCGACTTGCCCAGGGTCACACAGCTGGTAAGTGTCAAGTGTCTGAGGCTGGATTTGATCTCAGGTCCTCCTGAATCCAAGGCCAGTGCTTTATCCACTATAGCACCACCTAGCTACCCTCCTATCTTTCTTTAAAAACAACAACAAACCACCAAGATCAGGTTTTCAAGCATCTGGGCATGCTTCACTGAGCAGTCTGGTACTTGGCCTAACGAGATGCTAACTATAGTGTTCATAGAGATTCACTTGCAGTCAAATTAAAGGAATAAGAAAGGGGGAAATACATATTTAGGCATTTTTACACACCAGCTTACTTCTCTTAATTTGTAAAATCCTCCTAAAATTCTTAGACATAAAATAAAATTTTATGTTTTGTTTGGAAAATATAAGGGGAATCATTATCATCGTCATTTGACTGAATCTTCTGGGGCTAGAGAGGGCTTTTTTTTAGTGTGTGTGTCTCACACACACACACACACACACACACACACACACACACCCCTCTCTAGCAATCTGCTGAAGCCTATAGACCCCTGAGGACATACCATCTTTAAATGTATGACATGAAATACACAAGATTACAAAGCAAACTAATTATAAACACAGTTGTCAAAATATGTGTACTTATGTGTCTGTGTGTATACATATAGAAATAAGCATACATATACGTATGTATATAGAAAACAAAAAGCAGGGTAGCAATATCAGGTTAAAAACACCTGATCTCAGAGTTTTCAGTCCTACACTGACCCTGGCAGGGAAATAAATGTAGGTGAGACATGGAATCCATAGAAAATCAGTGTCCGTATAAAGGGGAGTTCTCATGATGAATATTGAGGTCCACAAATCCTACTTCCCTCCAAACTTTCCTGAAGTCCTAAACGAAATCACAAGTCGACAAGCATTTAGGAAGCACCCACCAAGTACCAGCCACCATGCGAAGTACTTGGAGATATAAAGAAAAGCCAAAGATGGTCCTGCTCAACAACCTCAGTCTTGTCTTGGCAACGCCCATCTTTTCCGCAAACCAAAATCACACATCTTCAACAAAGGCTCATGAGACTGAGAGCTGGGAGGGACCTTGGAATATATATAATGCAATTCACTCAATTTTCAGGGGTGGAAATTGAGGCCCAGAAAGGTCAAGTTTTTGTTGTTCAGTCATTTTCAGTTGTGTCTGGCTCTCTGTGACCCCATATGGGGGTTTCCTTGGCAAGGATGCTGGAATGTTTTGCCATTTCCTTCTCCAGCTCATTTTATAGGTGAGGAAACTGAGGCAAAATGGGTCAAGTGACTTGCCCAGGGTCATCCAGCTAGTAAGTTTCTGAGGCTGGGTTTGAACTCAGGATGATGACACTTCCTGACTCTAGGTCTGGTATTTCTATCTACTGCACCACGGGGCAGCCTTGAACCCAAGTGCTCTGATTCCAAACTTTCTTCCTAGTATACCAATAGTTCAGATCCCTCTATTTATGAATGGATCCTCCAATTTAAAACAACAACAAAAGTACAGTAGCAATACTTTGGCAATGTGGAAATAGCCACTCTGAATGAATAAAAAGTTTGACTATTTTTAAAAAGGTTTTTAAAAATCTTTTAAGAGTGGCAGAGTTTATTAATTAAGTTGCTTCAAAATGTATATATCTTCAAGATGTATATAACCTTCACAAATGATAGAGAAATACCTTAGATTTAAATTCACTCTACCTTATAAGTAAGTAGGCTTGAAATTTTTACTCCCATTTTTTTTTTTTTTTAGTGAGGCAATTGGGGTTAAGTGACTTGCCCAGGGTCACACAGCTAGTAAGTGTTAAGTGTCTGAGGTCGGATTTGAACTCAGGTACTCCTGACTCCAGGGCCAGTGTTTTATCCACTGCTCCACCTAGCTGCCCCAACTCCCATTTTACCATAGAAAAACCCCTGTATGGAGTTGATAAGAATATTACGACTAGATTGTCCTAAGAATATTGACAGATTTATAAAGTATATTTTGCAAGGTATTTTCTTTTAATAATAACCCATTTTCATATATATATATATGCACACACACACATATATGTGCACATATATATGTGTGTGTGTGTGTGTATAGATACTTGATTAAACCAGTAACTCCAAATAGCTTAGTTAACAGTATAAATTCTTAGTTACAGTACTTCAAAACACATGGTCAGCAGACCAACAGCTTACAAGAAAGATTTTATTAATTTCAACTGTCTGATAGTACACTTTCAATCCTAGAAAGGAGTCATTCATCTTTTACATAAGGATGAGTATGTATTACCCACCCCAATGCTGATGAAAATCCCTCTAGGACTTATTCAATATGCTTTGATGATAGAGGATACATTTACTGTCCTCTAACAGCAGGTCCCTTCCTTTCTTAGCTAGGCTGGTTCTGGGCTAACAGGACCACAGAGACCCCATCACTAGGCCTCTACTCAAAGCCTTTCACACAGGAATCGCCCCTAAAAGACCAAGAGACACCTTCCTACTAGGCGAGGAACACTGAAATGAGAAACTACATAAAACTCAAGTTTGTTTGTTTGTTTTTAAAGCAAGCATTTTTAGTCAAACAGGGAATAATACGGTAACTGTCACTCTTACCTATTTCTTTAAGGCAGAGAGCCATCTTTTCCCAATTTCTTTAAACTAGATTTTCTTTGCTGTGAACTTAGCAAGAGTATTTAAACACACAATACATGGTGTAACACCCAAGTAGCCCGTACTAGAGCTGAAGCTGGAGACCCCTGTCTCCCGAGGCAGGGCCTAGGCGGCACAAGCTTCCACTACTAAATGGATGCCATCCATTTGGAGCCTCTACAAGGGAGGAGCCAGACCAGCTCAGGCCAACACTTAAATGGAGCCACTAGGAGACAGAGGCAGAGGCCAGGGAGGGATTCCTGTGTAAGGCAGAGCACAGCCAAGCTACCCTTAGCACAAATGCCAAAACTTTTGGGAGGCGGCCAAAGCAATCCTTGGGGGAAACAACCTCCCTCTCATCAACAAAACAGAGAGGTAACAAATCACCGATAGGGCTAGCAACCAAAAAGATTAGAAAAGCAACAAATCAAAATCCATAATGAAACACGACATAAAACATTCTGAAACATGAGGAGATAAAACTGGCAACAACAAAAAAAATTAACTTGGTAAGCAAAACTAGGGCCTGTTTAAAAAAGAATAAACAATTAGGCAAGCTGATTAAAGGAGGAAAACCAAATCGCCAATGTCAAAAAATGCCAAAATTTGCAACAAATGAAGAATAAGTAAAGTATTCAAAACTATCTTGCTCAGTATATGTGGGGGCAGCTAGATGGTGCAGTGGATAGAGCACCGGCCCTGGAGTCAGGAGCACCTGAGTTCAAATCCGGCCTCAGACACGTAACACTTACTAGCTGTGTGACCCTGGGCAAGTCACTTAACCCCAATTGCCTCACCCCCAAAAAAAAAAAAAAAAATATATATATATATATATATATATGTGTGTGAAGATAACTGATCAACTAAATTCACAAATATACTGATTACCCAAATTAACAGAGTAAGAAATAGAGAATACAAATAACCTTATTTCAGAAAAGGAAATTCCTGTGGAAAAAACAAAACCCAGGGCCAGATAGATATACAATTCGATTAATTCTATCAAACATTCAAAAACCAACCAATACCAATATTTTAAGATTTGCTTGCAAAAACAGCAAAAGAATCCTATGGAAACTTCTTCTAAGATACAGTATGGCAGCCGAGAAGAGAGGCAAATACATGTAATCCCGGTCCAACTACTGGGGAGACTGAGGCTGGTAAATTTCTTTTGCTCAGGAATTCCAAGCTGCAGAGGGTTATGTGTAGTTCAGAATCAATATGGTGATTTCATATTGAGTTCCTGGCAGGGATTGGGAATGGGGGAGGGGGGCAAGAACCAGTTTGTTTAGGAAGGGGCAAAAAGCCCAGGTCAGAAAGAAAGCAAGTCAAAGTTCCCCTGCCTATCAGTAGCAGTCCTGGGTCCATTAGGATATTGGGAGACCCGGTCTTTAAATATCGCACGCAAACCAGGGAGAAATAAAGAAGAAAAAGACCAATCTCTAATGAATATTGATACAAAAATATTTAGCAAGATGTTAACAAGAGGATAAAATATATTTTATAAGATTATATGTTAAGACCAGGATAGATTTATACACCAGGAATGCAAGGTAAGTTTTATATTAGGAAAACTATAAACATAATATAAAATCACAATTAGATCAATAGAAGCAGAAAAACTTTTGATAAAATATATCAATCTTTTATATAAAAACACTAAAAAAAGTCTACGTATAGAAGTTTCATTCCTTAATTGGTAATAATAATAATAATAGAGCTAGCATTCTCTGTAATGGAGAAATGCTAAAGGTCTTTCCAATAAGGGCAAAGCAAGTGTTTCCACTGTTGACACTATTATTTTGTGTAAGTCTAGAAAAGCTAGCTAATAGCAATAAGACAAGGAAAAGAAACTGATGTCATAACCACAGGGAAAGAGGAAAGACAATTACAGAGTTTATGGCTGACATGGTGATTTACTAAGAGATTTTTAGAGATTTGATTTACAAATTAACCAAAACAGGATTAAAAAAACCCCTACAAATATCAGACTTTCTATAAAATACCAACAAAACCCAAAGAAAGAAATGTCATTCAAAATAACCAGAGAATGTATAAAATGTTAGAGAATTTGGTTAACAGAATGAAAATTATATAAACACAAGTACAAAACGCCCTATAGAAATAAAGACTTAAATTACTAGAGTGTTATTAAGCACTTGTGGTTAGTCAGTGACAATATAATAAAGATGAAAATACTATCCTACTTTCATTCAGTATCATATGGTTTATTTTATAGAGCTAGACAAAATTACAATGAAATTCATCTGGAAGACAAGGTCAAGACTCTTAAGAGAAAACATTAAACAAAGGGAGAGTCCTCTGGACCTAGTGGTACCAAATCTCAAAGTACCTACAAAGCACAATTAATCAAATGATTATTACTATTTGCAAAATAAGAGGTCTATCAATGGAACAAGTCAGCATAGGAGCAGTGTTGGATGGGGTAAGAACTCACTATTCAGCAACAGCTGGGAAAACTTAAAAAATACTCCAGGATAGATAAAGTTTACACCAAGATTTCATAATATATACTGAGATAAGCTCCCAATGGATACATGAGCTAGATATCAAAGGTCACGTAATAAAAATCTGTGGAACAAGGGGAAAAAAAGACCTTTCATAATTATGGATAAGGAAAGAGATCATGACCAGAGAAAGGACAGAAAAGTTCACAGAAAATAAAATGGCCAGTTCTGATTACATAACACAGAAAAGATTTTGCACAAATGAAATTAATAGTTAAAATCAGAAGAGAAACAGTTAACTGGGGAAAATTTTTTCTTTTTTTCTTTTTTTGCGGGGCAATGGGGGTTAAGTGACTTCCCCAGGGTCACACAGCTAGTAAGTGTCAAGTGTCTGAGGCTGGATTTGAACTCAGGTACTCCTAAATCCAGGGCTGGTGCTTTATCCACTGCACCACCTAGCTGCCCCCGGGAAAAATTTTTAAAGAGAAACTTTTTTTGATATGGGTCTGACACCAGACACATAAAGAACTGATTTAAAGATAAAAGCCATTTCCCAGCAGATAAATAATCACAGGCTATAAACAGATAATTCTTAAAATGAGACATTGATGTGATCAAAACCATATAGAAAAGTGCTCCGGATCTCTAATTACTAGAAAAATATAAACTGAAACAAACCCGAAGTTTTATATCACACCTATCAGAATGGCAAAGACATTGGAAAATGATCATTTTTGGAGGGGCTACAGGAAGACCAGTACTCTGGTGCCCCATTTATAGAGCTGTTTACTGGTCCAGCCATTCTGGAAAAATCTGGAACTGTACCCCAAAAGTCACTAAATCATATATACCCTTTGACCAAATGATACCACTACTAGGCCTATGCCCCAAAGAAACCAAAGAAGGAGGGAACAATCTGTGTATACAAAAATATTTACAGCAGCATTTTTTTGTTATAGCAAAGAAATGAATATAAAGCAAGTGTCCCTCAACTGGGGAATGACTGAACAAATTATTACTTATAAATGTATGAAATACAGTTGTGCTGTAGGAAGTGATCGTAGGGATGGGGGTGATTTCAGAGAAACCTGGGAAAACCTGTATGATCTGAGGCAGAATGAAATGAGCAGAACCAGGAGAACAGTATATACAGTAACAGCAACACTGTGTGATGATCAACTATGTTTGATTTAGCTCTTCTTAGCAACACAATGATCCAAGACAAGTCCAAAAGACGCATGATTCCAAATGCTCTCCACATCCAGAGAAAGAACTATGAAGTCCGAATACATATTGAAGCATACTATTTTAACTTTGGGGGCTTTTGGGGGGGGCTTTTTCCTTTAGTTCTATTTCTTCTTTCACAACATGATTAATGAGGAAATATGCTTAATATGATTGCACATGTATAACCTATGTCAGACTGCTTGTCATCAGAGGGGATGGGAAAGAGGAAGAAAAATTTGGAAAGCAAAATCTTATTAAAAAATTAATGTTTAGGGGCGGCTAGGTGGCGCAGTGGATAAAGCACCGGCCCTGGATTCAGGAGTACCTGAGTTCAAATCCGGCCTCAGACACTTAACACTTACTAGCTGTGTGACCCTGGGCAAGTCACTTAACCCCAATTGCCTCACCAAAAAAAAAAAAAATATATATATATATATATGTATATATATATATATATGTGAAGATAACTGATCAACTAAATTCACAAATATACTGATTACCCAAATTAACAGAGTAAGAAATAGAGAATACAAATAACCTTATTTCAGAAAAGGAAATTCCTGTGGAAAAAACAAAACCCAGGGCCAGATAGATATACAATTCAATTAATTCTATCAAACATTCAAAACCCAACCAATACCAATATTTTAAGATTTGCTTGCAAAAACAGCAAAAGAATCCTATGGAAACTTCTTCTAAGATACAGTATGGCAGCCGAGAAGAGAGGCAAATACATGTAATCCCGGTCCAACTACTGGGGAGACCGAGGCTGGTAAATTTCTTTTGCTCAGCCTTAAGTTACAGTGTAGTACTGTTGACATGTTATGAGTATAAGCACATTATAAGAAGATGGGAAATGTCATCCCTCAACATATAGTGCAAATTTCCTTCATCCAAATAAGGGAGTTCTTCCAACTTTAATAGAATAAGAACTTGGGGGCAGCTAGGTAGTGCAAGTAGATAAAGCACAGGCCCTGGATTCAGGAGGACCTGACACTTGACACTTACCAGCTGTGTGACCCTGGGCAAGTCACTTAACCCTCACTGCCCCAGGCAAAAAAAGAACTTGTCAAATATACTCCCTTATCACTTCTATCTCTTAAAATCATTAGCTGGTGTCCAAGGCTCAGCCCCAAAGCCACTTAATGCAAGGGGTCTTTCTTAATCCCTCTAGCTGTTGGTATTCCACTGGCCACCCCCAATTATACTGATTTTATACTCAAATATGGACTTGTCTCCCTGACAGACTGTAAATTCCCTGAGGGCAGGCAGGCCCTGCTCCATTTTTGGCTTCCTATCCCCAGCAGCTGAACAGTGTTGGGCTCATAGTAGGCATTTAACAAATGTCTGTTGCCTAATAAGGCAGAATATAAGAAAATGTTCGCAGAGGAGCACAAGATTATTATCTCATGTACTTTATGTAAGCTGAGGGCTAAGAGTGCCAGCTATTCACACTTTTTTGTTGATGCTTACTCTCCTAGAGCTGGGGTGCATGGTTAAATTCTAGCGCCCAGACTTTTTTATGTAAATAATTTTCCAAAAAAAAAAAAAAGAGGGGGAGGCCCTATTACTGGATATTTATAAAAGAAAAATGCTTAGTATTTCAGAGACAGCACAAAGAGGCTGCATAATCACTGATCAATCGCTGATGCCCCAAAATACAAAACCCATGAAGGAACACAATTGTTTTGTGGCTTTTTAAGAGAAAATGCTCTGAACATTGGAGGAGAAATAATTTTAGAGTGCTGAGGAAAGTTTTTGTTTGTTTGTTTTATACAAAAGCAGACACAGTTTGGGTCTACCCAGGGAATTGTATTATATTTGGGGAGGGGGTGAAGCAATTGGGGTTAAGTGACTTGCCCAGGGTCACACAGCTAGTAAGTGTCAAGTGTCGGAGGGCAAATTTGAACCCAGGTCCTCCTGACTCCAGGGCTGGTGCTCTAAACACTGCGCCACCTAGCTACCGTACTTTATTTATTCTTTCAAAAGAAAAGCACTTATTGACTATTCAATCCTCAACTAAATACAGTGTAAATATGAGGAAATCTCAAGGGGGAAGGTGCTGGTAGTAGGGGGTGGGGGACCTCAAAAGGCCTCCCAAGGAAGGTGAGATTTAAACTGATTTTTTTTTTTTGGTGGGGCAGTGAGGGTTAAGTGACTTGCCCAGGGTCACACAGCTAGTAAGTGTCAAGTGTATGAGGCCGGATTTGAACTCAGGTCCTCCTGAATCCAGGGCCGGCACTTTATCCACTGTGCCACTTAGCTGCCCCTAAACTGATTTTTGAAGGAAGTCAAAAGTTAAAGGTTAAGGAGGGAGGCCCTTCCAAGCATTGAGGGAAGCTAGGTACACACAAAGCTCTGACCAAAAGTCTTGTTTGAGGATCATGAAAAAAGCCAACTTAGGGAGATCAAAGAAATGTAAAAAGACTGGAAGGGAAAGAAGGGCTCAGGCCGGGAAAGGCTTTTAAAAGCCAGAGGCTTTGTTTTTTCCTTTGATCCAGGGTGTAATAGGGAGCCCCAGGAGTTTACAGGGGGCTGAGCTCACAGGAACATCTTAGCATTTCCATGGGGGATGGCAAGGCTGTGATCCCTGATGGGAAGAGGAATGAAATCTTACTTTTAAATAGAACTCCAGGGTAAAACAGGGCTTTACCTAGCCTATGCCCAAAGTCAGAGTATGGGTCAGGGTGGGACTTTGGGGATAGGGTAGGTAAAGCCCTATGTAACCCCGAAGGTCTACCTAAAAGTAGGATTTCATTACCACGTTCCACTATCCTCCATGGGGTTGGTAAAATGCTCCTAAGAGCTTCCTAGAATTAACCCATTGGCATTCAATCACACCTCAATTCAGCTCCGATTCCCCCCCTCCCCAATCTACCTGGCTCTCCAGGGAGGGGGCATTACTTCACATAGTGGTCTGCCCTAGAAGCTTCACCTCAAATCTGGTTGCTTATTTTCTTTTATCTATCCACAATCCTTTGCAGCAGGCACTCAATAATTATTACTTGACTAAGCTTTCCTTCTTAAATAGACCCGGGTTGATGACTAACCACAGTTGTCTTAAAATAGCAACGAACATTTTAACTTAAGCCCTCATCCGTGGCCAGGCACTGGGAGCACAAACACCACACGAGCAAAGAGGCCGGTCCTACCCTCTGCAGAGGAGATGAGGGACGTCCCCGGCCTTGAGTCTGGGGGGAAGTGAGGATGGAGCTGGGTGCAGGGGAGGGGGGGCCCTGCTGGAAAGCAGAGGATGAGTGGAACCCTCTCCAAAAGGGGGGAAAGCCCAAAGAGTGAGTGCCAGTCATCATGAAGTGGGTGAGGCTGGGGCCCCTCAGGAAATGGTGGTTTGCTCTGATCAAGGCAAACAACCCTCCAGTCAAGAAGTACTTATTAACTCAACTGGAATCAGTGGATTATAGCTTCATTCTGAGCAAAACTGGCTAACAAAGCCTAAGAACTCAGCTGACATGCCCTAGAGGAGAGGGGTGCAGGCCAGTTAGCCCACCCTTATGACTCCTGAGGAGGAGAAAGAAGAGGAGAGACAGGAAGATAAGCTTTTCAGCTTTTTTTTTTTTTTTTTTTTTGGTGAGGCAATTGGGGTTAAGTGACTTGCCCAGGGTCACACAGCTACTAAGTGTCAAGTGTCTGAGGCTGGATTTGAACTCAGGTCCTCCTGAATCCAGGGCTGGTGCTCTATCCACTGTGCCACCTAGCTGCCCCTCAGCTTTTTTAATGTGTTATCTTCTTGCTTTAGATCATAAGCTCCCTGAGGGCAAGAACTGTCCTTTGCTTGTCTTTGTATCCCAGGAGCTTAGCACAGTAACCGGCACATTCTTTTCTGTCATTTTTCAGTCGTGTCTGACCCCCCCCCCCCCATTTAGGTTTTTCTTGGCAAAGACAAAAGAGTGGTTTGCCATTTCCTTTACCAGTTCATTTTACAGACGAGGAAACCAAGGCAAACAGGGTTAAGCGACTTGCTCAGAGTCACATAGCTAGGAGGTGCCTGAAGCTGCTTTCGAACTCATGAAGATGAGTTCCTGACTTCAAGCCTGGAGCTCTAGCCACTGTACCACCTTGCTGCCCTGCCTGGTACACAGCAGGTGCCTAATAAATGTTTAATGACTGACTGAAACTACTGCCCCTTACCTTTCCACTTCAAGTCCCTTAGGGGAAAAGTCCAGAAGTACACCTCCTACGGCTTTTTCCAGAAGTCTTTGGGTCCTCCCAACATGTACAACAGTCTGAAGAGGTTATCTTTAAAACCAGTTATTTTCAGCACCAGGAATGCAAAACTGTGGTGGGTGGGTAAGGGAAAAGGGTAACACAAGCCAGAGGGACACAGGTGTCAGCTCCCGAGTCTTTAGGAACGAAGGACAGTGTTCCCAGACAAAGAATTCCATGTAAATGCATTTATGTGAGGCAAAACACACAAACCAATTCTGAATCCACTGGTTTTACGCTGGATGGCCCCACAACTCCAGGGGCTTCCCGTACGTATGCTGACCACAGCATCCCAGGTTAGCACTGGTATGATCAGGAAGCAGGCCCAGGCACCCCCTGACCCCCATAGCCACAGAGGGCAGCATTGAGCTCACATTCTCAACCCAGCTCCCAATGACGTTTGAGAGCAGAGTAAATAGAAGAGAGGGGTTGTGGCCCCAAGTGAGCGGAGATCAAGAGAGGAGTCCTGGTCTGAGAACACAGGGCATTAACCTGTGTTTAAGTCCTACCCCTGACACATCCTGGATGAGTGAGGAGGGGCAAATCATTGTGGGGAGGGGTAGCGCGGAGAACAGGGAATTGTCTCAGAAGGTAGGTCTGTTAGAGAACAGGTCCTGGCAGGATTTTCTGAATTTGGAGGTTCTCCTAAACCAATTGAAATTATAGGCCTGGACCCCCTCCCTCCCCAACACTATACACGTGTGTTAGTATATGCATGTGTGTATAGACATAGGTGTGTGCATACACGTCTGTGTGGGTCACACATATATACATATGCATATGTACATATAGTCACACAATGTAATCTATATGGAGCATATATACACACATATATAAACATGCACATCTACGATATATAGATACAGATATGTACCCATTCACATGTGTATAATCTAGGTGGAGCTCATGCACATATACTCTCTATACACAGACATGTATGTATAAAACACATACATACATGTATATACTTAGACATGCACACGTTCATCATCTATATGGAGTATATAAACATGTACTATACACATGTACATGTATGTGTCATACACACGGACTCACATATATAATCTGTGTAGGGTTCAAACCTATCCATTTTGGCCTCATTTTTATCATGTTCTAGTTCTAGCTGAGTTAGCAGCCTGAAGATTTTTACTATGCCAACTGAAAAGTCACCCATTATATAACAAAATAGTGGAGTCAAACCAAAAATGAAAAACAGTCCAAATTTAGAAAGACACTTCCCCTTCAGAATACGCCTACCCCGGCTCTGTTGCTACAATGTCAACAGAGAATGGGTATCAGAAACTGACGTGGTATGTCCCATGTCTTTATTACACAATTTAGAGAAGGCCAGTGCTGCACCATAACCTTGATTCCTTCCTTCAAGATTAAACTTTAGCACTGAATAAATTTTTTAAAAACCTCAAACTCAAAAGGTTAATTCAAAAACATTCACTTCTCTCCCCTCCCAGAGCTAACACGGTCTATTGATCTCCCTGCCTTGAGTCCAAAGGTTAACTTGGGATCCATGAACTTTTCAAAAAATACATTCTAAATGCATTTTCATAGAATTTATTTCCTTTTTAATCCCATTTATTTTACGTATTTAATTTATATATTTTTTTTGGTGAGGCAGTTGGGGTAAAGTGACTTGCCCAGGGTCACACAGCTAGTAAGTGTCAAGTATCTAAGGCCAGATTTGAATTCAGGTCTTCCTGAATCCAAGGTCAGTTGCTCTATCCACTGTGCCACCTCGCTGCCCCTATTTTTGTATTTTAAATCATTTTTCTGATAGCAGGCTTCACCAGACCACCAAAGGGGTCCAACAATACCAAAAAAGTAAAGGACACCCCCCCCCCCAAATCCAAAACCATCCTGCACTCTGCAGGCCAAATTAATTTCCCCAAACATGGGACGAGGTCACTCCTGCTCTGTCAGTGCCACATGTATCTGGGAATAAATATAAAATATGGTCACTCAAAGCCCTTTACAAGCTAGTCTCTTCTTACCTTTCCAGTATTCCTACATTCTCCTCCTGCTCCCTGTTGCAGGCACATGACCCTCCATTGCCCACCTACGCCCCTTTGCCCCGGCTGGCCCATAATTTTATACTTATAGCTTGTATGCACACAGTTGTTGACATGGGTGTCCCCCAATAGAATAGCAGGTTCTTGAGAGCCTTTGGGGGGGGGGGCTTTCTCCTATCCCCAGGCCTTAGCAAAGTGCCTTGCCGGACATATAGTAAGCATCTCAGTAAACGTAAGCTCATGGGCTGAGCCCCATCCTACCAGGAACCAGGATTCCGATTCTTTGCACTCCCTTCTGGCCCGAGCTCCTTGCGCCTCTTGTTTCAGAGATTCCTCGGGTCCTGACACTATCTGATCATCTCCCTAACTTTGGACTGGCTGATCCCCTGGATCGGATAAATGCTTGACTGACTCATTTATATTCACCCAGCAGGCATCTCTGGGCTCTTGATTCACCAGCTCACAAACATCTCCACATGCAGAAAAGATCTCAATTTATCCAACCCCTAATAGGCTGAGGTCGGCCCTGAGCATGATGCCGGGCACACAGTAGGTGCTTATTCATGAGTGACTGAGAAAGAACAGGTTTGTGAAATCACAAGGTAGTCACATTAATCACTGCTCTACAAAGAGCAGACTGAATGGCCAAGGGCTGTAAAATCACACATCTTATTAAATCAATATGCTTTAAGAACTCTGATCGATGCAATGACCGACCACTTCTTCAGAGGAACAATGATGAATCCCACTGCCCGCTACCTGGCAGGACTGGAGAGGCAGATTGAGATACTAATGCACTTTTGAATGTGGCCCAATGTATGGATCTGTTTTGCTGGAGAGTTTGCCTATTTGTTACAAGAGAGGGTGTTTTTTGTTTGGGGGATTTTTTTTGCGGGGCAATCAGGGTTAAGTGACTTGCCCAGGGTCACACTGCTAGTAAGTGTCAAGTATCTTGACACTGGATTTGAATTCAGGTCCGGTGCTTTATCCACTGCTCCACCTAACTGCCCCCTGTTAATAGTTCTTAAGGGGCTCAGAGGACCTAGGTTCAAATAATAATGCACTGTCCAGTGCCTATGTAAACAGATAAAGCACTTTAACTACCCCCTTTGGGTCTCAGCTTCCTTTACCTGTAAAATGAGGTGGTTGGACCAGATCAGAGGTGTCAACTTGGATGGAAACATGGGCCCCATCCTGACTTAGAAAACCTCATGATTATCGATCTCTTTATTTATTAATACATCGGCTCATTACCCTCAGAGAGGGACGACATGTAATTCTGGTTCGGGATGTGTCTGAAACCTCTGGAGGAGACTCTCATTTCTGTGATTCCAGGTGGAAAGAACATTGACGGGGGTGAGGGGGAACCAGAGTCCCAGTTCTTCCACTTAACTTGTCCTAGGTCAAGGCTTTGATCAAGTTGCCCCCTTCCTAGTTTTTTCTATTTCCTCCTCAGTAACGTGATGGCTGGTCCGAGATCCTTCCAGGCTATGAATGTTCTGATTCTGCTGCTGGAGGACAGGACAAAGGCCACGGTGAGACTAGTTTTGTAGGTGCCACTCCAAACATCTAGTGTCGGGGAAATGGGAAGATAACAGGCAGATGGCATGGGTACCCTCTTGTCTCTAATCCCCCAAGGGAGACCCACCTTCATAGAATGATTTTCCAGAAATCAGAAGAGGGAATGGGAAGAGGGAATAGGGAACCTCCAGGTGCTGACATTACTCCTAGGGATGAGACCTAGGAGCAAATCTGGCTTGACAAATTGTAGGAACACAAGATGGTGAGCTGGAAAAGTCCCTAGAAGTCAAGTCCTACGCTCTCATTTGAAAGATATGGAAACTTGGGCGCAGAGACAGGGTCCTAGCTCACACAGGAGAGCCTGGGTTCCTCGTCCTTCCGACTGCCAACACAAGGTTCTTCTCTGGTCCATGGAGTCACCCGACAGAAGGAGTTTTTGAAAGATTCTAAGTATAGCAGCCCACAGAGATTTTGGAGATTTTGTATTAGCCCTCTGAAGCCCAGCAGAGCACAGGTTTTTTGTATTTACAGCACATCACTGATTTAGGGGGACTGGAGATGTGATGGAGGGTAAAACCATCAAGGCCACACTCCCAGAGATGATGGCTACTGTCTCCCTCCCCTTTTACCTCCAGTAAGTACACAAGGTACACATGTGGTTGGCGGAAGGTCATGATGCCGCCTCTGCTGTTCTCATACAAGATTCATTTTGTTGAGTTATTTTTAGGCCCTGCTAAACAATCAAAATAAAGCCACTCCAAAGGCATACCTGAGATTCTTCACTTTTGGACTGGTCAAGCTCTAAGCTAAAAAGCAATTTGCTCCCTCATTCCCCCAACATGCGGACATTACTTATGTAGGGCACATTTACTAGGTAGGCAATTCTCTTAAGTCACAGAGATCACATCTGTGGGCAAAAGAAACGCCCTCTACTCCCTGAAAAAACCCTATGAATTTTATACTTTGGACAATAACAAAAGGAAGGGTTCGTGATAGAAAAACCCATTCCTGGAGCAGCTAGGTGGCGCAATGGATAGAGTACTGGCTCTTGATTCAGGAGGACCTGAGTTCAAATTTGACCTCAGACACTTGACACTTACTGGCTTTGTGACCCTGGGCAAGTCACTTAACTAACCCTCATTGCCCTGCCAAAAAACCCATTCCTGGGCGATGTGCCTAGATACCAAATGCATACCATGTGTAGAAAAAGCACATTTTTCATGGAACTATTTCAGTGCTGATAACTGTATTCCAGTTCGTTGATAAGTTAATAACTGGCTCCCTTTATAATCCAAAGTATTTTATTTTATGTATCCAAAACCATTATTCAGAGAAGGGGTCTAGGGGCAGCTAGGTGGTGCAGTGGATAAAGCACTGGCCCTGGATTCAGGAGGACCTGAGTTCAAATCCGACCTCAGATACTTAACACTTAACTAGCTGTGTGACCCTAGGCAAGTCACTTAACCCCAATTGCCTCACCAAAAAAACAAAACAAACAGAGAAGGGGTCTATCAGCTTCTCGGGACCTCCAAAGGGATCCAGGACCCCCCCAAAAGTGGAAGAACCCTAGGATTACAAGGTTACTTTTCTAAGCAGACCCTGCAGAGAACAAGGAGTGTACCAGAGTAAAAAAAATAAATCTCAATACCAAAATTCGATTGAATTTAAAAAACTGTGGATTTAGTATCCAGTGTCCTGAGCAAAACACTGCAAACCACAAGAATGCAAATACAAAGAAAGGCTTGGCCTCTAGGGGATCCCACTTCCTTAGGGCTTACAATTGTTGGGATTCAATCATTTTTCCCCCCAATCATTCAATTCTTCTGGGGTTTTCTAGTCTTAAGATCCTGGAGTGGTTTTTTGCCATTTCCTTCTCCAGCTCACTTTACAGATGAGGAAACTGAGGCAAACAGGGTGAAGTGACTTAGCCAGGATCACACAGCTAAGTGTCTCAAAGCCAGATTTGAATTCAGGAAGATGAGTCTTCCTGACTCCAATAGTTTGGGGCAAATACCACCCAAATCTTTCACTTTCCCAATCTACTCAAACCTTCCTTTATATCTGTACATGCTATTTGTCGTAAGTACATAGCCCGGGGCAGCTAGGTGGCGCAATGGATAGAGCACCGGCCCTGAAGTCGGGAGGACCTGAGTTTAAATGCGGCCTCAGACACTTAACACTTACTAGCTGTGTGACTCTGGGCAAGTCACTTAACCCCGATTGCCTCACCAAAAAAAAAAAAGTACATAGCTCTCTGGGGACAGGGGAGGTTTTTGTTTTGTATCCCCAAAGTCAAACATGCCTGGCCCATCAAAGGCATTTAATAAGGTCCTGTTAATTGATCTATGCATTTAACCCATCCGGGCAGGGCCCGAGTCAGGATACTACAAAATGACCATCTGTAACAAGGGTACCCAAAGCCCTCTGAAGCACACAGATACATGACCCAAGTCCGTGAAACTCAGCATTTCAGCCCTGAAATCTGCTGCCTCGACACTCTGAGCAGGCCAATATTCAATTTACCTTCCCCCCACCCCATCCTCTTCCTTTTAACTGTCCCCCCGGGCCTAGCCTTAGGAAACTTGACCAGCTGGCTGGCTCCTGTTGCCCTAATAAGGAGATTTCACTGGCAACAAATGGGGGGAATTGCCACGTTTGAAAGGCCCAATCAGGTGCTGCCCGGGCATGCAGGAAGAATACAGGAATTTGGTTCTCAAAGGCTGCAGCTGCTAGCAAGAGAGCTGGCAACTTGGGGTGTGTGTGTGTGGGGGGGGATCAGATTCCTACAGGAAAGGCTGCCCTTTTCCCCTTGCTTGCAAAGCCAAACTGTGCAAGGGCTTGTGGGGGCAAGCCTAGTAGCCCAGGGCGCAGCGGAAGGGAGGGGAGGGCAGAAACGCCTGCTCCCCTCCCCCCAGTAGCAGCAATGGCCACAGGCTAGAGCAGGACCGGGAAAACCAGAGAGGGCAGTTTCTGGATTTGGCTGAGCAGAGTGCTTGAGAGAGGCCAGGGTGCTTGAGAATGAAGAAAGTTCTGGAAAGACTTAAGGATTCTTAGAGAAAGATTTATTACAGGGTCGTGCCATAGCTGAAAACCTAAAGCTAGGGGGTGTTAATATGAATATATGGATCACCTGGATTTGATGGAGGTACCTTATTATCCAAGGAGTTTTATGAAACCTTGGATTAATAGGAGCAAAATGTCATTCAAGCAAACTCCAAACAGAATCCAGATGGCTAGCAGATAAAAGACCCTACCTAGTGACTTCTTTTCCCTCAGGATAGTAAGTCCCTATCTTATGGTAACATCTGGGTGACCTCATCCTTGCCAAACCCATTTTTGGAATCCTGTAGTCTTAGCATGGTGCTTCTGTATTCCCTCCATACTTGTTATAACTGAAATGGTTAAACTGCTTTTTGCTTCTAGGTTGATTTCTGTTTCATACTTTTGAAACTGACTACGCCCTGTAATCAGTGGCCTAAAACCTTATATACCCTCAGAAACGGGGAGTCCCCTGAACTTCTCTCTTAGGAGGGAAGTCCCCACATGATCATATATCGTGTTATCTTTCTTCTTGGGAAAATAAAATGTTAAATTGATAGATATGTTTTTCTGTCTGTCTCTGATTTGTAAGAGAAATTAAACATTATTTCTCTGATCTATTTGTAGGAGACAGGCAGATACAAAAGCTATATTTTAATATTCAGCAGGGGCAAGGGAGTCAGTGCTTGTCAACCCTGCTCTTGCCCAAAGTTGCTAGGGCAATGACAACTCCAAAGGGAATAATGGGAAGTATTTGTTCAGTAGCCCCCCAGCCCTTCCCAATGCATTACCTTTGCTGGAGAAGGGAAGGAGGCTAATGAATGGGTAGCTTCCATTCCTTTCTGCCTTAGATATTTTCCGGGGTGGGTATAATATTAATAAAGTCTCTCTCACACCCAGATGCTATCGTGAGTGGCAGTGAGGGAAATGAAGAGCCTCCTTTCCTACGTTTGGAGGAACAAAGAGAGCAGCACATAAACTCTTATTTTAGAGTTTTGCTTTGTTTTCTGGAAAATTCCAGATAGGAGGCAGGGGCAAGAGAAAAGAGAAATTGACCCTGTAGGGGTCAGATCCCAGGATTAAGTCCAAATTGTGTGAGCCCTGGGGGTCCTAGGCCAAAGGGGTGGCATCTTGGGGCCCCTCCAGTATGTCACCCATGACCTTTGCTTAGACGATGGTCCAGCAAAGGTGCCCAAGAAAGACCATGGGAAGGGAACCATGATGGAGCAGCATCATGGAAACCCACAAACTGTGGGGGTGCCCCATGGCACGATCCTGAGCCCCCTTCTCTACACCATCTCCCCTGATGATCTCAGCTGTTTCCATAGATTCAATGCTCATCTCTATGCAGATGTTACCCACATCTGCCTCTCAAACCCTAATCCCTCCATTCTCAAATCAACTGCCTTCTGGATATATCCAACAGCACTTCTAGAGGCATCTCAAAGTCAACGCGTCCAAAACACTCTTTGCCCCAAAGCTCTCTCATCTTCCAAACTTCCCTAGTCACATTCCCCACTCCCCCTTCAGAGCCTTGGTGCCGTCTTCAGTGCCATCCCCAACTCATTCCCCATTTCCAATCTGTCTGCCGGGGCCCCTCACTTCCCTCTATTCATACAACTACCACTTGGGTGCAGGGGCCTCATGACCTCATGGATGAACTATTACCTGCTAGCTGCTCTTCCAGCCTCAAGAGTCTCCCTACTCCAAGCCATCCTTCCCATAGCTGCCAAAGTTCTTTTCCTCCATTTGAAGTCTATGGCTCCCTACTACCTACCTCCTAACCTCCAGGATTAAATAGAAAAATCCTGTTTAATGTTTAAGATCCTTCACAACCAGCTCCCGGCCCCCTTCTTAAAGCTGCTCCACTCTGCCCTTCCCATACAATCCAGTGACTCTGGCCTCTGCAGCCCCAGCTGCAGGACAGATTCTTTCAAGTCTCTAATGCCACCTTCTACAACAGGTCTTTCTCACCAGCCTTCCTTCTTCTTTTTTTTTTTTTTTTAGTGAGGCAATTGGGGTTAAGTGACTTGCCCAGGGTAACACAGCTAGTTAAGTGTTAAGTGTCTGAGGCCGGATTTGAACTCAGGTACTCCTGACTCCAGGGCCGGTGCTCCATCCACTGCACCATCTAGCTGCCCCCAGCCTTCCTTCTTAATTACCTGCCATTTAAACCGTATATAACGGGAACTTTAGAAAGACTGGATCTTAGGGGACAGGGGCTATGGTTTGTTTTGGTTTTGTTTTTCTGCCATTTGTAACCGGAGTTAAGCTTAGGACAGTGCCAAGGTCCAAACTAAGCATTTCTTAAATGCTTGCTGATCGAGGAGAGATTGGTACATATACAGTTATCCCTTCCATATCACGACTCTCCCCTCAGCAGTGTCCATATATCAAGGGTGGGCATAAGAAATTAAATGGGAATTTTGGAGGAGTTTTTCCAGAAGCCACAGACACCACAGAAAAAAGCGATTAGAAACTCAGAAATGCATAAAATATATGTACAGTATTGTATGCTATCAACATAACTTCTCTTATAATACCATAATAATTCAGACTTTTCTGGTAAGAAGGGAGGGTCAGAACGTTTTATGTGGACTTTCCTGATCTCAGCCCGGAGATGTGCACAATTTTTGCCCTGTGTGTACAACAAAATCCAACTTTACTCCTGACAACAGCAGTCCTCAAACTTTATGGTCTAAGGACCCCCTTTATATACTTAAAACTCCCCCCACGAGCTTGTTTATGTGGTTTATGTCTATGGACATTTACTCTATTAGAAATGACAATGTTTTATTATAAAAAGTTTTGGGGGCAGCTAGGTGGTGCAGTGGATAAAGCACTGGCCCTGGATTCAGGAGGACCTGAGTTCAAATCCGACCTCAGACACTTGACACTTACTAGCTGTGTGACCCTGGGCAAGTCACTTAACCCCCATTGTCCCACCAAAAAAAAAAAAAAGTTTTGACCTGGATTAGCCGCCTCACGGCCTTGCAGCAAAGCCCCAGATGTGTACCCTCCACTCCAGCATCCGCCAAAGCTGTCCTTTTTTGTAGGCCTCTCCCTTCCTCCCTGGACCTGCGAGGCCTGGGCTAGCCAGAATAGAACAGTAAGATGGTTATGGGTCATCCTATCAGGCACCTGCAATGACCTCTGAGACACTGCACAATGCCAAGGGAGCTCACCCCAGTGACTTAGCAGTACAGAGGTTAGCTTCCATTGAATAATAGCCATTCATGAATAATCAGGCATCGAGGTGGCTCGGTGGCTAGGGTGAAGGATGGGGCTGAGTTCAAAGTCAGCCTCAGACACTCACTAGCTGTGTGACCCTGGGCAAGTCAGTTAACCTCTGTTTATCTGAAGCCACTGGAGAAGGGAATGGTTAAGTAGTCCAGTATCTTTGCCAAGAAAACCCTGTGGACGATATGGTCTGTGGGGTCATGAAGACTTGGCCATGACTCAACAAATTCAGTAATTATTAAGTACGGGCACTGCTGGGTGCTAGGATTCCAACGCAGAAAACACATAGTCTGTCCCTCCAGGAGTTTACAATCCAATGGGGAGATGAAACATGAGATAAAACAGTGTAAGCATGAGCAGAGGTAACCTGAGGTGAGGGAGGAGGGAGAGGGGTGAGGGAGAAGAGGAGGAGGAGGGAGGAAGGGAAAGAGAGTAGGAGAGAGAGAAAGAAGGAAGACAGAGAGGGAGAGAAGGGAGAGTCAGAGAAAGATAAGAGAGGGAGAGAGAGACTAACTTTTCTGGGGTCGGGGAAGGCTGTTTAATGGTACTTGTGGTTTAAGACAAGACTTGAGAGAAGAGGAGACGAAGGGGGACAGCCTGTGTGTGAACAGAGGGGGGTAGGAAGTGTAAGACAGTGGCACGTCTGGTTCCGATGAAAAGGGAGTAATGGAAATATCGCCGGGAAGGGAGGGAGGCAGATTGCAGAAGCCCTCAAACACCGAGCGCAGGAATCTGTTTCAGTCTTAGGGACCCTTTCCTTGTTTAGCTTATTAGATCAGTCTGTTTGGCAAGCTGGGGCGCTCTTGGAACTCCCACGGTACTAACTGTACTACGCACTTGGCACATGCCACTGGTATTATGACATACACAAAGATCAAACTGTGCTTGTCTGATGAGGCTCAATCTTGGGGGCTTCCTGTAAGCTCACCTCTCTCTGGGTTATGCCGCACCCCTAGGGTGTCTTCTGGGGGGGGGGGGCATCCAAGGTCTGTTCTGCGCTCCCATGTCAGCACCCAGTTTAGCAAAACAATGAATTTATTATTTCGCATGGCAGAAAATGCCCAAAGCAAAGTGCTTTGCCCTTGAGTTTTCGGGTTAGCAGTCCGAGTCTCAGCTGTCTTTGTATATCCGTGCCCCTGCCCACAACATGCTTCTAACAAGTGTCTGTCGAATTGGGAGCTTTCAGTTGGCAGTGGGGAGACTTGGGAATCTCTTTTTAAATTTCTCTGCAAGCAAATGTGGACGTGTGACCTGTGATTTCACTGAGAAGGAATCTTCCGATGAGGAGACTGCCAGCTGAGAAGTCGGAGTAGGGCCCGGGGTCTGTATGCGAGTCCGCGGTGGGTGGGGCTGGAAGCCGGGTCCCCCACACCGCCCCCAGCGCACCGCACTGCCTGCTCGGGAGGCCCACGGGTCCCTGTCTGTGCCCGGCTTCCAGGGCAGCGCTCAAGCCCACTAGGCCCCACTGGCGGCCCGTGGGCCGGCTCGGGAACCGAGCCCAGGGGCAATCTCAGCCTTCAGGAGGTCGCCGGGGGGGGGGGGGGCGTCTTAATCACCTTCCGCTGTTGAGCGGCTTTTCAATGGGGGATGAACGCATGCCCCTATTTTTAGGAAAGAACTTTAATCCGGACGGACACAAGGAAACCGGGCAGGAGGGATGACTTTGGAGGAAAGCAAACTTGGGTGCGGGAGGGAGGGCGGTAGAGATGCCAGGCGGGGAGCCCCGCCTGGGTGGGGGGGCCTCCCGCGGAGGGGCGGGTGGGCTGCTCCCGGCTCCACCCCCCGGGAAGGGAGGCACTAAGCCGGGACAGCCCGCCTTTCGTGCTGGCTCATGGACACCTGGGGGGGGGGCGTGTATCGGGGACGGGGAGGCTCCAGCCCCACCTAGGAAGGGGTGCTGGGGGAGTGGTCTGGAGGAGGGTGGCCCCAGCTCCGGCTCAGCGCGGGGACGTGTCCCCAGTCCTCATCTTAGGAAGGGGCGCCGAACGTTGGGGGCGGGGGTTCGGCCTCGTCCGGCCCAAGTGCAGGCGGGGGACTAGAGGGTGCACCCCAAAGGGCGGCGGCGGCACGTGGGGGAGCGGCGCGAGACGAGGGAAGATGACCCCCCCTCCCCCCGTCCCCTCCCGTCCCATACTCACGGGGCTTGGAGCCGCCGGGCGCCGGGGAGCTCAGCAGCAGGAAGGGCAGGGGCGAGCCCGGGGACGGCGGCGTCCTCCAGCCCCGTGGCGGGGGCTGTGGATGCAGGGGCGGCTGGTGGGGGGGCCGCGCCCCCGGGCCCGCGCCGCCATCGCCCGGGTACAACAGGAAGAAGGGCGCGGGCTCGGGCGAGCCGGGCTCGGGGCTGCTGCCGGCCGGGGACTGCTGTGGCTCCCCAGCGCCCTCGGCCGCCGCCTGAGCAGGAGCAGGAGCAGGAGCTGGAGGCTCAGCCATCGCGGCCGCCCTGAGCGCCGGCCCACCCCGACCAGCCCAGCCCAGCCCAGCCCAGCCCCGGGCGAGCGAGCAAGCGAGCCACGGAGCGAGCGGCCCGGCCTCCCCCACCGGGGGGCGGGGCGGGGCGGGGGAAAGAGGCGGGGGGAAGGGAAGGGGGGAAAAGAAGGGGAAGGCGAGGAGGGGAGGGGAAGGGGGGAAAAGGAGCGGGGAGGAGAGGAGGGGAAAAAGGAGGGGGAGAAGAGGCAAGGGGAAAGGGGAGAGGGGGAAAAGGAGAGGGGAGGAGAGGAATGGGGGATGGGAGGAGGGGGAGGAGGGGGAGGAGGGGGAGGAGGGGGAGGAGGGGGAAGAGGGGGAAGAGGGGGAGGAGAGAGGAGGAAAGGGGGGGAAAAGGAGGGAGGAGCTACTACTCCTACCCCGCCCAGAGGCTTCTCCGCCCCCGAGGCCTGGCCCCGCCCGCCCGGAGTAATGGGGGAAGGAGGGAGGGGACCCCCTCCCGAGAGAGCTGACTTGGACCTGCAGCAATCCAGCTGTTCTCACCCCTCCTCCTGTTGCCCCCTTTTCTTCTACCCTACCCTCTCCCCCCTTGCCCTTCTATCCCCTCCTTTCCTCCCTTCGAGCTCCTCCCCTCCCTTTCTCTAGAAGAAATACGCCCCGCCCCCCACGTGGGGTGGGGTCTCCTTCCTCCCTCTTTGCCTCGAAGTCCCCCGACTCCAGGTTTAGGAAAGCCTGCGTCCCACTCTTTATAACACCCACCTTTGGGCTTTACACCTAATCTAATAATTCCTTCTGCTTGAAGGAGCGGGAAGGGCAGGTCCTTGATTTAGGCCACGCGAAAACCTCCCCCCAGTGGGGTTTCGTTTTTAGTGAACACCCTTCACCTGGGGATTGGGAAGTCCGTCCTTCTGCAAGGTAAAGGTGGTGTCCTCCCGTCCCCCGCTTTTGTTCTGGGATGTCATGTGCTCGGCCTGGGCTCTGGCCATTGTTCTCCCCCAGGTGGGGGTGTATACTACCCTGGTCAGTTACGTTACAAGTAATTGATTTATTTTCAAGTCAGCTGGCATTTATTAAGCGCTGTGGATGCGCGAGTCTCTGTGCTAAACTCTGGGAGTTGGGGGGAGAAAGGCAAAAACAGGATTTAAATATTTGTATCATTGTTTACTGACACGTGATGCCACGTTATTAATCCAGGCTTTGCCTCAAATAGTATCCCTCTGAAGATCTCATCTTTTGCCAGTTACTCGGGCTTTAAACGTGCCTGACTTTTTTTTTGGGGGGGGGCGCTGTGGGGAGGAAGAGGGATTCTGTCCAAGATAAAAGATGTCAGTTCGGAATAGTGGAAAAAAACGCTATCAATCACGTTGGCTACAACCTCCCCACTCTCGGGTGCTTTCCTTTAAAATGCTTTTTATATTGTTGCAGCCTCAAAGTGGAGGGAGGCAGTATAGCCTTCTCTGGAGAATGAATACAAAATGTCCAAATACACTTCCTGTTTCAAAGACAACCAGATCACCCAGACTTCTCTCAAATCTATAAGCAATGATGATTAATCGTTGCAGGTGGTGTTCTGCTGATGATGCCCAATGTCCTGATGACCCAGGGCAGTGGAATCCACCGAAGGATTGAAAGGAAGCCTGATGTAGAGGGAGTGCAGAAGAGCGGAGTTCAATTACTAAGTCAGACCTTGGCCGGCTGTGTAACCCTGGACAAGTCACTTGACCACCCTGCCTCAGCTTCTTCATTTGTAAAATAAAGAGATTGGACTCGATGACCCTTCCTGTCCTAAAGTCTAGAATTAATAATCCATGACCGGATCCTGACCAAATATATAGCTTTCAAAAACTCTTCATGGGGGCAGCTAGATGGCGCAGTGGATAGAGCACCGGCCCTGGATTCAGGAGTACCTGAGTTCAAATTCGGCCACAGACACTTAACACTTACTAGCTGTGTGACCCTGGGCAAGTCACTTAACCCCAATTGCCCCGCAAAAAACAAACAAACAAACAAAAAAACCCCAAAAAAACCTCTTCATGACCTGAAGGCTCCCTTCCTGCCTCATGCCTTACTCTCCTCCGAGGAAGCTTAAGGGTAGTGGCTCTGGCCTCCCCACTAGTCTTCAGGAACTATTTGCCAAAGATTTCTTCGATAAAAAGCCAGATATCCAAGATATATAGGGAATTGATAGAACTATATGAGAATAAAGACACGCCCTCCATCTCCATCTGTTGCTCATTAGGGTGTTTTTTGTTTTGTTTTGTTTTGTTTTGTTTTTTCCTGAGAAACTGAAGAAGACAGGGAAAATAAAAATGGAAAAATATCTTCCTATAAAGTTATTTTCCCTTTATCTTGGCAAAATTTTGGGGAATAAACTTTAAATTACCATTTTGAGAGAAACTGATGTGGCACTGTATTTTCAGACAAAAAAATTCATGTTATAGACAAATTTTGAGGCACAGATGAGCTGGATATAGCAGATTATTATTACATTATTACATATATAATATATGTAATGTAAAATTATAACATACATTATAATTTATGATATAATATACATAAACAGGAAAGCTGATTATTAAATTTTCAGTGTAGATGCCTCAAAAATCAGTAGATGGCTATAAATCAACCAGTTTTATTGACAATAAACTTTTTTTTTATTTAATGGTAAGCCCTCTTTATAGATTTTAAGCTCCTTGAGGGCAGGGACTGTCTTTTACCCCTTTTTGTATCCCTAGCACTTAGCCCACTGCCAGGCACATAGTAATTGTTTAATAAATGTTGATGGGTTGGTTGATTATCTCCACTTAAGAAAGTGAAGAGAAAATTTTAATGGTGCAGTTTAAATTTAGAACTATGTTCTAAGAAAGAGCTGGTTGTTAATTAGCAGTATACCACTAGTTTGAAGTAACATATTTTGCACAATCAAAATATTGTAAATAACTATCCATGTCTTTGTTTATTGCTAATTGTAGATATCAGTTGGCCACTACCCCCTGCCTCTATTATCTCATTCTGGGACCTCACTTCACCAGCCTACCCCTGATGGCAGACCTGGGACTCCTTACAAGGGAAAGCTGCTATAAATCTCAAGTTCTAGGAATAAATCTGATAGGTAGATGCTCATACTGCTGCAGTTCCTGAGCCCCTATCAGTGTGTTGTTCATCAACAAATCAGCCTGATAACTCATTCAACTCTTTTTAAAAATTGTTTTCTCTGCATTTGACAATTTTAGCCAAAAAAAGAAAACAATATACAAAGCAGAACAGAAAGATGTTTGTGTACAAAACCACATATCTCTGTAACAGGTAATTTGTTTTTTGAAAAGTATATGATAGGAGCAGCTAGGTGGTGCAATGGATAGAGCACCGGCCCTGGATTCAGGAGGACCTGAGTTCAAATCCAGCCTCAGACACTTGACACTTACTGGTTGTGTGACCCTGGGCAAGTCACTTAACCCCCATTGCCTCAAAAACTTTTTTAAAAAGAAAAAAAGAAAAGTATATGATACATTTAAGATGTTACTTTCAAAACTATTCTACTTGTATGTGATTCTTTTTGAACTTCCTTCTGTTCTCTCTTGTGCATATTCTTTTTAGTAATTTAATTATCCTTTTTTTGGTCAATGTTATTACCAGCTCTCTTCCCTTCACTTTACTCCCCTTCCCATTTGAAAAAAAAAGAAAATAAAACCCAAGCAATAAGTACATTGGTCTTGCCCTACATGTATATCTCATTCTGCAACTTACATCCTCTGTCACCTTTCTGCCATGAAGTAGGTAGCAGGTGGAAATTAAGTTTAGAACATCTGGAGAGAAGTGGGGTCATGAAGAGTCAGACAGAGATCATTTTATAGATGAGGAAACTGAGGCAAACAGGGTGAGGCGACTTGCCCAGGGTCACACAGCTATTAAGAGTCTGAGGTCAGATTTGAATTCAGTTCCTTCGGACGCCAGATCCAGCACTAACCACTGGGCAGCCTAGTTCCCTACCTTTGCAGAGAAGTGTCAGGAAGGTTGTGTTCTGTAGCAATTCTTTGGGGCCATTTGACAGCATTCAGGCAGGCAGGCAGTATTTATGAAGTGCCTAAGCACAATTTTGATTGTTTGTTCTTTCCATTTACATTGTTTTAGTTATTGTATATGTTTTCCTGGGTCTCTTCTATAAGAAAAGTAATCATGACATTCACTTACCATAATTTGTATAGCCATTTCCCAATCAATGGGCATCTATTTTGTTTCCAGTTCTTTGCTACTATAAACAGTGTTGCTATAAATACTTTGAAATGTGTTCTTTTCTTTTTGTTTCTTTTCTTCTTTTTTTTTTCCTGTCTTTTGCCTAACAGTTCAATCTCAGAATCCAAGGGACATTTTAGTCACTTAATAGAATTCCAAACTGCTTTTCAGAATGGCTGGACCGATTCATAGTTCCACCATCAGTGCATAAATATGCCCATCTTTCTACAATGCCTCCGTCAATGACTATTCTCATCTTTTCTCATCTTTGCCAATTTACCAGATGTGAGGTGACACCTTAGAGTTATTTGCTGAGTATTTCCCTTATAAATAGTGAGTTGGAGTATTTTTTTTTGTGGCAATGGGGGTTAAGTGACTTGCCCAGGGTCACACAGCTAGTAAGTGTCAAGTGTCTGAGGCCGGATTTGAACTCCGGTCCTCCTGACTCCAGGGATGGTGCTCTATCCACTTGGCGTATTCTTGAATGTGGTTATGAATAGTTTACAATTTTTTTGAGAAGTTTGTTCCTTTTCTGTCACCAGTTATCTACTGGGGACTGGCTTTTGGCCTCATTTCTACTGGTCACCTATCTTAGATATCACATATGTTTAACACAAAGATATTTTCCCAGTCAACACTTTCCCTTATCTTTGTCCTGCAAAAAGCATTTCAGTTCTGGGTAATTGTAATTAACTATTTTATCTTCTATGCTTGCCTCTATCCCTTGTTTGGTTAAGAATTCGCCCCCTCATCAGCACTGACAACGTTCTGAAGCACCTGAAATTTTTACAGTTAGGAGAACAGAGGTTAAATGAACTGGACAGGGTTATAAAATCAGAGTGAGACAGTAGTGAGAACATGCTTCTTCCTAAGTGAAACTTGAGCTAAGCAAAAGCTGCTTCATGAGTGAAATAAGGACTCGAAGCAGAATGTTGGGGAAAGCTTCAACAACCCTACCTAAGGAATTCTATTCTTTTCTCTACACATACTCTTTCCCAAGGAATTTACATAGAAACTCTATAAGGAGAGGTAAATATATAACCTGAGTTAACTACTTCTTTTTTTTTTTTTTTTTGGCGAGGCAATGGGGGTTAAGTGACTTGCCCAGGGTCACACAGCTAGTAAGTGTCAAGTTTCTGAGGCCAGATTTGAACTCAGGTACTCCTGAATCCACAGCCGGTGCTCTATCCACTGTGCCACCTAGCTGACCCCAGCTAACTACTTCTTACCAGAGAAAATGATTAGTCAGGGTGCAGATGGGTATATAGACATTAGTTTACTATAGTGTTTGAAAGTATGTTGGTTTTGGGGGCAGCTAGGTGGTGGAGTAGATAATGCACTGGCCCTGGCTTCAGGAGGACATGAGTTCAAATCTGGCCTCAGACACTTGACACTAGCTGTGTGACCCTGGGTAAATCACTTAATCCTGCATTGCCCTGCCCCCCCCAGGTGTATTGGTTTCTTCAAACTTCAAAAAGGAGTTGTTTGTATGTATCCATCCATTTATCTATACTTTGTCATTAAGTGGAAGTGTGATGAGGCAAGAAAGTCAGTCGGATTTGGATTTTAAGATCCAAAGGCAAAGATGTCACTAAACTATTTCTTTAAAAGATGTATTGAGGGGGCAGCTAGGTGGTGCAGTAGATAAAGCACTGGCACTGGATTCGGGAAGACCTGAGTTCAAATTCGGCCTCAGACATTTGACACTTACTAGCTGGGTGACCCTGGGCAAGTCACTTAACCCCCATTGCCCCACCAAAAAAACCCCAAAACAAACAAACCAGTGAATAACAGCTCTTCTCAGCAATACAATGATCTAAAACAATTCCAAAGGACTCATGATGAAAAATGCTCTCCACCTCCAGAGAAAGAACTGATGGAATCTGAATGCAGATTGAAGCAGACTGGGTTTTTTTTTTCCTTGTATTTTTTGTCTGTGTTTTCTTTTACAATATGACTAATAAAGAAATATGTTAACCTTTATCAAACTGCTTACCTTCTCAATGATAGGGGAGGGGAAGGAGGGTGGGAGAGCATTTGAAACTCAAAATTGTAAGAAAGGTAAAAAATAATTTTTACATGTAATTGGGAAAAATTTTAGAATTAAAAATGTAAATGTAATTGGGAAATATTTGACAAAATAAAAATAAAGAGAAGAAAAGAAAACAAATTCAACTGCTTTTTATGTTGGAGGAAGCAAAAACTTTGAAAAGAAATGTGTTATTTCTTTTTGAAATTGAATTGATAATTATCCTCTCCATGCTGCTTTTACTGAAAGAATGTAATGGACTATAATTAAAAACAAAACTAATTGCTCCAATTTTAATAGCTAACATTTTATTCTAGAGTGTTCTGCAGTTCCATCTGGGTATATGCTTTTGTTTTGTTTTGAGGGGCAATGAGGGTTAAGTGACTTGTCCAGGGTTACACAACTAAATCAGTGTCAAGTGTCTGAGGCTGGATTTGAACTCAGGTCCTTCTAATCCAGGGCAGGTGCTCTATCCACTGCACAACCTAGTTGCCCCTATGTTTTTGGTACTGTCAACAAGACACCTGCTTTTCTGAGACCCTATGGGAAAAGTAGGGATGGATATTTGGAGATATTTTAGTCAGCACTAGGGAGGATGAGGAATTTCATGTTCTTTTTTTTTTGCAGGGCAATGAGGGTTAAGTGACTTGTCCAGGGTCACACAACTAATCAGTGTCAAGTGTCTGAGGCTGGATTTGAACTCAGGTCCTCCTGAATCCAGGGCTGGTACTTTATCCACTGCTCCACCTATCTGCCCTCGGCTCATGTTCTTTCATCAAAAGTCCCTCAATGAGGGGGGCAGCTAGGTGGCGCAGTGGATAGAGTACCGGCCCTGGATTCAGATGGACCTGAGTTCAAATCCGGCCTCAGACACTTAACACTTACTAGCTGTTTGACCCTGGGCAAGTCACTTAACCCCAATTGCCTCACCAAAAAAAAAAAAAGTACCTCAATGAGACGATGAGAAGAATATCAGACTAGAATTTCTGATCCACCTACCCCTACAAAGTAATTAGTCCTGTAATTTTAACTAAAAATTTTAAGTTGTCTGGCACCACTATTCTCCCAGTCATTCAGGCTAAAAAACTCGGGCATCCTTGACTCTGATTTCTCCTTGACACCTCATCTTATCAGTTTCCAAGTTTTGTTTATTCCTACCTCCATGATAAAAATGTTTAAATTTCTCTATTTACGCATAATATGTTGTCCCTTTCATATATGAAGAATTCAGTTGCTCAAAGGGGAAGAAAAAGAACTTTTGTGTAAGTAAAAGTTATCAAATCCACTTGGGAAGGAACATAATCTCTCAGATAAAATGTAAAAGACAGGCATAGACTGAGGGGCAACATACAGAGAACTGACCCTGTAATGACTGGAATGACGCCACCTGCTGGAGACTTACTGTAGAAAAGTTCCGCCATGAAAGGAAGGTCTTTGAGGGCAAGAACATGTGTCTTTTCTTTGGCGTGAGGAAGTGACGTTTGCTAGTGGGAGGAAGAAGGAAGAGCTGGGCTCTCTGACTCACGCTCTTTCCTTTGGACTCTGGTGGAGAGCTGAGCTAGAAATGTGCTCTCCCTTTAATAGATAGATGAATGTAGGCCTTTCTCTCTCTTTACCAAATTCTTATTCTCCTTAATAAATGCTTAAAAGTCTAACTCTTGCTAAAGCTTTTAATTTATTGGTGACCACTCATTAGATATTTTAGACAGTTTAGCTAGAATTTTAGCCCTTAATACTCTCAGAAGAATGTATCAAAAGGACTTTTTTTGAAGGAAGAGATGCCTGGGGTAACAATGGCTGGGGGGGACTGTGGTTCTTCAGCTCATTCCCACGTGACTACTTTTAGAGTTGTAAAGGTTATAACTGACAAAGTTATAAATCAAACAACTATTTGGAGACTATGGGAAGAGTCAACTGAGTTTCATAACTTACTGAAAGGCAGATTTAAACATTTTTACCTCATTTTGCCTAACAATGGGTCACTGACCATCAGGAGGCTCTGATCTAAGGCATTGGTGTACCAAAAAATCCAGCTTGGGAGAAGGCTATGGGGAAAATGAGCAGGAAAATATAAGACAATAACACAAGATAAATACAAGACACAAAGGTAGCTGGAAGCCTACCAATCAGGAGAGAAACACTGTTTTGTTGATTGGCTGATGAAAGGCTGGAAGCTCACTGGAAGAGAGCTGAATTCTAGAGGTGTTTGAATTCATTACAATATAGTCCCATTTACAGCAAGAGAGAGGGGACCCTCTAAAAGGAGTCTGAATGCTTTGCCCTTTCTGGTTTGAGAAAGAGAAACAGAAGGGGGAAAACACTATGTCTACTTTGCTATAAGAAGAGGCTTGGAACTCAAAAGCACAATCCTGTTGAGGGAAAAGCTGAATGAACTTGTCTGCATTGCCCAGAGAGCCAACCAGAGGACTTAAGAGCTGACTGGAGAAAGCTGAATCCCACACTATTTACAGATCAAAGGAGTTTGGCAGTTCTCTGGATTAAGGAAACAGCTTGTCACTGAAAGGACAAAAATCCCAAACCCAAAACACCTTGCTTTTTTATTTTTTAGTGAGGCAATTGGGGTTAAGTGACTTGCCCAGGGTCACACAGCTAGTAAGTGTTAAGTGTCTGAGGCCAGATTTGAACTCAGGTACTCCTGACTCCAGGGCCGGTGCTCTATCTACTGTGCCACCTAGCTGCCACAACACATTATTTTTTTAAGAGTGGTTATGAGAGGAAATGTTAAAATTTTGTTTTTACATATATTTTGGAAAATAAAATTCTATTCAGAATAAAAAAAAATGAGTGGTTATGAACAAAAAGAGCCCCTCACCGTTCCATTGGCTTGAGAGCAGAGAGGTTTTGTGTAGCCAGAGAGTGGTGAGGATCAGAAGTTGAGTAGATTAGGAGAGAATCATCTTTCTGTGGCTAGATTGTTACTGAAGGGACTAAGGACATCAAGGCCTGCAGTCTGGAATTACAAGTTGCCCCAAACACTTTTTTCTCCACTCACAGTGTCTCCCTGCTAGGTAAATATAATGCCTTTATCTCCACGATTGTGGCCCAGGTTTATGGGTGGACTATGATGTTCTAAATATTCCTGAATTTGAGTAGAAAATATAATAAAAAAGGAAAATATTGGATGTTGGAGGAGATGTGGGAAGTGGTAAACAGATGGATCCAACCATTCTGGAGAACAATTTGGAACTGTGCCCAAAGGGCCATAAAACCGTGCATACCTTTGGTTCAGCAATCCCACTGCTAGGTTTATATCCCAAAGACATCCCCAGAAAGAGAAAAGGACCTCTCTGTACAAAAATATTTCTAGCAGCTATTTTTGTGGTGGCTAAAAATTGGAAATCAAAGGTATGCCCGTCAACTGGGGAATGGCTAAACAAGCTGTGGTATATGAATGGTGATGGAAGATGTACTATAAGAAATGACAAGCAGGATTTCATAAAGAACTGGTAAGACTCGTATGAACTGATGTATAGTGAAATGAACAGAACCAGGAGAACATCATGCACGGTGTCATCAATATTGTTCAATGAAGAACTATGAAGGACTTAACTATTCTCAGCAATACAATGATCCAAGACAATCCCAAAGGACTGATGACGAAACATACTATCCACCTCCTAAGAAAGAACTGAGATTGACTGAACACAGACTGAAGCAGGCTATTTTTCACTTTCTTTCATTTTTTTCTTTTATTCAAATTTTCTTATACAAAATGACTAACAGGGTAATGTTTTAATAACTGCATATGTATAACCTATATCTGATTACCTACCACCTCAGGGAGGGGGCAGGGACACGGGAAGGAAGGAGGGATAGAATTTGGAACTCAAAACTTTAAATAAAAAATGCTTATTTTAAAAAAATATTCCTGAATTTGACTTATGCTGAGTAGCTGTTAGTTTATGGTAATTCTTGCTTTTGCTTCCTTCCTCTCCAGGCTACACCAGGACTTTCTCAGACCTTGTGGTCTTCTCCTCTGATGGGATGGCTCCTTCCAGTACCTCCCGTTAAGGAGGTCTGCCTCCAGGTTAGTATCTCCTTCTTCTCCAGGTTGACTTCCTTAACACTGGGCTGGATATCTTTGTTCTCCTCCCCTCCCCTCAATCTAGCTTCCTTTTATTTGTTTTTTTGTTTGTTTGTGTTTTTTTTTTTGCGGGGCAATGGGGGTTAAAGTGACTTGCCCAAGGTCACACAGCTAGTAAGCGTCAAGGGTCTGAGGCCGGATTTGAACTCAGGAACTCCTGAATCCAGGGACGGTGCTTTATCCACTGCGCCACCTAGCCGCCCTGGCTTCCTTTTATATGTAGTCTTCCTCCATTAGAATATAAGCTGTTTGAGGCCAGATACTATCTTGTGTTTTTTTTTTTTCCTTCTACTCCCAGGACCCAAGGCATCCTGCTTGGTACATAGTAAGCACTTAATAAATGCCAATAGTTGACTTATAGTCAAGTAAATGCTCGAGAGTCAAGGGCGTCATGATGTTGTGCATAGTGCCTAGCACATAGGTGCTTACTGAAATATTATGTAAATGAGAAACACATAGAAGCTATACTAGTGAATGTTCTTCAGTCATTTCAGTTGCATTTGACTCTTTGTGACCCCACTTGGAGTTTTCTTTTGTTTTGGTGAGGCAATTGGGGTTAAGTGACTTGCCCAAGGTCACACAGCTAGTTAAGTGTCAAGTGTCTGAGGCCAGATTTGAACTCAGGTCCTCCTAAATCCAGGGCCAGTACTCTATCCACTGCGCCACCTAGCTGCCCTGGAGTTTTCTTGACAAAGATACTGGAGTGGTCAGCCATTTCCACCTTCAGCAAATTTTATAGATGAAGAAATGGAGGCCAACAGGCCTCCTTGCCCAGAATCACACAGCTAGTATGTGCCTGAGACCACATTTGAACTCAGGTCTTCTTGACTCCAGGTCTGCTGATCTATTCACTGAGCCACCTAGCTGTTATCGCTAACATTTTCTCAGAATTTTAGTCAGTGATATGGTGGCTATTCCTCTCTGGGAACCCTAGGCATGTGGGCATAAGGGAAGCTTGTGTTGGGCAAACCAGCCGAGAAAATAAGTGAGGATGATAATTATGAGGATGGCCGTGCCTCAAGCAGATGCTGTACTATGAATACTTATTTCAGAACATAAGCTTCCTATGTGTTCTATAGATTTTTTCTTGGATTTTTAATTAGGGAAGCAGGATAGTAGAGTAGAAAGAGCATCGAACTTGGAATTAAAAGACCGGGGTTCAAACCCAACTTTTCTACCACTTAATAGGTATTTGAGGCTTTTCATTTCTCAAAATCTTATAAATTCAGGATATCAGAGCTGGAAGAAGTTTTGAAAGTCAACTTGTCCAACTCCTTTATTTTACAAATTAAGAAATTTAGTCTGAAATAGAACCTTTAGATGACCTATTCAAATTCACATAGATAGTTTAGTGGTATGGATCCAAACCAAGAACTATGACTCAATCAATCAATTCATTGATAAACATTTATTGAGTATTCGCAAAGTACTAAGACACTAAGATAGGATGTGTAGATAGAAATGAAAGCAACATCACTCCCCACCTCAGCGAGTTCATGTTCTTATGCTGTTTCTTCATTTGAAAAAAGAGAAGACGGGGATAATTAAACCTTGCAAGATTCTAAGGAGTGTGATTTGCCACATTCATGGAAAACTGCTGCACAAAATACAAGTTCATAAAAGCAGTGAAAGCAAAATATGTGAAATTGAATAGAGAAGGGTCATCTCTGGAATAGAATGAGAGAAAACTGGGATGAGGTAGGACACTTCAAAAGTGTGTGTGTGTGTGTTTATCTTTTTGTTTTGTTTTTGTGGGGCAAAGAGGGTTAAGTGACTTGCCCAGGGTCACTCAGCTAATAAGTGTCAAGTGTCTGAGGCCAGATTTGAACTCAGGTCCTCCTGAATCCAGGGCTGGTGCTTTATCCACTGCACCACCTAGCTGCCCCCAAGTGTGTGTTTTAATAAGAAGGTTTAAGGGCAGAAGAAGGGTATTCCAGGCATGGGGAACAGACTGAACAAAGGCAGGAAATTGTGAAGGTGTTTGGTAGAGAAGGGATAGCAATTATTCTAATTTGGTAGGAATGTAGTAAATGTAGGAGTACAGAATTAAGTCAGGAAATGTCAGGCAATACCAGATTTGGGGGGGGGGGGAGGGAGATCTTAAGTGCTCAGAAAAGGGATCTACAAATTGACTCATTGGGTGACAAGTGACTTAACCAGATCTCTACTTAAGGGAGGGAGATTAGTTTGTTAGTCTCATGAAGGATGACTTGGATAGGAAGGAGAGGAGGTGGGAAGATCTATTGGGTGGGTACTGCAGTAACAGGGTGATGACAGAGGAAGTACAGAGGAGCATGTGTGAGAGATGGTAGAGTTGGAATGGATGGGAGGAGGTAACTATTTGGCTAGGAAAACAGAGAGAAAACATTCTGTACTTGGGAGTTTGGATAAATGGTGGTGCCACTTACAGAAATCTCGAAGTGAGGAAGAAGAGCAGGTTTTCTGTGAAAGACACCCACTTTGGATGTGTTGGGTTGGAGTTGTTGCTAAGAGACTTCCTAGAGGGAATCAGAGCAAAGGAGACTTGCATGGTATGGAGGGAACTCTTATTGAGCTATAAGTCTCTTCTGAATCTGTGATTTGGAGACAGGGCAGGAAGAATACATCTAGGCATTAAATTATACAAGGAAATCACCCATGGAACAATGGAAATAAGTAAGATTAAAAGAACAAGTTATAGGTAGGAGGAAAAAACCAGGAGATTGTAAATGGAGATGCCATACTCCTCATTCTAAACTGCCCATCTCCAAATAGCTCAGTGAAGAAGGAAATTAAAACAAGTGCTTAATGCAGCCCATTCTAAACAAAATGAAAACTTTCCATTTTTAATTCCTACTAGATTAATTCCACTCTAAGTCCCGTTATGTTTTCTAAATTCCATATAAAACGAGTATTTCCCTAGAGAGAGCCAGCATCTGGCTAGGCATTTTTTTCTAGTATGCAATAAAAGCACAATTCCTTTCCTTGAAATTAATATCACCAATATGACCATATTGCTGTCCCTATGGGCTTAGGAAGCAGCTCATTATTCAGGGGAAGCTTGGAATGGGGCACACCTCATGAAGTATTGATCCTGTGCCCTGGCCACTTCCAGGAAAATGGCAGGGCTGAAGGACTTGTATCCCCTTGTTTTCCTCTGAACTGGAAAGACCCCCAACTCAGTGGACCTTAAAAAGGAAGTGACTCAATTCCTTTTCTCCTTTCTACCCAACCCAGTAGGGACCTGTTCCAAAGCTTTCCTCTGTTTATTTAAAGATTACATTTTACATTGCTTTTCACCTAGTCTCTCTATAAGCAGGTGCCAAGATAAAAATACAGTTAACCTAAATGCATGATTGATCTGTACACATTTCCTCTGTTTAAGAACTGTGCTGAATGAATTTATGGGTCTCTTTATAAGGCATCAGGAGCCTTCAAGACCTTTTAGGAACTTTTACTCAAAGGCGCTAGGAAAGGAGCTTGAAAGAACAATGCATAAGCCTCTGCAGGACCCTAGAGAACTTTCCAGAATTGGGAAGCTAGACAAATGCGCCAATTGTATCCTACTTTATTTGCTGAAGACAGCAAATGTTTAACTGAGGGAAAAGAATGTGGCAGGCATTGGATTGGAGTATGGCTCTGTGGCATGCTGATACTGTGCCCTGGCTGCTTCCAGGAAAACAGGCCAACTGGCAACAACAGGAGTTTCTACAAGGTAAGGAAGACCACTAACAAGGGAAAAGCTGGCCTGGCCTGCTAGAAGACATGAATCTGGAAGGAATTGTTTGGACAATGCAGAGCTAATGTGAAATGTAAAAGGCCCTGTTCAGGAGACCAACAAACTGAATCATATCTTGATGTATCAACCTTCTGTGAGAGTATTACTGTACTTACTATTTCCTTTTTAAAAAATTCTTTAGGGGGCAGCTAGGTGGAGCAGTGGATAGAGCAATGGCCCTGTAGTCAGGAGGACCTTAGTTCTAATCCGACCTCAGACATTTGACACTTACTAGCTGTGTGACCCAGGGCAAGTCACTTAACCCCAATTGCCCCTCACACACACACACACACACACACACACAAATTCTTTAATATGCACTTATCTGTCTTTGTGCTTAGCATTTCTTTTGCATAGAAAAAATAAATAGCAATCCCCAAAATCTGATATTTTATATTAAGTACCTTTCTACTCCCCACCATTTTGCGGGTGACTTTAGATTTGAGCTGAACCTAAACTTCAAGTAATTTTCCCAGGGGCTTTGAGGTATGGAATATAAAGGATCAAAAAGTATGAGAAAAGGTTAGTCCCTTTCATTGAAGGCCAGAATTAAATCTAGTCACTGTGTACATGGATCCAGAGCAGAGGAGATCCTTAGTGGAAAAGGCCCCGGCTTCGGGGACCCAATAATGGTTCTTACTGTTACACAGATGCTAATTAGTGTTAATGCACTTATCTCTTATGGAATAAAACAGAACATCCAGTTTGTGAATCTTGTCATCGGTCTTTTTTTTCCTCTTTTTTGTGACTTTACAAACTTTGATCTTTGTAGTTACTAGAACGAAAATCAACCCATTTAAGCCAAAACCAAGTTCTAATAATTTTTCTCAATGATGAAAACCCAAAGGCCAAAATAAGAAAAACTTCAAAGAGAATCATTTATTTTCAAAGATACACTATAAATCTAATATGATTCTGGGCACCATCTACAGTGTGGACAATGCTACTATGTACATTTCCATTCTGAGAAGTAATTACATTTCATTGGTTTATATATCCTGAGAGGCCCTAGTAAGGAGCTCTAGGCTTTAAAGAGACTAGCGGCTGGTGTGGTATGTGGTGTGTGTGTGTGTGTGTGTGTGTGTGTGTGTGTGTGTGTGTGTGTGTGAGTGAAGCTGACACCTAAGAAGGAGGGGGTCAAGGTTTCTCTGACTCTGGGTAAATCTCTAAAACAGTGCTTAAGTGGAGACCTAAATCTGCTTCATGTCTATGGTGTCTTCAAAATGTGGATAAAATGATGCCTTCTAGAAATGTTACTTTATAATGTGGGAATCCTGTTCTATTATATGGGGAGAGCAACTTCAGTTGAGATATGAGATCAAAAGCCATCTTGTAAAAAAAAAAAAACAACCTATCTGCTGAATATCCTTTCCATGCTATTGTTAATTAAACTTTTGTTAAACATCTTATGGTTCAGGAGGGTCTCATTTCATTCTTTTTTTTTTTTTTTTTTGGCAGGGCAATGGGGGTTAAGCGACTTGCCCAGGGTCACACAGCTAGTAAGTGTCAAGTGTCTGAGGCCGGATTTGAACTCAGGTCCTCCTGAATCCAAGGCCAATGCTTTATCCACTGCGCCACCTAGCTGCCCCTCATTTCATTCTTATTCCAAACCAAAACCAGTAAGCCTACCTGAATCAGGGCTAGTTGGAAACACACTTTCTCCCCTTTACTGAAAGTCTAAGGGCAAGAAAACATGCACAAAGGGAGAGGCCTCCAAAAGAGGAATATATAGTCACTTCTAGAAATGCAGAAAAGCAAAACTATTAGACACATCCTTTAATAACCACAACACAATCAAGATTATACGGAAGGATATTTTAAAAAAGGATTCCAAATCAAATGAAGCCTAATTCAATCTTTTTTTTGGGCAGGGCAATGAGGGTTAAGTGACTTGTCCAAGGTCACACAGCTAGTGTCAAGTGTCTGAGGCCAGATTTGAACTCAGGTTCTCCTGAATCCAGGGCCGGTGCTTTATCCACTACGCCACCTAGCTGCCCCCCTAATTCAATCTTAAAGAATTGGTAGAATAAAGAAAATCATAAAAAATTGATAATTTTATCAAAGAAAGTTTATAACATTGAAACAATATGTCAAGCTTTTGGGAAGCATCCAAAGAAGTCCTTAATGGAAAGTTTACAGCTCTCAACACTTTCATTAACCAAAGAGAGAAAGAATAGATAAATGAACTGTGCATACAACTAATGCCAAGACCGGACAAAACTAGGATCTCAGATAAAGCAACAGCAAATATAGACATGGTTAGAAGAGCAAAGAAGCTACATTAAATGAAAAAACATAAAGAGATCATATTGGTGCTTAACACATATACACAGAATGGGCACAGTATCGACGTAATTTAAGGAAAAGTTAATTGAATTACAGGGAGAAAAGAATGGCAAAGCTATAATAATTGGGGATATCAGTGTGTCCCTTTCAGACCTAGACAAATCTAACCAAAAGAAAAATAAGAAGTATATTAATAGAATTTTAGAAATGTAGTTCTATCTCTTAGAATTACTGATTGAGAACAGAAAAGATTATTCACCCATCCTGCAATGGAACTTTCTTTCACGTGTTGACTTTTACAGTTAGAGAGTGAGTTTTCTGAGATTGGGTACTGTCTGTCTTGTTTTTCCCATTTATATACTTAGTGCTTAGCACATAGTAAATTTTTTTTTTTTTTTTGCAGGGCAATGGGGGCTAAGTGACTTGCCCAGGGTCACATAGCTAGTAAATGTCAAGTGTCTGAGACCAGATTTGAACTCAGGTCCTCCTGAACCCAGGGCCAGTGCTTTATCCACTGCGCCACCTAGCTGCCCCCATAGTAAATATTTAATAAATGCCTTTTCATTCATTCACCCATTTAGGATCTAAGATTATAATGCAGTATGAATGAGACTTTGATATAGAGGATATACATGGGATCAGAAATTCCTGGATATAAAGCATCTTCTATTTCTTCAGGGAGTAAGGCTAAGCAGTTAGCATTACCTTCTCTTCCTATACAGATAATATAGGTCAAGTCAAAGCTGCAAATATCAGATATAGAACTAAGTAATATTCTCATCGCCCTCTATTTTTTTATTCATTTGGATTTGCTTTATCATGTCTTGGTTTCTCATAAGGTCACTAGCTTCCATTTGTTCAATCCTAATTCTTTTTTTTTTTTGTTTGTTTGGTTTTGTGGGGCAATGGGGGTTAAGTGACTTGCCCAGGGTCACACAGCTAGTAAGTGCCAATTGTCTGAGGTCGGATTTGAACTCGGGAACTCCTGAATCCAGGGCTGGTGCTTTATCCACTGCGCCATCTAGCTGACCCCTCAATCCTAATTCTTAGGCAATTATTTTCATCAGAGAGCTTTTATACCTCCTTTTCCATTTGGCCTATTTGGCTTTTCAAGCTGTTGACTTTTTTCTCATGTCTTTCCTGCATCACCCTCATTTCTCTTTCCATTTTTTCCTTTACCTAAGTTTATCTTCAAAGTCCTTTTTGAGCACCTCTATAGCCTGAAACCAATTCATATTTTTCTTGGAAGCTTTAGATATAGGGGCCCTGATGTTGACATCTTCCTCTGAGGGTGCCCCTTGATCTTCCTTGTCACTGAAGAAACTTTCTATGGGCCTCACCTTTCTGTCTGCTCATCTTGCCTTTTAGCTCCTTAAAGTGGGGCACTGTTTCCAGGCTGCAGTATCCCAAGCTTCAGAAGTCCCAGGTGGTATGATTTAAGGAGGATCAGGTTCTTCACTCGCCAGGCCTGTTTCCTGGTCCGTAGATGACCCGATTAACTTGCTAATCAACCAGCTTTGTGTGTTGTGGTTGTCAGCTCTGACAAGCCTGGGCCCCTCCCCCACCCGGGCCACTGATACTCAAGTCTACCTCCTGGTTCTCAGCAGGGGTGAAAAACCCAAGTTCTGCTTCAGCACCAGCATAGACCCCGGTAGTTTTGCCCCTCCCAAAGGCTCAGCCCTCTCACCAGACTGTGAGCTTAGTTCCAGATGACACTGGCGCTTCAACTGATTCAGAGACTCTGGGGGTCTCCTTCTCTGGTGAGACCTCCCTGGGACTGGATCTGTGTCAGGGTGACTATGGGGTTGGGCTCTACTCCTGTCTCAGCACAGCAGCTCTCTCCTTCTGACCTTCCAAGCAGTTCTTGGTTAGAAGATGATTTCAGCACATTCTTCTATGGGTTTTGCTGCTCCAGGCATTGTTTTTTGGAGCGATTATGTCATGAGTTCGAGAGCTCACTGCCTTTCCTCTGCCATCTTGGCTCCACCCTAAGTCATATTCTCAAGATGTGTAATTTGAAGCTTTCTTTACCTCAGACACTTATTACCTGTGTGACTCTGGGCAAGTCACTTAACCCCAATTACTTTAAAATATCCAAGGCCATCTCCAGTCATCCTTATATTTTGCCACTGGACCCAAATGGCTCTGGAGGAGAGTGAGGTTGGTGACCTTCCACAGCCCTCCCTAACTTAAATCCAATTCACTGCAAGTCATGTCATCCCTCGGATGTCTGGTCTTTTTTGAGAATGAAGGACAAACACCAACCATCAGAAAACACACATTCGCACATTCATAAAAAATGGAAAGTTGGTAGGAAGAAGCTGGGTTAAAATACTTTTCTGTAGAAAACTTGAAAGGAATTGCATACAAGTCGTCTTTTATTAACCACGATGTCCCCTTTCTAAATGTACTAGAAGATGGTACAGAAAATTCTGTATGAGGTTTAAAGTTAAAGGATTCTCCTAAGGTTTGGACATTGTAAACTGGATATCCCATAGGCATCTCAAAATCAACTTCTCTCTCTCTAAACTCCCCTCTTCCCAATTTCCCTATTTATGTTCAGGGAGCCACCACTATTCTTTCAGGTTTGCAGGCTTATAGTCATCTTTAACTCTTCCCTGTCTCAACCTACATATCCAACCGCCAATCTTTGTCAGATCTATCTCTACATTTCTCTTATCCACCCTATGTGGTCCCTCATCACCTCTCAGCTGGACTATTTCAGTAACTTCCTGATTGGCCTTTCTGCTTCAAGTCTCTTTTCTTTCCTGTCCATCCTCCACACAGTTGCCAAAGGAATACTTCTATTTATTTAACCCTTTGTTTCTTTGGGGTAATGAGAGTTAAGTGACTTGCCCAGGGTCACATAGCTAGTGTCAAGTGTCTGAAGCTAGATTTGAACTCAGGTCCTCCTGAATCCAGGGCCGGTGCTCTATCCACTGCACCACCTAGCTGTCCCAGCACATTACTTTCAAAGCTTTTCTGCTTTTGTTTCCTATTGATCTTCATTCTGTTCAGAGAGCTTATATTATGAAGAGACAGCACTATATAAATATAACCAGAATAAATTTAAATAGGAAGGTACAAATAAATACAAAGTACTTAAAAAGTTATTCTGGGAGGGGGAATACTAGTAGCTGGGAGGAGGGGAGTGGAGATCAGGAAAGGTTTCTTGTATAACGTGGCATCTGGGTGGCATCTTGAAGGGAGAGATCATGCTCTGAGGCAGAGGTAAGGGTGAACATTGCAGAATTGGGGAAAGCCAATGAAAAGGCACGGAAATGGGAGATGAAGGCCAGTTTGGCTAGACTGCAGAGTATAGGGAGGAGAGGAATAGTAATACCCACAGAGGATGGAAAAGTAGGTTGGAGTTAGGATGTAAAGGGCTGTAAAAGCTCAACAGCGTTACTTCTATTGGGCTCTGAAGACGACCAGCACCGTCATGAGCGGAATGTCTTTACTTGCAAGTGAATTGAATTTAAAAAAGGCAGAGCCGTGCAGAGTCATCATCTGCACTCTCCTCCAGTCAGGCTCCAACAACAAGCAAGAGAAAGGTCAGGAGGACTGGTGGTGGCCCAGCCAATAGGGAGCTACTCACTGATTAAAGGGAAGGCACGGTCAGATCCAGGCAGGAAAATCATTGTGGCAGCACTACAGAAGACGGACTAGAATGAGGAGCGGGCCTAAGTCAGGAAGACCAATTAGGATGGGGACTCCTTGGGCAGAGGAGAGGCTACAGGATGACAACAGGGCTCTGAACCTGGGACACTACAACAATCTGGTCCCTCAGATTAGAAAGAGTAGTTTAGTGATTTGGGGAGAAAGATGAATTTTGTTTTATACATGTTGAGTTTTTGATGTCTCTGGATACCCAGTTTGAAATGTCCAATGGGCAGCTGGTGATGTGGGATTGAAGCTGAAGAGAGATCTGCGAGTCATCTGCATGAACCCATGCATGGGAGCTGCTAAGAATACTGAGGGTGTGTAAAGTGAGAGAAGGGGCTCAGGAGAAAGCCTTGGGGGACACTTGAGAGTTATGAAGTTATACATGGATGATGATCCAGCAAAGAACAAAGAATGGTCAGATCTGTGGAAGAAGCATGGGAGAACACGATGTGGATGCTGAGCCAGAAATCTGAAAGAACAGGTATCATGAAAACCTAGGGAAAATTTCTAGGAGGAAAGGATGACCCAACAGTCAAACTGAACAGCAAAATCAGGAAGGATGATTTAAAAAACCAAAAAAACAGATTTGATTAAGAGATCACTGGTGGGGCAGCTAGGTGGTGCAGTGGATAAAGCACCAGTCCTGGATTCAGGAGGACCTGAGTTCAAATCTGACCTCAGACATTTGACACTTACTAGCTGTGTGACCCCGGGCAAATCACTTAACCCTCACTGCCTGGGGGGGGGAAAAGGATTACTTGTGGGAAATGGTGAGATCCTGGGTATGATCATCTCTATGTATGGCTGAAGTAGAATGAAAAAATGTCAAAGGATTTAAAATCTTGAGGAATTTAAGGGAGCATCAGCATGAATGTTGAAGTTTCCTAGGAGCTAGCTGTCCCCCACCTTGTTCTAACCCCATCTTCTGCAGCACATGCTGCCCTTCACCCAGTTTTATCTCCCACCCCAACAGGAACACTGGTCTCAAGGGGGAGTAGGTGAAGGGGCAATCAGTGCTGCAGAACATGGCTGATTAGTGTAGTCTGAGGAAAATCAGGCCTTGGTGAGAAGGCAAGCAGATGGAACAAAGAGATCCAGAACGAATATGTGTGTTCACTATGGAATAGGGTCAAAAAGGGTTGGAGTGAGACATGAACAGGATAGGGCTGGGTTGAGAATGATAGTTAGAATAAGGTGGGGGCTGGGGGGAGCTTGCTCTTAGGCAATGGGAATTATAATGCTCAAAGTCTGGAAGGAGTAAAGTTGCCACACAAGGACCAGGGTGCATGGCTTTAGTTGTTCCTTCTAGGCCCCCAGGCTGGATGGTGGGCGCAGGGAAGGGCTGGACAATTTCTCAGTTTATTTGGCTGGTGGAGGATGCTATGTTTATATATATATATATATATATATATATATATATATATATATGGGACTTTGTCATTCATTTCTCCTATAATTCTGTATTTTTTTCCAGAACAGTTAGACAAATTAAGTTTCACTAGCACCTGTTTCTCTCAAAGCACCTTCAATATTGAATATTTTAGCTTCTTACCATTTTTGGCAATTTGATAGACATAAGGTGATACCATAATAGTGTTTAATTGATCTTTTATTAACTTTATGTATTCAACTAATTTAACTTCAAACAAACAATTCTCATTCCTACCACATTCAAGGTACTAGGGATAAAAAGACAAACTTCAAAAGGTCTTTGCCCACACAAAGCTTGCCTTCTGCCTCCTGGGAAGAGGGGGTTATTATGTACACAAAATAAGTACAAGTAAATTTACGAAAGCACCTACTATGTGACAGGCATTGTACTAAGAGCTTTACAAATTTCTCATTTGATACTCACAACTGAGGCAGTGTGTGTGTGTGTGTGTGTGTGTGTGTGTGTGTGTAGCTGGTGCTATTATTATACCCGCCTCCCCCCATTTTACACTTGAGGACAATGGCAGAGACTAAGTAACCTGCTTTGGCTTACAAAGTCAGTGCAATTTGAAGTTAGATTTGAACTCAGGTCTTCCTCAGCCTGGGCATAGCACTCTTTATCGCACCACTAGGATCAGGGAAGTTTCCATTGAAGAAGTGACTAATACCTTGTAGGAAGATAAAGATTCCAAGAGATGAGGAAGGCATGCACTCCAGGAATGAGATTTCTTATGCAAATAGACAAGGAAGTATGGATGTTGAGTTCAGGAGGTAAACCAAGTAGGGCCAGGAGAACAACAGTATGAAAAAGAGTTGGAAAGGAAGGGAAGCAATAGATTGTGGAGGGCCTTGCATGGACCTGAGTTTTACTTTTTCCCAAAAGCAACAGGGAGCAAAAGAAAGTTTTTGAACGGTGGAGTGACCTTATGTAGTAATGAATGAAGAGAGTCAGCCACTGATTAGATGTGGAGCACGGGCATCCCTGGGTGCTTGGTGGCACTCTCAATAGAAATCTTGTCAGAAGCAATAGATGAGGATTGTTTTGGACAAAGTTTGAGATACCTATCGGATGTCCAGGAGATATTTAGGGCTAGATATGTAGATTTGGGAATATGCATGGAAAAACAGAATGCTTGAACCCATGGGAACAGAGATCAGTAGGGGGGAAGAGAGAATACACAGAGAAAAGAATTCAGGGCAAGACCACACCAGCTGTTAGATGGGACGAAAACCAGGCACAAGAACCTGAAATGAGACAATGAACTTGAAGGTTACCAAGGACAAGGATAAAGGATGCTTCAAAGATGGGGCAGATCTAATTATGGCTACTGACGGTGAGAAAAGACCAGAGAGAAAACAGGAGAGCAGGAATACTAAAGATAAAGAGCACAAGCAGAAGGGTTTGTGTTGGCAAGGACCAGCTCTGCCTCAAAGACAAATAAAAAGGGGGGGGGGGAGATGTAAAGGGACTTAGGAGGAGGAGGAGGAACCTTATGACAGATGGCTGATTTTTTCAGTAAAGTGGTTTCACATCTACTGAAAAACAGGTGGGTTTGAGAAGGTACTGAGGCCTTGTGATTAAGGTTTGGAGTGAGAAGATACAGATTAAGGAATAAAGAGCACGGGATTGGAAGTGTAAAGAGAGTCAAAGGTGCAGTACAATGTTACTGAATGAACTATAGGGTTAAGAAAAGAACAAAGTGAGGCCAGAAGTGAGCTGAAGGACCAGGAGGTATGCCAGGGGCATGGCAGATCACAGGGAGCCTGAAGAATAGATTTTGCAAGATCCTCCAGAGCCATCTGGGTCCAGTGGCAAGATACAGATCAAGACAACTGAAGATGGCCCCAGATGCAGTGGGAAACGCTGGCCTTTTAAAGTAAAGGTCCTTCCCAGTTCCCAGTTGGCCTGAGGCAATGCCCATTCAAAGATTAAGGCCAGGGAAGAAATGAGGCCAAGAATGGCCTCACAGAATAGATTTAGGAGAAATAAGACAAAGGGAGAGAAAATTATTAGAAGGGAAATCAAAATCATGGAGGTGCTGGCAGTTATGGGTGAGATCTAAGGTAGGACCATACCTGTGGATGGCTGAAGTAAAGATACAATTCACACAAGTTAAGGATGATGATGAAATCCAGGCTGGAGGAATGTGTCCTCAGGTCAGACAAGGGTTTGGGGGTGCAGGAAGACCAGGGGCAGACTGACAGCATATTCCTGCAAAGTTCTAAAATCTAACAAGTTAATGTTATGAAATGCCATGAGCTCAGTGAAACAATCTAACTAGATCCTGAATGTTTTTTCTACCTTATTAGAAAACCTGAATAATGGACTTTTCTTCATTGCCCTTCATTTACAATACTAGACGCTTCTTTAAAGTCCTTTAATAGAAGTTTTGGCTGAGATAAGGACTACAACACAACTGACTTCAGTTCATCTCACTGCATTCTTTCTCTTATTACCCAACCCCCTAATTCTCCACATCCCCCCTTGTGTGTTGGGAGGGAAGAATGGCACAGAATAAAGAACACTGGATTTAAAGCTAGAGGTCAGGAGTTGGTATCCCAGCTCAGCCATTTATTACCTGTGGGATTCTAGGCAGGCCCCATAATTTCTCTATGTTTCAGTTTCTTGATTTCCAAAAACGAGGTGGCTGGACTAGATATCCTGAGGGCCCTTGCAGCTATAAATCTGGGATCTTATGACCTTCTTCCCAAACTCTTTTCTGAGCATGTAGTGATTTCATTCACATGCAGCAATTTTCTTTTATCCTCACATTTCCCCTCTTAAAAACATCCCAAATCAACTCAAATTAAAATCATTAGCAACTATTATCATTTATGCCCCATCTATGTTATTCAGGTTAATGGATAATAGTAGAACATTTCAATCAAGTCAGAACCCCCATTTAATAGGTAAGCTCTGTAACCTTGCAAATAAAAGCCCACTTTCCTTCCTTTACCCCTCAATTCTCAAGCCTCTGAAGTACAAGAGCACTACAGTAAGTCTAATCACCTTCCTTCTACTCATTACACATTTACTTGCCCAAGGTGAGTAGTTATTTGCAAAATGTACAGCTTTTGGAGCCTCCTGATTTTAAGCAGATACTTTGCAAAACTAGTTCATAAATTATGCTGCTGCTTATTTTAAAAATGAAAGTATGTCTGAGCTATCTCTTCGAGACCTATTTCAGGGTTAGTCCTAGGTAAAGCTATTATATAAGCACAGTTTTCAGTACCACCCTAGCTGAAGTATCCTCATTCTGTCCTGGCTCCAGAAAAAGGGAATCTGATATAATTAGATTGACAATAAAGGGAACCTGCTTTCCAAGGCTACTTGCATTTTAAGACACAGGATGTCTGGAGAAGGAAAAAATTATCCCAAAGAAGCGAAGTGGTGGAATTTTAGGCATGGCAATAAATTGATGGGGAGATTTTTTGTAGGGCTGAGATTGTTCCCTATTAAGGGGAACATTAAATAAATGGCCAGGTAACCACTTATGGACAAGACACAGGAAAACCCGACAAATCCCTTGCCCATGCATAAAAACATAACGCCCCGTTGCCTTCAATCTCATCCCCTGCTCAAAGCCGGATGGGGACTATTGGCCCTGCGGCAACAACCTGGTACAAACGACACCCCAGCCCTTCACAAAACACCCTGAATCGGTTTCTTTCCTGGAAACAACAACGTACTTTCCGACCAGAAACTGACCGGGCAGCTGGAGTAAAAGAGAACACACGGGAGCCAGCTCTAGCGGGGGGAGGGGTTTATTGTCGGCCGGGAAGCCGGGGGCTACTTCAGCCGGATGCTCTTCTTCACGCCGGCGCGGATGCCCGACGGCTCCCCACAGTACTTGCGCTCCTCGGTGAGGGGCGCGGGCACCTGGCCGCGCCTGCGGATCTTGGCCCTGCGGAACTTCTCCCGGTGCTTCACCCGGGGGTTCCTGTCTATCTTCTTCCTCCTGGGCGTCAGCCCCTTGTTCTTGGCCATCTGGTAGCTGATGGCCCGCTTGGCGCCGGGCTCGGCGTCCTCGTCCTCGTCCTCGTCCTCGTGGGGAGCCTTCCTCTTTGCCTCGAGCCTCTCCCGCGCCTCCCGGCCGGAGCGGGGCTCCGGGGGCCGCCTCCGCCCGGGCCCGGGCCGCTCCAGCGCGCCCAGGAGGCGGCGGTAGGCCAGCAGGCGCTCGATGACCGGGTGGCCGCGCACGGGCGCGCGCCGGGCCTTGAGCACCAGGTAGAAGCTGACGTGGGCGCAGTAGAGCAGGCACAGGCGGTGCTTGGCCCGCAGGCGGCGGCCGGCGGGCTGCCCCGGGCCCGGCTCGTCCCGCGCCTCCCGCAGCTTGGCCTTCAGGTCGCCCAGCAGCTCCAGCAGCTCCGGGGCCTCCCTGCGCAGCAGCCGCAGCTGCTCCTGGGCCGGCAGCCGGCCCAGGTCCTGGGCCACGCGGGTCGGGGCCTCTGCGGGCGGCGGCCCGGCCTCCGGGCCGAAGGCCTGCACCCAGCTCAGGCCCACGTCGTCCTCGGCCAGGGCCTGGGCCAGGCGGCGCTGGATGAGCCGCGCCTCCCGCTCCTCCTCGCGCTCCTCCTCCTCCTCCTGCTGCTGGCTCTGCCGCCCCCGGCCCTTGGAGGCGCCGTAGTCCGTGTCGTAGTAGAGCTGCTTCCTCTGGCCCCACGACAGGCTGGGGTCGGCGTCCGGGTCCTCGGCCTCGCTGCACACCGAGGAGCCGCCGACGCTGCCGCCGTCCCCCTCCTCGTCCTCCTCGTCCGGCACGTCCAGGCCTAGCACCTCCTCCTCCTCCTCGGGGTCCTCGGCCCCACTCTCCCCGTCGCTCCACGAGGGAGCCAGAGCCGCCTGCGACCGCGCCTCATGGAAGGCATCTACCTGGTCCTGGTAGTAACTGGGGTCCCCCGGGGAGGGCGGCGGTCCCGGCTCTTCCTCCTCCTCCTCCGCTACCTGGGCCCGAGCGGCCCGGCGGAGGCCGGCCCCGCGCTTCCGAGCTTTGCCCACCATCGCGGCAGCGCCTCCTGACCGGATCGTGTCTCAAGAGCTGCCGGCCCCGCGCTTCTAGCACCGCGCGGCGCTGGAACCGGATGTCCGGGAGCAACCCCGCTTCTCTTCCGGTTCCCAGAATGCCTCGGCGCACGAGCGCCTACGGCACTTCCGTTAACAGCCGTTTTGACGTCACCTCCGTCCACGTACTCTTGAGCGCCACGACTTCCGGCGTGCTTTCAACCGTGCTCCACACGGGCAAGGTGGGGAAGCTGCGTCGGCTTCCTGCACGAGCGCGCGCAGTCCCGTCAGGAGTGTGGGGCATCGCGAGAGCCCGGGTCTGCGTAGCGGCGGGGAGAACAACAAGGGAGAGGGAGAGGAGGCGCTTCCGCCTCCTGCTGGGAGCATCATTGGGCCGTTAGGCTGTCCGTCAGCGAGCTGCCGCCGGGGGCCCCGCGGGCTTCTGGGAAAGCCACGGGCCGGTGATTTCTCTCCGTAGGAAGGAGCAGCGCCCTCTGCCGACTCAGACCTGCTGTCTGAGGGGCGGCCCGGGAGCCTGGAAGGGCTCGCCAGATGAGGAACGGCGCCTGCGCCTGGCGGTTCACCAGTAGTCAGTCAGCATACGTTTATTATGAGCCTCCTGTGTGCTAAAGCACCAGACGTACCAGAAGCGCCAATGACAGCTCCTGCCCTCAGGGAGCTTACAGTCTAATGGGGGAAAAACGACCAGGAAACAGCCATGGACCGGTATGCGCAGGAACTAACCCGAGGGAGGGCGCTAGAACCACGGGGCCTTCCCGTACAAGGCGGGATTTGAACCCAGACTCTTCCGCCTTTCTTACCAGGCCCGGGGCGGCTGCAGAGATGGATTGACCTGCTTAGGGCGATCCACGGTCCGGCAGGACTCGAACTCGCTCCCCTGTACCAAGTTTTGAGGCCAGTTTTCCGTCTGCCCGCTCCCCATTTATACTTTTTACAATTCCGATCTTGACTCCAAAAAACCTCTTTCACAAAATAGAACAGAAAGGAAGACTGTATTTGAAGCTCCTGATCTCTATTGCTTACACCTTTCTTTTATAGTATCCAGGGTGGCTCCAAAAGACTTGGTGGAGTTTGAAGCTTTAGTATCCTAAAAAAGACTTAAAGTCGCTGAAAGTTTTTAGTAGTTTAGAAGTCTTGTTGTTGAGACCCTTTGTGACCCAGTTTGGGCTTTACTTGGCAGAGATCCCGGAGCGGGTTGCCATTTCCTTCTCATTTTACAGGTGAGGAAACTGAGGCCAACAGGATGAAGCTAAAAAACAAAAACAAAAGTCTACGTTCAGTTTTATGTTTTAATAGCTTAAAAAATAGTAAAAAGATCTTAAAAATTTTAATAGCTTAAAAGTCAGTTCAGTTGTAAGCTTTAATAACACTTAAAGCTGCACTGCCTTGGGACATGCTATGTTTTCACCACATATATCAGTCATCTCCTTATTTTCCCAGTCTCAATCCTGGTCTTGTTCCTGCTGACCTCATTTCAGTTTTCTACTCCCATCCCCAAGCTCTATTCACTGTGAAACAGTGAAGTGGATGGTCTCACACACTGTTATAACAGCTGTAAGGGCTCTCCTTGGAGAAAAGACTCTGTCTAGGACTGCTATATTTGTAAAATTTTCTCATCTCTCCCCATTTCCCCCTACCTTTGAACTGGGGATGTTTTCTTATTTTGATAATAAACTCTGCCACTTGCATTCCAAATATTCCTCCCTTTCCCCTTCATCCTCCTCTTTCTCTTTTTAAAAGAATTTTTATTTGGAATTTTCATTTTCCCAAATTACATGTAAAAACAAATTTTGACATAAATTAAAAAAAAAACTTTGTATTCCAAATTCTCTTCCTCCCCCACCCCCAAGAACTCAAGCAATTCAATATAAGTTCATCCTCCTTTTTCTCTACCCTTCACTCTCCTATGAAGTGATTTGTCTTTCTATCCTTAATTGCTGCTGATTGGTTGTGTAGTTTAAGCCGATTCCTTAACATTCTGATGAATCTCAGTTTGGCCTCTTGGTTTTGTTTTTGTTTTTTTTTCCCTGGGGAAATGAAGGTTAAGTGACTTGCCCAGGGTCACACAGCTAGTAAGTGTCACATGTCTGAGGTCGGATTTGAACTCAGGTCCTCTTTAATCCAAGGCCAGTGCTTTATCCACTTCGCCACCTAGCTGCCCCCTCAGTTTGGCCTCTTGTCTTTGACCCACAGTCACTAATCCCTGATAATGGGTTTGCCTATTCCAAGCTGTTGAGAATCCTCCAAACTATTGATCTATTAATTTGCAAATTCAGTGACCCCCTATTCAGACCTTTCCTACACCATATAACACTATCCATCCTCCCATTCTGCTAGCCACCTTCTTTTCCCTAGATTTTTACAAGTTTTCTTTTTAGTTTTTCACTCCCATCACTGACAGATACTTCTCAGTATCTTTTGTAGGATCATCATCCATGATACATGCCCTATGTGTGTGTATACCCAAAGGCTCTATCCTGGGCTCTCTTCACTCTCCTTTCATGACTTCATCTGTGTTCTTGGATTCAATATTATCTATATGTAGATGGCTCCTGGCTTTATGCAAATAGCCCCCGTCCCTTCTGAATTTCATTCCTGCATCACCAACCGATTATTGAATACTGTACAGCTCCAACTCAACATATCCATAATGGCAAACCACCCCACTTCTCTATTCCTGTTGAGGATGCCCCCATCATAACCTTGGTGCCATCCTCAACTCTTTCTACTCCATGATCCCATCATGCCAAGATTTGCTGAGTCTTCTTGATTCTAGCTCTGCAGTATTTTAGATCTGCTTCCTGTCTGTATGGCCACTAGCCTATGATCATCTCTCACTGAGTTATAGCAATAGCCTGCTCATTGGTCTCTCTGTCTTCAGTTTCTCTCCACTCCAATTCATTTTTCTTGTATCACATGTGTGACCACACAACTCTAATGCTCAAGAATATCCAGTCTTGTTGCCTCTAAAATTTAATAAAACTCCCGTTTCACAATCTTGTTTGAGCTTACTTTATTTTTATTATTTTATATTTTACTGTCCAAAAAACTAGACTGGGCAGGAACTGTTTTGTTTTTATCTTTGTATCTTTAGTGCCTGGCACAAGTCAGGCTTGTTCCAGCCCTAATGTGCATGTGTTAAATAAAATTGAATGTTTTAAATACTTTAAAGTCTTTGTAAGGTAAATCCTGGAAATGTTTCCAGTGGTTTGGGGGCAAATTTTTAAAAAATAGCTTTTACTACTGAAGAATTGATATTGCACATTAATCCCTTTATATGCTCTTCCTATCTCCCATTCATCTAACCAAATTCCCTTACTTGCTGTTCTCACACATGACATCCCTTCTGTCTCTGTGTCCTTAGCACAGTGCCTGGCACAAATGTTTTTTTGATTCATTAGCAATGAGGATCAAATAAATAGATTGTCTTTCTTTAATACTGTGAGTCCTATGGACTTTTCAGGTCCAGAGGGAGTCGGCTTTCCAGTGATCCCGAGTTCTTTCTCTGACTTTGGGGAGGGGGCAAGTTTAACTCTGTGATGGCATTGTTAATCTGGACTGACTGGGGCACCTGGGAAAGATGGGACTCATCATAGCGGCTGGTTGGTTGACTCTCTAGAGACTAGCAATCCTTAATGTTCCCATTTGATGAGGGGTGGTTGAGGCTTAATTATAGGGCAGCATCATAAATCTGGAGGATTGTATAGATCCCTTGGGGGGAAAGCAAGGGCCCATTACAGATAGAAAGCTTGCTCCAGACTTGTTGACTGACTACTGAGTGCTGAGAATGCAAATACTAATAAAAAGGACAGTTCTTGTCCTGAAGGAGTGTGCATTCTAATGGGGGAGGAGAAGGCAGCAGTGAGGGGACAAGGCAGGTGCTGAGGAGATGAAGAAGTCCTGAATGAGGAATGAGGCCAGGAGTGAAGTGAGCTTGGCCTGCACATTATCAAATGGTGATTTGGGCTAGGGACTCAACAAACAAGGAGAGGGGACTTCAGAGTAGTGGCATCATTAGGATGGGAAGTTGCTGGCTAGGGTAGGGAAAGAAGTCCAGAGAATGAGGAAAGAAGTGGAAGGAAAAGGAATTTTCTTGACTTTGTGTGTAGATAGGTATGAGTCCTTTCTGTATTTATTTTATGTAATTTGTTTAATTCTGCATTCTTTTCACAGTGCTTAGCACAGTGGCTAGCATATAGGTACTTAATAAATATTTGCGGATTGATTTATTCTTTATTTTACGTAAGAAGTTTGCTTTAATAAATTTATTCCCATGACTTCTTGGCTTGGTGCTTGCAAGGAATCTGAGAACACCTAGACAAGAGCTACAAAAGAGCCAAATCTAGATGTTCCCAGGGACCGTACTCTCTGGGTGTTGACATGATCCATGATAGTATTGTTCCAAGATACACAGTCATTCTGTCTTTGACTGACACGTGGGTTATATTTTAATGCCATTTCTTAGTGCAAGATAAGGACAAAAAAAGAAGTCCCCCTCCTGTTCTCTCCTGGTTGCTGTCACCATCTCCTCGATATGTTAACTGTTCTGTCTTCGGTTCTTTCTGTTTTGAGCCTTCCCCTCCTCACCCTAATACTGGATCTTTTGGGGACAGACAGACTATTTTCTAAGTTACTCGAATAGAAAAGGGAGAGGGAGGAGGCACTTGCTACAGAACCAGAAACATTGCTTGGATATAATGTCATGAGTCAGTCCAATTTCAATGATTAAATTTGATCAACTGCAAGACCAAATCCAATAAAAAGTACAGGAATTGGTAAGAAATGACTGACCAATGTCCTTAAAACATCGCTACCCATAAACATATGTAATCATTCTTTTATAAACAATAATGTTTGTAACATTTCTTTTTTAGAGAGTGTGCCTATTGCTAAGTTTAAAAAAAGAATTGGACCCTAAGAGTTATCCTGTGTGTGTGTGTGTTGCGGGGTACAAACTGGATTATGAAATTGGTTTTCTTTGATATCAGCGAACTTTAAGAGGAGTTGAAGCCCCCTTCCCAATCTCCCCTTTTCCTTTTCCTTTCTTCGGCGTGTACTACACATTCAGTGCCAGCATGTCAGAGCAACAAGCTTAGACACTATGACTTCTTGTGCTCTTTCTTATGGGTAAATTTTACATAGCAGTGAATATGGAGTGGTTGAGTTAGAGATCACGTAGTCCAAGCAATCAGAGTCAGAGCCAAGACTAGAACCCGGGTCTCATGACTCCCCTCCACTGCTCAGCCAACCTGTTCCCCTCTCTACCATGCACTCTCACATCTTGTCTGAAGAGCTTTCATCTTGGGCTTCAGTCTCTGATCACAGATAGTCATTATGATGACAACAGTATATTACAATCCAGTCATGTTCTGTGAACTTCCCATTATTCCCTCATTGCTGTAGTCCGATCTCTTCTGGAACTGACCACTTGGAAGCCCTGAGGCCTTGAATCAGATGCCTGCATAGTTAAAGTCTAGAGGGAGATGCTTGTGGTTGCTTGTGGCTCAATCCCTGGTTATAACCCATTGTCCTAATTAGCCATAGTTGTGCCCTGTTTGCTGAATGTCTTGTTTCTCTTTCTGTAGACCTGTAATGGCCTGGGTGGTCAGGCAGTAGTTCAGGGCTAATGGTCTCTTCACTCTCAGTGAACTCAGCAGTTTTCTGATGTTGTCTAAACTCCCTCTCTTATTTACAAATACAGTAAGAGGTTTAATAAAAACTTGTCACTCATATATCTAGCCCATTACTGTTCAGTGTGACTCATCTTAGTCATGGGAGGAAGACATCAGATAGGCCTACAGTACAGTGCAGAGGTCATATGACTTCTGATACTCTATTTCCTGGTGTCTAATTACTGTGTGTCCCTACATGTTCCACATTAGGCCTTTCTGGCCATCAATTAACAACCAGGATCCCTTCTCTGATGCTTTCTTTTCATGGCTATTGCTGCTGCTTTTCCTTGACAGCCTCGTCTTCCTCCCTTGCACTTGGAGTAATGCATGCAACAGTTTATTCCTTTTTTTTCCAGTTTTTCACTGCTTTATAATTTTAATTTTTATAGACATATTTAGTTTTAATATTAGTTTCATTTCTAATATAGTCTTTTTCTCCTATTCAGTGAACCCTCTATTGTAAGAAAGGAGAAGGGGCAGCTAGATGGTGCAGTGGATAGAGCACTGGCCCTGGAGTCAGGAGTACCTGAGTTCAAATCCGGCCTGAGACACTTAACATTTGCTAGCTGTGTGACCCTGGGCAAGTCACTTAACCCCAATTGTCTCACTAAAAAAAAAAAAAAAAAGAAAGGAGAAGAAAAATCAGTTCAGCAAAACCACATCAACTGAGTCTGAAAATATATACAGTATTCAACATGCATTGTTCCCCCATCTTGTAATAATATACAATAAACCTGAGGAAACACGAACTTTTCATTATACAAAGAAAGACATAAAAGAGAATTTTAGATGAAATGGAAATTGGTCTTTAAGAGGGGTTACTCTGTTCTCTTTCTGTCTCTTTTCTCTCACCTTCTGTCTCTCTGTGTCTGTCTCTGCCTCCACCCCCTCTATCCCCACCTTTCACCACTCTCTTTTCCATTCCTCCCTCCTTATTTTTAGAGCGTTTTACCTGAGACCCAGGCAGTCTCTCTCAGACTTCCAGCAAGGGGTAGAGGGGAAAGATCTTTGATGCGCCACCTCCAAGCAGCAATGTCAATTCTAAGGGAATGTCAGGGAGAGCATGGGCTTTCTTAGGCCCTGGCTGTCTAAAAAAAAAAAATAACTTTAGGAACAATTTATTACAAAAGATCATTGGGTCATAAGATTTTAGAACTGAAAGGCACCTTTAAGATATGAAAACAGATCTTACACATTTACTTGAAGATAAATGACAGTAAGTTGCTGTTATTAAGGTATTTTTGGAGAACACATAAATTGACCCTTGTCCTCAAAAGACTAAACTGGTTTTAATACTTGGTAAATTTATTAAATTGAATTGCTGGTCAGGCACTCAATACCCTTCAGAGGATTTCTTTTTTTGTTCATAAAACAAGCGAATTAAATCCTGAGGTTTGTTTTCCTCATAATCTAGTAGTTAATTACCCTTTGATAAAATCAAGGTGCTTTTTACCTTATTAATGTAAATGGTGGCTCTTTAAGGGTTTGTATATGAAGGCACAGACTAGGAATTAGGGCTCTGTTCTCCTGGTCTGGTTCTTTCCCCTTGAAGGCATACATTTAGAAAGGAAATATTCAGAAAATAAGGTAATTCTGCTGTACTATACAATAAACAGTAAGGTTAGGGATGCATCATAAGCTAACTTGCCAGACAGTTTACATTTTATAACTGTTTTCAAATTGATATGTGTCTGTCTGACTTAGTGACTAGAAATTCCATAACTAGAAAGTATTTTGAAATTATTATATCAAATAATATCATGTTATTTAAATTTTTTTTTAATTTTTGTGGGGCAGTGAGGGTTAAGAGACTTACCCAGAGTCACATAGCTAGTGTCAAGTGTCTGAATCTGGATTTGAACCCAGGTCCTCCTGAATCCATGGCCTGTGCTTTATCCACTGCGCCACCTAGCTGTCCCCCAAATAATATCATGTTAAATGAACAAATACCTTAAACAATATCCAGCAGTGAGTTTTGCTTTCTCTTACCTGAAGGGAGATTATATTCTAGAGACTATTTATAAAAAACAATATATAGAAGAGTAAATAGCCAGCTAATATTGGAAATTTTGTTTTTGTTTTCTGAATTCAATTTTATTTTATTTTCAGTTTCAAATTCTCCCCCTCCTGTGTTCTCCCCCACCCACTGAGAAGGAGAAATGTTTCAAATGATTCAATACTTGTCATCAGACATTAACTGGTGATAAAAATCCTACCATGTCATGTGGCAAAGTATTTTGTGTATTACTCATCTGGTTCAGGATGGTTATTTTTACAAAGCTCACATTGGCTTTCTTTAAGAAGGGTTTTATTCTCATTAGTTGACATCAGCCAAATCAGAAACATCTATTGGAATGTTAGGAGATTAGTGAGGCTATTAGAATATTTGCCAGTCAAATACATTTCATACAACCCTAACAGACATTTTTCCAAGCTTAACTTTGCCAGTATAGAAAGAGTAGTTCATTCTTCTATTCCATTCTTGGTTCTTCGATACTCATGCCCAACATTTTTTCTTTGCATAGATGTACCGTTGGTTTTCTTAGCAGATTGATGCAGCTGCAGTCTTTTTTGTCTCAGTCTTAGGTGGTGTCTACAGGGTTTAGCCCCATGATTACGATTGTGGCAGCAGCTCTGGCCCAGCACGTGTTCCCCTTACCTCTCCCGATACTTGTAAGCCAAAAGCAAATATGGAACCCCCGAGTCCACAGAGGCACTCAGTATAAAGTGTCTATGCCTTGCTTTTTTTTTTTCCCCAAACAATCCCCTAGACTTTAGCATTTCAGATGGGAGGAAAACTATTGGTCTCTTTAAGACTTCTAGTTCCTCTGGAATTCACAGTTTATACCAGCCTGACAAATTCTCATCCTGATCATCAGACCATTCCCCACCTACATGTTTTGGCAGTGGGAGATACCATAATTATACTCTTTTAGTATCATGATGAAAACTTTCCCAATCTCTCCTCTAATTTTTGGTCCCCTCCCTAAATAAAAGCCCTCTTTTGTAATTAGTCACATAACAAAAATGCACACACTGGCTGTATCTAAAAATGTTTGACTCATTTTATACCTCTAGTCTGTTGCTTGTCTGCTAGGAGATGGAATTCATCAGCAGTCTTCTGGAGTTGTGGTTAGTCGTGGATGAGAAATGTTAAGTTTTTCACAATTGTTTTCCTTTACAAAAATGCAATTGTATCATTGTTCTGTCCACTGTACATCAGTTTACATACATCTCCCAATGTTTCTCTGAATCCATTCCTTTTATCATTTCTTATGGCACAATAATATTCCATTATATTCACATACTAATTTGTTAAACACAATTGATTAAATTTGTTAAACTCAATCCCTCAATTGATGAGTACCCACTTTATTTCTAGGTTTTTGCTACAACAAAAAATGCTTCTCTCTCTCTGTTTCTCATCATCTTTTCTTTTTTCTTTTATTTCCTAGTAGTGATAGCCTAGTAGTAGCCTAGTAGTGATACTGTTGTGTCAAAGCAGATAGAACTGGACATGGAATCAGGAAGACCTGAGTTCAAATCCTACCTCAAGCACTTACTAGCAGTATGACATTGATAAAGTCACCAAAACACTGCTTGCTTCAGTTTCCCCATCTGTAGAATGGGGATAGTGATAACTCCTCCTTCTCAGGGTTGCTAGAATCCAGTGAGATTTGTAAAGCCCTTTACAAAACTAAAATAACCGTATCAATGCTGTTTATTATTATTGTGCCAAAGGAGATGTACAACTTAGTCACTCTTTGGGTATGGTTACGATTCGATGACTTCACAGTTGGGCCAGTGGCGAATCATGTGCTTGTCCTCCCACTTAGAACAAATGACATTTCCCCCTTTTTCCATCTTTGCCAGTCTGATGGGCGGGTGTGAAGTGGACAGCTGTGCCCACTCAGCATGTGCCCGTAGAGGTTCTCCTTCCCCTTAGGATTTCTACCCAGTCTTTTTTCAAATGTTATATAAAAAGAAAAGTTTGGTTTTTTTATGGTTATTTGGAAGAAAAGTGCCTTGTAAACATTAGCTCATTTTGCCCTCACAACAATCCTGGGAGATAGGGTCTGTTATTGTCCCCATCCTATAGATGAGGAAACCAGGGCTGATGTAGGTGAAAGCAGGGCTTCTTCAACTTTATCCACTCACGACCCCTTTTCCCTGACAGATTTTTACATGACCCTGGGTATATAGGCATATAAAATAGGTATATATGTAGTCTTTTACTGTTGCCACAACCCACAGTTTAAGAAGGTTGCATTAAAGGACTTACCCAGGAGTCATACAACTAGGGAATGTCTGAGATTGGATTTGAACTCAGATCTTCCTGACTCTAGGCCCAGCACTCTATTCACTGGGGGAGAGGGAGAGAGAGAGAGAGAGAGAGGGAGAGGGAGAGGGAGAGAGAAAGAGAAAGAGAAAGAAAATGGAAGTTACATGAGTCTCGAATAAAAAGCTATTGATTTATCTAACATTTAGTATGAGGCTGAAAAATGTCAAGGTAGCCAGGAATGGGTCTGACCCCAGGCAACTCCTACCTGGTTCTGTTCCCTAGCCCATATAACCTGTATCTAGATATAGATATATAGTGAAGATGTATGTATCCATGTATTTATCTATCTAGGCTTGTCTAGATAGATAGGTTGTCTGGGAAAGAAGGCCAGATATGTCTATGTCTATAAGCTTTATCATATTTTAGTGAACCCCAACCAAGGACAAAAGGGAGAGGGGAGGGATTGCATTACATAGGTTTTTCTGTGTTCCTCCACCCCTAGCACTTGACCCTTTGGGGATTTCACTCCTCTGGTAGTGTGTGCAAAAAATATAGTAGGTTATAAGAGATTTTGTAAATGGGAAAGAGGTTGGGGTTTTTTTTAAATCTTTTTCTTTGCTGACTATCTGCCTCTCAATTTGTCCTTTATGCTAAGAGTAGTCACTGGAAACTTTGTTTTTAGGGTTAATAACAGACAGCCATTGATTTAGGTGGCTTTTTTATAGTCACAGAAACTCTCTGTATTATTTTTAGGTGCAAGAGAGAAAGAGGAAGAGATGAAGTGCAATTTTTCACATCTGTTTGATTTTAAACTAGAAACCACTTTGAGACTACTGCCATTTCCAAGTTTCTTTGTTGCAAGGTGCTGGCTCTTAAAAAATAAGAAAAGTGCTTCACAAGTACAATATTGGTAAATATTTTAAGTGCTTAATCAAACAAAGTAAATGTCTCTGTGGAAATGTGGGAGAAATAGGACAAACTCTTGAAGCTATTAATTTATAGTGGTTCAGATGTATCGTTCTTACTTTGAAAGGAGTGTGAATTTTGCCTCTGCTTGCTTTCACAAACCAGTGGCCAATTCAAAAGTATATTATAATCATTTTAAAAATGAGAGTCGGGGGCAGCTAGGTGGCACAGTGGATAAAGCACCAGCCCTGGATTCAGGAGGACCTGAGTTCAAATCCGGCCTCAGACACTTGACACTTACTAGCTGTGTGATCCTGGGCAAGTCACTTAGCCCCCATTGCCATGCCAAAAAAAAAAAAAATGAGAGTCATATTTGAATCTTATCTTGTTCCATACCATGTAAACATTAAGCATACAAGTATGTGTTTACTAATGCTCATAAGTGTATTAGTGCTTAATAAATTAGATTCAGTGAACTCGCTGTGCTCAGTCTTTTTTTTTTTTTTTTTTTTGGTGAGGCAATTGGGGTTAAGTGACTTGCCCAGGGTCACACAGCTAGTAAGTGTCAAGTGTCTGAGACTGGATTTTGAACTCAGGTCCTCCTGAATCCAGGGCCGATGCTTTACCACTGCGCCATCTAGCTGCCCCCGCTGTGCTCAGTCTTAAAACAAGATCAAGGGGCAGCTAGGTGGCCCAGTGGATAGAGCACTGGCTCTGGAGTCAGGAGTACCTGAGTTCAAATCCGGCCTCAGACACATAACACTTACTAGCTGTGTGACCCTGGGCAAGTCACTTGACCCCAATTGCCTCACTTAAAAAAAAAACTGTAAAAAAAAAAACAACAAAAAAAAAAACCAAGATCAGAATATTATTGATCGTTTCTTTGAAAAAATATACCTGAATATTGGATATCAAAGGAGATGATTTAGATTGTGATGCAATCCCTCCCCGCTCCCTTTTGTCCTTGGTTTGGGGTGCACTAAAATATGGTAAATCTTATAGACATAGACATATCTGGCCTTCATCCCCAGACAACCTATCTATCTAGACAAGCCTAGATAGATACATGGACACATACACCTTCACTATACATCTATATCTAGATATACAAACATTTCGAAGAGAAATAATTAGTAGGCAGCCACAGTTTTTGATATGAAAGCTGGAGAGAAGTTCTTGGTAGATCAATCAAGAGGAAATTAAACACTTTTCAAGAAAAAAGTAAGCACAGCTTAGTGCTTAGCATAAGTCAATGAGAGTCTGCCCACAAAATCAATTAAATGATATAAGACAACTCATTAAACCACCCTCCTTCTCTAACTGCATTCATTATAAGTTTATTTGCATGTGCCCTGAACATACTTACTGTGTTCATGCCTCCCTGGTTTATGCTGAGGGTGAGGCAACTGGGTCAGAACTTAAAGGTTATCATTGTGGCTGCGGCTCCTAAGCCTGCCATCCTGTTGCTTCAGGTGGTGGTGGTGGGCGGCAAATACTCTTTGAGTATAGATGGAAGAGATACATAATATGCCAATTTATATTATATATTGGTGATGGAGAGAATTTAAGACTACCCTATTTGAATCAACTTATAATGTTAATTATTTTTTATATGTACCCACAAAATAGCTGCTTTTTAAACTGCTGAAATAATACGAAAAAGCAAAGCATTATTTTTTATTACCTCTAGAAGGACTTTATGTTGATGCACATGTGTTCTATGAACTGGAGGGGAGGGAGGGCCTCGAAGTGTATGAGATACCTATGGCCTTTTTCTACTAGCATATTAGCATAATGAGTCAATCAGATAGTTTAATGACCACTGTGGAAATCTTGGACACAAGAGAAAGGAAAGTATGGGGTGATGGGCAGGGATTGATGGATAGATAAGGGCACTGACTAAGGAGGGGATCCTGAGCTGGGGCTCTCTATATCCGTACAGTTATCGCCTCCAACCCCAAATGAAGCCAGGAGGAGAAAACATGTTCTCCTCATTGGGCCTTTTGTGCTATGATCTGTTCTGATCAGAAGCCAACTGAGAAGCCTTTCCTCGCAATATGATGAGGCCCCGAAATGGTCATCGAGTACCCTTGAATACCCCAAAGTTGTGTGGGGGAATGCATCAAGCTAAGCATTTGAGTGTGCTCAGGAGGGCAGAGTTCTCATGGGCTAGAGTCTGTTATCCAAAGTTTCCCCTTGACCTCTTTCCAAACCCTTTGAGAGTGGGCCTCTAGTGCCTAGCACAGTGCCTATTATACAGCAGGTATTTCATAAATGCTTGTTGATTGATATCTTCCTTCTGTTGATGATCTTCTCTTTATCCTGTTATAGCCAGTTGGTACACAGGTGTTTGTTGTTGCTCTCTCCCATTAGACTGTGAGCTTCTCAAGGGCCTGAAGGCAAGAATTGTCTTTGGCCTTTCTCTTTATCCCCAGCTTATCCTAGTGCCTGAACACAGTAGGCACTTAAGCAATATTTATTGACTCAGTAACTGCTATCATAACACCTACCAAGCTGGATCCACGAAGTCTTTCAATTCCCCATCAAAATGTTTACAGGTCATGTTATCATACTTGGGGTTTTTGTTGTTGTTGTTGTTTTTGTGAAGCATTTGGGGTTAAGTGACTTGCCCAGGGTCACACAACTAGTAATTGTTAAGTGTCTGAGGTTGGATTTGAACTCAGGTCCTCCTGAATCCAGGGTGGGTGCTCTATCCACTGCACTACCTAGCTGCCCCATGTCATCATACTTTTGCAATAATCCAATTAGATTTAACTGGGGAAAGAAATCATCAATTGTAATATATGATAATAATAACAGCTTAATTTTATAGAGAGTTTACTATGTGCCAGGCATTGTGTTAAGTGCTTTACAGTTATTATCTCTTTGACCCTCATGATGATCCAGAGGGGGACGTATTATTATAATCAGCGTCACACATCTAGTAAATGTCTGATGTCAGTTTTGAACTCAGGTCTTTCTCAGCATAGGTTTTTCTATCCACTGTGCTGCCTAGCTGCACCTATTTATAAATTATTTCAATATAGCAACAATAAATGGACATTGTAAATGCTAGACTGGTGCCCTTGAAATATTATAAGAACTAGGGAGAGGTCTTCAGTATTCTGGGTAAATTATCTCTGGGAGATTTATAAGAAATGGATGAGATTTGAATAATGGAATTACCTACTCATTTAAGCATGTCAAGAAATATAAAGTAAAAATAATAATAGCTGACATGAGATGTTAAAGTTTGTGAAGTATTTTACAAATACAATTTCATTTCATCCTCACAACTCTGTGAGCAGGTATCACAGGCATTATCTTCTTTTTACAGAGGGGAAAAATAAGGCCTGAGAAACTCAGTGACTAATTTCCAGCCACACACCTAGTAAATGTCACAGGCTGCATTTGAATCTAGGTCTTTCTTGGGCCCAAATCCAATAATCTGTCTACTGTGCCATGCTGTATATAATACAGACTGAATACATATGTAGTGTTCCACTTAAGTCATTTTCTGGTTCATGGCTGACTGTTCAAATAATGAACTGAACCTCCATCCAATGGTTTCCTTTGCTGTTAGACGTATTAGGGACACATGAATCCCATGGCAAAAGCATTTAATTAAACGGGAAGCGACACAAATAACAAGCAAGTGAACATTCTCTGTACCCATATACAGAGGGGTGCAAATCTCCAGCACTGGGGTACCCTAGTCCAATTCCTCTTCATTTCCTCTAATTGTCTAGTGTAAGGGGAGGACACAGGGGTGGCTATTTAGCATGTAGTCTAGTCTGCTTTTTGGAGCTTTTCCCAGGAGTCATTTGGGGCAGGATGAAGAATGGCTGACAGTTTTCACCTTGGCTCTATAATCCCTGTCCTCCCAATGCTAACAGATACACTGACTGTTGTCCCGTGTGGCCCCTTTTTCTTTTTCTCTCCCCAACTATAGCTCCATGTCTAGTCACCCCTATTCATTCAACTCTATGACTTTCACAGCCTTCTTTGAAAACCTGCCTCTAGAACCTTCTTCTAGAACTTCTCATGATTAGTCTCCTTGCCTAGTGATTAGGCAGGTTTTCCCATGCATGGCCAACTGAGAAGTTTATTAGAATTATTTTCTAAACAAGCATCATACTTGGAACTTATCTTGTTCTATATCCTATAAAACATTAACTATATAAGTATTTAACAGTGCTTATAAGTGTATTGGTGCTTAATAATCCAAGCATTGTGGGAAATGAAGTCCTAACTCGACCTCCCCCATATATACAACGGAGGGAACATAGAGTAAATTAGTATTGTATCAGATTTATCCGGGAAGGCTTCCTAGGAGGTACAAGCCTCATCTTGGAGGGCGTTGTGATTGGATAGGCACGGAAGAAGACAGGCATTCTAGGTGAAGAAAATGGTGAGGACAGAGATGTGGCATTGGAAATTAGATGATGGGACACAGCAGAAGGCAAGTAGGGTTGATTTGCTTGGGCCAGATTTGGAAATGAGAAACTGATGAGATTTAGGGAGCATGAGTGGCGTGAACTTCCTTATGGGTTTTGGTTGGATGTGACAGGTAATGGTAGGGAAAGGAGTTCCCTGGTAAGAAATGGTGCTTGAGGCTGATCTTTCTTGCAGCTAAAGAGACTCAGACAAGGATAAGGCTTTTATACACAAAAGTTTCTGCATTAGCCGTTCATTTGAATTATTCATGCCACTTGGTCCATCCATTAGGATAATGACAAGTCAGCATGTTGTATAGGATGGGAAAACAAAGACTACCAAAATCTGGGAAGATAGTGATCAGACAGATTTGTGTTTATAACACCTAAACTCTCAGACTCAATGAAAGCTTGGCCACAGTGACAAGCACAGAAACAATGCCATGCTGCCTTGTGGAGGGCCTTCCCTGAGGGTGGGCAGAGTAGTCAAGTCGCCCATGTGTGAATGCCTTGGTGCTTCAAAAGCTAACTGCTAAAAAGCATGTCCTTGCTCCACCCCCAAACCTCTTAATGCCTTAAATCCGACCAGTTCAACCTGTCTCTTTAGGTTCAGGCTTTGCTGGATGGTTAAAGCAAATCAACATGTCAACAAACCTTCCTTAAGCATCCTGCCCTATGCCAATCACTGGGGGTGCACAGAAAGGCAAAAGACAGTGTCTCCTCTCAAGGAGTTCCCATTCTAATGGGCGATGGGCAAACAGCTGTGTGCAGGCACGATATAGGCAGGATAAGTGGAAGGTAATCTCAAATTAACAAGCACAAACGCCTCTGAGAGGAGTAATTCTTTAAGCTGAAGAAATAATCAAAGACCACTGAGATTTTTAAAATGGTGGGACCATTGAATGAACTAGCGAAGGTAGGCAGAAGAGCATACTGGGTGATGACTTGGATAATTACACATTCCGAGTTCTAATCATAGACTTGTGGGCTAACCTGGGAACCTGAGCAACCCTTGTGACATGTTTATATAGGCAAACCTTTTTAATTCTAAGCAGCTGAATTATGGATGAACCTCTGGAACATAACCTCTTTGAAAAGGGGGGGATTCGTAGATAGTTTAGTGGTCATTATAAATGGTTGGAAGTCGAATATGTTGTCTGAGCAACTGTTATGTGTGTTGAATAACAGTTTTATGAAAACAACTGCAGGTGTGAGTTTATTTAAGAGCAGACCACAACACAGGTGCTGCTGTCCTCATAAATATTCAGCCACAAAATGAAACTTTAAAAAGCCTATTTGGAAAATAGGTGGGAAAAAGGCAGTTTAGCTTTGAGGATGATATGACCGTCTTCAGTTAATCTTTGTGTCTCTGTTTTTAATGAATCAATGTTTAACTTAAGGAGTCTGGGATAGAATTCCCCCTTCTGAAGTAATTTCCACCCCCATTTGTTGCTTGTATGGGATCTAAAAGTAGGTTTCAGATTCACTCCAGTGACTGAATAGAAAATAATCTTTGGTAAAGCCTTGACCTAAGAACTGATATAGTATATAAAATGTAATTATGGTATAATATTGAATAACAGTTTCTCATGCAGCTGTGGCGTGGTGTGTTCAGGAAACCTGCATTAGAATCCTGAATCTACCACTAACTAACTGTATGACCTTGGACCCATCATTTCACTTCTCCCAGCATCAGTTCTTTCATCTGGAAAATGAAGGCACTGGATCAGAAGATCTCTGAAGTCTCTTCCAGCTACAAAATTCTACAATTTTATAGCCAGTAAAACAAATAAACAAAAAATGATGAGAAACAGGACTGGGTAATAGTCCTTATTTTAAGGGATATGAGTATCACTGTTGCAGATTTACCAATAATTCCTTTGTTGGGTCCAGGGACCGGGGAGTTTACCCTCTCCTTCTCCATTAATGGGACCCTCTCAGATACATACCCAGACTCTGTTCAGTGCTGGGGGAACCTGTCCACCTAAAAGATGGGCCAGGCTCTTTTTCTTGCATTCTTTGGCTCTTTATATACCCTGACCCTGGAGCCCTGGGAAAATTACTTATAGTTTAGGTTTTGCCTCATGTCTAAGGTCTCTGCAAAGGGGGTAGTGATGTCAGAAAGGTGCTCTGTGTACAATGTAGATCAGGTATGGGGCAGCTACTTATTTCCTCTACTCATAAGAAACAATAAACAAAAAGGACTCATAAGAATCCATTGATTAAATAAGCAGGATGTTGGGACTTTAAACCAAAATGTGGCACAGTTTGCAGGCTTGCTGAATAGGCCTTGGACATTTCAGGGCAGTTCTGAGTCAAACAAGCTTCCCTCCAGATCTGGGTCTTGGACAAGCAGGGCTAGAGGTTGAGCTCCCCTCCCTTGGTTGGGGGTCGTCTTCTCTGGTGCAGAACTTTCCCTTGCAGTTAGTTATCTCTGACCAAGTGAGCAGCACCTCCTGACCTGAATGACCTGATGCTCTTTCTTAGTTGTATAATAGAGCACATCACAGTTTCTTTTAGTCATTAAAATGAGGAAATTTGTGGGAGTCACTCTCAAGGCTTTATCTCATGTAAGATATTTTCATCTGTGTGCTAGAGTTTGACTTTGGCTAAGAGTCATAAGTGACATGGAAAAAGGAAAGCTAGAGAAAGAAAACCTTTTTACCTTTGCTATTAATGCAACTTTAATGTAAGGAGGTAGGGCTATCATATTTCTGAGGTCCTTTCAAACTCTCTGATTGTATAGTTCAGCAATATGTAGCTTGAGTCAACTTTGCACCTAGCAGATGAATTGTTAGAAGCCTTCGGCACTGCTTGGAATCAGAGGAGGAGGATTTGGGGTTTGCCTGACAAACGCCCAGCCTACAATAGACCTAGTCTGGGGTTTGCATTTTCAGGTAGCCCACGTCACCTCTGACAACAGAGTCCAGCCTTCTCAATTCCGGATGGAGTATGGAAGTAAAAGAGATTTGGAAAATAGAATTGAATCCATTTGGAAGTAACCAAATCACTCCCTTTCGCTAACAGACTATTCCGTGATTCTCGGTTATTTTTCAAAGCAGTGCAGGAGAGTTGGTCCCCTTGAAGCTTCTGCCATGTTGTTGTCCCGACTGTTCCCTGAGATCCCAGTGCTGTCTTTGTCCCCTTTCCCTACAAACCTCTACTGTCCAAACTGTGATGGGTTTTGGTGAGAAGTAGTGGTTAAGGAGGGTGTCTTGTATTTGGTGTCTTGGTGTCTTGTCTAGGAGTCATGTTCTGGTGTTGTTGGTGATGCCTCCTTCAAGCACTTCCTTCATCCCTCCTCTGAGAAGTCCTTTAGAGGACAGGTTGTATCTGAAAGGCATCTATGTATGTATGTGTATATCTACATGCGTGTATGTCTATGTGTGGTTATGGTTGTCTATACATATACATATAGTAATTTGAATAGGAGGGTAAGATACCAACAACTAAGGGGATCCTGGATGTTTCTCATAAGAAATGGTGCACAAAATGCACCTTCAAAGAAATTAAAATCTAGAAGAGGAAGTATAGTCTGTGTAGACAAAGACAAGTGTAAGGGGGTCATTGGGGGTCCTTGATTAAAAAATAAATCTGTGTGTTTCCTCATCTGTAAAATTGAACATGTTGATCTTTTAAAGTCTCTTCTAACTCTAAATCTATGATCTTATAATTTAAATTAGATTTCAGGGTTTGGACCTTTGCCTGAAGCAGGTAAGTCACTTGCTCAGTTGGGCTCAAATGGTATTTAATTCAATTCAACAAACAACAGCAATAACAATAAAATAACAAAGTGTATTCCTTGTATAGAACACATTTTATTTTTTAGTCAATCAACAAGCAAATATTGACTCCACTATGCGTCAGGCTCTATGCTAAGTCCTAGGGATACAAAGAAAGGCAACCCCGCCTCCTCCGCTCCATGCCCTCAAGGAACTCGCGTTATAACGGAGAATATCCGAATAACTATGGACACAGACGATGTCTACAGAGGAGCTGGAAGGTAATTTCAGAGGGAAGCCACTAGCAGCGAGAGCACCAAGAAAGGCCTGCAGAAGATGGGATTTTAGATTTTTTTTTTAATTTAAAAATTTTATTCAATAAACAAGCTTATTTTCTCTTCCTTCCATCTCCTTTCCCCTCCCCCCCTCTTGGGGAAAAAAACAACAAACCAAACCAAACCTTTGTAACAGCTGTGAACAGTGAATAAAAACAAATTCCCCCATCAGCCATGTCCAGAAATGTGTGTTTCATTTTACACTTCAAATCCATCCCTCTCTCAGTGGGTGGGGAGCATTCTTTGTCATCAGGCCTCTGGAATCATGATTATTTGAGTATGGTACTTTCATAGGGATATGAATGCTGAAGCCCATAGCCTTATTCTTGCGGCTGAGACTATGGAGGCAACAGTGGATGTGGTTTGGGATGACACCAGCATGTCAGAGGACAGGAACAGAACCACCAGGGATTGTAAACAGCTACTGTCAAAGATTGAAAGTTTTGGGCTGACAAGTTGTCAAATAAACAGTCACATCATGCCAAGTATGTGGCCTCTTGATCCTAGGCTGGCCTACTGCCCTGAAATGCTGTAATTACGTCTTTGCTCTTGATTTTGGCTCTGGAAGAAACCCTACAATCCACCTTGCCTATTTGTTTGGGTTTTTTTTGTGAGGCAATGAGGGTTAAGTGACTTGCCCAGGGTCACACAGCTAGTAAGTGTCAAGTGTCTGAGCTCGGATTTGAATTCAGGTCCTCCTGAATCCAGGGCCAGTGCTCTATCCACAGCGCCACCCAGCTGCCCCCAAAGTATAATTTTTCAAAAGTATTTTATCCAGTATTACATAGTTAACCATTATTTATTCAATACTTCAGTATCCCATTATTGTGTTGGTTGAGGTGCTTCCTCTACAACATAGATAGTGCTCCCTTTATACCTTAATAAAGTATCTTTTGGATTGCTATGGCTGAAAAATTTATCATTCTCTGTACTCTTTCTGAACTTTGTCCTTCAAACGAGTGTCATGTAGTCCCTGAAAGCCTTGGCTGCTTAGCAGGACCAGGAAGGCCATGGGCTTTGCTGACATGGTTTTAGACACCTCAGAGTTATTTCTGGACTCCACTGAGGAATCAGAGGAGCTCTCAAGTGAGGAATTTTTCTCATATAATCCATATAATAACCTATTTCCTTTCTCATCTTCCTCAGTTCCTAAAGTTAAAAAAAAAAACCTCCCCTTTTTCCTCAGTTTTTTCCTTTTTTGTTATTTTGTATTTGACAAACATCATCAAACACGAACATTTTCATATACATAGAAGACCCCTTTCCCCTTCCTCCAAATGGATTTTGGCATGTTGATTAAAGGTATAGAACCCTGAACTGAGCATTCTGAGTTCAACAATCCTTCTTATTTGGGATTCTTTTTCATCTTGCTTGTGCTTTACTCCTATGCAATAGATGTATTAAAATATTACAGTAAATGGTATCCTCTTGGGACTGCTATGTGTGAAGTTACTTTTAGCAGAGCATCAAACTTCTTTGCGAAGAAGCACTTGGGTTTCAGTAGTCCAACCACACTTGCCCCTGTTTCTAGTTTGGGTTGTTATTTTAGGAAAACAGAAGCTCTATTATTTGCACATCCCTTATAGCTTTGACACCTTCAAACTGCCCTGTAATCTCAAGTCTTTCAAAAGACAGAGGAGGCAAGATGAAGAGGTCCTTGTTCTTCTGTGGTCTTCTGGCTGGGCTTTGTGGGGTTATTCTTGTGACCGGTAGGTACTTCTGTGTGGTGTCATATTTCTAACATGCTTATAATTCATATGCAATGATCCTTAAAACAGATATGTGTGTGTAATATATATATATATATAAAAAATACTGATCTTATAGACTTTATCTTGTGAATGAAGTAGACTAGAGAGACAACTCCAATTTCATGGATTCCATGGGATTCTAGTCGGAAAGGACCTTGGAAATCATCATATCTTACTCATTTACATATTGAAGTGGTTACACTTGATGATCTAGAAAGCTCCTTTTAGCCTCTGATCCTATGACCTATCACAAAATTTGACATTCTTTAGCACAATTCTTTATTATTTTAAATTAAAAAAGAATATACCAAGATTATAGTAATATAACATATTGTTATGTCATACTATACTAGTTAGTAATAATTAATATTACAATAGAATATTAACATATAATTATATCATACCAGATTATTTAAACCCTATATAATATATTATACATGCTATTATATTGATATATAATGCTACAATAATCATATGTGTGTATATATATATGCATGAAGATGAACAGAATCATATATATATTACACACACACACACACACACACACACACACGATTCTGTTAATCTTCTTCATGTATTTGCTTGCCCAGTGCAACCTGGAGAATATGAATGTAGTCAGGCTTTGATTCCAGATAATTCTATAGGAAATCCCCTCTTTTTACACTAAAGAAATCTCTATGTGATTTCTTAGCAGTGGGTGACGACACACATGCACTTTCCAAATAGGTTTTCTGGGAAATTAAGACAATATTTATTTCTTATATGCATAGACTTAGTTACCTCTAAAATGTATTTATGTATTAAGGGCCATGAGATTCTTAAGAGCAGGGGTTCCCTTTTACTTTTCTCTGTATCCCCAATACTTAGTACAATGCCTGGCCCATAGTAGGTGATTAATACATGTTTATTGCTTAACTAATATTGAATGGGGGTATGGAAAGCTTGTACTGTAAGTCAAAGGGGATAGAAATAGAAAAAAATGAACAACTTTTGATAGACAGTATTAAATAATTTTTCCAGAAATGGAAAGGAATTGTATCAAATAGAAATAATATTACTTGTGTATGATTAAATTCTTCCTAATATTGATTCTATTGATTTTACCTTGGGGAAGAAGTAGATTAGAGAGACAACTATAATTTCATGGATTTCACAGGGTTTGTAGTTGGAAAGTCTTGGAGATCATTGCATTTTACTTATCTATAAATTAAAGTTATTAGACTTTATGATCTAGAAATTCCCTTTCAACTTCAGATCCTATGAAATCTTTATCATAAAATTTGACACTTTTTAGCACAATCCTTTATTGTTATAAATCAGAGGTTATAAATTTCTAGTATAAAAAATGTTGGTGGTAAGACGATTATCTCTTGGCTAGTGTCTAAATAGAGAATAGTTTTTTTACTTTTTAAAGCAAGTTCATTAAAGTTAGGCTCATATATCTGCTGTTAACTCTGATTATTTATTCAAATTGACGTCTCTGGTTCATGACAGCAATTATTGCCAGTACTTGAATTTCTCAAATCTTTGTGAATTGGAATTCTCTTAAATTTCTTGCCAGTGATACAGAGGCTCAATTCGCGTCTTCAAGATTCTTACTTGAGCTAAGATGATTATCCTTGTTATAATGGAACAACAGATTGCATTTGCTAATTAATGATTTTTAAAATAGGTCTCTGTATTGACAATAGTCAAAACAAATAGGTTTTAGAAAAATGTTTAGGAGAAAACAGGAAGTAAAAGAAATGACATTACTTTTAGATATTTTAGGAAAATCAGGGGTTGGGACCCATGGTTTTATCTACGTGGGGGGCTCCTAGTGTGGAAACTCCCTCTGCTGTTGCAAAGTGTCAGTTCGTCTTGCCTGGGGAACTAAGTGGTTAAATGACCAGCTCAGGACCACAAAGCCAGGATGTATAGAGGGGGCAGACCTCAAACTCAGGTCTTCCTGACTTCAAGACTTCTCCACCAACCATTGTGTCAACCCGCCTTTTTCTGGGTCTTTCATTTTTTATACCTTTATTCAGAATTGGTTTCATAACATTTCTTCACTTGAAGTCAAGAAAAACTGAATTTGAATCCCTACTCAGACAGTGCTGAGCTGTATGATCTTGGGCAAATCCCTTAATTCCTCCTAGCCTTAGTTTCCTCACCAGTAAAATGGTGAGAATAATATGTCCTACCTCTCCTAGTTCTTGAGTGGATCAAACAAGACCATATGTGCAAGATGCTTTGAGTTACCTTAAGCAGCTATATGAATGGTAGGTATTATTATTTTAATGATTTAATGTTTTACCAAAAACAATGATATAACAGTGATTGTAAATACTTCAGACATTTAGGCATTAAAGAACTAGATGAAAGCAAATAACAATTTATCATAAAAATGATTGACCAATAGACAAAATCCTTTCCTCTTCCCTGCCTTATCTCTCTTCCCTTTTCCCTTTCTTCTATTGGCTTTTTGAGATGGGGCTATATCCTCATTCTCTTACTAAGATGCACATGCTTAACCCTTTATCATATTGGTGGTAGGATAGGAGGATTTTCTCAGCATTAGGATACATACATACATACAAACATATATACACATACAAATATGTATATGTATATGCACATAAAAATAAACAGTGTTCTTCTTTCAGATGTACTCAGCTTACTAATTACTCCCAGGAAATAGCATACTCATATGGTATAACAATATAACAATATGTTACAGTATAGCAGAATAATTTTATACATATTTAAAAGGGCATGATAAGCTATTAAATGTACATATTTTTCTTTTTTTGTTTTGGGTTTTTGGGGTTTTTTTGCGGGGCAATGGGGGTTAAGTGACTTGCCCAGCCAGGGTCACACAGCTGCTAAGTGTCAAGTGTCTGAAGCCAGATTTGAACTCAGGTACTCCTGAATCCAGGGCCGGTGCTTTATCCACTGCGCCACCTAGCTGCCCCCTTACATATTTTTCTTAAAGCGACTCTGTCCTAGGATTTCAAATGAATAAAAGTTAAAATACAGATATACAAAATTTCCAAATAATCAACCAAATTCTCCCAGTCTCTAAATTATTCCTTGGTGCTTCTGTTGGAGTTTTAGGAGTCACAAGGACTCTTTTAGGTCATGAGAATACATACATTTACAACAGAACTTTAGTGGTCTAAGGACCTAATGTACACCCAAATGTAGACCTATTACTTCAATAACTTAAAAAAACCCTATTATTTCATAGACATAGGTAACTCCCCCATAAACTCATATTAAAATCTTTCTCAGCCTTAGCAGTTTGTCTTTATGATTAACTTTATGTCTAAAAAACCAACCCCCTCATTACTTGGTGGTCAGTCTTCTCTGTGGATTAAAGAAGGGCAGGAGGATGGATGGAAGGATCTTAGCATTTTTATCTTGGAGAAAAGAAGACTTAGGGGGAATTCCTCAAGGAATTTACAATCTGGTTGGGTGGGCAAAGCTGACACATCTGAAAGGCTGGAAGGCATTCAAATGCTCACTTGTGAAGTAATGATAAAGAAGTTTACCGAGGGAGATTGGTGTGGCCTGGAGTAGGGAGTAATGGAGGAAGTGGTGCTTCAGAAGATGGAGAGGATTTGGATGGAGGAAGGCTTCCAGATTCACAGACAGACAGATGACGGAGGTGAATACTGAATGTATGGAAGGCTATAAAGCCCAAGTTCACTGGAGCAGAGAGAGGATTTGTACTGGAGAATAGTAAGAGCAAAGACTGGAAAGGTAGGGTGGGTTTTTACTGATCTCGTGGGAGAAATATTGGTTATTCATCATTGACCCCAGAGTCTGGGTTCTTTGACTAACTTAAAGTGACTATTGACAAAACGGTTCTTTGCCTGGCAGTGAGCTGATGGGATCCTCTTTGCCTTGGCTCACTTGGACCAAACCTAGAAGACTTCTGATTCTTGTCATGGTAGAGGACTCAGTTGCTTTTCTTCAATATAATTCCTCGGATTCCCTACCCCTGCCAACTTTCCCCCCAAAAGAACATCCTTGGTTTTCCTACCCAGAAACATTTTATTTCATGGTTAGCTTTCCTAGGTTCAAGCAAAGAGTAGGGGGAGTAATCCCAAACTAATCAGGAATCATTTCATTCTTTATCTTAGAATCCCTAGCACCTAGCACATTGCCTGTCAAATAGCAGGGATCAATAAATGCTTATTGATTGATTGTGTGACCAGTTCCTTCTTCCATTTGCAGGGTATCTAAATCAACTCAATGGCAGATGTTCATGAGATTTGTTTCTTTTTCTCTTTGTTTTCCCTTCTTCTATTTTCTACTTCTAGCTCAGTATGAAGATGAAGAGGAAGAGAGAATTCTTGTTGACAACAAGTGTAAATGTGTACGAGTGACTTCCAGGCTAGTTCCTTCTAAAGATGATCCAAATGAGAAGGTTTTGGAGAGAAACATTCGACTCATGTATGTAATTTCCCACATCTTAAGTGAGATAATGTTAAATTAATAATTATAAATAATTAATGTATAATGTAAATAATTAAATGAGAGCAATAATTGTAAAACCCATAGAATAGTGTCTGGAACATTGTAAGTGCTATGTAAACATTAGCCATTATTATTATTATCATTAGCTTTCCTTTCTACTTTTTGTCTTTTTTATTTATTTTATTTTACTTTATTAATTTTTTTGTGGGGCAATGAGGGTTAAGTGACTTGCCTAGGGTCACACAGCTAGTAAGTGTCAAGTGTCCGAAGCTGGATTTGAACTCAGGTCCTCCTGAATCCAGGGCTAGCGCTTTATCCATTGTGCCACCTAGCTGCCCCCATTACTTTATACTTTTTGGCAAGGGGAGGAGGATCAGAGGGTCAGGAGAGAAAGCGTGACCTACTGGATTGAGTATGGGTCTTAGGATAAAAAAAAATCCAAACTTAACTCTCTGTTCTGGTGCTTACTAATTTATTAATCATGGTCTTTAATTGACAATGTAGAACAAAGGGCTGGGAATTATTGGTCAGTTGTGTCTTCCTCTTCATGACCTCCTTTGGGGTTTTCTTGGCAGAGATAATGCAGTGGCTTGCCATGTCCTTCTCCAGCTCATTTTACAGACGAGGAAACTGAGGTAGATAGGGTTAAGTGACTTGCTCAGGATCACATAGCTAATAAGTGTCTGAGACTGGATTTGAACTAAGGAAGATAAGTCTTTCTGACTGTAGGCTTGATACTCTAGCCACTGTGCCACCTAATAGGGTTAATATCTAGGCTAGGAGTTCCCCACATTTTTCGATCCCTATACCCCTTGTCTTTCACTAAAGCTCTCCATTCTCTCTGTTCAGTATCATTGAAAAGAAATTCTAGCATTTACCATGCATATGCACACAAGAAATAAAATAGATTAATTTCAATAGGATAATGAAGTTATTTATCAAATATCCCCTGTTCCCATTGATACCCTTTTTGCATTACCCCCGGTTGGAGATCCCTGATTTGGGACTGAGCCCAAGAACAGAAGTTCTAGCCCAGGAGACCCAATATGCTCCTGTTTCCATAATATCCCCTAAAACTAGATAGTCTTGTGTCTGTGATAGGTGAGTCCCGGAGAAAGGAGAACAGAAAGCTACTGTGTTAATGATTTGAAAGCCTCTGGGCTCATCGCCAAATAACACAGGGAAAGACGTTTTCTCCCATCACAGCTCAGTCTAATAGGCAACTGAAAGCTCTGATCTGGTCCAGTCAATCTGTCTGTTCTGCCCACACAAAGTTAATTCAACCTGAACTAAAGTTTTCAGTGGTTTGTGTGCAGTGCCAACTGAAACTTTAGAATGATGCCTTGTGAAAACTGGCGATGTGGCATTGTGCTGTGCATAAGCCAGTGAAAGTTCTGGCTCTCACCCAAACATGTGCCTGCATTTATCTTGCTGGTTAGATCAGATTGGAGCCCAAAGTTCCCTCTGACCTGGTCTTCCTTTTGTATAATCCTTCAGATGTTTCATATCACATGCAAGGCCAGGACATGTGGTGTCATGCTTTTGTAACCTGAGCCACAACGCACATTGATATGGAACCCTCTCCTCACTGTTGATGATTGCATGGTGAGTGGGGCAGAGTTGATAAGAATGAGAGTGGAAAAGAGAGAGGAAGCAAGAGCAAGCTAGAGAGAGGGAGAAGAGAATGAAAGAAGAGAAAGAATAAAGGAGAGAGAGGAGGGGAGAGAGACAGGAAAAGAGAGAGAGAGAGAAAGAGACAGACAGACAGACACACACAGATTCTGGTTCTTCTGGCTTCTAATTTGGAGAGAGAAGATATAAAATGCCAGCCTTTCATTAAGTATTGAAAAGAGAAAAAGACTCTGGGAAGAAGCTGATATGAATAAGAATGCAGCCAATTTTTTGAGCATGAAGATTTTTACTAACTAGACTGTAAACACTATGAGGACAGGGAATATATGAATATGTATTTGCTGAATTGAATTTGTTGTTGATTCCTAGCCAGGTATATCCTGACATAGACACTTTCAGGTGGGAGGCAGTAGTTTTTCCTCCAGAAACACAGGTCTTGACTGACTCCAAATATGGCATTCTTTTTGCTGCACTATAGATAGTTGGTCACACATTCAAATTTGAGAGTACCACCATATTTTGTCATAGTGAATGTGCTCCTACATGATGCTTTAATTTGTGCAATTATCACTTCTGGATCTGCCAAAATAAAATTTCACTTTCTTGATACTTTATGTTGTGATTACTTAAGTGAGATTTAAAACATCGATATTTTATTTTTCCCAAATTAAATGTAAAAACAAATTTGAACATTCATTTAAAAAAATCGAGTTTCAAATTCTCTCCTCTCCTCCCCTCCTACCTTATTAAGATCGCAAACAATTTGATGTAGGTTATACATGTGTAGTCAAGCAAAACTAATCTCTATATTAGTCACGTTGTGAAAGAAAATGCAGACCAACCCTCTCCTCACCCCCAGGAAAAATAAAGTAAAAAAGTATGCTTTGATCTGTGTTCAGACTCCATCAGTTCTTTCTCTGGAGGGGAATAGCATTTTTCACCATAATTCCTTTGGAATTGTCTTAGATTGCTGAGAATAGTTGCCACTCACAGTTTATCATCATACAATATTGCTGTTTCTGTGTACAATGTTCTGGTTCTGCTCATTTCACTTTGCATCAATTCGTATAAGTCTTTCCAGGCTTTTCTGAGAGTATCCTACTCCTTCTTTCTTTCTTTCTTTTAAAAAAAAATTATTTATTTATTTTTTTTGGCGAGGCATTTGGGGTTAAGTGACTTGCCCAGGCTCACACAGCTAGTAAGTATCAAGTGTCTGAGGCCAGATTTGAACTCAGGTCCTCCCAAATCCAGGACTGGTGCTCTATCCACTGTGCCATCTAGCTGTCCCCTACTTCTTATTTCTTATAACACAATAATATTCCCTCATAATCACATACCACAATTTGGTCAGTCATTACCCAATTGATAGGCATAACTTCAATTTCCAATTCTTTGGCACCACTTAAAGAGCTGATATAAACATTTTTGTGCATATAGATCCTTTTCCTTTTTTGTCTCTTTGGGATAGACCTTATACTGGTATAGCTGGGTCAAAGGGTATGCATGGTTTTATAGCCCTTTAGTCATAGTTCCAAATTGCTCCACAGTCTTGTTGAATCATTTCACAACTTCATCAACAATGCATTAATGTCTCAATTTTCTACATCATCCCCAACATTTGTCATTTTCCTTTTATGGCATATTAGCAAATCTAATAGGTGTGGGGTGGTATGACAGAGTTGTTTTAATCTGCATTTCTCTAATCAGTAGTGATTTAGAGCATTTTTTCATATGACTATACATCACTTTGATTGCTTTGTCTGAAAAGTGCCTGTTTATATCCTTTGACCATTTAACAGTTGGGGAATCTCTCTTTCTCTCTTTCTCTCTCTCTCTGACTCAATTCTCTATATATTTGAGAAATAAGGACTTTATCAGAGAAGCTTGCTATAATTTTTTTCACATTTATGATTACTAACTTGTATTTCCCTCCATCCCAACCCTGTCCATCCTCAAAAGTGTTTTTCTCCTTCCCCAATTTACCCTGCCTTCAATTAACTGCCTCCCCCGCCATCCCCTTCCTCTACTACTTTCCTGCAGGGTAAGAGGGATTTCTATACTCAGCTGAATGTGTATGTTACACTCTGATCCAATTCTGATGAGAGTAAGGTTCACACACTTTCCCCACCTCCCTTATTCCCCCCTTTGTAAAAGCTCTTTTGCATCTCTTTTATGTGAGATAATTTACCCCATTCTACTCCTCTGTTTCCATGTCTTCCAGTGCATTCCTCTTTATCATCACTTAATTTTATTTTTTCAGATAAGCATCCCATTATATTCAACTCACACCCATCCCCTTTTTCTATGTACACTCCTAACTGAGAAAGTTTAGCAGTTACATTTATCATCATCCCATATAGGAATGTAAACAGTTTAAACTTTTTGAATCCCTTATGATTTCTCTTTCCTATTTACTTTTTTTCCCTGGGGCAATGAGAGTTAAGTGACTTGCCCAGGGTCACACAACTAATAAGTGTCAAGTGTCTGAGGCCAAATTTTAACTGAGGTCCTCCTGAATCCAGAACCAGTGCTTTATCTACTTCGTCACCTAGCTGCCCCTTCCTGTTTATTTTTTTATGCTTCTCTGGAGTGTTGTATTTGAATTTCAGATTTTATATTCAGCTTTGGTCTTTTCATCAGGAATACTTGGAAGTTTTCTATTTCATTGAATATCTATTTTTCCCCTTGAAGGATTATACATAGTTTTGCTTGATTTTTTTTTTTTTGGTTGTTTACTCATTTTTCCTACCTATCTCTTGACTTTTAAATTTACATTAAAATTATATTAAAGTTAGGCTCTGATTCCAGGGTGGAGGGAATACTGTCCCAAACTTTAGGGTTTTTTTTGTGGAGCTAGTTCTTGGGGGGGGCGGTCTGTAAGCTTTCAGTTGTTCCAAGGTGGTATGACCTAAGGAGAGGTGTTTTTACTACTCTCCTTGCCTGTGCTCTGGTCTGTGAATGACCACAAGCACTCTTTTCTTACCTGGAATGGTGATGAGAGTCCTCACTCCCTTGGGGTCTTAGACTCTGGTGTGCTAGTGCTCCTCCTCTCCCTGGGACTGTGATTCAGGACTACGACTGGGATCCAAATATGGGCAATACAACCGAGTTCTGCACCCAGTGCCTGCAAAGAGACCCCTGTAATCTTCTGACCAGTTGTCTGGCTCCCTTACCATCTGTAGGCTGAGAGCTCTGGAAGTGGCCACTGCCACCCCTGACTCAGTCACTCCAAAAGCCTTCTGTTAGTTTGGTAGGGTGCAGTCTGCACTCTACTCTTATCCCAGGGTGATGGACCTTTCCTGCTGACCTTCTAAGTTGTATTGGGCTGGGAAATTGCTTCACCCCAGTCTTTTATGGGTTCTGCCACTCCAGAATTTGTTTTGAGGCACTATTTAAAATTGTTTGGAGGGGAATGTGGGGGAACTCAGGCAAGTCCCTCCTTTTTCCCCACCACCTGGGCTCTGCCCCCTGATCACTTTTAAAACCTTTCTAACAAGGTATAAATGTGGCATTTGAATGAGACATAGAAGCTAATGCAGTATAAGTGTCAGACAGACCTATTTGATTGGTGGATCAGGAAAGTACGGAATTCATCATGTGAGCTCCTTTACATCACTCCAGTCACCATCACTTTAGATTACCCTGTAGGCTGCCCATAGTGGGTCTGGATGCTAAACAACAGATGCATATCTTCCCAATAACAGTGACTTTGGACAATTTCCCTCCTTCTTCTTTAGAGTACCTCTGAAGAACAGAGAGAACATCTCTGATCCCACTTCTCCTGTGAGAACCCGCTTCATATACCGGCTGTCTGACCTGTAAGAGCTTTTCCTTTATATTCATTTAGAAGTTGAAGTTGGTGAAAAAGAATTATGTAATACAAAATTCATAGCATGGTTTTTGGAAAAAAAAGGTTGACATACAGGTAATGCAAACACAACAGTCCCTCTCTCTGCCTTGTTTATAATACATTCATGTGTCCTTATCCCAGAGAAGAATACCGCCTGAAGTAAACCCTTATGGCTCCCTCACTGTGGAGGTGGAGAGAGCTGCTGGCGGTGACAAAAGTGCAAATATGAGTATCTGAAAATGTTGACTGCAAACAAACTGTAGGCATAATTGTATATTTTTTTTTTCTGAAAACTGTATAACCTACTGGGCATGGTGGTGCATGCCTGTAATTCCCGTTACTTCCTGGGGAGGCTGAAACTGGTGGATCACTCAAATGTCAGAGTTCTGAGCTGCAGTAGGGCTAAAACCAATCAGATGTCCACACAAAGTGAGGCATCAACATGGCAGACCCTGGCGAGTCTGGAGCTGCCATGCTGCTTAAGGAGGGCAAACTGGCCTGAGTCAGAAATGGAGCAGGTGAAAGCTCCCATACAGATCAGGACTGGCAACATAATTGTGAGTGGCTGCTTCACTTCCAACCTCAGGGAGGTAGGAAGACCCAGTCTCAAGAAAAATTTTATTTTATTTTTAATGTATTTTTAAAAACCACATATCCTAAGATATTTAATAGGTAGTGTCATTTTATTTGGCTTTGAGTTTCTCTGAATGTGTTCTGAGAGTGGCTCATTCAAAATGTACCTAAACTATTCAGTTCATTCAATTTAGTGGGGGAAAAATAAATCAAGTTAGTTCCTTGGTGGCTTGTAGACAAAGAAAGAAGATTACTGAATTTTTATTTTCCATTTTTTTGGGTATTTTGAAGACATAGGCATAGATGAAATGGTGATGCTAAATAAATGCCTAGCACAGTGACTGGCACATGCTTGGTACTTAAGAAATGCTTGTAGCTTAATTAAATAAATCCCAGATTGGCTCTACTTCATCACAATGATGCAGAAATTTGGAAGTTTGCCTTCTGCTAATCATAGGTTTCGGCTCTCAGTTGTAGGATCCAATAGAACTTGGATGGGAACATTCATTTAGGAGCAGCCACAAATGACTACTTACCTTCCCTCAGTGGCCAGTGTTTAATGCATGTATTTACTTTTCAGCTGTAAAAAGTGTGACCCCACCGAAGTGGAGCTGGGCAATGAGGTGGTCACTGCCAGCCAGAGCAGTAGCTGTGATGAAAGCAGTGAGACCTGTTACACTTACGACAGAAACAAGTGCTACACGTCTACTGCCTCTCTTTATCTGGGAGGGGAGACCCGAATGGTGACAACATCGCTGAACCCAGAGTCCTGCTACGCCGACTAATTGACAGCCTCCACTGACCGAAATATGCACCTCCTGGCATAGAGCTCTCTGCTTCTCCCTCAAAACAACATTTTCATGATCAGCAAGCACATGGCCATTTCTTGTCCTATTTTTCTTTCTAGGTAAAAGCAAAAATTGTAACTTAATGAAAAAACCTAATTAATATTAAAACATTGAAATCCCTGCATTGCCATCTGTTATGGGAAATATCTTGTGTCTTGCTTTCATCCAGGGTCTGCACTGGATAATGCAGAATTGTCTTCTTCTTTTTGAGTAAAAAATATTTGAAGGATCCTCAAGTTATTTTTAAAATTCTGGTCTGAAATAATCCATGTTGTGACTAATTAATCTTTAAGCAATATGTATTTCTAGAAATGTGTCCTCTAGCATTGTTTTAAAAATTAAATCATTTCAGAAGCATCAGCCTGTGTGAAGCTTATCTTTTAGGGAAGAAAAAAATTTTTTGTTTTTGTTTTTGTTTTTTTGGTGGGGCAGTGAGGGTTAAGTGACTTGCCCAGGGTCACACAGCTGGTAAGTGTCAAGTGTCTGAGGCCGGATTTGAACTCAGGTCCTCCTGACTCCAGGGCCCGTGCTCTGTCCACTGCGCCACCTAGCTGCCCAGAAAAAAATTTTTAGCTTCTTCTTTAATCTCTACCATATCACACTCAGCTTTCACCACCCAGCTTTTCCTTGGAGACCTACAATGAGGAGGAATTTAGCAGCCACTGAAGAAGCTTCCCCCACTTGTGGACAGCTTTAATTATTAGGAAGATTTTCCTGACATTAAGCCTAAATTAGACATTTTGTAATTTCTACAAAAAAGTAGAAGCAAAAAAAAAATGTAGGCAGATGGTGATGCTGTGGATAGCACTTGGGCCTAGAGTCGGGAAGACTTGAGTTCAAGTCTGATCTCAGACACTTACTAGCTTTGTGACCCTGGGCAGATCACTCAACCTCTATTAGATTCAGTTTCCTCAGCTGTCATTGGAGATAATAACAGCACCTACGTCCCAGAGTTGTTGTGAGAATCGAACGAGATAATATTTGTAAAAGTGCCTAGAATAGTGCCTGGCACACAGTAGGCATTTTACGAATGGTTATTCCCTTCCTTTTTCTCTTCCTTTTTTCTCCCTCTGCAGTCAAACAGAACTAATCCCTTCCCTCCTCCCCATGACAGCCTTACCAAGAATAAATGAACGTATACTTTATCATAACACCTAAACACATAAGTAGGGTTTTGCCTGTGGCAAAATGTTGCATCTCCTTTCCTATTTGTATGTTGCCTTTTATTTTTTATCATGGGTTCCTAATACATAGTAGAAACTTAAAAAATTCTTGTTGATTGATTGATGCCTTTTGATTCAATTAGAGGCTTGTAAGAAGTTGCGTTTGATCTCATGTTTGGAAAACTGTTACTCAGTGAAAATGTATCTTTTTTTTCAGGGAAATGAGGGTTAAATGACTTGCCCAGGGTCACACAGCTAGTAAGTGTCAAGTGTCTGAGGCCGGATTTGAACTCAGGTCCTCCTGAATCCAGGGCCGGTGCTTTATCCACTGTGCCACCTAGCTGCCCCAAAAATGTATCTTTAAACTTAGGGAAAGGAATTCAGACTTCGTGTGTGTTGGTAGGTATCCCTGATTCCACTCGAATCAGGGACACCTACCAGCAACAATAGCCTATTCTGACTCACATCCTGACTTACATAAGCCTATACAAAGATAGGTATGTTGGCACAGACCTTTAATTCCTGCTAATGGAGAGGCTCAGGCTAGTGGATCACTTGAGCTAAGGGGCTCTGAGCTGCAGTAAGGCTAAAATGTGATTGGATGCCCACACCAGGTGTGGCATCAAGAAGGCGAGTCCCTAAGAGTGGGGAGCCACCAGGCTGCCTGAAAAGGGGTGAATTGGCCCAGGTTGGAAATGGAGCAGGTCAAAGCTTACGTGGAATCAACAGTGGGGTGAGGCCCTAGAGAGGTTGCTGTGTTTTCTTCCAGCATGGGTGAGATAGGGAGACCCAGTCTCAAAAGAAACAAAAAAGGATCCTTATACCTTTAACCATAAATAGACGGTCATTGATAACTTTGGCTTCCAGGTGGTCCCATTAGGACCTTGTTGACACATGGACATAAAAATTCTCTCTCTCTCCACACACACATACATACATACATATACACATATGCGTGTATATGTTTATATATATGTATATTTGTGTGTATGTGTATGTGTATATATATATATATATATATGCAGAAGCCCAACTCTGTGAAGACACTGGCACCTAAAACCGACATGTCCCAAACTGAGTTTATTGTCTGATTCTCCAGACTTGCTCCTAGTTTGGCCACTGACTTCATCATTTTTCAGGTTGGAAACCTTGATGTTATCAATCAATCAATCAATCAATCATCAATGAATAAAAATTTACTTTTATTTTCTCCCTCACCAATTTCTCCCTACAATCACGGAGTGTTGAAGGTACCTCAGTAGCTGATAGGGACATTCTATACACAAAACAAATCTCTATTCTATCATACCCAACAAGTTAACATTAGCCCTTTGCTTGAAGATCCTCATGGAGGGAGAATCCATTGTCTCCGAGGGGGCTTCACCTACTCGTGGCCAGCTCTAATCGTTAGGAAGATTTTCCTCATGTCGAGTCTAAATCTGACATTTTTTGCTGCTTCCACTCCTGGCCCTTTGTTTTGCTCTCTCAGGCCATATGGAACAAGACCAGTTCCTCTTTCATACAATAACCTTGCACATATTTGAACAGAGCTATCATGTTTTCTTTGAGTCTCTTTGTCTCAAGATTAAACATCCCAATTTCCTGCCACTGATCCTTATATGACCCAGATTCATGGTCCTCCACCATCCTGTTGGAAGCATAGCTTCCAAAGGTGGTGCAGGGGCAACTAAGTAGCGAAGTGGATAGAACACTGGCCCTGGATTCAGGAGGACCTGAGTTCAAATCCGGCTTCAGACACTTGACATTTACTAGCTGTGTGACCCGGGCAAGTCAATTAAAAAAAGGAATGATCAACAGAGGGAAGGCACTAGAATTAAGAGGGATTGAGGGGCAGCTAGGTGGCACAGTGGATAGAGCATCAACCCTGGATTCAGGAGGACCTGAGTTCAAATGTGACCTCAGACACTTGACACTTAGTTGTGTGACCCTGGGCAAGTCACTTAACCCCAATTGCCTCACCATAAAAACAAACAAACAAAACAAAAGAAGAGGGATTGAGAGACTTCCTGAAGAAGGCAGGATTTTAGCAGGGACTTGAAGAAATCCCAGGGAGCCAAGAGACAGATGCAAGGAGGGAGAAACTTCCAGGTATAAGGTCAGAGTTGGGGGGGGGCAGTGGATTAAGGACAAAAGATGGAAAGGTAGGAAAGGGCCAGACTGTGCCTTCTTCAAATGCTTACTGAATGGTTTCACCCTTGAACACGTGCCCGAAGAGTATCCAGTGCTCACTGCTATGTGTTCTTTGAGCCAAAAGATGAGGAAGAATACTTGACTGAACACTGCTCCCCAACACTTGTGACATTTGAATATAAACATCCCTTTTGGTGTCTCTCCAGGCTGCACTCCTGGACTTTCCCCATCCAGCTCTAGGAACTTCTTTAACCTGGAAACTCACTCCATCCCTACCTGTGGAAGTATCCTCAGGCCCTGGAGCCTCTTCTTCTGATTGGCTGGTTCCTCCATCTTAAGGAGACCAGCTATGTCTTCATTTCTCTCCAAAATGGACTCCTGTTTCCTCAAGACTTCCTTTACATTGCCCTTGTGCGGGGTTCCTTCCTTCAAGATAAATTTTTTGGGGAGAAAGAACTAGCCCTCTGGGGTGATCAGAAAAGTCTTGATGGAGAAGGTGGAACAATTTGAAGTCAATAAAGGATAATCTTGTATCAGTAAAGAAAAATAAGATATTGATAAAGAAAGACCTAAGAAAGCTAGGTGGCACAATGGATAGAACTCTGGCCCTGGAGTCAGGAGGACCTGAGTTCAAATCCAGCCCCATATACATACTAGCTGACCCTGGGCAAGTCACTTAACCCTATTTACCTCAGTTTTCTCACCTGTAAAATTAGCTGGAGAAGGAAATGGCAAACTGATCCAGTATTTTTGCCAAGAAAACCCCAAAAATGGGGTCATGAAGAGTCATACCTGCTTGAACGACAAAAAAGATCTGATATCTATCACATAAGATGTCCCATCAGTCAGCTCAGTGATGGACTGTTTGGTTATAATTCAAGCCCTGACTCCAAAGGCCCAGGACCTGATGAAGGGCAGAGCCACTCTCTCCTCCCCGTCATTGAATCCTTTAACAACACAGGCCTAATGCTGCTTTCTGGGTCTTATTGGTTACAAATAGAGAAGTGGAGAAAAATTTTAGGAGGCAGCTCCTAAATGCTGGAAAGAGAAGAAAGAAGTTAAGGAGCTTCCATGTTTGGTCCATGAGGCAAAAAAAAAAAAAAAAAGAATCTCATTGTGAAATAAGTCGTGGTTAGTCATTACCCCAACAAACCTACTTTCTGATGAATGTCAGCTATGGCAGTTGACCTGAGTCACCATGAAACCTTTTGTGGCCCTGTAAAGAAGGAAGGAACAGGGCTATTATTATTCAAGTTGCAATTTCTTTTCCTCTTTCTGGTCTCCAGAGATGAACTTGGATCTAAAGGCCAAGGTTACATAGTTTTGGGCAGCAGGAGCTATTTCTTGAGGGGCAGGTGTAGTGGGGGAGAGGGAAATAAAAGCTACCCAAAGGGCCTGCAAGTCAAGTGAGCCTTGAACACTTAGAATCACTGATTTTTTTTTTTTTGCGGGGTAATGAGGGTTAAGTGACTTGCCCAGGGTCACACAGCTAGTCAATGTCAAGTGTCTGAACCCAGATTTGAACTCAGGTCCTCCTGAATCCAGGGCCGGTACTCTATCCACTGCACCATCTAGCTACCTCCAGAATCACTGAATTTAAAGCTGAATAGGACCTTGGAGATAATTCAGCTCAGTGTCTTCATTTTGTAGGTAGGAAAATGAGGAAACAATGTCAGACATGAAGTGATTTGCTCAAGGTTTTATAGCTAGCTAATCAATGGCTTGTGGTAGCTAGGTGGCATATGGAATAGAGTGCCAGGCATAGAGTCAAGAAGACTCATTTTCATGAGTTCAAATCTAGCCTCAGACACTAGCAGTGTGACCCTGGGAAAGTCACTTAATCCTGTTTGTCTTAGTTTTCTCATGTGTAAAATGAGCTGGAGAGGGAAGTGGTAAACCACTCCAGTATCTTTGCTAAGAAAATCCCAAATGGGGTCACAAAGAGTCAGACATGATTGAAATGACCTAATAACAAAGTCAATGAGTCGGAATCAGAACTCAGATCTCTTGATTTTTAGCTGCCCCCACTCCTGTGTTTTTGAAAATGACAGTGACTCACCAACAAGACAGGGACTCTAACAGTCCTGACAGTTTTACCAACAGAATTATTAGGAGAGTGCTAAACTGTGGTGAAATGTAGAATTCCTAATTATCAGTATTATAAATGTCTTTATTTTTCTGATGAGTTAAGTATCAGCCTACTAGCAGATTGTAACAAGAATTGAGTTGTAACTGTATCCTCTATAGTTTGTTTTGCTGATATATGCTTATGAATGTTCTTTGTTTAGCATTTCTTTTGTGTAGAGGAATAAATTACCTGTCCCAAACTACCTCTCTCACTCCAAACTTTGGGGAGACAGAGACATAAGTAATTGCTTTTCAAAAGGGACACAGTGAGCTGCCAATTTGAAGGAGCTTACAGGTTCAGTGGTCATTGGTGTGGCCCCTTCTAAGTCCCTTCTACTCAAGCCTTGAACAGTTTTTCCATTGGGTGAGTGACTTTATGAGCTGAAGAGTATGACAAGGAGGACCTGATCCCCTCTAATTAGAGGTAGGATCCCCCAGCATCAAACCCAGTTCAAACTGAATGCTTGAATATAGAACAGATGGACAGCATCCCAGCACCTGTGGGGCCCAGTAGCAGTTCTCTTAAAACTAGAATTCATTTCTTCTTTTTTACATTACTGTCACTTTTGCTTCTCCCTATCATTCCCTACCCCCCAGTTAAAAAACAACAACCTTCCTTTATAATGACACTGTCAGTAGTTTACTATCATATCAGACCCCCCCCCAAAAAAAAAACCCAAACTGGACCAGTGAAGCATCTCAGTTTCTCTTGAGAGTTTCAGAGGGTAGATCATCAAGGGAAGTAACATCCTTGCTCAGATGGAGGTGGATAAATGACCATGTGGACCCCATGTTTTTGTTTTTGTTTTTACGGGTCAATGAGGGTTAAGTGACTTGCCCAGGGTCACACAGCTAGTAAGTGTCAAGTGTCTGAGGCCGGATTTGAACTCAGGTTCTCCTGAATCCAGGGCTGGTGCTTTATCCACTATAGCGCCACCTAGCTGCCCCCATCCCCGTGGTTTTAAAATTTTGTTGATATCTCCCTCTACATACATAATTGTGGGAATGCTAGTACCCCTCAGAGATATCATATTAGAATGTGAGTTTCTTAAGAGCAAGGACTGTTTTTGTCTTTTAAAAAAATTTAAATTAAATTAAATTAAATTAAATTTTGTTTTTGCCTTTTTTGTATCCTTGGTATTTAGCATAGTGCCTAATACATAATGGGTACTGAATAACTGCTCATTGACTTGATTTGATTGACACCATATGCCCTCTGCTGCCCCTAACAACCAGGTTGATGTCCTTATGAGAACAGTGGAAGTTGAGGAATAGGAGTAGCACCAGTCTGGATACGGGGGCTGGTATGATGTGTTGCAATAGGTGCAAGACCAGAAGATTCTCCTAATCAAGGAAGAGGCAGCAAATTTCTGTTCAATTGTGCTTCTTGTGTCCATGAAAGTACTCCTCTCTGAAAGATCAAGATGGCACTATCCCTTGTGATTCTGGACCCGTCTCTGACTAAAAATTGATTATATTGGTCCCTTTACCTTATCTCAGTATAGAAGGTTTGTTTTCACTGAAGTCGGTATATTTTTGAGGTGTGGCATTATACAGGTAATTAAGTATCAAAGCCCTCACAGAACATATCTTCTCTTTCCTTTTTACCTACCCCTCTGCATCTTTGCTTCTGATCAGAGCACCCCTTTCACTATATGTCATAGTGATGACTGATGGATTTTCCACCTTCCATAACACCCAGGCAGCTTGCCTTGTTGAATGCTTGAATGGGCTCTGAAACAGCTTCATCATCATGCACATGATGATTGGGGTGGGTTGTCCTACCTCCTAGGAGGTGTATACTCAGTGACTGGATTCCACCCTATGGAGGGGGAAGGATCTCTAGTCCCATCATTTTTTGGTTCCATCTTCCAGGAAACCTTACTCAATAAGGGCAGACTACTTTAAGACATAGTCCAGATGCTCATCTTATGTCCTTCCTTATTCCACTCTCTGCATGGAGTCATTCAGGTGTCAAGGTCTGTACTCTCTCAGGGAGCTCCGAGTACCCTGGAGAAATGGTTCTTCTTTCTTCCATGATGGTTTAGACAAGTCCTGTTCAGGAAGGGTTTGAGGGACCATGGGCTGAATTGATAGGGTGGAGGATGTGTGACTGACTTTCTGATCACTTAGGGGAAGCGAATCCATCTCTGCATAACTATAGTAATTATTAATTTACCTGGAACAAAAGGAATCTTATTTGACTTCATGGTATTTTTAGTCCCTGGATGAAGGCAAGGGCTTATTTAGCTCCTCTGGAAAAAGTCGGCAGACCTATAACAGAAGCCTCTAAAGGGGAAAAGATTTAGTATAATACCTCTCTCATAGGGCTCCCAGGGAGGGACAAAGAATACTGAATATTTCCTGAGTATGGGGTGAGTCATGGTATGAACTTAGTTCACTTGGACATAGGCTACATGCAAGAGGCTGATGATGACCCCTTATCTATTTTACTACAGACAACCCTGACCCATGATAAGAATTGGTGACTGCTGGAAGTATCATCGTTTGTTTTCTCATTTTACGAATCACCCTTTGACATCGGGAGACCCACTTTGGACTGTGGAGCTTTGGTATTACCCACCACAGAACCAGACTGTTAAGATTTTGGACATCACCCTTCCCAATGGGATAGGCAAAGCATGAGACCCCTGGGAAGATACGCGAACTGATGCAGAGTGAGGGGAGTTGAGCCAGAAGAACAACAGACACAATGACAACAATCTGAATTCAAACAACTTTGAAAGACCTAGGAGCTATGATCAGTCCAATGACCAGCCATGATGCCGGAGAACTGAAGATGAAAGACCTCACGTGTGCGCATACATGTAGGTATCTGTGTATCTCTGTGTGTTTATACGCATATATGTAGATACACACATTTGCTTACACATCTGGATCTATCTTCAATGTGGCCAATTTGATTTCAAACATGGCAATTTCATTTGCTTGATCATACATGTTTATATCAGGGGTTTTGTTTTTCTCTCTGCCTCAATTTGGGGGGAGGGAAGAGGCAGGATAGAGAGAAAGTAGATTTTTGTTGATTGAAAAAAAAATAACAAACAAGGCAAGGAAGCTGTTCCTAAGACTTGATTAATCGGGGGTGGGGGTGGTGGCTTCAGACATTGACACAGCTTTTTGGTCATCAAAGAACATACAAAAACACCAGAAGAGTCAGTGTTCCTCAAACTCGGTACAGCTGCTGGCAAGCACCAGGACATGAAGCAGGCCCGTTTTAATGGGGGCAAAGAGGTGTCCAGTGCATGGGACATTGACTTGGGTATGTGCTGGAGCAAATGGCCGTGGGTGACTGGGGGGAACAATAAGAGTACTGGATGCCAGGGAACATTCCCAAAGAAGGGAATAGTGGACATGAAAGCTGTGACTAGCAGTCCTAGCTCTTGGGATAAATTCCATTAGGGGAAGGGGGATGCAATGGTTCAGAGCACAACCTGGCTGTCAGTGATGACAATTGGGGGCAGCCCATTACAGAGATGATCTTTTTTTTTACATTTTTTTTACATTTGCAAAAAATGTGTAATTTTATTCAATCAGTTTTCATATTCTAGATCCTTGAGGGATACAGCATCACTCGGATCCTGTGTCCAATGGCTTTGGCAGGAAGATTGCTTCTGAACTTGGCCCGAACCATTCCACTATTACCATGAGCCCGAGTAACTTTCCCCCAGATCACTCTTGTTCTGTTGGGTTTCCCACCAGGAGTCACTGTGTTATTTTTTGCCTTGTATACATAAGTGCATCTCTTGCCCAAATAGAATTCAGTTTCATCCCGAGCATAGACTCCTTCAATTTTCAAAAGAGCTGTATGTTCCCTCTGGTTGTGCAGGCCTTGCTTGTAGCCAGCAAAAATGGCCTTGGACCACAGTCTTCCAGACATTTTGCTGTTCTAGAAGTCCTGTTTCCAGGAGGCCTCCGACGCTCCAAGATGGAGGAAAAAGGAAGTCAGAGATGATCTTTCTTAAGGGAGTTGTGGGGGAAGGTAACCCTGGAGTAGGACATCATGACAATGGGTCTCTGAGGAGTGGAGGACTAAGGCATGTGGTGCTGCCACTGAGGGAAGGAGGCACCCCTGAGAAATGCTACCTCTTATACTGGTCAGCACCTTGGACAAAGCCCCATTTGCTCCGTTTTAGTTACAGCTCTGGTGGACCTGAAGACAAACATTGATTAGTTCAGTTTTGCTTAGGCCTGGCCCTGGTGAGGGATGCTGGTATTTAAGAATGATGATGATGATTCTGGACATCTGCAGAGTAGACAATATTTAATGTTTCATTGATCTCAACAGTGCTGGGAGGTGGGTCCTTTTTGGGTTTGGATGTGATTTCACTGGTACAGGGAACTTGTGATGAAGAAATTCCCTGTTATCAATGCAGATCACACCACCTGCCATTCATGCTAGAAAATCACCTAAAGCACAGAGTTTAAATGACTTGCCCATGGTCCCATAACTGGAATGGCTCAGAAACTGGATTTGAACCCAAGTCTTCCTAACTCTAGGGAAGGATTTTGCTCCCTGCACATAATAAGTACTTAAAATACTTGTTCATTTGTCTTGTCTCATGGGGTATGTGATATTTGTATTATTCCCATTTTATAGGAGAGCAAACTGAGGCTTGGAAAAATAAAGTGGTAAGACTATGGTAAAAAGGCTAGTGGATATCAGAGGCAGTATTCAAACCCAGGTCTCTCTAAGTCTGGTCCTCTTTCTCTTGCACCATGGTATCTCTTTCCAGAAGTATAGAATCTTGAGATATACTGCAACAGAAACAGTTTATAAAGTAATTTTTCAAGTTCTCTCTGCCCTGTCATGATTCCCATCTTTGCTAACAGTCAGTCAATCAATTACACAGTCAACAAGCATTTATTAAGCACCTACTACATATCAGGCACTATGATAAGCACTGGGGGTTCAAAGTAAAAAAAAAAACAGCCTCTGCTCTCAGTGAGCTTACAGTTAATGAAAGAGACAACATGCAAACGACTAAGTATGGACATGCAATATATAGGATAAATTGGAGAATAATCAACATAAGGAAGTAACTAGAATTAAGGAATATTAGAAGAGGCTTACTGTAGGAGATGAGATTTTACCTAGACAGCTAGGTGGTACAGTCAGCAGGACCTAAAATAAAATCCAGCCTCAGACATTTATTCGTTGTGTGACCTTGGACAAGTCACAACCCCTGTCTGCTTCAGTTTCCACATTTCTAAAATAGGGATAATAATGGTGGCTTCTTCTCAGGGCTGTTGTGATAATACAGTGAATTAACATGTATGTAAAGTGATTTGGGGCAGCTAGATGGCACAGTGGATAGAGCACTGGCCTTGGAGTCAGGAGTACATGAGTTCAAATCTGGCCTCAGACACTTAACACTTACTAGCTGTGTGACCCTGGGCAAGTCACTTAACCCCAATTGCCTCACTAAAAAAACCCAAAAAGCCAAAAAAACAAAAACCAAAAAAAAACAAAAACAAAAACCCATGTATGTAAAGTGATTTGCAAACAAATCATTATATAAATGGTAGCTGCTGTTACCACCACCATCACCACCATCGTCATCGTTGTTGTTTGTTCCTGTTATCTGGCACTTGAAGGAAGAAAGGAAACTGAGGAGGAAGAGATGAAGAAGGAGAGGGTTCCAGGCCTGATGGGAGAAATCCAGGAGAGTGCACAGAGTTGGAGGATGGAGTGTCCTGTGCCAGGAATAGCAAGGAGGCTGCAGAGTGTGTTGGGAGTAAATAGGATGTAGGAAGATGGGAAAGAGAGAAGACATCCAGGTTATGGAAGGGTTTTGGATGCCAGAGGGAATGCTGTGGGCCATGAGGTTTACAAACAGCCTCTTATGCTGCTACTACTACCAGAGAGGAAAAAGTTTCATGGTAACTTAGGGATTTGTTCTTGTGAGGGCTGCCATTGACTGGACTTTCAAAAACATGCTGCCACACATATTTATACTGAATTTTAAAGTGCACTAGTGCTTTTCTTGCAATAACCCAATGAGGAGGATGATGCAGGGAAATGACTTGCTTGAAATCCAGGTATCTTGCCTCCAGGTCCAGTGCTCTTTTGTTTTTTTTGGGTGGGGCAATGAGGGTTAAATGACTTGCCCAGGGTCACACAGCTAGTAAGTGTCAAGTGTCTGAGCTTGGATTTGAACTCAGGTCCTCCTGAATCCAGGGCCAGTGCTTTATCCACTGGGCCACCTAGCTCCCCCCCACCCTAAGTGCTATTTTTGATATACCAGGTTGCCTTCCCTCCAAGAATGCAAAAAAGAGAAGAGCATGCCTACACTCTTTTTCACATTTTCTTGAAAGAAGAAAAAATATTGTGGAAGTTTTTTTCAGGTTATTTCAAAGATTAATGTGATTGTTTAATTGTATAAGTATAAAAGACTATTTTATGGAGAACTCATACAAGGAGGGCACTCACATCGTGGTCAAAAATAGGTACAAGGACACTCTCAGGATCTCTCTGAAGAATTGTGAAATTGATTGCGTGACATGGGAGATCCTGGCACAGGACCACCCAGCATGGCATGTGTGCCATGCTCGATGAGCAAAGAAGACTTGTAGTAGTTCAAAAGGAATGTGAGATACACAAATTTAGAGATATCTTCACTCCAAATGTTCATGTGGAATATTTCTGCCCAGCCTGTGGTAGAGCCTTCTGAGCTCATCTTGGTCTGATTAGCCACAGTCGGACACACTGTCCCTTAACCCTAACATAGTGATGTCATTTTGGTCCTCTTTGAGAATGGAAAATAACCCCAACCAACAACAGTATAAACAAAAGTAACACTAAGAGACAGCCAGACTCAGATTAATTGCAATGGCTAATCTTGGTCCCTGAGAAGAGATGAAAGAGATTTCCTTCCTCTGGGTAGAGAGGTGGTGATGGTGGGGAAAGTTATGAGTGCAGAATATTCTATCCGCTTTCAGATATGGTGGTAGTGTCATTTGGTTCACTGAACTATTTTTCTTGGTCACAAGGGAATGTTCAATAGTGTTGGTGGTGGGTATACTGGAAAATATACAATGGAGTAAAAAAAGGGGCATCCATAAATGAAAAAAAAAAAGATTAATAGGATCCTATTTTCTAACTATGCATACGTACATCATAGCAACTTACTTGGACTCTTATGTGGTCACACATATGTTGATTTTTTTGTTGAAGTAAAAAATGTTTATAATAAAAGATTTAAAAATATCATTTGGGGGGCAGCTAGGTGGCACAGTGGATGGAGCACCAGTCCTGGAGTCAGGAGGACCTGAGTTCAAATCTGGCCTCAGACACTTGACACTTACTGGCTGTGTGACCCTGGGCAAGTCACTTAACCCCAATTGCCTCAACCAAAAAAAATATCACTTGGTAAAGAAATGCTAGAAAAAAAGGAAAAATTGTGAAGGAGAACATTATTTTATTTTCTTGGTGTAATACTTGGTGATATGTAACAATTAATGCAGGGCAGGTTGCTCCTAGGGAATAAACCTTAGGATCATCTATTCAGAGCTGAAAGCAGGGGTGCTGGTGACACCATAGAGACCTACTTGAAATGTTCATTAAATTTTTAGTGTGCACATTTACATACCAGAAATTGGTCAAAAACAACCAATCAGGGCTTGCCTTATTACTTTGTTGATTGTCTAGAATAAAGAAAGTGATTGAGAAAACAGTAATGAAAATTAACCTTAAGTGATTTGAGCATATATTTTTTTCTTCCTCAGAGAGCCAGTTGTTAAACATTTACTGTCACACCCCTGGCCTTTAAGGGACCTTCACAGTCAACTAGTTCCACCATTTTACAGTGGAGAAATCTGAGGCTCAGAGAGATTAAGAGATTTGCACAGGGTCACACAGTTAATAAGTGACTGAAGCAAAATTTGAATCTAGTTCTTCCAGCCTACAAAGTCATGACTCTTTCTATTGCCTCACTTTACCAATGTCTTTCTGTGCATCTGGTGATCAAAAGACCCCACACAGTGTAGCCTAACATATGAAGCTGTAGAGAATATAATAATATATAATATAGTATATACTAATTCAGCCTCAGATTCCAAGGAATCTCACTTTGATCAATGGCAGTTCTTACCTAAAGAATATCATATGGTTTGAAAGAAGATTGTCAATTGATCAATTAATCAATCAATCTTTATTGAGCACCAACTATGTGCAAGACACCATATATATAACAAGTACAAGACAAAATCCCTGCCCCCAAAGAGGTTACAATTTTAGTGCTGTACAAATGCAAAGGTGGAAACACGGATGTTTCCAGGATAAAATGGCATTTCCCAATCTCACAAATCTAATATTATGCTCTTACAAGAGGTGCAGGAGGAACAAGCATTTATTAAGCACCCACTGTGGCAGACACTGTGCTAAGTGTTTTACACATATGCTCTTACCTGAGCCTGTCTAGAGAAATGTAGGCAGGTTAGTTGTTTTTCTTCTGATGACTAACTTTTTTCAGGATCATTTTAAATATTAAAACAACTTTTTAACTCAGATAACGCTTGTTCTTTGGTAATTCACATGTTTCCATAGCACTTTTAGGTAAGAAGGATCTTGTCCATGGTTCAAAGTGCCATCAATCTCAAAATCCACAACATCTAAATAAAATTACATCTAAATGTCTATTGGACATCAAACTTTTATGTAACTAGCAGAATAAGACAGGGTGCCTGGGAATAACTGTTCTACACAAAGAAAGCCCATCTTGTATCATAATCTGATCCCCGCAGAGCCATTTATTCTGTGACAAGGTGTTATCTGAGTTGTCTCAGACAGTGTTTCCCAAACTGTACACTCCAGAATCCTGAAGACTGTGAGTAGGTTGGAGAGGACATCTCTGAAGATTGTGACCTTGCATTCTGGATGTCCAGTTCCCCAAATGGCAGCCTCTTTAATCTTTCATTTCCTTTCCCAACTAAACCTTCCTTGCTTCCAAAGAAGGGGCTTTATTCACCATGCCACATTGTCTCTCTTGCCACAAAGAGGACTTTAAATTAGAGAGAAATAGGAAAAAATCCCGACAAAGACCCAAATCAGAAAAAAAGTAAAAAGTGCACAGATCAGACTAGACTGAGCAGAGAATTCCACACTCAAATGTAAAGTTCCCAAGGATTCCAATTCTTGCAGAAGCAAACTGTTTTTCAAATGTTGCATCTTCAGAAACATGGGAGGTATCAGCAAGCAAAGAAAGAGTACCGAGGACAAGTAAGATGGGCTTCTCTAAGCCTTGAAGGCCGGCTGTGCCCCTGAAATTTGTCATGTGAGTACAAGATTCAGCCATCCCTGGAAAACCACACTGGGCTTCTGCAAATAGCCTGACTGGCTAGGGATTTCCCCCAGCACCATCAAAGCTGCTGTGACTAGGAGACTTGGGGTGTTGGTCACCAGATATGTTCCGACCCTAAAGAAGTCTTAGCAATGCAAAGTTAGTTTGGGAGCCACAGCTGGGAGATGCCATTTGTCTTCCCTCAGGGGGTCTGAAGCAGCAGGCAGTCTGGCATCTGAGGCTCTGCATTTCTTGGAATCTCTCTTGGAAGAGATGGAAAGGAAAGAGGCTTCTCTGAGGAGATGAGTGGGTTCATATCAGGACCACTAAGCTGCTCCCCGGTTGCCAGTCCAGGCAGTGAGCTGCTGGGCTGGGCAGAGCTCACTGCTGGCTCTCCATCCGCTGCACCTAGTCTTCTCTTGCCAAGCGGAGTTCCCGTGTTGGAAGTGACGTGCTTTTCTAGTTTGGAGTGGAGGCATGGCACATGTTGGACACTAGGCACCCCTTTCTGCTTCGTGCGACCCTCACTTCTTCCCCCTTCACTCTGGATGTTTTCTGGCTTGGGGCTTTCTTCAGGAGCCTCGAGCTCCTCAGGAATAAGGTTACTGGTTCTTTCATTGAACTGGTCTGTGCCAAAGATTTTTGCCAGGACGTTGTTCCCATCTCCTCGAAGGATACCTTTGCGGCAGGGCGTGTTTGCTTGCAAGGAGTCGGCTTCAGAAAAAGCCACACTTCCTACCTGGCCTACTTCACTCCTTTTGGAACACGGCATGCTTTTTTTCAACATGACTGTGTCATCCCTGAAAGGATCTGGATTCTCGCCTTTCTCAGGTAGATTTTTCTCCGAATTGTTTCCTTGATTGGATTGGATGCCTATGGGGTAGTTGATGTGCCTAGCGTGCTTAGTGTGACTGCTCTCGGTATATACTGCATTTCTCTCTCCATGTTCCCCTGAAATGAGACCAAAGGGTGGAGAGTAGTCCAGTGGCAAAAGGGGGCTGGCTTTGAGCCCTGTGGGGTCACCAGCACAGCAGAGGTTTCTTTGTCTGGCTGGGGGATGTGAATTTGCTTCTCCTTGATTTATTGGACTGATTTGAGTCACAGATTCTGGGACAGCAAGCTGTCCCTTCTCGGGTAAATTTACCCTGTTAATTTGCTCACCGTCATAGTTGAGGCTCTCTGCTTCTTGGTATGTTGGGTTTCCTCTAAGCCCAGATGGAAAGCTGCTGGAGGGGAGTCGATTTTCTCTTTGACTCAGGACACTTGCTGTGGATTTGTGTGAATTGGTGGCTAGACCCCAGGAATTTCTACTGTAATATGGCGTTCTTCCTCTCTTTGCTGGGACATAATTCTTTTGGTCCCACGATCCCCAAGATGGAGATGGTATACTCTCTTCCTGTTCAAAGGCATTAGGAGGATAATAATACCCATTGTTTTCTCCTGGTGGTGTTAGAGGAGGAGCCATGTTATAAGATGGAACATGCTCTTCTGGGTGCCAGGGATAATATTCACTATAAGGTGAATCTCTTTGTCTTGGTAAGTTATTTGTGGACTGTTGGAGGTATCCCTTTGGCTCAGATGGATGACTTGGGGCATACAGGTATTTTTCACGGTACTTGACTTGATTTTCTTTGAAGCTAGATTCCTTCCCCCATGCATCAGGTCCTCGGTAAAACTCATCACCTGTTGGGTCAATTGGATCTTCTTCATTATAAGTTGATGGATGTCTCTGACCTGAAGGGTTATTCAGGGGAGGTGATGGGTTTCCTGGTTGACCTGCTGTCCTGGAAGTACCAGGAAAGTCATCTTGCTCATCCCACACATTACCTCTAGAATAAGGAGAGTTCCCCCGGGGATCATAGGGAAGGTATTCAGGGTAGGGGACATTTCCTCTTACTTCAAAGGCTGGATAAAGTAAAGGTTCTTCTTGCTTCATAGGCTCGTCCTCAAAAATTGGAGATCTTTGTTGGGGGTTCCATGTATTGCTTCCAGGAAAAAAGGACTCTCTTGGAGGATAGGGGCCTTCCTCAGTATATGTAGGGTGGTGGGTTCCAGATTTTGTTTCTGGTGGGTTAATTACAGTATCAGATGGACCCTTTCTTGGTTCAGAAAACATTCCCTTGGGAAAATTTGATGTTTGAATACTAGCTGGAAATCTCCTGGAATCTACTCTTGGATAATAAGAATTTTCATGTTGGTCAACTGAATTGACACTTGGTACTGGGGGGTTGCCCTCTGGAGGAGGTATTTTATAATTTGATTTGTTAGTTTCATAACCTTGTGAGTTTCTCCAGGTGCTGGTTGGAACCGTTGTAGGAAAGGTTGTTCTTTCTCTCTGGGTCATTGGATTCTCTTTTGGGTTTTGAGTCTGCTCATCATTATGGACAGTGCCATGATTGGGATCTGCTGACCCACCATTTGTTTCTTCAGGGTGTTTGGTTGGACCTTGGGGTTTTCTTCTGTTATTTACTGGATTCGATACATGATTGGGAGAATTGCTTTTAGAAATGGAAGGATCAACTTTTCGGTAAGCTGTGTTTCCTGGGCGAGCAATTTGTTTGCTTACATAGGCTAAATTATGCCATTGGTAGGTCCTTTGATTTGGATAATTTCTATAAAAAGGGCCATTCAGTCTAGGTACTGAAGGGAGTCCTGTTTGGCTCCATTGTCTGCTCACAGGAAAACCTCGAAAATTAGGGTTTGGAGAATTTTCAAAAACATTTGGCTGATTTGGGATCTGGGGGACCTGAACTCCTGGTCCCTCATGGCCTGAGACATTAACAGTAGGAGCCAAGTTAATCCCAGGATGTACTCCTTGGTTATTCCCAGGGTTCTGATCTTGAGCTTCTTTCCCTGTTGGGCTGGTCTCATTTCCCCCTTGATTCCCTCCTGGGCTAGGTACAGTTGGTTGAGTTGAATTGTTCTCAGGGACTGTGACATTGGCTGGGGGAGCTGAAGTTGTGCTCTCCACTTTGGGTGGATCCTCCTCTTTGGGCTTTTCAAAATCTTGTTCAAACATCTCTTCTGAATAATATGGGGGCCGCCCTCCAAATCCTTGATATCCAAAATAGCCAAAATAAGGATTCTGTAGGGAGAAAGAAGTAAATCAGGGATTTCTCTCTTGATCAATGACATTTCTTTGGAAATTTCCAACATGAAGCGGGAATCCCATCAGTCACATTATCTCCAAATAGAGTTAATATCATGTTAGCTTTGAATACTGCTCTCAAGAACAATCTTTTTTTTTTCTTATATTAAGTATCTAGGTACCATGGCATAGTAACTAATGAACCATCCCAAAAGTCAGCAAGATCTAGGTTCAAATTTTGTCCCTGACATGTACTGACTATGTAACCCTGGCCAAATCACTTAACCTCTCGGTGTTCTAGGTAATTCTCTAAGATTGTAGTTGCAGATGAATATTGACTTTCATTGACAGAAGTAATTTCCTCACTTCTAAGTTCCTTATGTCAGTGAAATAATACATTCAGTAACTATATAGAACTGAAATCCCTTATAAAGCCCTCAAAGTAGATAGGCATTCAGAGAAAGCCAGTTGGCCAAAATCATTTGGAACGCTTAAAGCATCTTCCCCAATGGGCCATGGGCCATGTTAAGGCCAATCTCAAGCAGAATTATGAAGTAGGCAGAATTTGCCTTTGCATTCTCAGGACACCTCCCTTTCATAGCATCTTCCCATATCTTTCAGGTTCCAATTCCTACCCCACCCCAAATCTACAGTTGGGAGAGGAGCAGTTACTACTAACTGACATCTTAGCATCAATTTCTCAATTGTTACCTTTCCTGAGGGTGTTTGCTGTCTAAATCTTACTCCTGTTTGTCTCCTGTTGGAGGAGTTCTAAGCACTGATGAGCATCGATGGGGTTAGTATTCCTGTAAACAAGGAACCTTCCTGAGTCCCTACAATTGCATCCTATAGGCAGCTGCCTACTCAGTGTAAGATTTGCCCTGATTTATGCATGCGTTTGGTCAGAGGGTATTACTGTTTGCTGTTAATGTAACTCTTGGTGTTTTCAGTAGGAAATAGATTCATAAACTCACAGAATCCCAGAATATGAGTCCTAGAAGGATCTTTAAGTTCATCTGCTCCAATAGATGAGGCTGGACTCATGGCCAGAGGACTTCCCTTTACCCATTGTAATAGAAATAGCCAGAACAAGAAATGTGGTCTCCTTGTTTACACACATTTGATCTTAGCCAGAGGGCTCAGCTATAATCACATCTATAACTGTAGATACTTTTTTGGGGGGGATGGAGAGAATTATTCTCATTTTATAGGTAGAAAAAAGAGACAGACAAGTGAGATGACATATCTAAGGTCACAGAAGAAATCATGGGGTGGAACAAAGAGCATGCTCTCGATTTCCAAACCTGGCCCCAGCATGTCCTGAGGTCTTTCTGCTATAAGAATAAAAGCAACAATAATCATAACAAAAATACAATAATAGCTATCACTGATATAGCACTTCCTATGTACCAGGCACTTTCTAAATAGGATCTCATTGGATCCTCACAGCAAACCTGTGAAGTAGTTACTATTATTAAACCCATTTTAGAGTTGGAGAAACTAATCAGGCATTAGTTAAGTGACTTGCCCAGGGTCACACTGCTAGATAAATGTCTGAGGCTGGATTTGAACTTAGGCCTTCCTGACTCCTGGCCTCGTGCTTCGTCCTTTGCACCACCTTGCTATTTGTATTAGGTTCTTTCTTCGACTGCTCTGGACGCAGTATTCTTGTTTAAACACAACTATGAGGAAATAGTTCAGGACATTGTGCTTTACAAACTCTAAAGCCTGTGATAGAGGTAGGACGTGAGTCATTATACCCATTTTAAAGATGAGGAAACTGAAACTCAGAGAAACGAAGTAGTTGACCATAAAGTTGTCAGTTGGCACAGCTGGCACTGGACCGCAGCCAGGCCTTCAGAGATCACATCCAGCACACCTGCTATTATAATAGACCTCTTCTTTATATTAAAAAAAATTTTTTTTTGGTGAGGCAATTGGGGTTAAGTGACTTGCCCAGGGTCACACAGCTAGTAAGTGTTAAGTGTCTGAAGCCGGATTTGAACTCAGGTCCTCCTGAATCCAGGGCCAGTGCTCTATCCACTGTGCCACCTAGCTGCCCCAACCTCATCTTTATCTTAACCAACTGTGGTAGGGGACATTTCATAATGGGATTTTTAGAAGGGACTTGCTGCTATCTCCTCTTTCTCTCTCACTCATCTATCTATCTATCGAAACATTTATCTATCTATCTATCTATCTATCTATCTATCTATCTATCTATCTATCTATCTATCTACACACCTATCCATCCATCCACCCATCCATCCATCCATCCATCCATCTATCTATCTATCTATCTATCTATCTATCTATCTATCTATCTATCTATCTATCTATCTATCTATATGTCTATCTATCTTTCTACCTACCTACCTACCTATCTATCCATCCATCCATCCATCTGTTTACCCATAGACAAGTTATCAAGTCAATAAATGTTTATCTACATCTATCATCTATCTATTTATCTATCCATCCTGATTTTGATTACATTAAATTAAAAAGGTTTTGTACAAACAGAAGCAATGCATCCAAAATTAGAAGGGAAGCAGAAATCTGGGAAACAATTTTTATAACCAGTACTTCTGATAAAGGCCTCATTTCTAAAATATATCAGGAACTAAATCATATTTATAAGAATCCAAGTCATTCCCCAATTGAGAAATGGTCAAAGGATGAACAGGCAGTTCTCTGATGAAGAAATCAAAGCTATCTATTGCCATATGAAAAAATGCTCTAAATCACTATTGATTAGAGAAATGCAAATTAAAACAACTCTGAGGTACCACCTGACACCTATCAGATTGGCTAATATGACAAAAAAGGAAAATAATAAATGTTGGAGAAGCTGTGGAAAAATTGCAACACTAATGGAACATTCTGGATAGCAATTTGGAATTATGCCCAAAGGGCTATAAAGCTGTGCATACCCTTTGACCCAGCAATACCACTATTGGGCCTTTTCCCCAAAGATATCATAAAAAGGGAAAAGGACCCACATGTACATAAATATTTATAGCTGCTCTTTTTGTGGTGGCAAGGAATTGGAAATTGAGGGGCTGCCCATCAATTGGGGAATGACTGAATAAGTTGTGGTACATGAATGTAATGGAATTCTATTGTGCTGTAAGAAACGAAGAGCAGGCAGATTTCAGAGAAACCTGGAAGGACTTGCATGAACTGGTGATGAGTGAGATGAGCAGAACAAGAAGAACATTGTACACAATATCATCAACATCATGTGTTGATCAACTGTGATAGACTTGATTCTTCTCAGCAATACAACGGTATAAGATAGTTCCAAAGGACTCATGATGGAAAAGGCTCTCCAAATCCAGAAAAAAAGAACTGTGGAATATGGATGCAGACTGGACCATACTATTTCATTTATCTATCCATCAAAGTATCTATCTTTCCATTATCTGTCTATCCATATATCTATCAAATATCTACCCACGTACCTTCCTGTTCATGCATCCATCCATCTATCCATCCATGTATCTCTCCTTTTCCATCTATCCATCACTTATCTATACATCCATCATCTATCTTCGTCATCTTCTTCTTCATCATCATCTACCTTTATCTATGGTACAGTGGATGCGGGTAGAATCACAACTATCTTGGGGGTAATCAGGGCTTCATGGTGATAAAATTTAGAGGGCTCAAATACCACTTGTTCATCAGATGGAAAAAAGCTCCCTGAGATTAGCATCTAGTTGGCAAGCTTAATTAATTAAAATAGGAATCTACTAGATGGCATCCCTCCTTTACCCAGAAGCTGAATGATAGGTGAAATTCTCCCCTGCCTGGCCACATCTTACTTCTGTGCTTGCAATGAGACTCCTTGCCCTTGGACCCAACCTGATCTGGGGTCTCTGTGGACCAGTGTCCAGTAATTTTGGTTCCCCCCTCCTCCATAAGGTGGTGTACTTGGGTCTCTTGCCCTCATGTGGCCTTCCATCTCTGACAAATCTTCCTAGGCCACCATTTTTCTCAACTATAGATTTTTTCCAACTCTTTCATTTGTTTTCCAATCAATGGAAATCCATTTTCTATTGCTCCTAACTCCTCCCTAATCTAAATGAGAAGGAAAAACAAACAAACCCTGTTCCAAATGTGTATTCAGGTATACATTTTTTTTTTTTTTTTAGTGAGGCAATTGGGGTTAAGTGACTTGCCCAGGGTCACACAGCTAGTAAGTGTTAAGTGTCTGAGGCCGGATTTGAACTCAGGTACTCCTGACTCCAGGGCCGGTGCTCTATCCACTGCGCCATCTAGCTGCCCCCAGATATACATTTTAAAGGTGTAAAATGAAAGGGGTTTGACTAGCTGGCCTTTAAAGTACCTTCCCGCTCAGATCTATGATCCTGTGCTCTGAGATCTCTCCTTCCCCTTTCCACCCTCCCAAAGCCTCCTTCAAATGTCTTTGTCCTAAAAAAGTCAATTTGAGGTGCCTGCTGTATTGCTTCAGTTCCCCGCAGTGTTTCATGGTGCTTGGCTCAGGGACTGTCTTTGCTAGTAGTGGCGCAGGCTTCAGTGACACCTTCAGAAGCCCTGTTCCCACAGATCTAATGGAACGAAATATTTCAAGGAGGTAAATCAGGCAGATAGGGTAACGTAGGAAGCAATCCCATAAGTTCATAGAACTTGTACCTGTCTACATTGCTCAGGCCCTAGCAGAGGCCCAGCTATAGTAATTTACTTTTAAATTTGAGTAATGATGATCTGTGGGTCTCTTGTCCCATAGACCATTAGTCTGGCATTTGATGATTCTCAGAAGACTTGGATTGTAATTCTCACTCAATCATTAATTCAGTGTGTAACCTTAGATAAGTTAGGTCTCCGTTTTCTCTTTGTAAAATGGGGAGAGTGGATGAGTTGACTTCAGCGGTTGCTTCTAATTCTGAAAACTATGATCCTAAATCATCCTGGGTTCCTTTGACTGTTTCCAGTGTTATTAGACCAAGAAAATAGATTTTGGTTTTCTCTTCTCCTATCATCCAATTTCCTTTAAGCTTTGGGCACAAAGGCTGATGTTTGTTGGATGGACTCAATGGGTATGGAGTGGCAAACGGTTATTTCTAGAGATGGTCTATGGCTGGAATTCTACTTACCCCGCCTTCCTCATTGCTGACTGGTGGACGTCCATACCCCGGGGGCACACGCTGAAAGGGGCAAAACAGGATTAACTCAACAGAGATATTCAAAGCAGACCAAAGAGAACCACTGGCACATTCCTGGCACTGACCACTTTTGAAGGAATTTGTACTGTGTCTCTGCGATAGCCTCAAGCTGTGGACTTAGGGGTGAACAATTTCATCAGGCATCATTAACTCTCATGTTCTTGGATTACTCAAATTTATCTTATCTGACACTGTCCAACAATCACAATAATGTGTAATCAGGAACTGGCCAACAGGTCCAATCCTGACTAAGCATACACAAAGTCTTTGGCTGCTAAGAACTGCATTGATCTAGGGAACTTCAGATGAGAAAACTCCCCCTACCAAGGTAGACTGGTATCTATACTGCCACTTATAGTCTTAGAGCACTGGCAAGTTAAATGATTTTCCCATGATGGCAGTGGTGGGACTTAAATTTAGATTTTCCTGACTCCAAGTCCATTGACTAGGGCATATTGCTTTGTGCTTAACTAATGCTTTGTAAATGGAATTAAAATGAGGACAACCATATCACCTACGTCACAGGAGTGTTGGGAGAATCAAATGAGAAAACATAGTTTAACAGTTCCCTAAACAGCAAATTAACATTTCCTAAAAGTAGGAAATGTCATTTTGTCAACTTTAAATCATGATCTAAATGTAAGTTATTATTTGAATGGCGCTTTTCACTTTTTAAAGTGAGCCAGAAAGAACATGGGACTTGGAGTCAGTAGCAAGTCATCAATTCTCTGGATCTCAGTTTCCCCATCTATAAAATGAAGACCGCAGGCAGCTAGGTGGTACAGTGGATAAAGCACTGGCCCTGGATTCAGGAAGACCTGAGTTCAAATCCAGCCTCAGACACTTGACCCTTACTAGCTGTGTGACCCTGGGCAAGTCACTTGACCCTCATTGCCCCCTCAAAAAAAAAAAAACTAAAATGAAGACCAATAAGAATAATAATTCTAAGGCCTATAAAACATTCATACATGTATATGATCCCATTTGATCCTCACAACCACCCTGTGAGCTTGGTGTTATTGTCTTCGTTTTCCAGATGAGGTAAACTGAGGCTGACACTGATGAAGGGCCTTGCCCAGGCTCACACAGGAAGTGACTGAGGCAAGATTTCAATTCTGGTCTTCCTAACTCCTGGTTTGGTGCTCTAGTCACTGCCAGGTCAATACCTCCAACAATATGACCATTGACTCAATTTATTGGCAGGTGCTGGTCTAGGTGCAACAAATTTTTGCATCTCATGAGTGTAAAGTCCTTGGGTTCTGCCTGGTGTTATCTGAATCCCTGAAAGGAATCAGAAACAGCACTGGAGTCTCATTTTACAGGTGTCAGATCCCCATCCTCTGATCCAGAGAATGGATTGTGGGCCACCTTCTTCCTGTGACCATCCCCCTCCACACATAAAGATGCACGCACACACAGTCACATATGCACACATACATACACATCCAGTCTCTAGGAGAGGATCAAATGATGGAGATTAAAAGGCTCTCTTCTTTGTGGGTGACAATAATTGTGGGAGGTGTGAGCTCAAGTGAATGACTTGTTGCATAACTGCCCAGCAAACCTATCCTTAGTCACCACCATGGGAATTACCTTGGGTTGAGACAAAGATCCTGAACCAAACTGTGCAATATTGTTTCTTTTCTGGGAACACAACATGGGGAAAACCTGGCAAATTCCCACAGTCCTTGGAGGTGTTCTACCTAGATAAGAGTGAATCATCCCAGTGCCATCCTTATAGAATATTTTGCCTGAAACAGACTTTCTCTCTGTGCCTTTAGTATACTTAAGTATAACAAACACTGAAAGAAGAAAAACTGAATAAATTCTTACTCCGTGAAATGGGTGGTTTGGTGGTGACGGAAAGCCTCCTGGATTATACATCTGTAAGTGAGAAAAACCAGCGCCAAGGTTTATTAAAAAAATCATATTGATCTATCCCTTATTTTCTTTTTCTTTCTTTCTTTCTTTTTTCCAGGGCGATGAGGGTTAAGTGACTTGCCCAGGGTCACACAGCTAGTAAGTGTCAAGTGTCTGAGGCCGAATTTACACTCAGGTCCTCCTGAATCCGGGGTCGGTGCTTTATCCACTGTGCCACCTAGCTGCCCCTGATCTATCCCTTATTGAATTACTTTTTGACAAGTGGCCAACAAGTTTCTTTTGTTGAACTTATTATTCTTTCTATTACATTTACTGGGTTTCATGATTTCAAGGCATATTTTAAAACTCCCATGACCCCAAATCAAATTAGAATGGGAGGAATCACAATTTTTTTTGTATTTTAATTTGAACATTTTCAAACTGAAGGTTATTGGAAATCTATCTCAACATTATTTTTGCAAAATGGTTTTTATGGTAATTTATTAATGTATGTACATAGTCAAATATATAATTCTATATTATAATGTTTCTAATATGTATTTAGAAATATATTTGCATATTTCTGATATAGAATTCCATATTCTAATATATTGTATTTCTAACATAATTATTCTAATATATAATTCTATATTTGAATGTATATTATATTTCTACATTTCTAATATATAAACCCTTATTCTAATATGTTATATATTTCTCATGTATAATTCTATATACTAAAATATATTTCAATATATAATTCTTTACTCTAATAGGTAGATTTTTAATATATAATCCAATGTTCTAATAGATTATCTTTATATATTTCTAAATATAATCCTATATTTTAATACATAATATATTTCTAATATATAATTTTGTATTCTAATATAATTCTGTTATATTTCAAACATATAATTCTATATTCTAATATGTGTTATACGTTTCTAATACATAATTCCATATTTGAACATATTTCTAACATATAATTCTATATTGGAATATATTTATATATTTCTAATATACAATTCTATATTCTAATATAATTCAATATATAATTCTATAGTTTAATGTGATATTTCTAATGTATAATTTTTCTTTCTTTCTTTCTTTCTTTCTTTCTTTCTTTCTTTCTTTCTTTCTTTCTTTCTTTCTTTCTTTCTTTCTTTCTTCCTTCCTTCCTTCCTTCCTTCCCTTCTTTTTTCTTTTTATTTATTTATTTTTTTGCGGGTCAATGACTTGCCCAAAGTCACACAGCTAGTAAGTGTCAAGTCTCTGATGCTGGATTTGAACTCACATCCTCCTCAATCCAGGGCCAGTGCTTTACCCACTGCACTACCTAGCTGCCCCCTCTAATGTATAATTCTATGTTCTAATCTATATATTTCTGACATAATTCTATATTCTTAAATACTTTATACAGTGCTTAAATTCTAATATATAATTTTATATTCTAATATATTATCCTTTACATGTCAAATATTTACTTCTATATTCCAATACATTAAATATTTTTATATTTTCAAAAAGCAATTCAATATTTTAATATATTTGTAACATACATTATATATTTTTACATATATGATATGTTTATATATTGATCAATAGTATATTTATCTACAATTTTTCTTTGGGGTGATAGGGGTCATTACCCATAAAATAACAAAATCTTAGACTTCCAAGGAACTGTAGATTCCATCTATTCCAACCTATGTGTGAGCAAGGCCCTTCTATGATATTCCTGGTGATGGATCATCCATCCTTCTGTGTTAGAGGATTCCCTACCTTCTGAGGCAGCCAGTTCCATCTGGACAGTTTCTAATGACTCTATCAAACCCAAATCAGACTCCTGTCTGTCATTTAAAATGATTCACAGCCTGTCGTGTGCCTCTGTTTCAAGTCTTTGAGCTTATTACTCACTCCACATAAGCTACATGCAGCCATACTGGCCTCTTTTCCTTTCTTTACATCAACATTCCAGCGCCTCTCTCCCAGCCTGATGCAGGCTGTCTCCCATGCCTGGAGGCCTCTCTCCTCACCAACACATGTGGCCAAGAAAACTCATCTGTCCCACTCTGTAGGGCACTGATGCCCTGTCTAGTCTTCCTGTGTCATCACACTACCGTGGCCCCCCATCCCCATCCAATGTTGGCTCTGTTGCGTGGTTTTCTCAGGTGGATTCGGTGGCTCTGTCTGTCCCCTCTGTCCAGAATGCTTTTCTCATCTCTCATTTACTATCTACTTCACACATATTTCGTGCATGATTGGTTATTTGCATATTTTCTCCCCCATCAGAATTTTTTTTTTGCCTTTGTGTTCCTAGTACTTAGTATGGTATCATATCATAAGTGCTTAATATGTTTGTTGACCGATTGGCTGACTGACTCTAAGTGTTCAAGACAACTCTCAAGATTACAAATTTCAGGGAAAGTGATGTTCTGCAGTGGAAGAGGGGATTTCCTCATCTGGGAGTGCTGTCTCCCTCTATCAGAACGTGAGCTCCTTTTCTGTTTACATTCCCAGGGCTTTGCACATAAAATACTCATTCATTTGTTCATTGAATCTTGTCCCTATCCCTGGTAAACTTTATACCGTGTCTACATAACAGTAACTCCCATTTACCTGGTGCTTTAGGGTTTACAAAGCACTTACAACTCAGTGAGGTTGATATTGTGAGAATCATTAGCCCCACTTTACAGATAAGGAAACTGATGCTCCACTGAGCCTTGCCTAAAGTCACATACTAAGTACTAGAGCCTTCGTCTGAACTCAGTTTTCTCCTGACCCTAAGGCCCTGGCTCTTCCTCCTCCATCCTGTTGTTTTTACTTGTCAGTTTGATTGGCTGAAAGTTCTGGAACTCTCCCCTTTGTTTTTTTAATTTACAGGGTGCCAGGTATCTGACTTCACTGGGGATTTTTGGATAAATTGTGGATTATCCTAAGAGGGTCATATTTATATTAGGGTGCATGAACTGTCTGAGAAGCTCATATTAACTTTAAAGGCAAAAAGCTAATCATTCTTAATAAATATTTTTAAAAATGGGACTCACCTGTGGAAACTGCCAGGGTGGCTGGTGAAAAGGAAACATACCATTACCAAATGTTGGGTATTGCTGGAGAAAGAGTTTGAAAGAAAGAAAAGGGTTAAATGGTTAAAGAAAGACAACATCAATGAATCTATATCTACCTGTCTTCTATTCATTTACTGATTTGTTTATGTTTATTTATCTCTCTACCTGACATCTATTCATTTACTTTTTTATCTGTTTCTTTTTCTATTACTTGCCATATTTATTTATCTATCTATCTATTCATTAACTCACATATTTATCTATCATCTATCTATTTATTCACCTGTCATCTATTTTTATGTTTCATTTGTTTGCTTATCTATTTATTCATTTACCTAGCTATCATTTATTTTTTCACTAATCTCTTTCTTTATCTATCATCTATCACTATTTATTTTGCTTGTCTTTATCCTCTCTCTCTCTCATCTTTCTATCCATCTGTCTGTCTTTCTGTCTGTCTGTCTATCTATCTATCCACCCATCCATCTATTCATCCAGCTACCATCTAGCTATCATCTATTTAACAATTTAATCAACCACTCCAATCTCCTACAGTCTTAGAGGCAGCTAGGTGGTGCTGTACCTGGAGTTAGGAAAACATGAGTTTGAATGTAGCCTCAGACATTTGCTGGCTGTGTGACCCTGGACAAGTTATTTCACCTGTCTGCCTCAGTTTCCTTGATTATAAAATGGGGATTATAATAGGACCTGCCTTTCAGGTTTGTTGTGAGGATCAAGGGAAATAATGTTTGAAAAGTGCCTGGCATGGTGCCTGGCACAAAGTAGGTACTTAAATCTTTATTTTCTTTCATTCATCCTAGAGAGTTTCCCTGGGGGAATGGGAGGTAAGGTAACTTGTTCAAGGTCACATAATCAGTATGTGTCAGAGTCAGGATTTGAATTCAGGTCTTCCTGATTATTCACTATGTGATACTATGAGTAGGGAGGCCCATAGTCCACCTAAATCATCATTTTAGCCCCTACCTCCCAATCTCTTTACTTCGATTTCCTGCCTTCAGTCAGGACCCCACTTCAGTGGTCTGCCATGTTATCCTCCATGCCTTGCATATTGAACATATAAGGCATAATTCTAGGCCTAATGGCTTTAGCCCATAGGATTTTTAGAATTATGGGGACATAGATCACACTGGCAAACTCCCTTATGTCACTAGTGAGGAAACTGAGTCACAGATCATTCAAGCAGCTTGCTAGAGGTCACACAGCAGACTCAGCAGCTAAGGTGTCTGAACTTTCAGTCCACTGTCCATATCCAATATGATGGGTGAATCTACAGCTTAAAAAATTAATTTTCCTCATCAATAAAAATTCACTTTCTCTCTCTCTTAGCTTTCCCTCTCTCCACTGAGAAAGAAAGAGCAAAACCTTTATTGCAAACCTAGATAGATCATCAAGCAAGACAAATTCCTGCATGATTCTGGTTGTTTATTTTTTAAAAGGATAGAGCAGCATCTTTGAATTACTACTATTTCGCTCGAGTAACATGATTCTAAAAGGTGAATGGTTTGACTTGTTGAATAAATAAGTGACTTCAGCACTACTTCCAGCAGAGTAGAAAATAAAGGACACATTTAGAATAGGTGGCACAGTGGATAGAGTGCCGGGCCTAGAGTCAGGAAAACTTGAGTTCAAATCCAGCTTCAAACACTTTCTAACTTTGTGTCCCTTGGCAAGTCACTTCACCCTGTGTGTCTCAGTTTCCTCATCTGTAAAAATGAGCTAGAGAAGGAAACCACTCCTTTATCTCTGCCTAGAAAACCCCAAATGGGGTCACAAAGACTGAACACGACTGAAATGACTGAACCCTCAGGGGATAGAACTCTGATCCTGGAGCCAGGAGAATCTGAGTTCAAATCCTGCCTTAGACACTAACTAGTTGTGTGACTCTGGGCAAATGACTTCAAGTCTCTCATTCTTAACTTCCTCGTCTGTAAAATGGAGGCAATAATAGCACCTACCTCCCAGAGTTGTTGGGAAGATCAAATGGTATATAAAGCACCTTGCAAGCCTATATAAATGCTATTAATAATAATAATTACTATTTAAAGATGTGACAATCTACTTCTACCCACATTCTGTAGTTTGATGAGCTTTGTCTAGAAGGAGTATTGGAGTAAATGGGGGCAATCACATTTCCTCACTCCCTCTAAGGTTCTCTTTTACAATTGATTGATAATCCAAGTAAACCAACATTAACTGTAGGCTGTTCGTCCTCTTCTTTGGGCCGAGGAGGGCCCTCGGGGGGATTTTTCACAGGTGGCTTGGGCGTGAGCTTCATTGTCGGTGGTTGGGTAGGGGTTGGGTGTTCCTGGCCCTCCCCTGCCTTCATCTGTGGCCTTGGTAAATTCGGTGGCATGGGGAATGGGGAATGGGGTGGCTTCTGAGGAAGCCACGTGTTGGGTGGTGGCTGGGGCCACATCGGCATCTGGATCTGTGGAAACTGCTGGGCAAGCCGTATGTTGTATCCATACAGAGGACCGAGGTGTGCCATCTGGAAGGGAGACAACAAACGTGAAGGGGTGGGAGGGATGTGGTGCTGAAGATGGAGATTCTCAACAGCTACATCATGACACCTAACACCACAGAGAACAAATCCCCCTCCCCTGGTGTCAGCACCCTAAACCTGAACAGGGAAAGAGGATACCAGAAAACCTCACGCCTTCAGCTGGGCTCTGACACTTGCAGGACACTGCCACATGAGAGTTTCATTTCAAAAAATAGAAAAAGAAAGAAGGAGGGCAGGGGGAGAATGAGAGATTTTCTGTTTTGGTTGGTGGTTCTGTGAGGCTGTGTAATTAGGATTGCATGAGGAATTTGTGCTGAGTTAATATTATATGATGGGATGTCCACAAAATATTGTTGTTGTTTGTCCTTCATTCTCAAAGAGGACTGAGACATCGACATGGGGAGGTGATGTCAAGATTTGCTCTGAATTGGATTTAAATGAGGGAGGGCTGTGCAAAGTCACCAACCTTGTTCTCTCCTCCAGAGCTATCTGGGTCCAGACAACTGGAGATGGCCCTGGATGTTTAAGGTAATTGGGGTTAAGTGACTAGCCCAGCTAGCCAGTGTCTGAGGTGTGATTTGAACTCAGGTCCTCTTGATTCCAGAGCCAGTGCTCTATCCACTGTGCCACCTAGCTGCCTCCTATAGAATATAGATCAAGGACGACGACGAGGAGAAAGGCAATAAATGGGAAGAAATTAAAGGCTGGGTAAATGGTATTTTTTTTTCTTAAATTAAACTTGTTTTTTCATTGGTAATGAAATGACAATAAAGTGACTAAAAACCAAACCAAAACAATCCAACAACAGGAAAAAGAGGAGCAGAGGCTGAGTTCCTGGAGAATCCATCAACTTGCCATCTGACTTGCAACTGCTAGACTTAAAGAGTTTTCTTGGTTATTATTAGATGTTATTAGGGTCATGTAGCCATGATGTGTCAGGGGCAGGACTGGAATCCATCTCTTCCTGACTCAGAGGCAAGATCTCTATTCACTACACCATGTTGGATGCCTCTCTGGCCAAGGATCAGGTCTCTCTATTCTCTTTGTGTGGTGTCTACTTTAATAAGTGTTTATGGATTGTGAGAAAGAAGGGTAGGAAGCTAGGAAAAAGTAAAATAAGTCACTGGGGGAGTGGAGTAAAGTAAATCTTTTCTGACCCTTGTACAGAGCAGCTTCGTCCCAAAGTACCAACATGCAAGGAGGCATATTTTATCACTTTTGTCTTTTGTCATTTTTCTGCACTCTTTTCAGTCTTCTCACCCTGTGTCATGTGGTGCCACAGAGGTCCTGCCCTTTTCCCTTGCATCCTTTTGTTTTTTCTACCCCTTTGCTCTCTTCCTGCAGGTGACTTATTAAGACTGCTCTCCATATATCTAACTTGGGAAGATTGAACTCCTTCCCAGCTCCCAATCTAATTTGCCCCAGGGGTAAGAGTTCTTAGTTGCAACTTGGTGTTGGTGTATCTATTGTGTTACTATTAAAACAGGTGGGCACAGGGCAGCTAGGTGGCACAGTGGATAGAGCACCGGCCCTGGATTCAGATGGACCTGAGTTCAAATCTGGCTTCAGACACTTAACACTCACTAGCTGTGTGACCCTGGGCAAGTCACTTAACCCCAATTGCCTCACCAAAAAAAAAAAGACACCCCCCCCAAAAAAAAAAACCAGGTGGGCAGGCAGGGAAAAACTTTCCTAGAGAAGAATGTGAACACCAACAGAAGGTCAGAGATGCTTCTAAGGGGAATTTACCTGTGGCGTGTTCATGAAGTTGTACTGTCCATACCGCATCATCTGTGGGCAAAGAGGTCTGTTAGTGGCCCAATGTAAAGTCTTTCTTTTGTTCTACCTAGTGACCCACCTCCCGTCTTCCAAAAGGACAGTGCCCTGGTTTCAAGATGCGGTGGCCACACCATGTGACTACCATCATTTTGTGAAAAGGGCAGGATCAAAACAAATGAAATCAAAGGACTCCAGGAGCATTTGGAGTCAGAATCTTATCTCTAGAAGGATGGCCATAAGCTAATGGAAGGAGAGGGAGGGAGCAAACATATATTAAGCATTTACTATTTGCTATGTGCTACGTGCTTTACAAATAGTATCTCATTTGATCGTCACAACTACACTCTGAGGGAGGTGCTGTTATCCCTTATTTTGCAGTTGAGGAAACTATGGCAAAGAGCTTTATCCACTATGTTATCTAGAACAAAATTTCTTAACCTAGGGTCATGAACTTGTTTTTAAGAGCTATTTTAGGGGCAGCTAGGTAGTGCAGGGGATAGAGAGCAAGCCCTTGAGTCCAAAGGACCTGAGTTCAAATTCAGATACTTACTAGATGTGGGAACCTGGGCAAGAAGCTTAATCCCAGTTGCCCCAGGGGAGGGCAGAAATATTTTGATAACTTTATTCAACAACATTTTATTTTATATATTTAACAACATGATTCTGAAAAGGGATCCAAAGGTTTCACCAGATTGACAAAGGATTCATGAAAAAAAAGGTTAAGAACTCTTGCCCCTTACATGTAGAGCTAGATGGAACCTCACAAATCACTGAATCCAACCTCCTCACTTTACAGATAAGGAAACTGAGGCTTAGGGCATTTCAGTGACTTGCCCAAGATCACATGGGGGCAAGAATTGCTTCACTCTTGTCTTTGTATTTTCTTGTGCCTGGCATAGTGTATGGTTTATTTGTTGTCCAGTCATTTCACTCATGACAATTTGTGACCCCATTTGGGGTTTTCTTGGCAGAGATAGTGGAGTGGTTTGCTATTTTCTCCTCTAGCTCATTTTACAGATAAGGAAATTGAAGCAAACAAGAGTTAAATGACTTGACCAGGGTCACACCACTAGGGAGTACCTGAGGCTGGATTTGAACTGAGGAAGATGAGTCTTCCTGATTCCAGGCTTAGAGCTCTAATCACTGTGCCACCTACTTGCCCATATGATACACAGTAAGTACTTAATAAATGCTTGTAGATGATTTCATTAGGAAAGCAAGCTTCCTTGATAGTCTCCTTTACTTCCTCATTTCTGAACTCGGAGGGCAAGAAGCTTATATACTTCCTCCCATCTCCAAAGTGATCCTTTCACTCCTCCTTCTCTTCCCAATCCTTCTACCCATTGCAACTCTACTGGAAGGAGAGGCTGAACATACCTCTTCACTCTTACTGCCAAATCCACCCATGCGAGGCATATGCATCTGGAAGACAGAGAGCACCCGTGACACTTGCAGAAAAACATACTATTATGAAGACAACATGGCCCTAGTTTTTCCCAACATAAAACCCAAAGAAAAGGAATTTGTAAACCTCATTACTTACAGGCATAGCAATGGAACAACTGAACAGACTCAGGAACATCAGGAGAGTCTTCATTCTTCCCCTTGGTACCTATAAAGCAATGGTGATTTTTACATCTTTGGGTTGTGAGTTATTCATGTTGTAGGAAACCTTGCAGATAGTCACTAGCCCACTGTCTAGGTGTAGGAGAAGGCAGCTGGTAAGTGTTCCTGCTGCTGTATCCACTTTGGTATGACCTCATTAGGTAGAGTTGCTAATGTCAAGGCTAAAATTCTAGCTAGTCTGTCTAAAATATCTAATGAGTGGTCACCAATAAATTATAAGCTTTAGCAAGAGTTAGACTTTTAAGCATTTATTAAGAATTTGGTAAAGAGAGAGAGAAAGGCCTACATTCATCTATCTATTTTTTTTTAAAGTGAGGTAATTGGGGTTAAGTGACTTGCCCAGGGTCACACAGCTAGTAAATATTAAGTGTCTGAGGCCGGATTTGAACTCAGGTACTCCTGACTCCAGGGCCGGTGCTCTATCCACTGCACCACCTAGCTGCCCCCCATTCATCTATCTATTAAAGGGAGAGTGCATTTCTAGCAACGCTCTCTGCCAGAGTCCATAGGAAAGAGCGTGAGTCAGAGCGCCAGGCTCCCCCTTTCTTCCTCCCACAAGGAAACGTCACTTCCTGACGCCAAAGAAAAGACTCCTGGTGTTGCCCTCAAAGACCTTCACTTCATGGTAGAGCTTATCTACAGTAAGTCTCCAGCAGGTGGCATCATTCCAATCGTTACACTAATAAATAATCAAATAACAAAAAAAACCCAACAACAACCAGGAACAAAATAAAAGGGAAGAAAGTATGAGAAGAATAAGTCCTAGAGAATCCATACTTGAAAAATCATATTTAGAACTGGAAGGTACCTCAGAGGTAATTTCTTCCAACCCATCCCTACTTTTTTCATCTGAGGAAACTGAGCCCCAGAGAGTTTAAATTATCTAAGGTCACACAGACAGGATTGGAACCCAGATCCTCTGACTCCTAAGCAAGTTCTCTTTTTACTGTATTATATTGCTTCTCATATTCTTGAATAACTGGGAATTTCCATATGTATGTATTTGTACACACATATGTTATATATAAGCACATATATGTAATAAGTACACATATATGTTATACATACACACATGTCTTTATATATGTATATATACGTGTGTGTACACACACACACATACAGCAATGTAACACACTGACCTTGGGGTATACTTTCCTGGAGATTGTGAGTTATTCTATATGGGGATAAGAAGAGGAATTGGACCTGTAATTTCAGTGAAAGAAGGGACTCCCAGGTGAGGAAACTCCCTTCACTAGTTTAGGTCAGCACATTCTCTGCAATCTATAGTCATAGAAAAGTACCTCGAGTGCTGGGAGGTTGAAGCTTGCTCACCATCACATAGCTAACATGTGTCAAGGTAAAACTTGAACACAGGTTTTCTAGAAAGATAGTAAAGATTAATTTGGCTTAAAAATGGACTCATACCTGCAAGCAGAGAACTGAGGAGTTCTGATGGCTGGCTACCTTTCACTTTAGCTTTTGCATGGGTCTCTTCTGCAGCTCTCCTCTGGTGCCTCATCTTAGCCTGGGGGTGAGCCTGGGGTCTTAAAGGCTATGCTCAAAGAACAAAAGCTCAGGCAGGATCTGTGGAGCCTTAGAGGATGTGGTCCATCTGTCGTTGCCATCCAGACCAGACTAGCTGAGTCTGGAGAGGCTCGTCTCTGGGTTGCCTACCATGGGGGGGATGAGTGGATTGTTCTCGGTGGCTCTGGATGGCCATCTGCTGAATTATAGTGGGGTGGCTATCTGCACGGGCAGAGGAGAGACCTATGCTGATATCATCGGCTAGGGATAGAGACCAGACCTCGGATTTCGTTGATAATAGGGAACTCATCCTACTACTCCGGGTCGGTGCCTTCTCTGAACCTTATCATCTTAGAGAGTTGAGCAGGGTCCCACAGCCAGGATGTGTCAGGGACCTGCACTGACATCTACTCCTGAGGCTGGCTCTCCATCCCAGGCTGTTTCTCCGCTATGCCATGGGGATTAGACTTGTGATTTCATTGGTTTTGGAATTTCTCTCTACTAATGAAGGCTGTCACCTTTTATGCCATTTATCCTGGAAAGTTACCCAGAATACTAGTGACTTGTCCAAGATCACCCTTTAAGGATGGGTCTGAGGAAGCACCTGCATCTAGGTCTTCCCAGAGCCAAAGCCAGTTCCCTATCCACTGCACCAAACTACCTTCTTAACATAGTAAAGTGCCAAAGAGGCCATATGGTCAGTGGTTTTCTCTTGTGCTTGGAGATCATGTGGGTAACTCCAAGTGATTGCCATGGATGACTGTAGGGTTAGAATGAAAGGGAGCCAAATCAGTCATTTATGGACCTCATTCACAAGCCTGAGAATGTGGAAGACCATTGGTGTCCCCAAATCTTAGTTTAATTAATTAATTGCGGGGCAATGAGGGTTAAGTGACTTGCCCAAGGTCACACAGCTAGTAAGTGTCAAGTGTCTGAGGCTGGATTTGAACTCAGGTTCTCCTGAATCCAGGGCCTGTGCTCTATCCACTGCGCCACTTCTCTGCCCCTCAACACATCCTACTCACTTAAGTGATGTATGGACAGTTTTTCAAGAGGCTGACTTTCCAGGACTCTGTTCTATTCCTTTTTTCTGCTATCTTCATCTACTTTTGTTTTTTAGTCATTTGATTTTTTGTGAGATAACATAAGGAAAACATTTTGCAAACATATAAATGCTGCTCTTGTGTTTATGATCCTGAATGACTTATTTTAGTGGTATTCACAGCTCAGAGTCCCTGGATGATTACTAACCATTCAATCCAGCTTAGCTTGCACACTTCTTATAGGTGTTAAACCATCACCAGTCTTGTTGGTGGCTCCCCCTAACAGGACCAGTATAGCCCAGGTCATCCATTTCAGTAGTTCTATTGCTAAACATTTTTTCCCCTAGACTGTTTCTAAATAACACACAAGAATGCACCAAAGATCAAAAACTCCTCAGTCAAGGCAAGTCCCTGTGGGGGGCAGTGCCTAAGGTGCTGCCCCATGGACACAGATTTCCCTTTTCTAGGGCCACACAGAGGCAGGTTTTGAATTCAGGTCTCCTTGACTCCGAGGCCAATAATCTAGTCTAACGTGAGGCTATGTAATATAAATTGGAGTAATCAATAAAATTCTGTCAATTAAAGAAATAGGGAGTGTCTCATAGAGCAAAAGCAGCACCAACCAATATTCTCCACTCTCCCCATGATCAGATATGCTTGGCAGCCCAGCATCTCTGAAATGAAAAGACACATGATTCCACTGCACAGAACAGAGATGCCAGGACAGAGCTCATGTAGGAAAAGAATTTCCTTGCCTGCATTTTAGTGTCATTGATTAAATTTACCTTTAAATTCTCTATTTTAAAATTCAACAACAAGGAGGAAGCTTGGTAGAAAGGACACTGATGCCGAAGTCAGAGGATAGGTGTTCAAATCCTGCCTTTCATCCTCACTATATGTATGATCTTGGGAGGGTCATTTTGACCTAGCTGGGTTTCAGTTTCTTCATTTGCAGAGAGAGTACATGGCCTCTGAGGTCCCTTCTAGCTGTAGTCTAAGGTCCTATCATGTGCATGGGACTGGGCTAAGTGTGAGGTTGGGGGTGGGGGGATGGGGAAGTGGGGAGGAACAAGTAAAAATAAGACAGCTCTTCTCATGGGTATCCTTGCCTCAAATCTCTCCTTTCTCCAGTCCATTCTCCACTCTGCTGTCAAACTGATCTTCCTGAGATGTGGATCTAACCAGGTCACCTCCCTATTCAATAAATTCTAGTGGCTCCAGCATCAAATATAGGATCTGGCCATAATCTGCCATTCAAAGAACTCCAGAACTTGGCCCCTTCTTACCTGTCTTGTCTTCTCACACCTTAATCCATTCACTGTGATCTAATGATACTGGCCTGTCCCTGATGCCTGGCATTCTTTCCCTCATCTCCACCTTCTAACTTCAAGTCTCACCTAAAACCTCACCTACAAGAAGGCTTTCTGGATCCCCCTTAATGCAAGTATCTTCCTTCCTGCTGTTGATTATCTCCCATTTTCTTTCTTTCTTTCTTTCTTTCTTTCTTTCTTTCTTTCTTTCTTTCTTTCTTTCTTTCTTTCTTTCTTTCTTTCTTTCTTTCTTTCTCTCTCTCTCTCTCTCTCTCTCTCTCTCTCTCTCTCTCTCTCTCTCTCTCTCCCTCCCTCCCTCCCTCCCTTCCTTCCTTCCTTCCATCCTTCCTTCCTTCCTTCCGTCCTTCCTTCCTTTCGGCAATGGGGGTTAAGTGACTTGCCCAGGGTCACACAGCTAGTAAGTGTCAAGTGTCTGAGGTCAGATTTGAACTCAGGTCCTCCTGAATCCAGGGTTGGTGCTTTATCCATTGTGCCACCTAGTTGCCCCTTTCTTTCTTTCTTTCTTTCTTTCTTTCTTTCTTTCTTTCTTTCTTTCTTTCTTTCTTTCTTTCTTTCTTTCTTTCTTTCTTTCTTTCTTTCTATTGATCTACTTACCCACATACTTCTGTCTGTCTGTCTGCCTGCCTATCTATCCATCTATCTATTGATCTATCTACCTACTTACTTGTCTCTGTCTCTTTCTGTCTCTTTCCCATCCTCCCTACTTGTCTATCTGTCTATCCATCTATCTAATCTATCCATCTATTGATCTATCTATTGATCTACCTACCCACTTGTCTCCGTGTTTCTGTTTCCCTCCCTCCCTGTCTGTCTGTCTGTCTGTCTGTCTATCTATCTATCTATCTATCCACCTACCAATCTATCTATTGATCTACCTCTCTCCCTCCCTCCCTACTTGTCTGTCTGTCTATCTATCTATCTATCTATCAATTGATCTATTATCTATCTATATAATCTATCCATCTATTAATCTATCTACCTACTTGTCTCTGTCTTTCTGTCTCCCTCCCTACTTGTCTGTCTGTCTTGGTCTGTCTGTCTGTCTATCTATCTATCTATCTATCTATCTATCCATCCATCCATCCATCCATCCATCCATCCATCCATCCATCCATCCATCCATCCATCTATCCATCTATCTATCTATCTATCTATCTATCTATCTATCTATCTATCTATCTATCTATCTATCTATCTATCTATCTATCTATCTATCTATCTATCCATATACCAATCTATCTATTGATCTTCCTACCTACTTGTCTCTGTGTCTCTCTGCCTCTCCCTCCCTCCCTCCCTCTTTGTCTGTCTGTCTGTCTATCTATCTATTTATCTTGTTTGTATATAGTTTTTTGCATGTTATTTACCCTATTAAACTCTGAGCTCGTTGAAAGCTTGGATTGTATTTTACATTTTTCTATCCTTAACATAGTAAATGGCACATGGTAGGTACTTAATAAATGTTTGTTGACTGACTAAGTGACTGCTTCCCTTAAGGAACTTATAATTTACTAGGAGAAATAAAGTGTGTTTTCATATCTCATCACTCTTCAGGTATAGGTTTTCTTTCTTTAGGATTTCTATAATTTTATAAGAACTATATACTAACAGTATACAGTTAACATATATGAAGATTACCGTTTTTATTTTATAGACATTGCTGTGTCATTAATTTATTTTTATTAAATCAAAAGCAGTAGCCATGCTTTTAGTTTATGAAGATGCAGGGGCCATCTCTCCCATTTTTTCCATGCATTCTCTTACTAGTTGTGTCCCTGTCATGTATAACCAGCATCTTAGCTTTCTAAGTGTAATTCTGGTCATATTTAGTCTGGACATATTCTCTCATTTGAGAAAGCAAATGGAAAAACTCACCACATCATCTAGTTCAGAAGAAAATGCTCCGTGATTGCCCTGAAGCAGCAACATTCTCTAGAAAAGTTTTCATAAGCCCTTGAGAAAAAAAAATACAGACCCAGAATGAGAAGAATTGGAAATAAAGAAATTCATGAATGACACAGAACTCAGTAGGGACCACTTCAGGCAAATTCAAGATTCATGTATTTTTTTTTCTCTTTTTCCAGTACTTATTTTTTTTTTCCCAATTACCTACACAGACAGTTTTTTAAGATTCTTGTATTCCATTTTGTCAAGGACTATTTCATAGAGGAAGCCCCCACATCACATATAATCTTAAATTTTGAATTGTAGAGTGATTGTTAAGGTGAAAAGAAAAAAAAAATGACAGTCACTATGTTAGAAGACATTTTTCCGAGCAACACTGGAAAGTCTTGACCATTATCATTTTTGAGAAACTTAGAGGAAGGTGATTTCTAAATGATCTGGAAGGAAAGAAGTTCAAAAGAAAGAATGTCTATAAAAACTTGGAGTTAAAGGCTTTACCAAATAATTATTCTATTGGCAATAAAGATGCTATATCAATTAAATCAATAACACAGTCACGAATTGATCCTAGGAAAAGACACCAAATCATTTTCTTGTTTAATTTCTAATACTCACCAAAAGCCAGGTGGAAGCTGCAATATGAATGGTATACCTTGGGATGTGAGCTTTTTTTTTTTTTTTGATCTTGTTCAGAAATACACTCAAGGGTATATAAGAGTACAATTTCAAAAGCCAGGGAGAACTCGAGGAATGAATGATCTTTAATTCTTAATAAAGTGTTCTTCATACAGGTGTTGAGTTATATAAGAAAAGTCTTAAAACCTAGATAGTTTTCTCCCTGTTGGAAAATTTGGATTAGCAAGGTCAAATTTAAAGCACCATTAAGGACTCACACAACCAATAGGGATTGAGGAAAATCGTTTTACCCTCCCAAGGGTTTAGGGCTGGAAAATCCAACCTATGTAAGGTTGACAATGTGTTATTATAAGCATTCTCAAATCAAGTCTCTTATTATGTGTAATAACAGGCCAGGAAAATGAGCTTAGAGCAGTAACATCTCAATGATGATACCAGATGATGAGCTTGGATTTTCAATGTATATGCTATATCAGACACTGTCTAGGCAATGACAAAAAGAAAGACTCCCTATGTACCAAAATATTTGTAGCAGCACTTTTGTTGTAGCAAAGAACTGAAACAAAGTAGATGCCTATCGGGTGGGGAATTGTTTAACAAATTATGGTACATGAATGTAATAGAATATTACTGTGTTCTAAGAAATGGGGAATAGGATGAATAGAGAGAAGTATAAGAAGACTTATATGAATGGAACTGCTCTGGGAATTTTCTCTGGCTGTTCCCTATGCCTGAAATGCTCCCCATGCTTGGTTCCGACTACTGACCTCCCTGGCTTCCTTTAAGTTCCAACTAAAATCCCATCTTCTATAGGAGACCTTTCTGAATCCTTAATTGAAGTGTTTTCCCTCTTTTAATTATTACCTATTTATTCTGTATATAGCTTGCTTTGTATATATTTGTTTGCATGTTGTCTCTCCCATTAGATTATAAGCTCTTTGAGGGCAGACTGCCTTTTGCCTCTTTTTGTATCCCCAGGGTTTAGCACGGTGCCTGGCACATAGTAGGTGTTTAATAAATGTTTATTAAATGAAGTTAACAGAAACAGGAACACAATATAGATACACCTATGGCAGTATCAATACCATTTTTATACCATTGTAGCTGTGTTTATATTGTGAATGGTTAGGCTGAAATTTTCCATGTGACTACAAAGCTCATATAGGAACTATGAGATATTCTGGGACTTGGTGTGATCATTACCATGCCATTCACAGACAAGAGCATCTTAAAGATCTCATCATCTTTTGGTAATCCTCATTCCATTTGGATTCTATAGTAGACATCTTCCTTTTTCTTTTTCTTTTTGCTGAGCAATGGGGGTTAAGTGACTTGCCCAGGGTCACACAGCTAGTGCCAAGTGTCTGAGTCCAGATTTGAACTCAGGTCCTCCTAAATTCAAGGCCGGTGCTTTATCCACTGCACCACCTAGTTGCTCCTGTAGACATCTTTCTTGGTGGTAGCAAACTCTTTAGGTGAGATTTGTCAAAGGTATTTCTATTGCTATATTTTCCAAGGAAACAGAATGATTTTTAACATACTCAGTAGAGACACCTAGTAGGAGAACCTTTCACATGGAGTTTTGCTCTCTTGAATCAAATGCTTTTGAAAAATTGTCAACAACAAGCCTGAGGATCTTGTATGCTTTCTATCTTTTGGCCAATTGTCAGTCAGCCAACGAGCACTTATTAAGTGCTTACTATGTTTTTGGTACTATTCTAGGCTCTGGGGATACAAAGAAAGGCAAAAAGTCCTGCCCTCAGGAGTACACACTCTAGTTGGGGAGACAGCATGTAAATAATTATATATATATATATACCACATATATGCAGAGTAAATGGAAGGTGGGCTTAGAGAGGATGGCATCAACAGCTAGAGGAACTGGAAAAGGCAACCTGGAAAAGATGGGATTTGAGGAAGCTAGGGAAACTAAGAGAGGCTAGTAAGAAGGGAGAGAATTCCTAGCATAGGGCACAGTCAATGCAAAGGCATGGAGGTAGGAGACAGTGTCCTGTGGGTGAGACCGCAAATAGGCTGGTGTAGCTGGATTGTGAAGCATATGGGAATCATTTTTACTATGCAAACCATTCCTCCATATGTATATATACATATATATGTATATATATATATATATATATGAATGAAATAAAGCATTTATTAAGCAATTACTGTGTTTGAAGCATCGGGCTAAGCACTGGACATAGAAAGAGAAAAGTAAGCTTTCCCTGCCCTCAGGAAGCTCACATTCTAATAGGGCAGACCACACACAGAGGAGAGTTCACCTGCAAGGCAGATAGAGAGTCCTAGTGATCCTTCCTTAGGGCACAGGGGCAGCAGATGGCAGTGAATCTTTGTTAATGTTATTTCCACACTTAGAATCATATTTATTTCTGGTGTTCAATCATTTAGAGACTGGGGCTGTCAAGGAGGTGGGGGCTACAGCACCTTCAAAAGCAGGCTGCATCCCTGTGCCAAGAGCTCCCTGGATGATGATTGTAGGCATTTGCTGGTGGTCTGGTGCGTGCTGCTATTTCCTGGGCTCTCTTCGGGGGAAGGGGTAGTGGTGGTTTGGTTTATCTTTTACCTGGGACCTCTTATCTCTCCTTGAAGAGATAGCTGCAAACTCTACTGCTTTCTTGCCTCCCAAATGCTGTTAGGAATGCCTTGGGGATGACAGCATAGCTTAATCTTTTTTCCTGGCCTTGTCAACCCAGCATAGATCAACCTTTGCTACTAAGCTTCATCATTGGTTTCCACTATCTGTTAAGCAACAGATATTTTTACGTCCACAATTCAGGTGAGATATTTGGATTAGGGAAATCTTGTGAGGGAATGGTGGGTGTATGTGTATATGTATATGTATATGTATATGTATATGTATATGTATATGTATATGTATATGTATATGTATATGTATATGTATATGTATATGTGTGTATGTGTATGTATATGTACATGTATATGTATTTTTTCCATTTTCCAAAATGCTTTGAGTGTACTTCTGCCACATGGAGAACTATGGTGTGGGCCAGAAAACCTGGAAAGTGGTGCTACAACTCATTGACTCCATTTTTTGGAATGACTGGTCCCAAATTCAGGCATGGCTCTATGAATGTGCATACTTGGGTTTGATGGGGACAAAGACTTACACTGGAGGAAGTGAAGGAGATTCTGAAAAGAAGTCAAGGAAACAACTTGGTTGGATCATGGTAAAAAGGAGACCGTTTCAATGGCTTAAATCATCTTTATCTAGAAGTACATGGTAAATGAACTCAGGAGCTATTGAGAAGGCAGTATCCCCCCCCCCCACTTTGTTATAAGAGTTCCACATATTTCTCTACGTTGTTTTGATTGCTTTAAAGGTATTATAGTAGTACAGTATACAGGCTACCAAACCAAAACAAACCAAATCCCAGTCTCCAGAAGGCTCACTTCTTCTACAGGGCCTTTCCAGATCAAGTTAGTGAAACTCTAGTCATTGCAACCTCTACAGTAACTTCTCTCATCCTTCCTTTTTTACTCCCCTCCCCAATTTAATTTACTTTTTGTCATTAATCAACATTTATTTTCTTGCCCACCTACTACCCCATTAAACAATAAAAATAAAAAAGATAGCCCATATAGTAAGTATGCATAGTCAAACAAAATAAAAAGATTCCCACAAGGACTTATCCTTCTTTCTTTCCTCAAAACTTGGCTCTGTCCTTAAATCAGCTGTGTGTCTTTGGGTAAATGACTTCACATCTCTGTGCATTGATTTCCTCAACTCTGAAACAGGTGATGACATTTTGTAAAGTGGTGAGTAGAATACAAGTGGGAGGGACTTTGGAAGAAGAACTGTTTACTTGGAGTTGGTCTACAGCATAGACCTAGATGGATGAATCAACTTTAACAGTCAGTCTGTTTCCTTGAGAGCAGATTACTAAATAACAGTAAGTCTAACCTGGCTAAGCTTATCCCATCATTTCTCTCAGACAGCATCTAATCATTTTTTTTTCCAGAGCTGCTAATGTCTTTGTTCTAAGAAATTCTCTTACTTCAAGTTATCCACCCCACCTAGTGCCTTTGCTAATGGCCTCCTTTTACACTTGCTTATGGTTTTACCATGGCCCAAATATTTCTCTGTTGACCTCTCCATAAAACTGTCTTTGGTGGGCTCAGGCTGCTGGTCTCTGGTCCCTAAGGCTTACAGAATTCCTTCCTTCCTTTGTGGTGACCTAGAACATCATAGATGCTCTCCATCGATGTCTCATCATGGTGCTTAGGGGACTCTATGTTTTGCCATTGGGACCAAGCTCTGAATGGTTCTACCAAGTTGGAAAGGCTTTGAATACATGTCCAGTGATGACCGCATATCTTTCACTCAGGTACCAGACTAGGTATGTTCAGGAAGGCTCACAGAATCACTGCCAAATCACAGAATTAGTGCTGGAAGGAGCCTTATAAGCTGTTTGATCCAACTTCTTTATTTTATAGATAAGAAAACTGAGGCCTAGAAAGGTTAAGTGACTTTCTCAAGGTAATATAGGCAGTATCAGAGCCACAATTCAAACCCATGTTGTTAGACTACAAACTCGTGCCATTTTCACTGATGTCTCATGACCATGGAATCAATTTCTCAGCCACGTTGTTTTTAGGTCTTCTCCTAAGTCATTGGATGGCTAAATGAATAAAAGAGCCAGGATTTGGATCCAGAATCCCTCTGACTCTAAAATTCATTGCCACTTCCAGTGCCAGTGAAGGAAATATGTACATGTATAAAATCAAAGCACTTGAGTTACTGAAGTGAGGTGATAGAAAAAAAACTTAACGATGATTGTAGGCCTGGGTTGCTACAAAGACAAAGAAAGATATATTCTGGTCCCATTGTCACCTAGGCAATGACATGTTCTCTCTTCTATGTGCTTGAGTCTTAGCTGTCATTCATGCTGCCAGCAGAGTTTTATCCCCAAATAAGAGATGAGAAAATATATTTACAGGGGCAGCTAGGTGGCACAGTGGAAAAAGCACCAGCCCTGGATTTAGGAAGATCTGAGTTCAAATCTGGACTCAGATACTTGATACTTACTAGCTGTGTGACCTTGGGCAAGTCACTTAACCCCTCATTGCCCCACAAAAAAAAAAGAAAAAAAGAAGAAAATATATTTACCTCCTTTCTTTAACTTATACCTTAACTAAATCTGGGCAAGTTATATGATGTTCCACACTCATAATTCTCTTTCTCCACAAAGGAGAAAGGGAAATATATCTTCTTATTTTTTCTTTTTTTGGAGGGGAGGGAATAAGTTTGGTCATTATAATTACCCAGCATTAAGATTCTCCCCATCTTTTTAGAGGTAGCTAGGTGGTACAATTGATAAAGATCACTAGGCCTGTGGTGGGGGCAAGAGAGAAGGAGGGGGGTGGTACAGAATGTTAATTTTAGGATCTCAGAAACTCAAAAAGAGTTTTCTTCATTTTTAGTCAGGGACTCCTGAAATCTCTCTCTCTCTGTGTCTCTCTCTCTCTGTCTGTCTCTCCCTTTTGGGCTGGGCAATGAGGGTTAAGTGACTTGCCCAAGGTGCCAAAGTGTCTGAGTCCAGATTTGAACTCAGGTCCTCCTAAATCTAGGGCGGGTGCTTTATCACTGCGCCACCTAGCTTTCCCTCCTGAACTCTCTTGGAGAAAGTCATACCGATGTGTGAATCAAGTTAATTATAAGTTTATGTTCTCATATCTTAATTTGATCTTCAACTTTCTATTTTCCCTGCTTGACTCTATTACACTTTACACAGTACCTATCCTAAACCCTTCACTCCTTTTCCATTTCTTTAAAAAACTTATTAGTTATTTATGTTTAATATCCTTTTCTTTTTTAAATTTTGAGTTCCAAATTCTTACCCTCCTTCCCACCCACTGAGAAGGCAAACAATATAATATCAATTATGCATGTGAAATCATGTGAGACATACTAGCCATATTTCAAAAAAGCAAGAAAAATAAAGTGAGAAAATTATACTTTAATTTGCACTTAGAGTTCATCAGTTCTCCTCTGGGGGTTCTTTTCCCATCTCTTATATGCCATCTCTCCCTGGGCCTTCACACAAGAGGACTTTAGCTCCATCCTTACAGAGAAAATGGAGACTCATTTTCCTGAGCTGCTGCTTCTTCCCTACGGAACACCTGAAACCCCCTTCAACATCCTCTCTTCTCTCCTGTCTCTCTCTGAGGAAGAAGTGGCCCTCTATTGATGCTACTGAATCTCCTTCTTGGGGGTCGGCCCTATAGATCACTAAGAATTTATTAAGCCCTTACCATGTGCCAAGTCCTATACTAAGCTCAGGGAATATAAAGAAGAAGAAAAACAGTCCCTGTCCTCAAGGGACTTATATCTTAATGATGAAGACAACATGTAGGTGGATATCAAGTGGATAGAAGGTAACCTTGGAGGGGAAGCACCAGCACTGGAGACATTGGAATGACCTTCTAAAGAATTTTACATTTAGGCTGAGTCTTGAAAGAAATGTGGGGTTCCAAGAGGTGAAGACGAGGAAGGGAGAGGATGACAGACCTGGCAGAGAGCCATTATAAGGGCATGAGGATGGGAAATGGAGTGCTGTGTGTGAGGAACAGGACATAGCCCAGGATGGCTGGACCATACAGCTCACGGGGCCAGGAAGTATGTAATGGGTAAGAAGAATGAACAGACAGGAAGGAGCCACGTTGTGAAGGGTTTTCTATGTCAAACACAGGATTCTATATTTGATACTAGAGGCAATAGGGAGCCACTAGAATTTATTGAGTAGGAGAGTGACATGGTCAGATCTACATATTTGGAGAATCACTTGAGTAGATGTGTGGAGGATGGATTGAGTGTGGAGAGATTTGAGGCAGGGAGACCAAGAAAGAGGCTATTGAAATAGTACAGGTAAGAGGTGATAAAGGTTTTATAAGGATGGTGGCTATGTCAGTAGAAAAGGGGGCAGGTCTGAGAGATGATCTGGAGGTCTAAATGATGAGATCTGACAAATGATTGGATAAAGAGAATCAGTGAGAGTGGCCTTGAGGTTGTGAACCTGGGTAACTGGAAGGATGGTGCCATTGACAGAAATAAGGAAGTTTGGGAGAATATTATAAAACATAATAAAAATATTGTTGTTGTTTAGTCATTTACAATCCTGAATGCCTCGTCATGACCCATTTTGGTTTTTTTTTTGACAAAGATACTGGAGTGGTTTACCAGCTCATCGTACTGATGAAGAAACTGATACAAACAGGGTTAAATGACTTGCCCACGGTGACATAGCTAGTGAATATCTGAGGCCAGATTTCCTGACTCCAGGCTTGGTACTCTATCCACTGCCCCACTTAGCTGCCTAAATACCAAAATGGGTGGTGGTGGTGGAGGAGAAAGGATAATGAGCTCTGTTTTGAGCATGCTGAGTTCAATATGCTTCTGGGATATCCAGTTCAAAATGTCTGGCAGCAAGCTATTAAAGATGTTAGTATAACTCAAGAGATATAGGAGGGTATGATACATAGATCTGGGATTTATTAACATAGAAATTATAATTGAAGTCAGGAGCTGCTGATGTTGTCAATCAGTATAGTATAAAGGGAGAAGAGAAGAGGGTCTTGGGGGCCAATCACATTTAGCAGGTGTGATGTGGTTGAAAATTCATCCAAGGAGATGGAGGAGTGGCTAGGCAGGGAGGAGGACCAAGGGATCAGAGCATCATGAAAACCCAAAGAGGGTATCCAGAAGAAGAAGGTGATCAGCACTGTCAGTGGCTGGACAGTGGCTAAGAAGGATGAGGACTGAAAAAAGGCCATTAGATTTGGCAGTTAAGATATCACTGGTGAATTTGAATAGAAGTTTCTTTTTGAATGTTGATGTCACAAGATAGATTGTAGAGGTGTGAGAAAAGCATGACAAGAAAGGAAGTAGAGGCACAAGGGATAAATGGCTTTTTCGAGTTTAGCAACTTGATGCAATGAAAAATGTGTGGAATTTGGAGCCAGAAGACATGGGTTCAAACTCAAGTTCTACCACTTAATAACTGGGATCTTGGGGAAGTTAATGAACCTTTATGAACCTATGATTCTTCATCTACAAAATTAGGGGGTTAAACCATACAGTCTCTGAGGACTCATCCATCTCTGAGGAGAGAAAGGTAATAGTAATAGGAGAGAAAGATAATAGTTGATTTAGTGATTTTTTTTTCTTTTAAGGAGGGGGCAATAAAGGAGGAGATAGAGGGGGTCACTCTCTTATGTCAAAAGGATGTGAGATGAAGAGGAGAAAAGAAGACTCTCAGCAAATGTTCATTTGAAGCTGGAGGAGAGAAGAGAAGGTTTGAGACAGCTGCTTTCAATAGTGGGATGGAGGGGCAGCTAGGTGGTGTAGTGGCCCTGAATTCAGGACAACCTGAGTTCAAATCCTGCCTCAGACATTTGACACTTGCTAGCTGTGTGACCCGGGGCTAATCACTTAACCCTCATTTCCCTGCCAAAAAAAAAATAGTGGGATGGAGAATTTATTGGAGAAGGGGGATAGAAGGATTGTCTTGATGCTGTAAGGACTCAGTTGAAATTGTTTTTGTTGTTATTTAGTCTTTTTCAGTTCTGATTCTTTGTGACCCCATTTGGGAGAGTTTTCTTGGCAAAGACACTGGAATGGTTTGTCATTTCTTTCTCCAGCTCATTTCACAGATGAGGAAACTGAGGCAAACAGGGTTAAGTGACTTGTCCAGGGTTACACAGCTGAGGCTAGGTTTGAACTCAGAAAGATGAGTCTTCCTGACTCCAGGTCTGGGGTTCTTTCCACTCACTGCTCCACCTTCATTGAGATTAAGTAACATAATTCTAAAAAAGAAAAAAAAAGAAGAAAAATAATAATAAAATTAAAAAAATCTGTATTGGACCCTGTCAGCACTGTTTTGTGACTTCCTTCACCTCCATTCATTAGTATATGAGGAGTGAAAGAGATGCATGGTGGTAGTAATCAAATGTTGGGCTTGATAAAATGTGATCATTAAAAATCCTTAGGGATCCGATAGTGCAGAGATGACCTGGTTCACCAAGGGGTTGAGATTGGGAAAGGAAGAGAGTATAGGCAGAGCAAAGGTGATGGCCTTTCTCTAATTTTCCATCTGTCCCTCCCCACGCTGCCCAGGTCTCCCTCCCATCTTTCCAAATCTTTCACTTGATTATCCCAATCCCTTTGTGTATTTCTTCTCCACTTCAGAGACAAATTCTATAATATGTATAATATTTGCCTCCATTTCTTTACTTCCTAGTCCTCAATACCCTTTAGTCTGGCTTCTGACGTGAACTTTGAACTAGAATTATTTTCTCCAAGGTGCCCTGTGCTCTCTTCTCTGCTGAATCCAGTGATATTTTCTCAGTCCTATTGGAAACATCACAGAAAGGTAAATAGGTTCTGGGATTTATTAACATAAAAATGATAATTGAACTCATGGGAGCTGATGATGTTGTCAATCAGTATAGTATAAAGATCTCCAAGATCCCTACTCTGTGGGGGGAAAGATCACAGGATTATAGATTTAGAGTTGGAAAGGACCTTAGAAGGCCATTGAGTAAAATACCCTCTTTTTTTTTTTTACAAAGGAGAAAACTGAGGCCGAGAGACGTTATTTGACCCAGTAAGGGCTAGTATCTGAGGTAGGATTTGAACCCAGGTTTTTTCCTCATTCCATATTCAGTGCCCTATCCCCTATATCATAGTATCTTTCAATACATATAGTATTGGATTGTATATATTTTGAAAAATAAAATTCTATTATAAAATGCTGAGAAAAAAAATAAAAAAATTAAATTAAATTTTAAAAAATTTAAAAAAAATTAAAATTAGAAGATAGGCAGGCAGATAGTGGCTTAGCACATACAGACAACCCTTTCCCCAAACTCCCCTCCCCCCACCTTTTTTTGGACTGGTTGGAGGGCGAACAGCAATGGCCCACCATTGTTATCCACTGTGGTACTTTGCCATCCCTGACATCATGGGAATTTGTCTGCCTGCTTTATAGAGTCTGTCCAACCCAAGGCAGACACCGAGATAATGACAGAACCACTGAGACACAACTGTAGTTTTGCACCTAATTCTTTTCTGTGTGATTTGCAAAACCGGGCTCAGGATGACACCTACACTTTCCTAGTTTGTGAATAAATTAGAAAGCAAATCCTCCTGGGCTTTAGCAAGCCCACAGCTATTTCCTTGAGCAGACTCCCTCCAGCTTGTTGTTAAGTCATTACAAAAGTGATAGTTAAACCACCATCCTGGTAGTCAGAAAGATGCTGAAACTTGGGGAAAGATCAAAGTGAGGAACCGAAGGCATCAGCAAAAGGTACCCAACAAACATGTTTGGGAATGATGATTTCTTGAAACCGGGAATGTTTGTTTGTAATTTATGTGTCTGGCTTCTGTGGGGCTAGGCTGCTGCTGATTCTGACCCCTCTTTCTCTCCCATCTCTATTGTTATGGCTCAGAGGAGCCCAGTAAACTATAGCTCATTCCTTCTCAAAAGAGCAGACTGGCTGGTTGTTTGCTTTGAGTCATCATCCCAGAATTAATTTTTCATTCAGAATTAATCTTTGCAAAGGTTTTGGCAGGAAAGGGGGCAGAAGGAGAAATCGACAGCTAAGAATTATAGAGCAATGTCTCAAACGTCTGGGATGATTTGCTTTGCAGAGAGCAGATGTATTCTGTTCACAAACACAGTATTCACAGAAATATGCTAGGTATGATGTAACTACTCATTAAAGTCTCATGGATATGGTAGAGATCTTGATGTCTAGGTGGGGCAGTTTTGGAGAGGAAAACATGATGATATCACCCATCCCTTTGTAACATGCCATCTTCCCATGTGGTGAGTTAAAAAATGAGTTCAACATTTAAAAACAATTTAGACTTGTAATGTTATTTGTGTAGGGGCTTCCAGTGAAGAAAATTCTCTTCCCAATGAGGTTTCCTCTGTCGCAAAAGAAAAACAGTTAAAACCAACTAACATGGAGAATATGGCTGATGGGGCATGAGACATTTTTTTATCCATAGTCCCCCACCTCTCCAATGGAAGGGCAGGCCTATTTCCTCATCTCCTCTTGAGGGCTAAGACTGATCATTACAATTACATTTCTTTCCCTGGAAGTTCACTCTGCCCTGAAGCCCCTTCCTCTGATTAGCTGACTGCTGCCAGAACTTTCATTTTTTTTCTTGTTTTTGTTTTGTTTGTTAGGTTTTTTTTTTGCTCAGGGCAATGAGGGTTAAGTGACTTGTTCAGGGTCACACAGCTAGTAAGTGTCAAGTGTCTGAGGCCGGATTTGAACTCAGGTCCTCCTGAATCCAGGGTCAGTGCTTTATCCACTGTGTCAACTAGTAGCCCCGGAATTTCCATTTTAAGGAAAGTGCCCAGGCCAGACATGGTTTCATTTCTCATTCCCCATGCTCTACTCTTGAGTCTCCAGGTTTTCTCCACTGGGTCCCTGAGTGGGTTCCTGTTCACTCCCCCCTTCCCTCCCCCAACTCTTTCAGCTTCCTTTTGTGTGTTGTCATCTCACATTAGAATGTAAGATCCTTGAGGGAAGGGACTGTCTTTTTACTTGCGTATATTTGTGTTTCTAACACTTAGCACTGTGGTGATAAAAGCTTGTTGATTTGATTTGACTCACTATATAGTCTGTGTTACCTAGGACACTGAGAGGGTAAGTGACTTACTCAGGGTCATATTGCCAACTTTTATCAGGCATGGGACTTCAACCCAGCTCTTCCTCTGATTCTGAGCCTGACTTTGTATCCAATTTAACAACACAAACTTTAACAATAAGATGCTTTTCACTTTGAAATAGATTTTGTTCTCTGAGTTTGATAAAGTGAAAGTTTAAGAAAATAAAAGCAACCTAGTCCAGGTTGCCCCTTGATAAATAATTCTCAATAATTAAATAGCACTTTGAGGAAACTCAAACACTTATCATAGTATATGCAATTTGTAAGGAAAAAGTATTACAAAATAAGTGAAATATCTCAGGTCAATGGACAATAGTGGAAATGGAAGCCAAAGAATGCAGATTTCAATACTCTAGTCCAGGGGTTCTCATTTGGAGAAGAATTTATTGGTCTTTGCATCTTTTTTTTTTTTTTTAGTGCGGCAATTGGGGTTAAGTGACTTGCCCAAGGTCACACAGCTAGTAAGTGTCAAGTGTCTGAGGCTGGATTTGAACTCATGTACTCCTGACTACAGGGTCGGTGCTCTATCCACTGTGCCACCTAGCTGCCCCAATAATAATCTTTTAAAAAAAGTCATGAGTGTTACACTGGTGAATGTACAGCTCACAAATCAAGTATTTTCCATTTTAAAGTCAACACACGGTATGCCCAACTACCCTAAACAAAGAAGCCATAATATAAATACATGATTGAAGTGTCTAAAATGAAGTATACAGTACATAATTAATGTTAATCATGTGTTGAGTAGATTTTTATGTGTAACTCCCATCATGCTTCACTTTCCCCAGACACTGAATTATGGACTTCCTCTTCCAAAATTGGTACAATCAAGTTATCCTTAGACATAAAATTATGTTTCATCACATATTTGGTAAGTTGATGACTAAAATGTTTTGTTCTCATTTTCATCAAATATTTGCCAATGATTAAAATATTTTATAAATCCTATGGGATATTGATCTATGTTTGATTACATAGGAGTCCTTTATGGGAGCCCTGCTAGGGAAATATTTATTGCTCTTCGGGAGTCATGGTATCAAGTATGTGCATGGAGTGTGAACACTATCAAGTATGTGCCTGGTATAGTCTATAGCAGGAAACTCCTCTGGAGTTTTATGAGCTACACAAAGAAAAATGCATTGTTCAGTTGTCATCATCTGAGTACATGAAGTTTGACAGCAAGTTCATTTGCCTATGAACTTAAATGTTCATATTTCCATTGACCTTCACCTTGGTCTTTAGGTGGTTCAAGAAATTTGTCAATGTTGGAACAATTTGCCCATATATGCTGTTGAATATACTGTTAAACACTTAATGTACTGTTCATTTCATCAAAGATTTGTCAGGGCAATTTTTGAAAACAGGCATTAATGCCTGGCCTGTTTCTTCTAGACCAGTGTTGTCATCCCATTCACCATGACCCTAGGTAGAATCTGGGCCAGCACCCAGAGGTTGGGGGATGGCTTCTGGAGGCGGGCAAGGTTAGTTCAGTGTGGTACAAGGACTCCCTTTTTTGAGGATCCACAAGGTCAGAGCTACTTTTGTAATAATAATAATAATAATACTAAAACATATTAAGTTTTAATATGATAAATACTTCTCACTCTAGCCCACATGAACAAAAGCTCTTTGGGATCCTCAATCACTTTTTTAAAAAAATAAAAGTATTTTATTATTTTCCAGTTACATGTAGAAATAGTTTTCAATATTTGTTTATATAAGATTTCAAATTTCAAATTTTTCTCCCCCCCCTCCCCTAGAGACCAGGTAAACTGATATTGGTTATATATACATAATAACATTAAACACATTTCTGCATTAGTCATGTTATAAGAATCAGAGCAAAAAGGAAAAACCTCAAAACAGAAAACCAACAGCACCAAAACCAAAAGAAATAGTATGGTCCAATCAGCATCAGTATTCCATAGTTCCTTTTTTTTTCTTTCTGGATTTGGAGAGCCTTTTCTATCATGAGTCCTTTGGAACTTTCTTGCATCATTGGATTGGTGAGAAGAATCTAGTCTATCACAGTTGATCAAGACATAATGTTAATGATACTGTGTATAATGTTCTTTTGGTTCTGCTCATCTCACTCATCATCAGTTCATGCAAGTCCTTCCAGGTTTCTCTGAACTCTTCCTGCTCATCATTTCTTACAGCACAATACAATTCCATTACATTCATATACCACAACTTGTTCAGCCATTCCCCAATTGATGGACATCCCCTCGCTTTCCAGTTCCTTGCCACCAGAAAAAGAGCAGCTATAAATATTTTTGTACATGTGGGTCCTTTTCCCTTTTTTATGATATCTTTGGAAAAAAGACCCCAAAGTGGTATTGCTGGGTCAAAGGGTATGCACAACTTTATAGTCCTTTGGGAATACTTCCAAATTTCTCTCCAGACTGGTTGGATCAGTTCATAGCTCCACCAACAATGCATTAGTGTTCCAATTTTTCCACAGCTTCTCCAACATTTATTATTTTCCTTTTTTCATCATATTAGCCAATCTGATAGATGTCAGGTGGTACCTCAGAGTTGTTTTAATTTGCATCTCTCTAATCAATAATGATTTAGAGCATTTTTCCATATGACAATAGATAGCTTTGATTTCTTCATTAGAAAACTCCCTGTTCATATCCTTTGACCATTTCTCAGTTGCGGAATGACTTGGATTCTTTTAATTTGATTTAGTTTCCTATATGTTTTAGAAATGAAGCCCTTATCAGAAGTACTGGCCATAAAAATTGTTTCCCAGCTTTCTGTATCCCTTCTAATTTTGGATGCATTGCTTCTATTTGTACAAAAGCTTTTTAATTTAATGTAATCGAAATCATCCATTTTGCATTTCATAATATTCTCTATCTCTTGTTTGGTCATAAACTGCCTCAATAACTTTAAAGAGAATAAGAGAGTTCCTGATATCAAAAAGTTTGAGAACCGCTTTTATGACCAAATCTCTCTTCAAAAATATTATTTTGTTGGAAGAAGTAAGGAATATCAAGAATATGTCAAAACTTGGGAAGATTTGAATGAAATGAACCAGAGTGAAATAAGGAACAGCAGGAGAACAATATTATAGCAAAAAAGAACAGTGATGAATAATTATGGGGACAAATTTTAGCCAGGAGAAGTGAGTGAGTGAATGAGCGGATGAACGGATGAAAAATAATTTATTAAGCACTCTCTTTGTGCCAAACACTGATGTTAGAAATCCAAAAACAGCTTCTGTCATCAAGGATCATATGTTCTAATGGCTGATACAGCACACAGAGGGAGTGGTTCACTAGATTTCTAAGTAGAAATGACATCAGTGTCATCCAGTCTGACCACCTCACGTGGTATTTGGGATGTAGAGAGCTTTAGTCACTTGGCCATGGTGACCCTTGTAGTATTTTTCACGTAGAAGTTAAGGTGAAAAGTTGGAGAGTGGATGAGTTTTACAAGGGAGAGAGTATATGGAGGAAAGAGAAGATAGTACCTCGGAGAAAATGATAGCAATCAGCCCATCAATGAATATTGATTAAATGCTATGTTCCAGGGATTGTGCAAAGACAAAATGAAACAGTTCCTCCCCTCAAGAAGTTTACAGAGGTGTGTAAGTTAACTGGGAAAAAAAGTAGATAGATAAAGCATTTAAAGTTCTTGCTCCTTGCCACATACGATGATCAGTGCTATGGGACTGGGGAGATAGAAATAACAAGCAAAGAAGACAGCCCACAGCCTCAGCCTCAAGGAGCTAGTATTCTAATGGGGGAAGGAAACATATAAAGGGGAGCTGGAAATTAGGGGTGGAGGAGAGAGGCATCTGAGTAGAGGAGGAGAAGCAGAATAAGCCTGGTGAGTCAAATTAAACCTTAACACCTTTTTTACATCTTTAGAAAACTTTTCAGGGGCAGCTAGATGGCACAGTGGATAGAGCACTGGCTCTGGAGTCAGGAGGACCTGAGTTTAAATCTGGCCTCAGACTCTTGACACTTCATAGCTGTGTGGCACTAGTCAAGTCACTTAACCCTGATTACCTCACAAAAACAAAACAAAAACACACCTCCCCCCCAATAAACTTTTCACATGCAATATGTCCTCCTTTTGCTGTAATCACTTGCTTTGCGCAATTTGGATTCATCAGTTTTGACACATTCTTTATCATGAAACCATACTGTGATCTTATTGTATATTAAGTATACTTTGGGGGAACAGTCTGTTTTCCTCACTGTAGCCTTGGTTAAATCTCATCGTTTTTCTTCCTAAATTAAAAAAAAAATTTTTTTTTCAGGTTTCCATTTTCGGCCTCACCTCCCTACCTACTTTCCTTCCTTTCCCATGGAGAAAATAAGAAAAAAAATTGTCACAAGCATGTATAGTCAAGCAAAACAAATTCCCCCATTAGCCATGTCCAAACACTCCAAACAACCATAGGTCTTGATGTGCACTTAGGGTACATCACTTCTCAATCTGGAGGCAAATCATTTGTTTCATCATAGTTTTCTTTGGAACTGGTTGGACATTGCATTGATCAGAGCTCCTAAATTTTTCAAAATTGTTTGTCTTTACAATATTGCTGTTGCTGTTTAAGTTGTCCTCCTGGTTCTCCTCACTTTACTTTGCATCTGTTCATGCAAGTCTTCCCAGGATTCTCTGAAACCATCCTCTTTATAATTTCTTATAGTACAATAATATTTTATCACATTCATATCTCACAAGTTATTTAACCATTTCCCCCTCAGTTTCCAATTTTCTGCCACAACAAAAAGTACAGCCATAAATATTTTTGTATATATGATAAATTGAATTGTTTTCCTCTGAAAGCTGTCTATTCATATCACTTGATTATCAATTGTGGAATGGCTCTTATTCTTATAAATTTGAATGTTGCCTAGATTGTCTTAGAAATGAGACCTTTACCAAAGAAACTTGCTGCAAAGATTTTTCCACATTTACCTGCTTCTGTTCTAATTTTAGATGATTTTTTTCTGATTGTGCAAAAACTTTTAAATTTAATGTAATCAAAATAGTCCAGAATGTCTCTTGTGAATTTATCTCTTTTTCTCATGAATATTCTCTCTGTCCATAGATCTGACAGTTAATTTCTTCTATGTTCCTTTAATTTGTTTATAATGTCATCATTGTGTCTAAATCATGTATCCATTTGAAGCTTCTTCTTCTTCTTCTTCTTCTTCTTCTTCTTCTTCTTCTTCTTCTTCTTCTTCTTCTTCTTCTTCGCAATGAGGGTTAAGTGACCTGCCCAGGGTCACACAACTAGTAAGTGTCTAGTGTCTGAGGCTGGATTTGAACTCAGGTCCTCCTGAATCCAGGGTGGTGCTTTATCTACTGCGCCACCTATCTGCCCCTGAAGCTTCTTTTATTATATAGTGTCATATACTGGTCTATACTTCGTTTCTTTCTGTTTTCCATTTTTCCCAACAGTTTTTGTTTAGGTTCTTGCCCCAAATCTTTGGGTTTATAAAATACCAGAAAGGCCTCTAGTTTATAAGCATTATAGCAATGCTAGTTTGCTTCTATAGGTATTATATGTTGAATATATTTCACTGATCAACCTTTCTATTTCTTTCTCAATACTAAGTTGATTTGATGATTACTGCTTTGTAGTAAAATTTAAGATCTGGTACTGCTGGGTTCCCTTCTTTCCCTACCCCCCGCCTTTATTCCCAATAATTCCTTTGCTATTCCTCCAGATAAATTTTGTTATCCTTTTTTATTGTTTCTGTAAAGTAATGCTTTTAGCAGTTTGATTGGTATATTAATTTAGGTAACATCATCATTTTTATTATATTGGTTTAGTCTACCCGTGAGCAATTAATATTTGTCTTAATATTTAGGTGTTTTCATTTGTGTACAGAGTGTTTTGTAGTTTTTTTTTTCATAAAGTTCACATGTGGGTCTTAACATGGACACTCTCAATATTTTATACTTTCTATAGTACTTTTGAATGGAGTTTCTCTATCTCCTCCTGTTGGATTTTATTGGTAATAGACAGAGGTGCTGATGATTTACAAGAGTTTATTTTATATCCTGAAACTTTGCTTAAGTTTTTAAGTGTTTTAATTAGTTGGTTTTTTCAGTTGACGTTCTAGGGTTCTTTAAGTAAACCATCATATTTGCAAAAGGTAATGATTTTGTTTCTTCATTACCAACACTTATCCCTCAATTTCCTTTTCTTGTTTTATTGGTACAGTTAACATTTTGAGCACCATATTGAATGGTAATGATGGTAATGCATATCTTTGCTTTGTCCTTAATCTTACTGGAAAGGCCTCTAGTTTATAACCATTATAGCAATGCTTGCTTTTGGTGTTAAGTAGTTAGTACTTAATATATTAAGAAGTTAATAATTTCCCCATATTAATATATATATATCTTGCCTAAATTTTTTCTGTATCTACAGATCATATGATTTTGTTATTTTTGTTAATATATTCAATTACGTTCGTAGTTCTCTAATACTGAACCAACATTGCATTCTTGATATAAATTTACCCAAGCCAGGATCAGCATGACTAAAGTGAAGCCCTATTTCTTGCCTGAGGGTGAGTCAACAGGCCACACCTCCCTTGTGTATCTAGTGATCTATTGCTATAGTCTCCTTATTTAAAATTTTTGCATCATTACTCATTAGTCATTTTGTTAATCTCTTCTTTGATTTTGAAATTTTCTATTTTGGTGTTTAATTGGGGGGTTTTAATTTATTGGATTTTTGTGTATTATTTTAGTTCCATGCTCATTTAATTTCATTATCTTTTCTTTTCTGTCTCTGACTCTGTCTCTCTCTCTGATGAAAGTGTTTAGAGATAAAAATTTTCCTTTAAGAATTATTTTGGCTGCATCCCACAAATTTAGTTATACCATCTCATTGTTGTTATTACCCTTAATGAAATCACTGATTGTTTCTATGATTTTTTTCTTTGACCCACCCATTCTTTTTGTTTTTTTATTTTGGCGGGGCAATGGGAGTTAAGTGACTTGCCCAGGGTCACACAGCTAGTAAGTGTCAAGTGTCCGAGGCCGGATCCCAACTCAGGCACTCCTGAATCCAGGGCCAGCGCTTTAACCACTGCGCCCGTCTAGCTGCCCCGACCTACCCATTCTTAAGGATTAAGCAATTTGGTCTCCAATTAATTTTTTTTTTGTATTTCAATATTTAGAATTTTATTTTCCCAAATTATATGTAAAATACAAATTTTGACATCAATTTTTAAAAACTTTATGTTCCAAATTCTCTTCCTTCTTCCCTTCCCAACCTGCCCCCCCCAAGAACTCAAACAATTCAATATAAGCTATACATGAGCAGTCATGCAAAATATTTCCACATTAACTAGTTTGTGAAAGAAAACAGATAAAAACAAAACTTCAGATAAAGGAACTAACAAAAAAATTATGCTTCGATCTGTATTCAGATACCATCAGTTCTCTCTCTGTAGATGGATTGCATTTTTCATAAGTCCTTCAGAGTTGTCTATCCAAGACAACATTGCATTGCTGAAAATAACCAAGTTATTCATAGCTGATCATCTTACAATATTGCTGTTATTTTGTATAGAGTACATTTCACTTTGCATCAACTCATGTAGGTCATTCCAGGTTTTTCTGATAGCATGCTGCTCATCATTTTTTAAATAATAAGCTACATTTATATAGTACTCTAAAGAGAGATTTCCTTACAATAAGGTTGATTATTGCAACAGCAGTAATAGATAACATTTATATAGTACCTTATACCTGACAAAGAATTTTCTTCACAATAGACCAGCAAAATAAGTACCATACATTTTGTCATCGTCAATCAATCCTCCTCCTCCTCATCAATCATCATCATCAATCAATCCTCATCAACCAATCAATCCTCCTCAACAATCCTCCTCATCAACCCTCATCTTCATCCAATCATCATCATCATCATTTTATATTACTCTTGCCTCTGCTTCAAAATTTTTTTCACAGTTACTATTGTTAACTGTTTACCCCCATCCTATTCCCTCCCCATGATATTTACTCTATTTTCTATCTTCTTTCACCCCTCCCTCCTTATCTCCTTCTCCTCCTACATTCCTGAAGGGTTAGATAGATTACTCCACCCAATTGAGTGTATATGTTGTTCCCTCCTTGAGCCAACTCTGATGAGCTTAAGGTCTTTGAGCCAATTCTGATGAGTGTAAGGCTCATTCATTGCCCCACTCCTCCCCCATCTCTTCCCCCCACTCCATAAAGCCTTTTCCTGCTTCTTTCATGTGAGATTTCACCCCATTCCAATTAATTTTTTTTTGGATGGGCAATGAGGGTTAAGTGACTTGCCCAGGGTCATACAGCTAGTGAGTGTCAAGTGTCTGAAGTCAGATTTGAACTCAGGTCTTCCTGAATCCAGGGCTGGTACTTTTTATCCACTGTACCACCTAGCTGCCCCAATTAATTTTTTTTTTTACATATAAGGTATTTTATTTTTTCCGTTACATGTAAAGATAGTTCTCAACTTTTGTTTATACAAGCTTTACAATTTCAGATTTTTCTCCCTCCCTCCCCTCCCTCCCCCCTCCCCTAGAAAGCAGGTAATCTGATATAGGTTATATCTATATATCTATATACATATACATATATATACACACACACATATATATACACATAATAACATTAATCCTATTTCTGCATTAATCCTGTTATAAGAGAAAAAATCAGAGCAGTAATGCAAAACCTCAAAATAGAAAAAAAAAAACCAACAGCACCCAAAACAAAAGAAATAGTATGGTTCAATCAGCATCTATACTCCACAGTTCTTTTTTTTTCTTCTTGGATTTGGAGATCCTCTTCTATCACGAGTTCCCTGAAACTCTTCTGTGCCATTGCATTGGTGAGAAGAATATAGTCCATCACAGTAGGTCAACACTCAATGTTGATGATACTGTGTACAATGTTCTTCTGGTTCTGCTCATCTCATTCATCATCAGCTCACGTAAGACCCTCCAGGTTTCTCTGAACTCCTCCTGTTCATCATTTCTTACAGCACAATAGTATTCCATTGTATTCATATACCACAACTTGTCCAGCCATTCCCCAATTGATGGGCACCCCCTCAACTTCCAATTCCTTGCTACCATGTAAAGAGCAGCTATAAATATTTTTGTACATGTGGGTCCCTTTCCCCTTTCCATGATTTCTTTGGGCAAAAGACCTAAAAGTGGAATTGCTGGGTCAAAGGGTATGCACAGCTTTATCGCCCTTTGGGCATAATTCCAAATTGCTCTCCAGAATGGTTGGATCAGCTTGCAGCTCCACCAACAATGAATTAGTGTTCCAATTTTCCCACAGCTTCTCCAACATTTATTATTGTCCTTTTTTGTCATTTTAGCCAATCTGATAGGTGTCAGGTGGTACCTCAGAGTTGTTTTAATTTGCATCTCTCTAATCATTAGAGATTTAGAGCATTTTTTCATATGGGAATAGATAGCTTTGGTTTCTTCATCAGAAAACTGCCTGTTCATATCCTTTGACCATTTCTCAATTGGGGAATGACTTGGATTCTTATAAATTTGATTTAGTTTCCTATATATTTTAGAAATGAGGCCCTTATCAGAAGTACTGACCATAAAAATTGCTTCCCAGCTTTCTGCCTTCCTTCTAATTTTGGATGCATTGCTTCTGTTTGTACAAAATTTTTTAAATTTAATATAATCAAAATCATCCATTTTGCATTTTATAATATACTCTATCTCTTGTTTGGTCAAAAACGGTTTTCCTTTCCAAAGATCTGATAGGTAGACTATTCCTTTCTCTCCTAATTTACCTATGGTATCACCTCTTATGTCTAAATCATGTATCCATTTTGACCTTATTTTAGTATAAGGTGTAAGATGTTGGTCTATGCCTAATTTCTGCCATACTATCTTCCAGTTTTCCCAGCAGTTTTTGTCAAATACTGAGTTCCTATCCTAGAAGCTGGAGTCTTTGGGTTTATCAAACACTATATTACTAGTGTCATTTACTACTGCATTTCCTGAGCCTAGTCTATTCCATTGATCTACCACTCTATTTTTTAGCCAGTACCAGATAGTTTTGATGACTGCCGCTTTATAGTAAAGCTCCAGGTTTGGTACTGCTAACCCACCTTCCTGTGAATTTTTTTTCATTATTTCCCTGGATATTCTTGATTTTTTGTTTTTCCAGATGAATTTTGTTATTATTCTTTCTAGCTGTATAAAATAATTTTTAGGTAGTCTGATTGGTATGGCACTGAATAAGTAAATTAATTTAGGCAGTATTGTCATTTTTACTATATTAGCTCTGCCTATCCATGAGCAATTGATATCTTTCCAATTATTTAGATCTGATTTGATTTGTGTGAAGAGTGTTTGATAGTTGTGTTCATAGAGTTCCTGGCAAGTAGACTCCCAAGTATTTTATATTATCTACCATTACTTTAAATGGAATTTCTCTTTCTATCTCTTGCTGCTGGACTTTGTTGGTCCCCAATTAATTTTTAATCTTTGTTTCAAAGGTCCTTTGTTGAACATAATTTTTATTGCATCATGGTCTGCAAAAGATGTTTCTAATATTTCTATTTTTCTACATTTGTTTGTGAAGGATTTTATGTCCTGATACATAGCCAATTTTTGTAATAGTGCCATGTACAGCTCAGAAATATGTACATTACTTACTAGCTATGTGACCCTGGTAATTAAGTCTGTTTTTACTGTTTGTCTGAAATAATAATTGCTACCTCTGATTTTTTGAAATCAGTTGTAGCATAATAGACTTTGCTCTGTTCCTTTATTTTAACTTTGTGTAAGTCTTCATATTTCAAGTGTGTTTCTTGTATGTAAAATATTGTTGAACTCTGCTTTCTAACCCATTCTTCTACCCTTTTCTGTTGTATAAATGAGTTCATTCCACTCACATTCAGTTATGATTATTCTCTTATATTTTTTCCTATCTTTGTTTCCCACCTCCTCTACATTACAGCCTTTCCTTTTTCTTTTTCAACCCCTCTCAAAACCTCTTGCTCCAAAATCCCTTCCTGAATCTCTTCTTTCTCATCCTCACATCTTCCCCTTTTCTTGTTCCCTCCTGTTTTCCTAGTAGATGGAATGTATTTTTATACCAATGTATGTGTGCATGCATGCATGTGTCTGTCTGTCTGTCTGTTCTATCCTCCTTTGGCCAGTTCAGATAGAAGGTAAGGTTCAAGTGATGCATCCTCCCCCTCCTCCCTCCTTCTTTTTATAAATTTCTGTGCCAAACTGTTAATTCTTTTTCCAATCTCTCTTTCATAGTTCTCATTTCCTTCCCATTTTCCTTAAATCTTACTCATATCATTTAGGATGTCATTTGAAATGCTTTTATTTTAGCTCCCTCATCATTTCTTCTAGGAATTATAATCGATCTTGTGGCAAGGTGATATTTTTTCTTTGAAGCTTTTCTTGTAGGACTTTTTGTGCCTTTTGTGCCAAACTGTTCATTCTTTTTCCAATCTCTCTTTCATAGCTCTCATTTCCTTCCCATTTTTTCTTAAATCATATACCCTGATTATATGAGATAATATTCTTTGCCCTTTCTCCCTCTTTTGTCCTAATGTAAATGCTTTCCCTTTCCATTTGCTTTCTTCTTTCACGATCAAAAATATTCCCATATCCCTGGACTTATTTGACTCCATTTTTGACTACTATGATTTTAAGATTCTTTTTTTTTTTTTTGGCGGGGCAATGGGGGTTAAGTGACTTGCCCAGGGTCATACAGCTAGTAAGTGTTAAGTGTCTGAGGCTGGATTTGAACTCAGATACTCCTGAATCCAGGGCCAGCGCTTTAACCACTGTGCCATCTAGCTTCTCCGATTTTAAGATTATTAAAGGAACCCATGTCTCTTTCTCCTTCCATTAGAATGTAAAGAGTAAGGGGGCAGCTGGGTGGCACAGTGGATAGAGCACTGGTCCTGGAGTTAGGAGAACCTGAGTTCAAATCCGGCTTCAGACACTGGACACTAGCTTTGTGACCCTGGGCAAGTCAGTTAATCCCAATTGCCTCACCAAAAAAAAAAAAAAAAAGAAAAGAATGTAAAGAGGACTATTGTTCACCTATACTTACCTATATATATTCCTGTCAATTCTATTGTTTGTATTTCTTTTATTCTAGTTTAATATTTTATTTTCCCCAATTACAAATAGAAACAATTTTAACATAAGTTTAAAAACGTTTGAGTTCCAAATTCTCTCCCTTCTTTCCTCCTTACCTTCCCCCCTCCCTTAGAAGGCAATTAGATATAGGTTATACATGAGCAGTCATGCAAATCATATTTCCATATCAGTCATGTTGAGAAAGAAAATACAGACCAAATGAAAAAGAAAAAAGAAGAAATAAACCCCTTAGTTTGGGAGAAAGATAAAACAGTCCAGCTGAAAAGGGGAATCCTTGCTAGCAGTTTCTAAGATTGTAGGTACTGGAAGTCAAGGGATCCACCCTCAAACAAGAAACAGGGCCTCATGTCAGTGGCTCTGATCCAGGCCCCTGGAATAGAGGATAATTGGGGCTCAGTCCCCAAGTGAGGTAGTGATGCAACCCCAAGAATGACTAAACAAAAAAATTAAAAGCTATTTAAATGCCAGGAATTGAGATGACATAAATCTAGAAAAGGAGAATAAAGTTTCAAAAAGTATGCTTCAATCTGTAGTCATACTCCATCAATTCTTTCTCTGAAGATGGATAGCGTCATGACTGCTACTCATTGGTACTTGAATTCTTTCTTTCTGGATGTTTACAGTATTTTCCAGTTTACAGTAGTTTTCCTTTACCATTACCCTATGAACCCTGAGAGGAGAAGTATTAATTGCTTTTGAGAACCGGGATGGCCTATGTTTTTTTTTTTTTGGGTGGGGCAATGAGGGTTAAGTGACTTGCCCAGGGTCACAGAGCTAGTAAGTGTCAAGTGTCTGAGAGCAGATTTGAACTCAGGTCCTCCTGAATCCAGGACTGGTACTTTATCCACTGCACCACCTAGCTGCTCCCTGGATGGTCTCTGTATGTGGGAGTTGGGGAAGTAACCCTGGAGAGAATGATATAACATAACATAAATAAACTAAGGAACAATAATAAACATTAAAACTGACAGAAATGATTATTAAATAAAAATTATTGGAGAAATCCAGGTTTTTCCTCCTTCTTAGATCCTATTCTTTACTAGGCCAAGCCAACAGCTAAAGGACATTGTTGATGATCCTAGGTGGGAGAGTCCACCCAACTAGAGAATCTTAAACAGAATTTAATCTAAGGTGAATTCCAGCTTATTGTGTTCCACTCAGCCAGGTCTAAGCAGAGGTGGACTCCCTTTTGTTTAGATTGTCTTAGATGGGGAGTCTGGATTAGAAATATCTTTTTGCCCAAGATTGAGTGATCAGAGTCAAGTCCCCTACCCCCTCATTAGAATAAGACCACCTCTCCTTAAAATATTCCTTCTCATTAATTGTTAACCAGAGTTGATTGCAACCCTCAGGAATACCTACTCTTCCAAGGGCATATAAGCACTGAGTGGGTTCCATGAGGAATCTTTGGCATTTCAAAGTGCCACTCACTCCTTTTATAGGGCACAGTGGATAGAGCACTGTCCCTGAAGTTGGGAGGATCTGAGTTCAAATCTCACCTCAGACACTTACTAGCTGTGTGACCCTGGGCATGTCAACCCCAAATATCCAGGGCCATCTCCAGGTGAGCTGGCATATATCTTGCCATTGGACCAAGGTGTCTCTGGAGGTGAGAGTGAGGTTGGTGACTTTGTACAGCTTTCCCTCTCTTAAATCCAATTCACTGCAAGTCATGACATCACCCTAATGTCAGGGTCCTCTTTGAGAATGAAGGACAACCATGGCCCCTTTTACTAATTATCTGCTAGCATGATTAATAAAATGATTAATTACCCAGAAACTGTGTCTCTCAAACTTTTTTATATGTCACTTAACAATATAATGTTTACATATTTATAATAACATAATAAAGCTTGTAAATAAACTAAGGGACATATCCTTTAATAGTTTAACATAAAGACATTTACTTTATCTAACAAGTGGTTCTTATTTCTGTTGGGAATTAATTATACAATTAATGCTTGTTGATATCACACCCAATCTTGATATAATCTAAAATTCAAATTAAAAATTTTTTTTTTTTTAGTGAGGCAATTGGAGTTAAGTGACTTGCCCAGGGTCACACAACTAGTAAGTATTAAGTGTCTGAGGCTGGATTTGAACTCGGGTCCTCCTGAATACAGGGCCAATGCTCTATCCACTGTGCTACCTAGCTGCCCTAAAATTCAAATTTTTAAAGGGAAGTTCAAGACCAAGGATATATGATATTATGTCTTAATTTTAATAACAACAGAGAGCTGCTACCTACCACATTTCTCACAAAGATTTCTCCCTAATTGTTTCTTGCCTTTTTTTTTACATGCAATGCTTTCTGTTATGTAAAATATGATTTTTCTTTTTTGTAATCTCCTTGAGGGCAGGCATTCTATTCTTTTGTCTTTAGTCTTTATATCCCAAGCAGCTAGAACAAAGTATCTGCTGAGTAAATGCTTTTTGAGTTAGATAAATGAAAACACGTTTCTGTGTTCAGTGAGAAAAACTTTTATTTTAAATGAGTAAGGCACCTTTAATCCAACGAAATGAGATATTCTATGAAGTGTTGTGTTATAATCCGTACAATACACCTAAACCACCACACCAGTAAAAGAATTCCCATGAATCCCCATTTAAAGGGGTTTGGAAAAAATATTCTGTATTTCTGAGAATATTCCAGGTTGCTTACGGTAAAAATGTTAAAAGCAGCATTGTAATTGGATATGATAGCGAATGCCATTCTACTAATAAGAGTTCTATAATGCATCAGAAATCGTCGTATTTTCAAATAGCTGAAAACCAAAAGTAAATATTAAAGAGAGAGCCCTTTTATTCATTCTGGTGTGAACCACAAAGATCATTAAATCCCTTCAGCCTACAGCTATCATTAGATATTTGCATGTTATTTGGATATTTAATTCCATTATTGCTAGTTACCATAGCAGTAGAATAATAAATGTTTTAGCCATAAGATCTTCCATCAGACACAGCTGGGAAACATGCCCATAAATACAGAAGATAATTGACTTCTGAAGCTTTTCAGGGTTCTTGGAAATGCCATACATCTTCCGTAATCTGTGACTGGTGGGCCTCGTTCCCTTGCACTGATGTGTGGTGGGTATCTGGTTCCACGGTAATGTCCAAAGGACCTTCATCTAGGATGGCCAGGGGAGTAGTTACATCAGTGCCAAAGGTCTCGGTAATGTCAGCTGTTCCCAGAGTCATCCCTGGTTCAGAAGTTGGTGGAGTGCCTTTGAGGGGTCCCTTGATCTGCCCAGCTGGGCCTCCCCCCAAGTTGGAAATGCTCCCCTTAGGGAAAGACAGGATCCCTCCTTGGGCCCACGGGATTTCTTCTGGAAGGAAAGCTGGATTCTCAACATTTTCTGGATTGGCTTCAGGCACAGGGGAGCCTTGGGCACCACCCTCTGATGGGCCAGGGGCTTTGTTGCCACCAGTCGGTAGGTCATGTTCAAGAGTAAAGTCTCCTCCCATGGCTGGGTTTGGGGGCATCCCCCCAAAGCCAGTCTTCATTCCTGGAAACATGGCACCATACCCCATGGGGGAACCTCTTCCTCCCTGGAAAGAATCAGAGGATAGAGATACCTGTATCACATACTACCTACCACCCCATACCTTGGCTAGTATCCAATCTGAAAACCATGAAGTCCATTTGGAAAAGCACAATAAATGTTCTGTTTCAAAACCCTGAGGTCACTTTAGATTTTCTTGTTTTTGTTTTTGTTTTTGTTTTTGCAGGGCAATGAGGGTTAAGTGACTTGCCCAGGGTCACACAGCTAGTTAAGTGTAAAATGTCTGAGGCTGGATTTGAACTCAGGTCCTCCTGAATCCAGGGCTGGTGCTTTATCCACTGTGCCACCTAGCTGCCCCCCACTTTAGATTTTCTAATGAAGAGCTCTGCAAAGAGCATTTCCCACCGAAATAGAAGGTATACACAATATTTAGAAAGAGCCTGGCAGAGACCACTGAACAAGACACAAAAAAACTAGATTGTGATTTCATAGATTATAGAGATTCCTCACACCAATGCAGACTGATAATTCCTCTGTAACACAGAACATCGTTTGGGGGTACTGAGGTTAAGTGACTTGACCATCCAGTGAATATGGGTCAAAGGTCATAGACTCCTTCATCCTCATTAAAATACAACATCTAGTTCGGAGGGAGAAGAATATTATTAGTGAGGAACAGAGCAATCAGAACTTGGGTTTATGCATACAACCCACATATCTCTGTGTGTGTGTGTGTGTGTGTGTGTGTGTGTGTGTGTGTGTGTATTATACTGTTATATGTTGTTACTATCAATTGGAATCTGTAAATGCAGCATTACTTTTAAATTTTCTCTCCAGTTTTTCTTTATGCCTGGAAGTTAATGGTGAAATGGAGTTTAACTTTGGACCCAAGTGCAACAATCTTGCTTTTTAAGAAATCAGAAGACTGCAGTAGTTTGCTGGGGAAATTGAAAAGAATGACAAAGTTTATATCCAGAAAACTTACTCAACCCCAAATCCCATTCAAATAGATATTTCTTAGCTAATCACTCAGAGATATATCATATATAGCCTGATATTATTGTCTGAACCCAATCTATCATTTATGTCTCATAAGCAGAACTTTCTTAATGATGAGAATATTTTGATTCCTGGATATTTCTGATGGTTTTTTTTTTTGTTGTTGTTTTTGCAGGGCAATGGGGGTTAAATGACTTGCCCAGGGTCACACAGCTAGTAAGGGTCAAATGTCTGAGGTTGGATTTAAACTCAGGTCCTCCTGAATGCAGGGCTGGTGCTTTATCCACTGCACCACCTAGCTGCCCTATTTCTGATGTTTCTTAAGAAGGAGAATGTTTGCATTCATGCATCCTTTAGTAAAATGTTTTGTTATGGAAAAATACCTTGTTAATGTAACCCTTCGGAAGAGACTAAACATTTCTTTGGTTTTTCTGTTTTTGTTAGGATAAAAGAAACTCTATAGAAAAGTTAATTTGAGCTTATACTCAAAGACACTGATTCTTTCAGTGTTTCTCCCTCACTAGTAAAATATCTTTTAACTTTAGTGAGAGTGTTGAAATCTAATTTCAGGGGCCTACAATAATGGATTCAAATTAATTAAACCAAATTGGACTAATAGCTCAAGGCAAAATTATGTGATTTTAATTCTTTTGAGTCATTTTCTTTTTCTATGATGTAATAATAATAATGGTTAGCATTTATGTAACTTTTAAGTTTGCAAAGCACTTCATAAATTTTCTCTCATTTGATCCTTTCAAAAGGTCCTAAGACACAAAAAAGGTTAGAAACCTCTCATCTAGCATCATATTTTCTTCATTTTACTGTGAGCTCCTTGCCACCAGAGACTGTTTTTTGCCTTTGGCTAAGCCTATGGCTTAGCACGGTGCTTGGAACTTAGTTGGTGCTTCATAAATGTTGTTCACTTGGCTTCTCAGATGAAGCAAGCTGGAGTTTGCCCATTTGCGACATTTTAACTACAGGTATCATATCATGTAAACCAATGCTCGCAACTTGACAGGAAGCCTTAAACTTTTTTTTTTTTTTTAAAGACTGGATCTCCATCTTTCTGTTTTCATCTTCATGACAAGTCTTTCCTTTGGTTATAAAGAAAATATCTTTCATCAAGAAAATACCTAAAACCCGAGCTGTCTAAGATTCTGATTGAGGGTTAAATATAGTCACAGATCTGAAGCACCTGCCTGAGATTTAACATCAGGATATTTAACCAAATAGCAACATAAGAACTGTTGCTAAGTCTCCTGTACATTGACATGGACTCTCATGTCTAGAGTGGAAAAACATGGCTAAACTCCCATAGCTGCATGTTTGAGGCTTAATGGAAAACCATGGCCATGGTCTGTGGTCCCAAATTACTGAGCAGGCTCATCTGAATATTGCCTTAGGAAGCAGGGAATCACTCACCATCATTTCCTCAGAGCTTAGTATGCCGAATCTTCCTGGGGCATTCTGTTCAAAGAAAATAATGAAATGGTGAAACAAGAGCTAGCCCAGTCAAGGGTTATCTTTTTAGTCACTGAGGAGTGAAAATGGGAAACTATTTTGCTTTTTGCTCAGATTTTAACATCAAGGTTGTATAGGTAGACTAGAATAGAGGCTCAGTTCTTTGAGGGTAGGAATGAGCCTCTTTCATTTTTACCTTGGTATCCCCAGTGCCTCATGTGTAGTAGTTTTTTTTTTCTTTTTCTTTCTTTCTTTTCTTTTAGTGAGGCAATTGGGGTTAAGTGACTTGCCCAGGGTCACACAGCTAGTGCGTGTCAAGTGTCTGAGGTTGGATTTGAACTCAGGTCCTCTTGACTCCAGGGCTGGTGCTCTATCCACTGTGCCACCTAGTTGCCCCTCATGTGTAGTAGTTTAATGATAAGGAACACTAGGCCATTTATTGGTAATTCACCTGTAAATCATTGGTCCAGGGAATTCCCAGGTGAGGGAATGCTCTCGATCAATGTAGGTTTATACTTTCTCTCTGGATAGAGAGTAGGCACTTAATATATTGATTGGGTTGATAAGCTGATGCACTGAGTATAGCGGCAAAGCCAAGTAGGAGCTGAGAAATTATCTGCCCAATAGTCTTCAAGAAATTAGAACCCAATGTTAACTTTTGCCTTGATGTCTTTTCAGACCTCACTTTTTGGTTACTTTTTAATGTAATTACACACACACACACACATAATATATTTTGTACACTTTAGTTGTATGAGTTTATGTATTATTCTCTGAATAGCCTGCAAACTCCGTGGGGAGCTCTATCTATCTATCTATCTATCTATCTATCTATCTATCTATCTATCTATCTATCTATCTATCTATCATCTATCTGGTGCTTCTGAATGCAATTATTATACTTATTAATATATCATATTTTACATTTCATATGCTTTAGTGTATGAGTTTCTGAATTATTACCTGAGTAGCCTTTAAGCTTTCTGAGGACAAGAGCACTTACTTTTATATTTGTATCTCCAGCCTAGTACACATAGTAGTCAGTTCAACCAGTAAGTCTTTCAACAAACATTTAGTAAGCACCTACTATGTTCCAGGAATTTTGCTAAGTATCTAATAGGTGCTTATTGAGTGATGAGGGTGGGGACTTTATTTTATATAAACTTTGCAACTCTTTCCATGTCCATCATAGTGCTCTTGGCACAGAGTGGGAGTTTAATGAATAAATGCTAGCTGAATGAGAGAAATTGTTATAATATACAGAAATTTTATAAGAATAATGCAATTATATACAATAATAGAAATGTCATACGATAATATATTTTCTATACAATAGAATATGTAATATTTAAAGATATAAAATAATGATGTATTATATGAAAATAAAATACATAAAAATTATCTATGGTGTATTAAATTGAAATAATTAATTTATTAAATTATTCATCAAAATTCATTTGGTACTTTAAGGTTTCCAAAGGCCTTCCACACATTATCTTATTCTAGTCTCTCGATAACCTTATGAAGGAATTACTAGAGATATTGTCATGCACATTTTTCATATATGGAAGGTGAAGTTCAAAGTTTTTAAGGGACCTGTCTGGGATCACATAGCTTGTAAGGATTGAGTCAGGATTTGAACTTAAGATCTTCCTGACTTCTGATCCTCTGCTCAGTGGAAACAACAGACCCTTCTACTTCACCTTCACTATGAAGACATTCAACAAATAGTGATGGTGCTCCTACTTGGGCTGGTGTCTCTATGTAACTTGTACTTACCAATTGGTTTGCTCCATAGGGCACGTAAAACATTCTTGGGTAAAGCTAGACATAAATGAAACAGTCATTAGAAAAGTCTTTTCCAAGGAGAAAATGTTAAGCTGCTCTGGCAGAGGACAAACAAACAAACAAAACAGTAGCAAAAACAAAAACAAAACTTACTGGGGCTTTCTCTGTTTTTTGTGCTGGTCCTTCAGAGACCAAACGTCCCATTGGAAATATCTTTACAGAAAGCAGAATAAATGTTTAATGTAACACAGCTTTTAACAACACTTTTAAAGTTAGATAAAACAAACTGGCCAGGATGAAGGCATGACAAATAGTCACACAACTTTAAAGCAAAGCAAAGACAATAATTTTGCTTGATTGCAGACTGTGGGGGATGGGAGTCATTCAACGAGCATTTAAAACTCTTTACTTTCCCTCTTTCAATAGGGATACACTTTGATAAATTGTGCCATTAAAATGTGTACTTACTGAATGACCCAGTTGACCTGCAAAATCCAGTTCTGGTAGCTGCATCATAAATAAATGTTTAAATTACAGAACAGTCAAAATTCTAAGCAAAGGGAATTAAGCATGCAAATAATCACTCCTGCTTGCAAATAGACCTCTTTAGAAAAATTGGAAAGTGTCCCCCTTCTTGTCTGGCTTTGTCTCTTACATCTAGAATTAGAATGGGAAGGGATCCCAGAAGCCAATCTCATCACACCCCCTCATTTTGGGGTTGGGGAAATGGAGGTCCAGGTCTTAGAGTTACCATCTTATTTTTTTATTATTCTTAAAATGTTTATTTTCAGTTCCAAATTCTCTCCCTCCTTCCAGCTCCTCCTCCACCCATTGAGATGGCAAACAATATGATAATCATGATATGGGTGAAGTCATGCAAAACATTTCTGTATTAACTATATTGCAAAAAAGCAAGAAAAATAAAGTGAAAAAAGTTACCATCTTATTTTCAAGACTGTCGTTTAACCACAAAGGCCTATTGACCAGCCCCCTGGAAATTCAGCTCAATAATACCTAGAGACAGTATGATATAATGGCTAGAGATCTGACCTCAGAGCCAGGAAGAGCTGAGTTCAATTTCTGTCTGGGTGACTCTGGACAAGTCACTTCCCTTTGAAGTTCTCCAGCCAACTCTCTAAGATTATAAATTGCAAAGATGGCACTAACCTTCATTGGTAGAAGGAATGACTTCATGTGGGAGTTCCAGAAGGAGCATTTTCAAAAGGAGAGAATGTGTAAAAGGTGCTTTGCACCCTTTAAAGTATCACATAGGTTTTATTAACATCATAAATGTGAATATGATACTAGTAATAAGGCTTGGGAATTTTTATTATCCCAGCCATAGAATGTGGGAGAATTGGAAATGATCTTAGCCATCCTCAAGTGCCATGCTCTGATGTTTACAAATAAAGAAACTGAGGCCCAGGGAGGTATGAGGTCACATAAGGAGTCAGTGAACAGAGTCAGGAATAGGAGGATTCTTTTCTCCTGACTCTCCCAGACCTCTCCCCCTTTATTTTCTAGAAGTTGCTCTCAGATGCTCCATTTCTTCTCTACAGTCAGATGGAGTGACCTCTAGTCTGGGGCAAGGTCATTAGCAACTCTGCTCAGTCCCTTCACTTTGGTGACACAATTGAGCAGAGAGAACCAGGAGGGATTTTTACTGGGTTACTCTATTATGGTTGAGCCTCCACCTTGGTTTTCTTGGGCATTTCTGACTCTCATGTTCCATCTCACCACCTGGGGTTGAAGAGGACCTAGTCTATGCCACCACCAGGCTCCATGTTGATGCATGATGTAGGGGAAAGAGCTGTGGACTCAGAGTCCCAAGGAACCTAGGTTGAGATCCTGCTTTTAACATTCACTAGCTGTGTGGCCTTGGGCAAATGAGTTAGCAACCTCTCTGAACCTCAGTTTCCTCATCCATAAAATGGGACTAATGACACCTTTGGTACCTGCCTCATAGCATTGGGAAGATCAAGTGCGATAATGTCTATAAAATGCTTTGCAATGGGGCAGCTAGATGGCGCAGTGAATAGAGCACCGGCCCTGGAGTCAGGAGTACCTGAGTTCAAATCCGGCTTCAGACACTTAACACTTACTAGCTGTGTGACTCTGGGCAAGTCACTTAACCCCAATTGCCTCACTAAAAAAAAAAAATGCTTTGCAAACCATCAAGCTCTCTCTACAATGTTGTAGATCTTTCGCTGGAAGGAACCTTAGAGGCTGTCTAGTCTAACTCTTTCATTTTGCATTTTTCAAATAAAGGCTGTGATTTCATTGGTGCAGCAAACTCCCAGTGAGGAAACTCCCTCTACCAGTGCAGATTCTATGGTTGTTATGTAGTTCACTTAATTGTCTAGGAAACTGCCTATGGCTCTGAGGAGTGAAATGATTTACCCAGGATCACACAGCCAGTATGGGGGCAAAAGGAGAACTTAAACTGAGGTCTTCTTAACTCCTAACTCTCTCCACCACAGCATGCTGCTTCTCTCAATCTGCTCATTGTACAGATTGGGAAACTGGGTCAAGGAGGGTTAAAGGACTTGCTAGTGTCACACAGACAAATGGCAGAGCTAGAATTCAAACCAAGATCCTTTGACATAGTACCTAGTACTCTCCCCACTCCTTCATGCCGTCTGTCACTTGTATAAATGGCAGGGTTTTGGTTTTATTTTGTCCAGACCTAGGATATCCTTGGGTTTGGGAAGGGCTAGTGAGGAAACTCATTCCACCAATACAGATCAAGAACTGGTCTACCATTTAGAGAATCGCCAGTTGTCATTATTAATATGAATTCTTCTTATTTTGTTCTGTGGTGGTCAGATAGAAATGTCCCCCGGACAAGTTATAGTAATAGTATTAATGCATAATAATAAAAAGAGCTCATTGTGTTCAATGGTAGTCACAAGTCATAGTAATAATAACAAGTTATTGTTATTATTTAAAAAATAGTTCTCATCTTTTTTGGTGGAGTTGAGATCTCAGGACAAGCAATAGTAATAATAAGAATAATGAACAATAATAAAAAGTTCTTGTCTTGTTCAATGTAGGACAGATAGAAATGCCCCAAGGATGTCAGTAATAATAATAAAACATATCATTTTTTTCAGTGGAGATCAGAAAGAAATGTGCCTGGGATAGTAATAATAACAATAATAATTATCATTAACAAAAATAATTCTCATCAGATAGAAATGACCTTGGGACAAGTAATAGTAATTATTATTATCAACAATAAACATTCTTATCTTATTCAGTGGAGGTCAGATAGATATACTCCAGGAACAAGCAGTAATAAAGAAACATACACAAATAAATAAAGAAAGAAATAAGTAAAATGAAAGAATGCATAAAGAAAACCAAATGCCAATTTGTTCAATGGAGTTCAGATACAAATGCTCCTAGGACAAATTGTTATTAGTAGAATTACTAATAATATGTCCTTCATGCAGCTTGACAACTATGACATTATTATGGGTGTTATTACTAGTACAACTTTATTAGTAGTATTAACATACTACAGCATTATTACTATTACAGTAGTAATATATTACTATAGTATCATTGCTATACAATAATTTTAGTATTACTATTACTACATACTTTATTATGAGTATTAATAAATTTATATACTATTATTTTATTATAGTAGTAATGCACTATTTATTAAAGTATTATTATTATATAAGACTACAGAATTATTAGTATTAATGTTACTGATATATATTTTATTAGTAGTATTAATAAACTACTATAATGTTATTACTATTAGAGTAGTAATATACTGCCACAGTATCATTACTATATAATACTTGGTATTATTAGAATTAATATTGCTACACTATTATTTCTATTTAAAAGTACTATAATTATCATTAGTATTAATATTACTACACACTTTATTATTAATATAAAATACTGCAATTATTAGTAGTAATATTACTACATGGTTTACTATTAGTTTTAAAAAGTACTACAATATTGTTAGTATATTACAATAGTAATGTATGACTAAAGTAACATTACTATAACATCACTATGGTGTTATTAGTATTATTATATATTTTATATCTGTATTTGTATATTATATATTTATATTATGTATTTTATTTTAGTATTAATACTATACTTTTATTATTATTATTATCACCACAATATTTTTCAGTAGTAGTATTAATATTCTACTATATCATTATTATTACAATAGTAATAATATAGCTATAATGTTATTACCATACAATATCAATATTACTACTACATGCTTTATTATTATTAATATTATTACTACACATTTGTTTCTATTGTTAGTATTTATAAACTACTACAGCATTATTACTATTACAATAGTGATGGGAGACTAAAGTATCATTCCTATAGCAATACTACAGTATTACTGTTACTACTACACATTTTATTATTGACATTAATAATATACTGCTGTGGTATTATTACTATACAATACTACAGCAGTATTAATAGAATTGCTACTCCTACTGTGCTTTATTATTAGTATTGTTAATATCAATAAAATCATTGCAGTTAGCGTTAATGCTGCTACTTCTAAAGTTTCACAGTTGTCAGGCTGTGTGGAGGAGATGTTTGCATACTGCATATGCTATGATGGGAATGACTTAAGTGAATCTCTGGGGCTTGTTTTCTCTTGGGATTTTAGCAGCTGTTGGGAGATGGTATTTGATTGAATAAGGAAACCATGCAATGACCTCGGGCCTCCCTGCCCTGCCCAAGGGCCCCCCGGGCTGCTGGCCCACTGCTCTGTCCTCTGGGTGCACGTGGATCTGTCCCTGATTCAGCGGAGGCTGAGGTGCCCCGTGCTGGGTGGCATCCGGTGCTGGGCTGGGCTGGAGAAATGGCTTCTGGCCTGGCTTTTGGGGCTGCTGAGATGGTAGAGGAGGCGGATGGACCGGCAAGGCGTATTCATACTGCAGAGGAAGGAAAACGGAAGAGTGCATGAAAGGGGTCAGGGGAGGCCAGCCGGGCCAGCACCCAGCCATGCTCCTGGGGCCGGCGTCTGCTCGGGGTCAGCGCCACCCTCCTCATCCAGCTCCACAATTTTAGCCCACTCTGAGAGCAGCAGACTCGTCCGCATACCGCCTATGTCCCTGGTTGCTCATCTCTCTCTAATTAGAATGCGAGCTCCTTGAGAGCAGGGACGTGGCTTTGTTTTTCTTTGGTTCCTCAGCACTTAGAACAGTTTCTGACATATAGAATTATTAGTATGGAATATTAGTACAGAAAACACTTAATACAAGATTGCCGATTGACTAACACAATTCAATCAACATTGGTTTACACCTAGTATGATCCGGATGGGCCAGCTAGGTGGTGAAGTCGATAGTAAGACTAATTTTCTAGAGTTCAAAACCAGCCTCAGATGCTTCCTAACCATGTGACCCTGGGTAAGTCACTTAACCCTGTTTGCCTCAGTTTCTTCATCTGTAAAATGAGCTGGAGAAGGAAATGGCAAACCCCTCCAGTATCTTTGCCAAGAAAACCTCAAATGGGATCATGGAGAATCCGAAGTGACTGAAACAACTGAACAACAAATGAACAGGCATTGTCCTAGGTGCTAGTCATATGAATCCAAATCCAATTGCTGTAGAGTGTTCTTAGCATAAATTACCATCAGCACACAGTCTCCTATTTCTCTCTTTATCTCTCCGTCTCTGTCTCTGTCTCTGTCTGTCTCTCTGTCTGTGTCTCTGTCTTTCTGTCTCACTTTCTGCGTTTCCCTGTTCCTCTCTATCTCTTTGTATTTGTTTTATATCATCTATTTAAATTATAAAATTGTAAAAATTATAAAACATTTTATTCTGAACTTAATAAACCCCAAATGAAACGAACATTTCCATTTGCTAAGTAGAGCTGAAAAAAGGATTATACACGAAGCTTGAATCTGTTACAAGCATCTTGTTTTTCCTTTGAAGTACATAATGCAACTTTCAAAACCGTCCCTGTTTGTCTATGTTTACTTCTGTTCTCTTTTGGACATTACAAAAAAGCTTCCATGACCTTCTTTTAGTCAGTTTACAAGCTATTCCTCTATGTATTTCCATGTATACCTTCTTCACTCCCATTTAAAAAAAGAAGAAAATTGAAATCCTCCCAACAAATACACCCAGTCCTGCATAAATTTCCATGTTGGAGGCCTCCTCTTTATTTGTTTTGTTTTTTGTTTTTGGTAGGGCAGTGAGGGTTAAGTGACATGCCCAAGGTCACACAGCTAGTAAGTGTCAAGTGTCTGAGGCTGGATTTGAACTCAGGTCCTCCTGAATCCAAGGCCAGTGCTTTATCCACTGCGCCACCTAGCCACCCGGAGCCCTCCTCTTTAAAAGACTGTCTTTTTCCAGACTGCTTTTCCTAAAAAATCTGCGGTGACTCCCTTCTGCTAATGCCTTAATCTGCTCTTATTCAAAGCTCACCATGATTTCAGGATCACAGATTGAGAGGTAGAAGGGAATGCAGGGGTTATCTACTTCAATCCTCTTCTTTGGTAACTGAGGAAACCGAGGCAAACAAAGTTTTCCACCGGGGCAGCTGGGTGGCACAGTAGATAACAGTGCCAGACCGGGAGTCAGGAAGATTCATCTTCCTGAGTTCAAATCTGGCTTCAGACACTTAAAAGTTGTGTGACCCTGGGAAAGTCATGGAGAAAGAGTGGAAGCAAGGGTCTTACCTGTTGTGTCTCATGTTCCCTTTGCTGCATCCATGGGAAGGAGGAGTGGGGTGGAAGGAGTCCATGCATCCATAAAGAGGTAAATGGTTTCCCATAACCAAACCTAGAGAACTAAGGAAGGGGATGAGGTAGAAAGGGACATCATCTTATTTCTGCAATAATAATAACTAGCACTTATAGAGTGTTTTACAAATATTACTTTATTTTATCCTCACAACAATCCTGGGAAATAGGTACTATTTTACATGTATACTCTCCTCATTTTCCAGATGAGGAAACTGAGGCAGACAGAGGAGTGACTTGCCCAAGGTCACACAGTTATTAAGTGTCTGAGGCTGGATTTAAACTTGGTCTTTCTGATTCCAGGCCTAGAAGGCCATAGGAGGACTGAAAATATAGGGAGCAATGTTAAAATTGGATTATTTAAACATCAACATTTATGTATCCTTTCATTAGGGGCAGCATGGAATAGTGCAAAGCCCTTTAAATTTGTTATTTTAATTAACCTATTTGTCTATCTGTGTCCCAAGCAACTCTGATTATAAGTTACAAGCTACTGTGATTTGTGCCAACACAATACACCTAGAATATCACAGGTCTGGACCACATTTATGTTCAAAAGTGTTGTTGTCGTTGTCCTTCATTCTCGAAGAAGACCATGACATTGGGGTGATGTTGTGACTTGCACAGTGAATTGGATTGAAGTGAGGGAGGGCTGTGCAAGGTCACTAGCCTCTCTCCTCCAGAGCCATGTTGGTGTAGTGGCAAGATCTACATTAGAATGACTGGAGATGGCCCAGCATGTTTAAGGCAATTGGATTTAAGGGACTTTCCCAGGGTCACACAGCTAGTAAATGTCTGAGGTGAGATTTGAACTCGGGTCTTCCTGACTCCAGGGCCAGTGCTCTATTGACTGTGCCACCTAGCTGCTCCTTGTTCAAAATTAGTTGCTAAATATTGATTTAGTTTCTTAAAAAAAGTTTACTAATCATTTCTGGCTTTACAATACAGCCATCTCCTGGTATACCACCTTCCGTAACCCCATCTTGATTAGATGGGGTTTCCTTGCAACAAAGAAAAATAATTAAGCAAAAGCAAATGGAGACAGTGCTTGAGCCTAAGAGTATATGAAACTTTCTCTACCCACAGTTTTCCAGGGCAAGGGTGCTTCCTCCCTCTCTGGGACTAAGATTGGTCACTATCATTACTCAGCTAAACTGTTATTTTCAACAACTGTTAAAAGTAGACTGTGGGGGGCAGCTGGGTGGCACCGGCCCTGGATTCAGGAGGACCTGAGTTCAAATCCAACCTCAGACATTTGACACTTGACGCTTACTACCTGTGTGACCCTGGGCAAGTCACTTAACCCTCATTGCCCTGAAAAAAATAGTAGACTGTGAAATTCTCCTAAGTTTGGCCAAGATCTAGTTTTTCAAATGCCTATTTGTTTTAGTCGAGGGGAAAGAGAGAGGGAATGAGAGGAGACTTCTTTGACTCTTATTTTTGGATTTTGTGATTTATTTGCTCATCTGTATTTGGAATATTTAGGGCACTTATATTAACAATAACCATAGTATTGCTACAACTGTGAGTAAGAGGAAACGTTTGAAAGCAATTACCTGAGAAAGCAGGTCCAGTCCATTCAGATTCCCCAACTGTCTCATTGTCTGTTGAGGGAGAATGAGAGTTAGAACCTGCTTTGTTTTCTTTTTTCTTTGTATGATCTCATCACAAACTAAAAGCAAACCAGCATGGTCTGCTTAAAAAGAACCAAAAGGGGACCCATGGCACAAGCTTTGTGAGGGCTGATAACTTAGTTCTTGCTTAAATAGTTATTCCTTCCACATCATGACTTTCCCCATCCCAGTTTTGATATATTGCTGGTCAGCATAAGAAATTAAATGGGATTTTGGGGGAGTTTTGTAGAACCCGCAGATTATATGCAAAGGTTAGCAGACAACACAGAGCCTATCACCAAACTTTATAATAAGGTACTGTAAACACCCCATAAAAGAAAAAGAAAAAATTCAGACTTCTGTGGTACAAAGGGAAGGCCAAAAAATTTTATGTGGATTTTCCAGATTGTGGGGGTGCCAAGTCCCAACTCCGCCCCCCACCATGATGTGGAAGGAAAACTATATATCTTATACAAACTTCTATTATTTACTGGATGGGCGAAAATATTTTCAGTTGAAATACATTAAATTCATTAAAATATTTAAGTGGAAATGCATTCACTTTGGGAAATATATATTTATGCGTCTTCAGATAGTTTTTTAAAAAAAGTTACATGTTTTCTTATTTGCTGAAATTCAGCTTGAAGATAAAAACCCCTTAGAAATAAATGACATTAGGCTGTTTTTACTTCAAAAAAGCAAGTAGATGATTTCAAACCAATTAGATTGTCTCACAGTCTTTTACCCCAGGACTTCTTAAACTTTTTCCATTTGTGACCTCTTTTCTCCCTGAGAAATTTTTATGGGATTCCAGGTATATAGGTATATAAAATAGGTATACATAACCTTTTACTGTTGCCAAATTTTTCGTGACCCCTGCATTCATGGAGTTTAACAATTTAAGAAGTTTTGCTCTACCCAAGTGTCCTACAAACCAGGATTATTACCTATAAATATTACAATCAAAACAATTATGGGTTTAAACTAGTTTCCTCATGCTAAGTAAGAAATTATATGGGGAAAGATAGGATATTTATGATAATAATGTTAATAATAATTTCAGTCAGTCAGTCAGACATTTATTAAGTGCCTACTATGTGCCAGTTACTTTGGTGAGAGCTGGAGATGCAGAGAAAAGCAAAAGTTAGGGACAGCTAGGTGGCACAGTGGATAAAGCACTGGGGTCCTGGATTCAGGAGGACCTGAGTTCAAATCTGGACTCAGACACTTGACACTTACTAGCCGTGTGACCCTGGGCAAGTCACTTAACTCTCATTGCCCCCCCCCCAAAAAAAAAAGAAAAGAAAAGAAAAGAAAAGAAAAAGCTAGTACCTTCTCTCAGGAGCTCACAGTCCAACAGGGGAGACAACATGCATACAATTATGAATAAACAAGCTATATACAGGGTTAACTGGAGAAAGCCATCAGAGAGCTAACATCTACATAGTCCTTCATTGTCTGCAAAGTGATTTACATATGTTGTCCTAAAGAGTCTTCACACATATCTTGGGAGGTAGGTCCTATTATTATTATCTCCATTTTACAGATGAAGAAACTGAAGCACACAGAGGCTGTGACTCGCCCAGGGTCAGAGAGTGAGCTGATCTTAAAGCCAGGAAGACCTGGGTTCAAATACTTTCTCGGACATGTTCTGATTGTGTGACCCTGGGCAAGTCCTTTAACCTCTGAGTTCTCACTATCATTCTCGGAATAGAAATTGCAGAGAAGGTACCAATCATCTGCTTTGGTAGAGGGAGTTTCCCCACTGCTGAGTTCCCTTTCATAGGTCCAGTCTCTATCTCCTTAAACTGTGTCATGTCAAATATTCTACTAAGTCCATATTTCACAAACTCAGATTGTATTGAGCTAGGAAGGCCACCAGCAGAAGAGCACAGGCTATCAGCTGCTTTTATAGTATAGTTTTTTGTTTTATGTTTGTTTTTTTTGTTTTGTTTTGTTTTGTTTTGTTTTGTTTTGTTTTGCAGGGCAGTTGGGATTAAGTGACTTGCCCAGGGTCACATAGCTAGTAAGTGATAAGTGTCTGAGGTTGGATTTGAACTCAGATCCTCCTGAATCCAGGGCCAGTGCTCTATCCACTGTGCCACCTAGCTGCCCCCTATAGTATAGGTTTTTTTTTTTTTTTTTTAGTGAGGCAATTGGGGTTAAGTGACTTGCCCAGGGTCACACAGCTAGTAAGTGTTAAGTGTCTGAGGCTGGATTTGAACTCAGGTACTCCTGACTCCAGGGCCAGTGCTCTATCCACTGTGCCATCTAGCTGCCCCCTATAGTATAGTTTTGATGCTAAGAATGAGAGTTTTTAGAGAGTGAATTTTGTGAAAACTAGTTTTGTTTACAGAAGTTTAAAGAAGATATGATTTAATAGAGAAAAACCAGTACAGTCTCTCTCCATTCTCTCTCTTTCCCTCTCCCCCTCCTGTTTTTCTTTCTCTCCTTTCTCTCTCTCTCTTTCCTCTCTCTTCTTTGTCTCTCTCCTTTCTCTCTTTCTTCTGTCTCTCTGTCTCTGCCTCTCTCTTCTTTGTCTCTTTTCTGTCTCTGTCTCTACTTTTCCTCTCTCCTCTCTGTCTCTGTCCGTGTCTCCCCTCTTTGTCTCTCTTTCTCCTCTTTTATTTTTCTCTTTCTCTTTCTCTCGCTGTCTCTCCTTTCTCTCTCTCCTTTATGTCTCTGTCTCTTCTTTGTCTCTGCCTCTCTCCTCTCTGGCTCTTCTCTCTGTCTCCACTTTTTCTCTCTTTGCCTTCTTTCTTTCTCCATTTCATTCTCTCCTCTGTCTCCTATCTGTCTCTGACTCTTTCCTCTTTGCCTCTCTCCTCTCTGTCTCTACTTTTCCTCTCCCCTCTCTGTCTCTCTCCTCTCTTTCTCTGTCTCTGCCCTCTCTGTATCTCTGTCTCCCTCCCCTCTGTGTTTTTCTGTGTCTATTTGTCTTTTCTTTGGACCATGAGGCATATGATAGACGGCTTAGTACAATAGGAAAGTCCTTGGTTTGTATCCAGAGGGACCTGGTTTAAGTCCTTGCCCTGTAATTTACTACCCACGTGGTTTTAGGGAAGTCAAACCTTCTTTTGAGTTTCCTCATCTGAAAAAAAGAAGAGCTGTAAATCTATGTTTTAAATCTGTTTTGAAGGGTCCATTCATATCTACCAGGCATCTTCAGTTCTGTATCAGAACCACTTTGGTTCACTGCTGTGTGAAATAATAAATTGGTGAGTTCTGTTCATTATTTCAGGCTGTAGAAAACGGGGCAGGCTGAGAGAACTCTAAGAAAGTTCCATCATTTCCTCACAGGCTATGCAGGAGGCAAGAACAAATGGAGAGGCAGGTGTGATGCAATAGCTCCATCTATTGACTACATTTTGCCGGGAGTAGACAAATGGCCGCTGAATACTTTGGTTAAGGACACCTGGTGAATGGGCCACTATGTTTCTTGCCTGAGAAATAGAACAGTTTAACTGCAATGTGAACATTGAAAAGATATACCTCAAGGCTTAAGCTCCCCAGTCCAGTTGCTGCAGCTTGCTGAGGAAATACCTGAAATGAGACAAAAGTCATTAGAATTAACCTTTGTGACTGAAGGATGAAGAATTATTGCTGGGGGTGGTAGAGGGGTATCTGAGATGGATTAGATACTGGGCAGAAGGAGATGAAAGATAATGAGGATGTGAATTATTGGAACCTTTCCTTATCCTCTTTCCTTTCTAAGTTTCCTCCCTCCCTATCTACTTTCAATTTAAATATTTTGTATTTATTCCCTTCATATTCATTCTGATTATATTTATGCATGTACTTGTCTCCCTTTTTTGTTTGTAAACTCCTTGGGATTAGGGATTGATTATGTCTTTGTATTTGAATGTACAGCAGCTAGGATGACCTGGTATGTAGTAGGTGCTTAATAAATCGATTGATTGATATGAAGAATTTCTGTAGGAGTTTATGATTTTTTTACCATGCAAATCACCCAAATGCCATTTTTTCCTGCAGAATGCTGAGTTTAATCTCATTCAGAAATTACAAATCGATGAGAAAGCATTATTTTAAAAATCACAATAGATGTCAGTTTCCTACTGGGTGTTGTTTTTTTGACTTCATATCTTTAGCAATTTTTAAAAACCTTTTTATTTAAAGTTTTGAGTTCCAAATTCTATCTCTGCTCCCCACCCCAGATAAGCAATCAGATATAGGTTACCCATGTGCAATCATGTAATTTTTTTTTCAGGACAATGAGGGGTAAGGGACTTGCCCAGGGTCACACAACTAGTAAGTGTCAAGTGTCTGAGGCTGGATTTGAACTCAGGTCCTCCTGAATCCAGGGTCAGTGTTTTATTCACTGTTCCATCTAGCTGACTCTACAATTATGTAATTTTTGATAGTTTTCCTTCTCATCCTGGAGCTGTTTTGCTTGAAGTTAAAATAATTTCAGTAAAACAAATGACAATAAGGGGAAATAAGAGAATGCAGTGACACAAAATTGGATAGATGTGATACAGTGGAAAGTGGGCTGGGGTTGGAATTAGAGAATTTGGATTTGAATCCTGACTCTTCCACTTGTGTGACTTTGAGTTCCTCTGTCTGGGCCTCAATTTCCTCCGTAAAATAAGGGACTTGGAAGGAATGGTCTCTAAAAGCCCTCCCATCTCTAAGTCTATGACATAGGGAGGCAAAAAGGATATGGTGTGAGGTTCCTCCTACCTTAAACAAAGTGGTGAAGTGGATAGAATGTTGGCTTTCATTTTTCACCTATTTACTAGCTGAGTGACCCTGAGCAAGTCGCTTAGCCTCTGTCTGCCTCAGTTTACTCATCTGTAAAATGGGGATAATAAAACTACCTTCTATGGCTATTGTGAGGATAAAATGAGATCATAATCATAAAGTATTAGCACAATGTCCGACACAAAAAAGTATAACATAAATATTAGCTATTATTATTATTATTAATATTATTATTATTACTACTTCAGCTAAGTGGCACAGTGGATAGAATGCCTGGAGTCAGGAAGACTCTTCTTTCTGAATTCAAATCTGGCCTTAGATGATTATTAGTTGTGTGACTCTAGGCAAGTCACTTAACCCTGTTCACCTCAGTTTTCTCATCTGTAAAATGAGCTTAAGAAGGAAATGGCAAACCACTCCAGTATCTTTGCCAAGAAACTCTAAATGGGGCCATAAAGAGTCAGACATAATTGAAAATGACTGAACATTGTTATTATTATTATTATTATTAATATTTGCAAAATGCTTAGCACAATACCTGGCACATAGTAGGTACTATATAAAAATGCTCATTGCTTACCCTTTTAATTTTCTATTCTGTGAATATATTTAAAGCCTAATCATATTAATATAATTAATAGCAATAATGATATAATTGAATAATTATATTTAAATACATATATCTTCAATATATTTACTCAATATTTGTTCAAAATGATGCTGCTTCAATGAAGTTTTTTTTCTATATGATTATACCAAATCCTGTTATTTCATTGTGCTGTTCATTTAAGTGTGGTATTATTGAATGTTAATTCAGAGAGGTCAGTGCAGGGATTTTTGAAATTCATCCACTAGGAAAGTGCCAGGATTTGGAGAAAGGCTCAGTGCGAACCAACTTACCTGTTTTATTGGCACTGCAAAGCTTGTCCCCAAAAGGCATAGCGTCAGTAGCAAGTCCTTCATTTTAAAAAAATGATTTCTGGAAAAGAGTTGCGTTGGGAGATCATGGTCAGTCTAGCTTTGAATTCAGCCTAGTTAAAAATCAGCTTAACTGAGAATGCATTTACATTATGACAAAGTAACCAGTTGAAAGATGAACAATTCAGTCTTGATGCCCAAATGATGAATTTGCTTTTGACAAAAGGGAAGGGGCAGATCAACTAGGTCCAAATTGTTGAACTATTCGTATAAAACCCAAGTAAACCAAGGGAGTTATCTAACAGCATCAGCATCTTTGGTCACCGCTGGTGTAGGTTTCACTTGGTACAAAGTATGTCTTGGTGCAACGTAAGATGGCTTGGTTAATTCCTTCCACAAAAATGTACCAAATGGTCCACTAAGCATCTCACTTGCCCATAACAGGGTAACAAATTATAAAATACAAATGAATTATAGGTGTAACAATAGAATGCTTGCACAGAGATATAAGGCAAAATTTGTGTTACATTTGCCAGGTCTAGAAAACAACATTCTCTAGTGTGATGGGTAAAACTAAATGTGTGTGGTTACCCTATCTGTCCCCTTGTGGGGAAAGCTAACTAGGACAACAGTTTAACAGTTTAGGTATTAAACATTTATTAAAATATATTAGAGGTTAACAAAGAGATAACAAGTGTCTCTGAAAGAATAGAAAAACCTTAACTACTTCAACCACCCCTGGTTCAGTTGCTAGCCAGCCCCAAGAGGTTCCATCCACCAAATCTCTAAACCAGCTGACAAAACCAACTGCCTTACACACTGCTTTTTTGGGAACATTTTGTCCATTTTCATTTCAATAAAAAATCCTCTCATAGAAAAGCATCTCCTTTTTCTCAAATGACCTCTTTGACTTTGTATTGTGGGTTCAAGAGGCTGGGAAGAAAGTAACTTCAAAGACTAATGAAAACTTTGTTCAGTGTTGTAAGAGTCTGGCTTTTGCTAAATGCTCACTCTGTGCCACCATGCTAAGCACTGGAGATACAAAGAGAAACAAAAATCGGTCCCTTCCATCAAGGAGCTCACAGATGAATGGGAGGGACAACCTGCCAACAGGATAGAACAGGATGTCCCCAAAGCCTTAGAGAGGTTTTCAGGTTAAATCTATATATTATTTTAGGCATTACACCAAAAGACCTCCTTAAGACTTTTGCAACATCCTGCATACTGTGTAAAATGAGGTTAGTCCCAGAGGTAAGGCAACTAAGATTAAGGAGGACTGGGAAAGGGTCTTGCAGAAGGGAGAGTGTATAAAGTAAAGGATAGTACACTGAAGGTCAGGGTTCAAAACCTGCCTTGAAAACTTAGAAGCTGTAGGACCCTGGCGCTTACTATCTCCCCCTACTCCCAACTGTGCTTCAACTTCCTCATCCATAAAATGGAGAGACTAGATGAGATAGTCTCTAAGTTCCTTCCAGCTCTAACTCTGATCTTAAGAGCCCATAAAGGGGCAGCTAGGTGGTGCAGTGGATAAAGCACTGGCCTTGGATTCAGGAGGCGACAGCCTCAGACACTTGACACCAACTAGCTGTGTGACCCTGGGCTAGTCACTTAACCTTCAGTACCCCGCCAAAAAAAAAAAAGTTCATAAAGAGCTAGACTGACAAGAGAACTGTTTGTTTTCCAATAACATTCTTAAGTAGAGACAGCCATCAATAGGCTCATGCCGGATCTTGTCTTGTCCTGGTGAAATGGACAATTAAGCTAATGGATGGTAATACTAATCATTCTTGGACTCCTACAATGATCCCAATTCCCCTTTGTAAAAATCATCCGAAGGCAGCAGAAGCCGCTACCCACACACACACTTGGAAACAAAATCCAATTTACCTTCACTGCTGGCTTGTGCCTTGTTCCCAGAGCTTGGAGATACCAGTCAAGAGACCTCTAAGAAAGAGAAGAATTAAAAAGTTTTTCAGATCATCTGGGCCTCTGTCTCTCTTTGTCTCTTTCGGGGGAGAATAGAAACCTGTATTTAAAGTACCAGTCCACCAATGAACTTGAAGCAGAAAGGGTGAGAAGGCTCTCCTTCAATTAGCACCCACACCCTCTCATTGCACGCAAGGCCCTGGCCCATATGGTCTCATTATTTTTAATTATCTCTCAGCCCCTGTATTTATTTGAAAAATAAAGTCAGGAAGAAAGTCAGTGAATAACAGACATTTGCACTGGGGCTCTGAAGACAATCATTTTAGAAAGCTGGCAGAATCTGTGCTCAATGGGTCCAGGAGAAGCTATTGTCCATTCACCAAGGATTTTCAGTAGGAAGCCACAGCCCGAGACTTGGGGTCACCTGGAAGTTGCTATTGAAATGAATGCTGGTTCTATCTTAGGGAACTGTGATTTCACCAACACTTGAATTCAAAGCAAAGGACACCCCACTATTATTTATTTATCTTGAAAACTTTTGTTTTTTAATCTTTTCAATTAATTTCAATTAATTTTCAATTAATTTTAATCTTTTCAACATTAATTTACATTAATCAATCAATGAACATTTATGAAGCCTTCTATGTGCTGGGCACTGTGCTAAGTGCTGGGGATTCAAAAAGAGGGATAAGACAGGCTCTGTCTTAATTAAGTTAACATTAAATTGAACATTTATTTTTCTGTCCCTCCCAAGTTCTCTCCCTGCCCTGGGAAAAAGCAAAGGGAAACCAGACACTTGTAACAAATATGCCTAGTCAGGCAAAATCACTTCCCACATTGACCAAGTTCAAAAATATTGTCTCAGTCTGTGTCTTCGTCTATTACCTTTTTTGTCATGGGATGGGCAATGAGCATCATCACTAATCCCTTGATTGAGGCTGGTCATCACAAGGGATTTATGTATTTTTCTTTTTCCTTCATTGGCTTAGTAGGGTGTGCTGGGTGAGGACAAATGGATTAGTACTTGATAATGGGATTCACATCCTTCCCGCCATCTCTAAATGTTTAAAGGACATTTTCCCATCAATCTTGATAATAGTTTCCAGTAACATAGTAATTTTAGAGTTACAAAGTTACTTCTTATATGGTAGGTGGTACAAATTATTGTCCTTGTTGTTGTTCAGTTGTATCTGACTCTTTGGGACCTCATTTTGGGGTTTTCTTGGCAAAGATATTGGAGTGGTTTGCCATTTCCTTTTCCAGGTCATTTTATAGATGAGGAAACTGAGGCAAACAGGGTGAAGTGACTTGCCCAGGGTCCCTCAGCTACTAAGTGTCTGAGGCCATATTTGAACTTAAAAGATGAGTCTTCTTGACTCTAGACCTGGCACTCTATCCATATGCCCCCTAGCTGCCCTATTCCTGTTTTTTGTTTGTTTGTTTGTTTGTTTTTTTGCAGGACAATGGGGGTTAAGTGACTTGCCCAGGGTCACACAGCTAGTAAGTGTCAAGTGTCTGAGGCTGGATTTGAACTCAGGTACTCCTGAATCCAGGGCTAGTTCCTTATCCACTGTGCCACCTAGCTCCCCCCAGCTGCCCTATTCTTGAAGATACTGAGTCTCAGAAAAGGAAAGTGACTGTTCATAGTTAAATGGCCAGATTTTAAATCTGAGTCTCTTCAGACTCTAAATCAATCAATAAATCAGCAAGCATTTATTAAGTACCTACTATGCACCAGGCCTAGCAGTAGGCAATGGAGAAAGAGATAAAAAAGAAATCTTTATTCTCAAGAAGTTTACATTTTAATGGGAGAGAAAATATGTATCTATCAGGAGAGACAACACATACATATCAAATGTACTTGGAATGAATATACATATATATACATATACATATACATATATATATTTAACAAGGATATAATAAACAAAAGGTCACTAAATACAAAGTAATGAGGGAGGGCATTAGTATTTGAGAGAATCAAGAAAAGCTTTCTGTAGAAAGTGGTGTTGGGATTGAATCATGAAGAGAGAGGGAGAGGAACTCTTTATGATGGAGGTGACAAGGGTACACATTCCAGGCATGGAGCACAGTCATTCCTGAGGAACTGAGATGGGAAATGAATGTGAAGAATTGAGAAAATGCCAGTTTGGCTGAATTACAGTGTAGGGGAGGAGGAATAGTGTCCAGCGAGGCAGGATAGAAAGGTTCTGTATAGCCCTATTGTGTAGGGCTTTAAAAGCTCAAAAGAAGAGTTTACAATTTATCTTAGAAGCCATAGGGAGCCACTAGAGTTTACTGTGTGGGGGAGTAACATGGTCTTGTACTTAAGGAAAATTACTTTGACAAGTAGGGTGGTGGATGGACTGGAGTGGAGGGAGATTTGAATTAGAGAGACCGATCAGGAAGTCACTGCAATAATCTAGACAAGAAATGGTGAGGGTGCAAATTAGGGGAGTAGTTGGATGAACAAAAAGAAGGGGTCAGATATAAGAAATATAAAGGAAGTAGAAATGGTAAAATTGGTGACTGATTGGATATGTGGGGCTAAGGAAAGTGAGGAAGTGAGGGCAATAACAGGTTATGAATCTGGATGATCGAAAAGATGATGGTGTCTTTTGACAGAAACAGGGACGTTTTGAAGGCAGTGGGTTTTGGAGGAAAGATAATGACTGCCATTTTGGACATGTTTTGTTTGAGATGCCTCCAAGACATACAGTTTGAAATATTTAATGGGTGAGTGGTGATAAGCCTGAAGCTCAAGGGAGACTGAAGATGGATATTTAGATTTCTGAGTCATCGACTTAGAGATTCTAATCAAACCCATGGGACCTGATGAAGTGAGAGAGAGAGAGAGAGAGAGAGAGAGAGAGAGAGAGAGGGAGGGAGGGAGGGAGAGGGAGGGAGAGAGACAGAGACAGAGACAGAGACAGAGACAGAGACAGAGACAGAGACTCTAAGACAAAGCTTTGGTGAAAACTGGCAGTTAGGGAGTGTGTTATGGATGATGGACCAGCAATGGAGGCAGAAGGGGAGTGATTATGCAAGTAGGAGGAAAACCAGGAGAGATATGTATCATCAAAACCCAGAGAGGAGAGATTACTCAAGAGAAAAAGGGTGGTTAAAAGTGTTAAATGAAGCAGAGAGGTTTCAAAGGATTATATCTGGAAAAAGACCGCCAGATCTGACAATTAAGAGTTCTTTCATAGCACAGAGTTAATTTCCAATTGAATTGATGAGGTTGAAAGTTGGGCTGCAAGGGTTTGAGGGGTGAGCAAGAAGAGAGGAAGTAGAGACAGGCAGTAGACAGCATTTTCTAGAAGTTTGCAAAGGGAGGAGATAGAGGATGATAGTTTAAAGGGAAGGTAGGGTCTTATGAAGGTTTTCTTTAAGGAAGGGGAGACCTGGGCCTGCTTGTAGGCAGCAGGGAAGGTTTTCACAGAGCTGCTTAGTGAATGAGCAGGCATGAATTTGACCTTTTCTATGACAAAAATGAAGATAAAGGAATACCGGCAAATCAATTACTCCATCAACAAACATCTATTAAGGGCCTACAATATGTTAAGTACTGCACATTCCCTGCTCTCAAGGAGCTCACAGTCCAGTGGGGGAGATACTCAAACAGTTATGTACAAACAAGATATAAACAGGATAAATTGGAAATAATCAGTGGAGTGAAGGCACTAGCATTAAGAGCAATTGAGAAAGGCTTTCTTGTAGAAGTTGGGATTTTAGTGGGGACTGGAAGGAAATCAGAGAATATAGGGGGCAGAGATCAGGAGGGAGAGAATTCCAGGCATGTGGGACAAGGCAATGAAAATCCATGGAGATGGGACACCTTGTCTGGGGAAGGACAAGGAGGTTAATGTCGGTGGATCCCAGAGTGTGTTGAAAGAAGTAACGTGTAAGGAAACTGCACAGGTGGGAGGGGGCCAGGTTATGAAGGGCTTTGAATGAGGATTTTTATTTGATCCTGGAGGTAATAGGAAGTGATTAGAATTTATTGAGAAAGCAGATGACATAGACTTGTACTTTAGGGAGATCACTTTGCCGGCTGAGTGAAAGATGGACGGTCATGGGGAGAGACCAACCAGCAGGCCACTGCAATAGTCCAGATGTGACGTGATGAAGGCCTGCCCCCAGGTAGTTACAATGTCAGAGGAGAGGAGGGGGCATATTTGAGAGATATTACTAAGGAGAAATTGATTGCCTTTGGCAAGAGATTGGATATTAGAGGTGTGAGACACTGAGACCTAGAATGTGAACCTGGGGGATTGGAAGGATGGTAGCTCTTCCAAAAGTAATAGGGATGTGAGGAAAAAGGCATAGTTTTGTTGTTGTTTGTTTGTTTTTGTTAGAGTTTTGCGGGACAATGAGGGTTAAGTGACTTGCCCAAGGTTATGCAGCTAGTAATTTATTATTTATTATTAAAAAAAAACCAAACCCAAAAAACAGCTGGGGAGGACAGCTAGGTGGTACAGTGGATAAAGCACTGGCCTTGAATTCAGGAAGACCTGAGTTAAAATTTGACCTCAGACACTTGACACTTACTAGCTGTGTGATCCTGGGCAAGTCTCTTAACCCTTATTGCCCTGCAAAAAAGAAAGAAAGGAAGGAAGGAAGAAAGGAAGGAAGGAAGGAAGGAAGGAAAGAAGGAAGGAAGGAAGGAAAAAAGAGAAGAAAATAAAAATAATAATTCAGCTTTGGACATGTGTAGGGGTGATGATCTAGGAAAAAACTAAGAAAAAATTGGGGATCGTGGAGAGGTAAAAGAATAAAGTTTAGGGTTGCAAGCAGAGGGAGAGGTGTTGTGATTAGATAGGAAAATTTCAGAGGTCACAAACATGGAAATGGTACATTTGTAGGTGCTGGCAAGACAAGGTATTGCTGCTTCTGTTGTCTTTGGCCTCTGGGGTAAGGACGAGAGGCAAAGCTTGTGAGTTTTTGCCCTCACTAAGTCCTGTTAGGCAACTAGCTGCCTCTCAGCCTCTGGGTTAGGCCTTGCAGCAGCTTCAGACTCAGTGGAAGGCTCCATATATGGCTGGATCTATTTCTGTCTAATTGGGAAGTAATGGTAGCCAAGCCCATGTTGCCATGACAAAAGATTTCCTTCAACTTCTGAAATAGGAGTTTGGCCCCTTTTTAATGTTAAAGGAACATTTGTAATTTGATATTTGATCATCGAGTTCAAAGCCACCACTCACGTTGAAACTGAATCCCCTTAAACCTGATAGAAGAAACTATAAGAATGTGTGTGCTATGCAAATAATGAGCGTTAATTCTAACCTGATATTAGAGTAATTTGAAAACTGCCTTAAAGAGGAACTACAAAATAGAGTGAAAAATTGTGATTTTTTTTTTTACAAGAGCTTTCTGTACAGCTCACATCCAAACGATAACACTTTTTATATGAGCCTTGTCTAGGCTGCTTGAAAACTAGCCCATGTAAATTAATTTAAATTTTCATAATGTGATAGTATTTTTCTTTTCTTTTTTGGGGGTAGGGGGACAATGAGGGTTAAATGATTTGTCCAGGGTCACACAGCTAGTAAGTGTCAAGTGTCTAAGCTGCATTTGAAGTCAGGCCCTCTTGAATCCAGGGCCGGTGCTTTATCCACTGTGCTACCTAGCTGCCCCATAATGTGATACTTTCATTGAACTCTTTGTACTGTGGCTTTTTACTTCTCACTGTCTATACATTCTCATGCATTAATTATCTTTGATGAGCTAAAGAGAAGTGAAGAGAATCTTCATATAATCTTCATTTGAACAAAGTAGGTAACTTAAAAGTGATTCATTTGCTAAAGTACAAAGAGAAACAATAATGATTATTGTTATTCAGGCTTCAAATTCCTAAAATTACTCATGAATAGAAAAAGTATGACTCATGAAAATCCAGGCAACTTCATACATGACAGTATAATTTTTCCATGACACTTAAGTATGTATACATGGGAGACTCCATTTGTTTTTTTTTGTTTTTTGTTTTTTTGTTATATCATTTTTTATTTTTTGCAGGGCAATGGGGGTTAAGTGACTTGCCCAGGGTCGCACAGCTAGTGTCAAGTGTCTGAGGTTGGATTTGAACTCAGGTCCTCCTGAATCCAGGGCCAGTGCTTTATCCACTGTGCCACCTAGCTGCCCCCTCTGACTATTTGTTACAAGGATAGTTTAAAATTTGCTTAGACACGGAACCAGAACATTGTACACAGTATTAACAACATTGTGTGATGATCAACCATGATAGATTTGGCTCTTCTCAGCAATACAATGGTCCAAGATAGTTCCAAAGGACTCATGATGGAAAACACTCTCCACATCCAGAAAAAAAAGAATTATGGAATCAAGATGCAGATTGAACCATACTGTTTCTCCTTTTTAATTTTTTTGAGGGTTTTCCCTTTTGTTCTGATTCTTCTTTCACAACATGACCAATGCAGAAATATATTTAATGTGATTACACATCCATGACCTATATCAGATTACTTTCTGTCTTGGGGAGGAGGGAGGGAGAAAAATTTGGAACTAGAAATCATATAAAAACAAATGTTGAAAACTATCTCTACATGTAACTAGAAAATAATAAAATACGTTTATGATAAAAAATTGCTTAGAGAATATAGACATTATTTGGTGATTTGTCATTATGGAAATTAACTGAAAAAATTTTAAGTTGATTAGTATACACCCACAAAACCTGGCCCACAGGCTAACTCTGGCCCACTGTTGCCTGTTTTTGTACTGTCCAAGTGGATCGGATTTAGCCCTGGGTGTAGTTTGCCAGTCACTGCATATACCATAGTTTCTTGTTCTCTCACCTGTTAGTTGGCTAATCTTGAAAAATGAGGCAAAATAATGAAATAACAGATCAACTTTACATCTCTGAGTATGGTGCATTTGTCAGTTGTGGTGAGACTTTGATGTAATATTGAAAAAATGTTATCTGTTTCTAAGCCTAGAATCTCTATACTTTAGGACATTGAGGAAGGAGAGAGCCCGGAAGCTCTGAGAGGAGGGAACCTCACCCAATATCAGAGACCATGAGCACTGATGATCAACCTTGGATCCATAGAACCCAATTTAAAACACTTTTGCATCAAGCCACTAGATTAACTGTAACCAGGGCCTTTTTGGTTTAAAAAACAACTATCCTGCATTTCTTTTCTGTGTAAAATCCTAGACTATTATTTTATTAATTACTGATGATTGATTTTACTTTTTCTTTTTTTGTGAGGCAATTGGGGTTAAGTGATTTGCCCAGGGTCACACAGTGATGTTTTTATCAGAATGTGTCAAATTATGAAGAAGATAAAAAACTTTTAGAAAGATTATGTATGTAGTTGATAAGCACTATATATATATATTTTTTTTTTAAAGCAGGGCAATGAGGGTTAAGTGACTTGCCCAGGGTCACATAGCTAGTTAAGTGTCAAGTATCTGAGGCCGGATTGAAATATTTTCAATACTGTTAATATTGAATACTTATAAAAGGAGTTGGGGCCCCCAGAACTGAAAAAGCAGGAAGTGGGAATTTGAGAGCCCAAAATAGAAGTGAGCTGCTACAGACATAAGACACTAGAGCCAATCAAAAGCTCTGGGCCAATTGTGTGTTATCATACAACAGGAGCAGCAATATCAGGGATCCACAAATCTGGGCAGATAAGACTTGGTCCAAGGGATAAGACTGATTGGGTGACCTCTTAGCAAAGCTGATTTTCCTTCTAACTATTATGAAAGCTTGAAAACTTGTTTGTTCCTTACTTTGACTTTGGAAGTCATTTACCTACTATGAAACCCTATTGGCCGGCAGAAATGCTACATGTTTATTTTCTGTAAGGCTTATAAACAGAGAGAGTATGTTTCTTATTCTAGTGAGAAGAAAGGTTTGATTCATAGACATTGATCTTGGGAACTTGAGGCTAACTTATACCAATTAGCCAGAGAAGGTCAGTATTATGCATCTCTAGCCTGGTAATGAATTGAGGATTCAGAAGAGGAGCAGTGTTTAAGGAAGTGAAACATGGGCATTGTCTTTAGATAGGAAAGGTGAGGGAGAGGAAAGAAGCAAGGATGAATCTCAGGTTGATAATCTGAGTTATTAGAAAGATGGATGTGTCTTCAGCAGAAACAGGAAAGTTTGGAAGAGGGTTTTAAAAAAATTATGCGTTCCATTTTGAATATGGTGAATTTGAGGCTCTGATGGAACATACAAGAAGAGATACCCAGAAATTTGTTTGTAATGACAGGAGCTCAGGAGGGAAATTAGAACTGGATAGATAGATTTGTGAGTTTGTGATAAGATCACCAGTGGAAAGATTATTGAAAGAGAAGAGGAAAGGACCTAGGATACCGTGTTGAGTGATATTCATGATGAATTGTAGAAGGATGATTATCCAGGAAAGGAGATTGAGAAAGTGCAGTCAGAGATGTAGGAGGATAACCCAGGAAGCTTAATGTCATCAGTATCATCAAGAGAGGAGAGTATTAGGAGAAGGGCATGGTCAATGGTATGTAAACCTGCAGAGATATCTAGTAGAATTAAGAGTAAGAAAAAGCCATTGGCTTGAGACAGTGGCTGAATTTGTAGCCAAAAAGAACTGGATTCAAATTCTACTTTTGACTCTCATTAGCTGTGTACCCCTGGGCAAGTCACTTAACATTTTGGACCCTCAGTTTCCCCATTTGTGTAGATGTTTAAATTGGACTAGATGACCTCCAAGGTACTTAAAAGCTTTAAATTTATGATCCTATGATTGAGTATTTAAAAATATTTTGAGATAATTTTGGTTCTGGACTCGTAATTCCATGCATTAACTATCTCACTCAGTTTTGTAACATCAACACAACTGATAAGTGTGCCATTTATACCAGCCTCAAAGCTAAAGCTAATAAAACCCCCAAATGGCCAAGGATAGATCCCTGGGACACTCCATGAGAGATACCCTTTCACTTTGACATCAGCCATTGACAAGTCACTCTTGGTGTCTAGTCAGACTGAAACCATCTAATTATGTTCTAATTTGGCCCAAATCTCTCCATTTTGCACACAATGATAGAATGATGGATTGTCAAATGTTTTACAGTAGTCTAGGAAAAATAATATAGTGTAAAGAGTACAATATTTGGGGAAGCTAGGTGGCACAGTGGATAGAGCACCGGCCCTGGATTCAGGAGGAGCTGAGTTCAAATCCGGCCTCAGACACTTAACACTTACTAGCTGTGTGACCCTGGGCAAGTCACTTAACCCCAATTGCCTCACCAAAAAAAGAAAAAAAAAGAGTACAATATTTGGAATTAGAGGACTCCGGTAAACATCCTGCTTTTGCCATGTATTGCCTGTATAGCCTCAGGCAAATCACTTAATCTCTCTGCCTATAAATAAGTAAATATATGGAACAGAATAATAAAAGAATAATAAAAGTATACTTGAAACTGGGTTTGACATTCATTCTGTTTGAAAAAAAAGAAAATGGGAGGAATGAGAAAAGCAAAGATGGGATATGACTGTGTGTGGGATGGTGAACAAATTGGCCCAGTTTACATGACTCTAAGAAATTCAGATGAAATTTGAAAAAAATCCCTTTCTATTTCTGCTCAGAAAAAAACCTTTTTTTTTTAATTAATGACAAACATTTATTAAGTCCTTACAGTGTGCCAGGCATTGTTCTAAGGGGAGGGAGGGGAAATCCAAAGACAAAAATGAATCAATCTTTGCTCTCAAGGAGTTTTAGTCTATTCTTTAAAAAAAAAAACCAACCCCAAAAACCAAATCTCCCAAACAAACTTGGGGTAGCTAGGTGGCTCAGTGCATAAAGCACCAGCCCTGGATTCAGGAGGACCTGAGTTCAAATCTGGACTCAGACACTTGACACTTACTAGCTGTGTGATCGTGGGCAAGTCACTTAACCCTCATTGCCCCACTAAAAAAACAAAACAAAAAACAAAAACCCAACAACAACAACAAACCCCAAGACCCCCCAAATTGAACAAATACAAAATTAAATGAGCATTTTTATATACATAATAGAAGAGAAAAGTGGATTATATATGAAACTATGCATCTTCTTTATATATAGCTTGCTTTTTTTTTTTTTTTTAGTGAGGCAATTGGGGTCAAGTGACTTGCCCAGGGTCACACAGCTAGTAAGTGTTAAGTGTCTGAGGCTGGATTTGAACTCAGGTACTCCTGACTCCAGGGCCAGTGCTCCATCCACTGTGCCATCTAGCTGCCCCTGCTTGCTTTTCTTTTTCTTTTTATTATTATTTTATTTATTTTTTTTTTTTGCGGGGCAATGGGGGTTAAGTGACTTGCCCAGGGTCACACAGCTAGTAAGTGTCAAGTGTCTGAGGCTGGATTTGAACTCAGGTCCTACTGAATCCAGGGCCAGTGCTTTATCCACTGCGCCACCTAGCTGCCCCCTTGCTTTTCTTTTTAAATGTACAACAAATTAAAATCTGTCCTAACTGTTGGTGCTCTCACAACCAACTTTTTCTTGCTGTATACAGTGCAACTTGGGAGATGAAATATTGATAAATTATTAAAATAAGGAACTTAGTACATTAGTTGTGAGCAACATCAGTAATAGGCCTGTGCCTTCATTTTTGTCTCCATTTGGTGTGATTTTTCTCTTTCAGTTCTTTCCTTAATATACATAGATTTAGACATTTGTTAAGTGATCATGGCAGAGTATTATACACAGAAGAAAATGTAAAGGCAATTAGGTGAAACAATCTGTATGGATGGAGATGCTTATCACTAGTTACATCTTACCACCATCTTTGCTTCCTTCCCAGATATTCAATATAGATGGGGAAAGGTCCCTGTGCATATGCACCTAAGACTTACATGAGGAATAGGGAAGAAGTCTGGCTATCAGACCAATATGGGCAACTCAAAGGCAAGAAACTTGTTTAGCTCAATCAGCTCACTGTGCTCAAATAATATCCTTGTTGAAATCTGAGCTCTGCCATGTCATCTTATCACCTCAAACTCATGAATATGAGAATGTGAGACAAAGGAGACCTCCCCCTGGCTCACCAAACTGATCTGGAACAGGATTCATTAGTAGCTTCAAATACTCAGCTGATTCTGGAGAACTCTGCTTGTGGTCTTTAAAAAAAAAAATCTGTTCCTCACTGGTCAGGTTAATTCTGGGTGCTCACCTCTTGAGCTCTGGAACTATTCACCTTCTGAATAAAGGCAAGTCTAAATAAGCTGAAACATAGACAGTGTCCCTTTTGCATAGCTCTGGTCATGTTTCTATTGCAAGTGACTCAACATGAAGGGTGTGTGTGTGTGTGTGTGTGTGTGTGTGTGTGTGTGTGTGTGTGTTGTGGATCATCCCTTTCCTGTAGCTATGTCTTGGCAAATCTCCTCTGAATATTATCTCTCCTCCTGGATCCCATTTCCTCCAGGATCAAATAGAAATTCTTTTAAAAAAAATACTTTTTACAGTTTTATGCCTTCTTACTTTTCCACTCTGTTTCCACTTGACTCCCTCCCTTTCCCCTTCTCTGTCTCTCTCTGTCTTTCTCCCTCCCTCCCTCCTCCTCTCCTTTCTTTCTCTATCTTGTATATACCCAGTTATCTACCTCTTCTTTGCTGTTAGAACAGGAAGCCAGGGTCTGTTTTTTTGTCCTTGTATCTCCAGCGTTCGGCATAGTTGCTGGCATATGGTAAGCATTTAATCAATGTTTGCTGACAGATTGGGTTTTGTGACAGTCTCTTCTCACCGGATTTCCTTGAGCATCAGTGGAAATTAGAAAAAGACAGCACTAGAAATGGCAGCTGACCATCTGATCTCAGGGATGAGGCAGGGCACCTGCAAGGAAAAAACAGATTAACCCTTAAAGTGCAGCCCCCTTGGGTCATTTAGTTTCTTACCTCGGTGTGTTATGGCACAGTACAATTAGTCATGTCTATGATATGTCCCTGAAGGCCAAGTAGACACAGACTATACGATGGCCTGGGTGATGATTGGAAGCTGGTTAGCCCATTCACACATTTATCTTGGGCAGGTGCTACTGTTGGAAAATGAATGAAATCTTCCAGAAAGGAGTGGGAAGAGATTAGGCAGGATCCCATTTGGGAGATGGCAGAGTGTTTTCAGTGATTCCCAATGGCCCGTTGTTATAAAAGTCTATCTTCAGTACCAATATTCTCTTAGTGATAACCAGTTGTGGCATAGTAGATATAAAGCTGGCTTGGATAATAGGAAGACCTGGGTTAAGGTGTTACCTATAATACACACTAAGGCAGTTAGATGGTACAGTGGACAGAGTGCCTGGCCTGGGAGTCAGGAAGACTCACCTTCCCTAGTTCAAATCCAGCCTCAGACACAGACTAGCTGTGTGACCCTGGGCAAGTCATTTAACCTTGTTTGCCTCAGTTTCCTTATTTGTAAAATGAGCTGGAGAAGGAAATGGCAAACCTCTTCGGTATCTTTTCTGAGAACACCCCAAATGGGGTCATGAAGAGTGGGACATGACTGAAATAACTGAAGAACAAGACGTGACACATAATAGTTGTGTGGCCTTGGGTAAGTCATTTAACAATCTCAGTGCCCCAGGTATCTTTCTATACTCTGCACTCTCCATGTATCTTGTATATATCTTTTTATTTTCACATCATGTTTCCCAACCAGAAGTAAGTTCTTTGTTAGTATGGTAGTGGTACACTCCTGTAATCCTCACTTTTGGGAAACTTGAAGCTGGTGGATCACTTGAGTTCAGGAGTTCTGAGTGGCAGTGGTCTGATACCAATATGGTACACCCTTGCCAGCAAGGCTAGGCTGCTGAAAGAGGGACAAAGCAACCCAGGCTGGCCAATTGGAGGGGTTTAAGGCTACCTGATCAGTAGTGGGATCAAGCCTGTGAGCAGCTGCTGCACTTCTAGCCTGTGCAAAATAGGGAGACCCAGTCCTCCTTGAGGACAGGGACTGTTTTACCTTTTTCTTCATAAACCCAATGTTTAGCTTTGTGCCTTGACACACAGTAGTATCGATCACCTGACCAATAGGCTGCAAAGCAGCTGCTGACCTGCTTGGGTGAGGGTGTTTCCTCATTGGAGTTTTCTACACCAAATGAAATCATAGAGCTAACTGAAAAAAAATGATCTCCATCATTAATTCTCAAAATTGTTGCTCTTAGGACTCCTTTAGAGCCATAAAAATTGTTAAGGACCTTCCTGCAAAGAACTTTTGTTTATTTGAGTTATATCTATCGATATTTACCATATTAGAAATTAAAATTTCTTAATATCATTATGAAAATACTTTTCACAATGTGGATTCCCTGGAATGGTCTTAGGACCCCTGAAGTTCTCTGGACCATACTTTGAGAATTGTTATTCGAGGTGGTGTTACCTGGTTATGAATTATAGAAGACAATGACCTTGAAATTACCAAGTTATATGTTGTTTTTTTCCCCCAGCTTTTACAAAGAAATATTTACTTCAAAGATATAAAACAAATGGACAAACAGCTTAACTTAGTTCCTATAGGCAAACAGTCTGGCTCTGTTTAAATACAAAAAGAACAATATGATCATTTTTATTAGACAGTCGCTATCTAATGCTTCTAGCTCTCTCACGTTAAGCTTAATATCAGTACTTATGTGGGACTTGGCAATACAGAACATAGTATTATATCAGTTCTTATACACCTCATTCAATAATACAAAAGTATCAATACTTAAACAGCCAAGCAATCACCAAATGAAGAGTCGGCAAAGTTATATCATCTGCAAAATTTGTATCGTTTCCAAAATGATCAAAATGGAACTGACTTGTGAGGGAAGACTCACCAGAAAAAAAATGACTACATATAGTGCCTAAAACAATTGTTTGATTTCTCTAGGACCTAGAAGTTTAGGGTCATCTAAAAGACTAGAATACTGGGCAGCGAATCTCTCCAAGGGTCCCTGAAAAAGCTAAAGAATCCATTTTATTACAAACAAGTTCCCAAATGTAAGCCTAGCCTCCTTCTCCCCTACCCCGCCTTAAAGCATGTCCCCATTTCCCCATGGTTCTCTGGTACCTCTAAGGGGAACTAGGGGTGTCTAGGTTCTCTGATGTTGGCTCTAGCTGTCATTGACAATGTTCTGTCAAATGTAGGGGGGCTCCCCTGCACCCCAATGCCATTTAAGTACCATTTAACCACTGAGCCTTTACAAATAATATTTATTTCAAAGATATAAAAGAGTTATACAAACAGTTTAATTCAGTTCCTTTTTAGTGCAGTCCCAGTTCCAAGTCCAAAACTCCCTTTGGGTTCAAGTTCCAGGCACCCCCGGCCTCTCAGGGCTTCCCTGCCAGGCTGGGCTGGCTGCCATAGCAACCTGGAATGTTGGCTCCAAGGTCACCATCACTCCAACTCTGGGCTCCAGTGGGGATCATTGCTGGCACCTGAAACTGAGAACAAATGAAAGAAAACAAGACAAAAGCACCAGCCAGAGTCTAAAAGGAGAAAGAGAGAAAAAGGTATTCTGTCCACCCCGCCCCCCCAAGTCTTTCCCAATTCAGTTCAGGGCACCCCACCCCCCATGGGTGAATTTGAACTTTTCTCTGGACACAGAAGAAAAAAAGTGTGCCAGGAAAAGCTATATGTAACCCAAAGTAGAGTTGAAAAATTATAGGTAAATTGTGTAGAAGGCTGGGTCCAGAGTCAGCAAGACCTGAATTCAAATCTAGCCTCAGACACTTATTAGCTGTGTGACTTCAAGAAAAATTTAACTCTATCTCCTCAGTTTTCTCAACTATAAAATGGGGATAATAAGAGAGCCTACTTCCCAGGATTGTTGTGAGGATCCAATGAGAAAATATCTGTAAATTGCTTGGCACAGTGCCCGGGCACACAATAGGTACTTAATAAATGCTTGTTTTCTTTTTCTCCCCTTTTCCCTGGGGAGATGTAATTAAGTTATGGCATGCTACCAACGATGATTTGTGTACAAGAAATTCTCAGCACAGTGCCTGGCGCATAGTAAGCATGTAACAAATGCTTTTTAATTAATTAATTAATTAACTAGTGAATTAATTAATTTATCCAAGACATGGTATAAAGACATTCCTGAGTTCAGATAGGAGTGCAAAAAGGAGGTGAGCTAGCATCAAGCATAGCAGACAACGGATGAAGAGCCTTCGAGCTGCTTTGGTTTCCTTGAGATAGTAAAACAACTAGGAGAAGCTCACTGTGAACTGGAGAACTAGGAGAAGCCCTTATAGAGAGGAATCTTTCTATAAAATCTGTGGAAAGAGATGTCTGAGAATAGCACAAGGTGAAAACATGTGAAGGGTTTTCGATCCTCATGGATGGAGGCAGCCTGTTGTTTGGTCATTTCAGTTGTGTCCCACTCTTCCTGACCTTATTTGGGGTTTTCTTGGCAAACACAGTGGTATGGTGGGCCATTTCCTTCTCGAACTCATTTTATAAATGAGGAAGCTGAGGCCAACAGGGTTAAGTGACTTGCCCAGGGTCACACAACTAGTACGTGTCTGAGGCTAAATTTGAACTCAGGAAGATGAGTCTTCTTGATTCCAAGCCCAGTGCTTTATCCACTGTGCCACCTAGCTGCCTCTTTGTCCATTGTCAATTAAACCTCTAGATACCTTTAATGAATTCAAGTGCCCTGAATCAGATAAACTACATCCTTGGGTACTAAGAGACCTAGAAGTTGGGACTGCTAAGCCTCTGTCATTGCAAACATTGTAAACATTGTAAACACTGTACAGGACCAGAAAAGGACAGGTGTCCTGATTTTCCAAAGCAGGAAGAGAATAGATTCTGTTAGCTCTAGACCAGATTGCTTTACATCCGTTCCTGGAATATTTTTAGAATGTGTTATGGAAGAGATATTCAGGGGACATTGAGATAAGGGAGGCAGTAGTGATCATAAAAAGCAGTATGACTTCTTTGAGCACTGATCGCGTCAAACCAACATTCCTTAATGCTTTTTGTTTTTCTTTTTTTGGCGAGGGCAGGGCAAGGTTACTCAATAATGAGAATGCTGTGGATGTAGTTTACCCTGATTTTAGCAGTGTTTGATAAAGTATCTTAGGCTCTTGATAGGGAAAAGAAAGGGAAATGTGGGCTAGAGGAGAGTGCCTTTACGTGCATTGGAAATGGTTTGTTGACTGGACTTAACAGACTTTAATGATTTCCTGTCAACTTGGGAGGAAGCCTCCAGTGGGGTGTCCCTGGGACCCCTGCTTAGCACTGCACTAGTGAACATTTTTATTACTGATTCGGATAAAGGGATAGATCGCATCATTGTCAAATGTGCAGATGACACACAGTTAGAAGGAATAGCTAACAACATGGAAGATGGATTTTGGATTCAAAAAGGATCTTACTAGGCTAGAATCTTGGATGGAATCTAATAAGGTGAAATTGAATAAGGACAAAATGAAGAGTCCTACACTGGTGTTTGAGTAATCGATTTCATAAATACAAGAGGGGGGGAGGCATGCTTAGTCAGCAATTTGTCTTTAAATGCGATAAGGATTTTAGTGCATTGCAAATTTGATATGTGTTTACAGCGTGATATGGAACCCAAGAAAGCTATTGAGATATTGGGCTGCATTGAGAAGCAAGGCTTTCTGAAATTAAAATAAAATAGTGATGATAGTTCCACTGTCCTCTGCCCCATCAGATTTCATCTGGCGTTTTTTTTTTTTTTTTTCAGTTCTGGGTATCCTATTTTAGGGAGGATGTTAATGAGCTGGGCAGGATCCAGAAGGCAATTAGAATGATAAAGGGTCTTTTGTCCCTGACATGCATAAACTGCTTGAAGGAACTGGTCATGGTTGGGGGGGAGGGGAAGGATGTGATAGCTGTCTTCAAGGATTGGAAGTGCTGTCATGTGGAAAAAGAATGGATAATAATAGTTTATATAACGCTTTAAGGTTTGCAAAATTCTTTACATACATTATCTCATTGGAGCCTTATGGCAACCCCAAGAGGTAGATGTCTTCTCATTTTTTTTTTTTTTGCACGGCAATGAGGGTTCAGTGACTTGCCCAGGGTCACACATCTAGTAAGTGTCAAGTGTCTGAGGCCAGATTTTTTTTTTCTGGGGCAATGAGGGTTAATTGACTTGCCCAGGGTCATATAGCTAGTAAGTGTCAAGTGTCTGAGGCCAGATTTGAACCCAGGTCCTCCTGAATCCAGGGTCTGTGCTTTATCCACTGTGCCACCTAGCTGCCCCCTGATGTCTTTTCACTTTACAGGTGAGGAAACTAAGGCAGACAGATACTAAGTGACTTGCTTGAGGTAACACACATATTGTGTCTGCAGTAGGATTCGAACTCAGGTCTCTGACTCCAAGCCCCACATTCTATTCACTAACCACTTAGCTTCCTCTGGTGTTGAGTCATTTTAGTTATGACCCCATGCCCCATCTGGGGTTTTCTTGGCAAAGATATTGGAGTAATTTGCCATTTCCTTCACCAGTTTATTTTATACATGAGGAAACTGAGGCCAATAGGGCTAAGTGACTTGCCCAGGGTCACAACAGCTAGTGAGTGTCTCAGGCTGGATTTGAACTCAGGAAGATGAGCTTTTCTGACTCCAGACCTGGAGCTCTATCCCAACTAGAAATTAAAATGATATAAAGGCAAATGGTGTCATCAAAGGAAAAAAGTCTTTTAAAAAATCTTTTAAAATAAATAATTTAGGAATGCTATTGTGCTTTAAGGAATGATAAGCAGGCAGATTTTAGAAGACTCACATAAACTGATACTGAATGAAGTGAGCAGAACCAGAAGAACAACACACACAGTAACAGCAACATTGTGTGATGATCAACTATGGAAGACTTAGCTCGTCTCAGCAATGCAATGACCCAAGACAATTCCAAAAGACTCATGATAGAAAATGATCTCCACATTCAGAGAAAGAACAATGGAGTCTGAATGCAGATAGAAGCAGATTATTTTCACTTTTTTTTGTTTTTGTTTTTCTCATGGGTTTGCCCTTTTGTTCTGATTCTTCTTTCACAACAAGACTAATGCAGCAATATGTTTAACATATGCTGTCATGGGGAGGGGGGAGGGAAAGGAAGGAGGGAGAAAAACTCCCTTTCTGTCTTGGGTTGGGCCCTCCCTCTATCTCATGCAAAAGAAATTATGTTTCTGGCTATATGCAACATTGTTATTTCAAGTTCAGGTGTGTGTGTTTGTGTTACTTTTTACATAATGTCTCCCTGAGCATAACCTTTCAACAAATCCTCAAAAGCAAGCTGACCTACCAATATTTCTCCAGGGTACCTGGTCAGTCAGCAGACTCTAAGATTTAACAGGCCTTAACCCATGAGAAGAAAATCATCTTCTGTTTAGCTCACGTGTCTGCCTGGTAGGCAAAATCTGAAGGCGCCAGTGGTATAATTATCTGGCAAAAGCAAAGGGAAGAAAACTGAGAAAGGGGGCACATTTTCTTTCTTCCAGGAATCAAAAGAGTGAATATATCAGCAAAATGCAAAATGTGTCAGCACAGTCAGTTTGCTTTGAATTTTATCAGAAAGAAACATTTTAAAAGGAAAAGTAGAAAAATACTAGAAAACTAAATATATATCATGAAATAATGGAAGCCTATGAGGCAAATCAAGTCCATTGTCTTTTTTGGGGGTGGTGGTGGTATCCCATTATTAAAAATTTTTTTTTGATGATGCAATTGGGGTTAAGTGACTTGCCCAGGGTCACACAGCTAGTAAATGTCAAGTGTCTGAGGTGAGATTTGAACTCAGGTCCTCCTGACTCCAGGGCTGGTGCTCTATCCATTGTGCCACCTAGCTGCCCCTATAGAGCTGGATTTGAAGTCAGGAAGGGTTAGGACAAGTATAGTTTTATATTTTTCAAATGACTGTCATTGGTCAACTTCATCAGCACTCCTCTTGTAGACATGAAGTAGCCTTGTACTTGGCTAACAGTTTCTTCTTATCAAAATGAATTCCATTCTTTCAATTCTTTAATGAGTTTATCTATGTGCCTTAGAAATCCTTCCATGTTCTACCATTCTTTAGGGCCGAACTGAAGGTCCCTGTGAGTTCTTGTCAAGTCAACACATCAGCAAGCATTTATTAGGATCCTGGTATGTGCCACACACCATGCTAAGTGTTGGGCATAAGAAAGGGGGGAAAAGAATCTCCCCTCAGGGAGCCTGCATGTGAATAGCTATGTGCATTCAACATATGGTTAGGATAAAATGGAGATAATGCCCGAGGAAAGGAACAAGCATTAAGGGGGACTGGGAAAGACTTCTTATAGAAGGTGTGGTTTTAGATGGGATTTGAAATAACCCAGGGAAGTTAGTATGCAGAAATAAAGGGGGGAAGAAGAGAGAGTCAGAGACATACAGAGACAGTCAGAGAGACACAGAGAGAGATAGAGAGACAAAAATATAGACAGAGACACAGAGACAAAGAGAGACGGAGAGATAGAGAGAGATGCAGAGAGATAGAGAGAGAGATAGAGAGACAAAAATATAGACAGAGAGCAAGACAGACACAGAGACAAAGAGATGGAGAGATAAAGAGAGATGCAGAGAGATAGATAGAGATGCAGAAACACACAGACAGACGCACACATACACACACACACACACACAGACAAAGAATATTCTAGGCATGGGGATCCCCAGTGAAAATGCATGGGGTTGGGAAATGCGTTCTGGGAAGACAGCAGAGGAGGTCAGAAATTTCTAGGCTTTTTAGATTTCCTCCACAAACAGAGAATCACCATGAAATGAACATGAAACAGCAAAAATAAAGGGGTAAAGCATTTCTCCTCCTAAGATATCTTGAGTGGAACTCAGAGAAGACTGCAGGGGCTGAGGTGTGGTCTGGGTGAAGTGTAGACACCTCTAGGCCATTTCACTGAATCAACAGTGTGTCCTGAGGGAAACAGATTAGGCCTTAAGAAATTTTACCTCAGAAACTTCTACATCACACACTTTCATCTAAGGAATAGCTGAGGTTGAGTGAGGAAAGTTTGAAGGACCCCCTCTGTTTCCAGAAGCCAGGCCTAGCAGTGCTAACCAGACGTGATCCCAGGCTGTGGCAGTGGGTAAGGAGAAGTGTACACAAACCTGGTAAGTGTGGTACCACAGGGAACAAGAACATTTTCTGGACAGCGTGGCTGGGGCTTAAGGGAAAAAGAGAGGAATCCATGAGCAGAGTTGGAAGGTAGAGTGTTTTGTATGAAGAAAGTCAAAGATGCCAGTGTCACTGGATCAAAGGGGAATAAGTTTTAAGGAGGCTAGAAAAGTTTGAAGGGATTTAAAAGCCCAACAGAGGAGGTAATAGGGAGCCACTGGAATTTAATGAGTGGTGGTGGGGGTTGACATGATCAGACCTTTGTCCTTTGGAAGATCAATTTGATAGTTGGGTAGAGAATGGACTGGAGTGGAGAGAAACTTGAGGCAAAGAGCTGAACCAGAAGCACTTGAAAAATGAGAGACTATCAAACATCAAAATGTAGCTATCACTTAACTCTTCTCAGAAATACAATGATCCAAGATAATTCCAAAGGACTCATGATGGAAAATGTTCTCCACATCCAGAAAAAGAACTGTGGGACAACCTGACTAACATGGAAATGTTTTGCATGACTACACATATATAACATATTAAATTGCTTGAGTTCTTAAGTGGGGGTGGGGTTGGAGGGAGGAAGGGAATTTGAAACACAAAGTTTTAAAAAAATTCATGTTAAAATTTGTTTTTACATGTAACTTGGGGAAAAATAAAATTCTAAATATTAAACACAAAAAAAGAACTGTGGGATCTGAATGAAGATTGAACCATACTATTTTTACTTTTTGTGTTGTTTTTCTTTGAGATTTTCCCCTTTTGTTCGGATTCTTCTTTTAATGTGGAAATAATGTTTGATGTGATGGTACATATATAACCTATATCAGATGCTTGCCATCTTGGGGAGGGGGAAGGGAACAATTTGGAATTCATAATCTTATAAAAATGAATGTTGAAAACTATCTTTACATGTAACTGGAAAAAATACTATTAAGATTTTTAAAAATGTAGCTATCATTGGTGTCCATAGACATGCTGTAAACTTGCCAAGGCTTGAATTATAATACCATTCACAGGGTGTTTTGCAGGACCTGTGACAGATAGGCTGGCCATTTGCCGAGAGCAAGGGATAGCCCTATGCTCCAGTGATGAATGAATGAAAAAAGGCACTTATTAAGCACTCATAGTGTACTAGACATTGTGCACACTGACACCCTGGTGATATTAGGACTAAATGAGGAAGGGTTCCAGTACTTCGGCGGGCTCTTTTGTGATGGGTTTATGGGAAAACATGGACAGGAGCTACACAGGAAGGGTAGGCAGAGATGGTTTGCAACATACGTTGATGTAGGTAGTATTGCTATTGGTATTATCTACATTAATGAGATCCCAATCCATTTGCATGTTGGGTACCTGAGTACACCTTGTAATTGGAGACTTCAGAGAACTCTTTTCCAGCAAGGTTTGTGAATGCCTGTGCTACTGTAACATGGCATGCCTAGCAAAGATCCCTCTTGGTGTATATTGATATTGTGTATCTTGGTTATAGAATACTGGCCAATTGTAAGGGTTTCTGGACTTCTTAGATCGACAGATGGGGACATGGACCTCTAACTGATAAATCCAATGGTCTCTCCTCATTTCACTTAATATTTCTGTAGCTTCTGACCCTATTGGTGACCCCTGTCCTAGATATTGTCTTCTTCCTTGACTTTTGTTACCCAGACCTCTCTCTCTCCTTTCATCTTTCTGACAATTTCTTTCTGGTCTCCTTTGTTGCATTATTATCCTGCTCTGAACTGTGAAGTGGGGGAGTACCCCAAGACTGTATTGGGCCTTCTCATCTTTCTTTACATTCTCTCCCTTGGCCATCTCATTATTCTATGAAGACAACTCCCAGAATTACATACATAGCCCCAAAATCTTCAGGTCTGCTTTACCAAGTGCTATGAATCTTTTCATGAATATCTCATAAGCCTATCAAATTCCAATTTGATAAATTCCAGTCATCTAAAACAGAGCTTATTATATGTTCTCCTAAACCCACTTCCTCAAATTTCTATTTGTCAAGGGCAATAACATCCAGGCTCATAATTTTGGAATTATCCTTGATTCTTCCCTTTCATTCCTCCTTTATTTCTTTTTTTTTTCTTCTTTTTTTTTTTTTCGTGAGGCAATTGGGGTTAAGTGACTTGCCCAGGGTCACACAGCTAGTAAGTGTTAAGTGTTTGAGGCCGGATTTGAACCCAGGTACTCCTGACTCCAGGGCCGGTGCTCTATCCACTGCGCCACCTAGCTGCCCTTCCTCCTTTATTTCTAATTGGTTTTGAAGTTTTGTTAATCCTATCTCCATATCATCTTTCTCATCTGTCCTATTCTTTGTACTCACATTGGCTACCTCAGTTTAGATCCTTATAAACTCTTACCTGGACTACTGAAATAGTCTCTTAGTTTCTCTCTCTGCCTCTAGTCTCTCCCTTTTCTTCCCATCCTCCATAGCTGTGAACTGAGAGTCTTAAAGCATAGATCTGACCTTATTATCATGGCAGCGGGGAAAATAGTTAACTCTAGAGAAGATTCCAGAACCTTGAGTTCAAATACCTTTTCTGATGTTTATAGTTGTATAACCTTGGATAAGTTGATTAAATTCTCTGGGCCTCAATTTCCTCATCTATGAAATAAAGGGTTAGAAGAGATTGCTTTTATTCCAGTCTAGATATTGGTCTAAATCTAATTTTTATCAAATTGCTTTTCAGTTCTTCCCAACAGTGAGTTTTTCCTAAGTGATTTATATTTGGGAGTTCTGTTAAACACTAGTCAATTGAATCTAGTTGTTTCTGATCTTTATTTCGTTTTCTGTTTTTAATCAGTACTAAATTATTTTGATGATGATTGCTTTATAATATAAATTGAAATTTAGTATTGTTATCTGTCCTTTGTTGTGACTTATTTTCCTTCAGATTCTAGATCTTTTACTTCAAATACAAGTTATAGAAGGGACTGATTAAAATGTATAAGCCTAAGAAGCATTCCTCCATATCTAAATGGTTAAAGAATATGAAAAGAAAGTTTTGAAAGGAAGAAATCCAAACTATCAATAACTATATAAATGCCCTAAATCACTAATAATTAGAGGAATTAAAATTAAAACAACCCTGAGGTTTCATCTTACACCCATTAGATTGACAGAGATGACAAAAGAGGAAAATGACAGATTTTGGAAGGGCTGTGGGAAAACAGGTGCACATATTTTGTTGTTGGAATTGTAAATGTGGTACAGGTATTCTAGAAAACAATTTGAAACTATGCCATCAAAGGTACTCAGTTGTACATATCCTTTGACCCAGATAGACCACTGCTAGGACCATAACCCAAAAAAGATGAAAGAAAAGGACAAAAAGTATTTGTGACAACTCTTCACAGTAGCCCCAAACTGGAAACTAAGGGAGTGTTCAACTAATGGCCAAACAAATTGTGATATATGAATGTAATTGTGCCATGAGAAATGATCAAATGAAAAGTTTCAGAAGAAAATAGGACCTTTACTGACTGATACAAAATGAAGTAAGCAGAAATAAAACAACTTACACAATGACAGCACTATTGAGAAAAGCAACTTTGTAAGGCCTTAAATATCTGATTAATCAAATGCTAAACCACAATTGCAGAGCACTGAAGATGAATCATGCCACTGACCTCCTGCCAGACTTAAAATCCAGAATGAAACATGCATATTTAGACACTGACAATGTTTTTGCTAGACTATGCAATTTGTTGTGACAATTTATTTATTTATTTCTTATGTTGAGAGGGAATTAAAGGGAAAAAATAATTTTTTTTAAACAAAAGGATTGCCATATAATACATTTAACTTCAAATAAAGATATCTGGGTTCAAGAACCAGCAGTGACACTAGACTAGCTGTGAACCTCATGTAAAATAATTTTGCCTCTCTGAGATTTAACTTTATCAGCTATAAGATAGGAATGCTTATACTTGCACTTTCTACCTCATAAGGTTGTTGTGAGGAAAAAGCTTTGTAAACCACTAAGCTTTACAAAGTAGTAAGCTGTGATGAGAGTGTTTCTGGGTACAAGGTATATCCCTAGTCATTGAGGGTTAGGTCATATAATTATCATTTTCTCCCACAAAATTTTCCTTGGAGCCATTTCAGGGACTGAATATTTGGCTGGATGAACCTTTATTCTACTCAGTTTCTACTTTGGTTTTTGGCTTCTTTGTCAAGAATTTATGGAGTCAGAGACAGCAATAAATGATGCATTTTCTAAGCCCAAAGAACCGAATGACCTTTTGTCTCTTCAAAGGAATTTTGTTATTATTATGTCTAGCCTTATAAAATATCCCTTGGCAGTTTGATTATTATTGCACAAAATCTATAAATTAATTTAGGTTTTATTATCATTTTTATTATATTTTGGTCCTCTTTAAATAGTATTTCTTTCTTTTGTTGTTGTTGAGTCATTTCAGTTATATCTGACTCTTCGTGACCACATTTGGGGTGTTGTTGGCAGAAACTGGAGGGGTTTGCTATTTCCATCTCCAGCTCATTTTACACATGAGGAACTGAGGCAAATGGGGTTAAGCAACTTGCCCAGAGTCACATGGCTAGTAAGTGTCTGAGGCTAGATTTGAACTCCGGAAGATGAGCCTTCCTGACTCTAGGCCTGGCATTCTATCCACTGTAAAACCTAATTGCCTTATTTCTTGGAGCTGCAATTTTATTTATACAGGTTTTGAATTTATCTTAGAGAATATCTTCAGCATTTTGTAGTTGTTTTGAATGGGACTTTCTTTTCTATCATTTCCTCCTAGGTTTCTTTAATTGCTATATATAAATGTTATTGATTTTATGGCTTATTTTTATCATGCTATTTTACAGATGCTACTGTCATAATTAGTGTCTTTGCTGATTTTTTTTGGGTCTTTTCTATGTCAACCATTATGCATCCTTTGGTTTTAAATGAATAGTTACAAAAATTTTTTAAAAGTGTCTTTTATACCTTTGCTTTTAGAATATTTAGCAGAAATCAGTTTTGTACTTTGTCAAAGGTTCTTTTCTGAATATATTGATAAAATCATGAGGTTTTGGACATTTTAATTTTCAATATGGTTATATAAATTGTTTTTCTAATGTTAAATCATTCCTGTATTCTTGATATAAACCCAACTTGATCATAATATTGATCATAACTTGATCAATATATCATTATATATATATCTCCACAATCTTTGCCGGGATGATATCTAAGATTTTTTGAATTTATTTTAACTAATGATAATAGTCCATAATTCCATCTTTGCTTTGTCCTTTCCTCATTTATGTATTACAACCATATTTATCTCATAAAAGAGACTTCTTAGAGTGTTGCCCCTCAACCTTAAAGACTAAATTGTATAGAATAGGCGTTGTTTCAAAAGAAGTTTTGATAGAATTCCTCTGTAAATCCATCTAGATCCAGATTCCTTTTCTTTGTTAATTCCATTATAATGACTTAGATTTCTTTTTCTGGATTTAGATTGATTAAGATCAAACCTGCTGGTGACCCAGGGGATAGAGCATTGGGTATGGAGTCAGGAAGACTTGAGTATAAAGCTTATTTCAGTCACTTATTACCTGTGTGAATCTGTGTGAGTCACTTAATTTATGTTTGCCTCAGTTTCCTCATGGGAAAATGAGGATAATGTAAGCACCTACCTTGAAAGGTTGTTGTGAGGATTAAATGGGATAATATTTGTAAGAAGCACTCAACACGGTGCATGACACCTACCAGGTGCTACAAAAATGCTTATTCTTTTTTCCTTCCCTTCCCTTCTTTTCTATTTCACGTTCTATTAATTGGCTATTGTTAAGTTCTGAATATATTCCTCCATTTCCTTTAACTTCTCAGATTTGCTGATACATAATTCTATATAGAAGTTCTGATAATATTTTTAATTTCTTTTCTGTTGTGATTTTACCCTGTTCATTTTTCATTTTGCTTATTTGATTCCCCTCCCCACCTTTTTATATCTGATTTTTATGTCCTTTTCTATTAGTGTGTCTGAGTTTTTATCGAGTCTTCTCCTTGGTATTTCTGGTGTTTTGATGGACTTGCAGTCAAGAAGACCTGAGTTCAAATCCTGCCTTACTTAGACACTTATTAGCTGTGTGACCCTGGGCAAGTCACTTAAACTCTGCCTCAGTTTCGTCAACTATAAAATATGGATAATAAATAGCACCTACCTCTCAGGGTTCTGTGAAGATCAAATGAGACAACATATGCAAAGCACTTTACAAACCTTAAAACACTACCTAAAGGGGGCAGCTAGGTGGTGCAGTGGATAGAGCACCAGCCCTGTATTCAGGAGTACTTGAATTCAAATCTGGCCTCAGACACTTAACACTTACTAGCTGTGTGACCCTGGGCAAGTCACTTAACCCCAATTGCCTCACTAAAAAAAAAAACAAACAAAAACCCACTACCTAAATGCTAGCTATTATTACTGTTGTTAACTTTTTCATGTATTCCTCATTGTTCACTCTCTGGCTCCTCCTCATTTATTAGTATTGCATATTTCTCTCTGGGTCCCATAGCTCTACCATTTTCTACCTGCATAAGGCCTCCCTCCACACTCCTTTCCTTCTTATGGTTGGGTAGAGTCAACACCTGCAATTTATTCCTAGGGGTGAGATGGGATTTGAGTAAAGTCACCACAGGGAGTTCCTACCCTGGGGCCAGCAGCACAAGCTTGAAATTTAGGATGCGTTTCTGACCCAGGCATGTTGTTCTGACCCAGGTCAGTCTAGTACCTCAGGTTCAAGATTGGAACAAAATGAGACATTGGTAGAAAATCGGATATCAAAAAGATGCTTTCTGGGACAGCTAGGTGGTGCAGTGGATAGAGCACTGGCCCTGGATTCAGGAGGACCTGAGTTCAAATGCGGCCTTAGACACTTAACACTTTACTAGCTGTGTGACCCTGGGCAAGTCACTTAACCCTCATTACCTCACACACACACACAAAAGAGGCTTTCTTAGACATAGTAGGGGAAGGGCATTCAAAGCAGGAAATGCATTAGTTAGTAATGATGGAACCTTGACTCAGTTGAACACAGTTTCCTTGTTCTATTGTTGGTTGTTCTTCTGGTCTTCCATCCAAAGTATGAGGGAGCTCATCGTGCCTTTTGCATTAGCATGACCAGGAAACTGTGTCAACAACCTGAGTTTTCAATTCTCAGAGTCCACTAAGTCTTGGGTGCAGTTACTGTATCTTTTAAGGAAAAATCAATTGCCTATCCTACATGGCAGGGAATCTTGGAGGAGAGGAGTATTGAGTAAGAATTCTGGGTAATTGGATTTTTAGTGTTAATTCATAATATTTCATACTTCCTGAAGAAGTTCTGTGTTTTTATCTTGTTGGTTTAACTAACTCTAATTATTCTACATTAGGCACATGGTTCCTTTGGAGATTGAAGGGCTAAGGGCAACTCATTTGCCATCTTGCTGATCAAGCATCTTTTCTTTTTTCAAGGTTCAGCTCAGATGCTATCTTTCCCATAAAGCCTCCTCTGTCCCTTTCCATCATTAGAAAGCATTCTCTTCCTCCTTACATTTTCCCAATCATGTCCCATTTTCAGTCATGTCTGATTCTTTGTGACCCCATTTGGGATTTTCCTGGCAAGGATATTGGAGTGGTTTGCCATTTCCTACTCCAGCTCATTTTATAGTTGAGGAGCTGAGGCAAACAGGGTGAAGTGACTTGCCCAGGGTCACAGCTAGGAAGTGTCTGAGACCAGATTTGAACTCAGAAAGGTAAGTTTTCCTGATTCCAGGCCTGACACTCTACCCACTGTGCCACCTAGTTGCTGCTGCTGCAGCACAGTACTTCACAATAATAATAGCTTGTAGGTTTTTGTTTAAGTAAATTGAATTAAACACAAATCCTAGATGGGAATGGGGGGTTCAGTATGAGAAAAGGCTTAAAGTCATGACTACTAGTGTCTTGGGGGAGAGTGTTGAGATAGACCTGTTCCAATGAGCAGAAGGAAATACAGTGTATAATAGGGGGGAAAAAGCTAAAAGATCTTGAATACCATACAGGGAAATTTGTCTTTAGTTTCTGACCTCATTCCAAGACTCAAACATTTGCAGTTTCTCCATGATATAATCTCTTAGCACATCAGAGGCAAGTCTTTTTGGGCTTGCACAAGCACAAACAAAACTGCTGTGCTCTCAAGGTCTAAAAAACCACTTTGGTTAAAGTCTATCTGAATCTAAGCCACAAATCTTTGCTGTTGGGGGCACAACATTCTGGGGGGAGACTGTCAGTGATGGAGAACACTGATTCCTAAAATTATAGCATTACCTCCTGAAGTGTCATATCTGCTCACCACATCAAAGAGAGATCAGGTAAGAACAGTGTCTGCAAGAACATTTGACTAGGATAATTCCATAGTTTGGAAACCAACGGGAAGATTAGGTCTTGTCTATGAGGTAATCCAGACTGTTCCTAATTCTTCCTGTGGTAAGCAGCTGTATGTTCCAAGTAAGACTCCTGATAATTCTAAGTCATTGGTCTCTCTTTTCTAGGTGGGTTATTTCTTTTTGCTGCTGCTGCTAAATCCCATGACAAAGGGAGATGGTGATCCCTTGGAAGTAGATCTGTAAACTAAATGCCAACCATTTCTCCTAAGGGCCACTGAATGTACCTCTTCAGGAGTGGCATTCAGTACATCCTAGAAGCCTCCCAAGCTTTCCAGAACCCTCTGGGGCCTTGGGATCACGTGGGGGGACATGAACTAGCTATCTAAAGAGTTCAGAGAGTGAATTCAGAGTCTTTTGGAAATTTGTTACCAACATTGCTAAAAGTCTTCCAGGCCATTTTATATCATCATGGAACAGAATGGGGTCTTAGAGGTCATCTAGTTTGACAAATGAGAAAACTGAGGCCCCAAATAACCAAGGTCACAGATAGCAATGTGGCAGGAAGACAAGCTTTTTGCTCCTGTTTTTAACAGTCTCTACCTTTTTTTTTAAATTAATAAAGTATTTTATTTTTTTCCCGTTACATGTAAAGATAGTTCTCAACTTTTGTTTATACAAGTTTTCCAATTTCAGATTTTTCTCCCTCCCTCCTCTCCCTCCCCCCTCCCCTAGACAGCAGGTAATCTGATATAGGTTTTATATATATATATATATATATATATATATATATATATATGCACATAATAACATTAATTCTATTTCTGCATTAGTCATGTTATAAGAGAAAAATCAGAGCAATGATGAAAAACCTCAAAATAGAAAAAACAACAGCACCCAAAACAAAAGAAATAGTATGGTTCATTCAGCATCTATACTCCACAGTTCTTTTTTTTTTTCTTGGATTTGGAGATCCTCTTCTATCATGAGTTCCCTGGAACTCTTCTGTACCATTGCATTGGTGAGAAGAATATAGTCCATCACAGTAGATCAATACACAATGTTGATGATACTGTGTACAATGTTCTTCTAGTTCTGCTCATCTCACTCATCATCAGCCCACGCAAGACCCTCCAGGTTTCTCTGAACTCCTCCTGCTCATCGTTTCTTACAGTACTATTCCATTGTATTCATATACCACAACTTGTCCAGCCATTCCCCAATTGATGGACATCCCCTCAACTTCCAGTTCCTTGCCACCAGAAAAAGAGCAGCTATAAATATTTTTGTACATGTGGGTCCCATTTCCTTTTCCATGATTTCTTTGGGAAAAAGACCCCAAAGTGGTATTGCTGGGTCAAAGGGTATGGACAGCTTTATCGCCCTTTGGGCATAATTCCAAATTGCTCTCCAGAATGGTTGGATTAGTTCACAGCTCCACCAACAATGCATTAGTGTTCCAATTTTCCCACAGCTTCTCCAACATTTATTATCTTCCTTTTTTGTCATTTTAGCCAATCTGATGGGTGTCAGGTGGTACCTCAGAGTTGTTTTAATTTGCATCTCTCTAATCATTACAGATTTAGAGCATTTTTTCATATGGGAATAGATAGCTTTGGTTTCTTCATCAGAAAACTGCCTGTTTGTATCCTTTGACTATTTCTCAATTGGAGAATGACTTGGATTCTTATAAATTTGATTTAGTTCCCTATATATTTTAGAGATGAGGCCTTTATCAGAAGTACTGGCCACAAAAATTGTTTCCCAGCTTTCTGCCTCCCTTCTAATTTTGGATGCATTGCTTCTGTTTGTACAAAATTTTTTTAATTTAATGTAATCAAAATCATCCATTTTGCATTTTATAATATACTCTATCTCTTGTTTGGTCAAAAACGGTTTTCCTTTCCAAAGATCTGATAGGTAGACTATTCCTTTCTCTCCTAATTTACCTATGGTATCACCTCTTATGTCTAAATCATGTATCCATTTTGAACAGTCTCTACCTTTAAGAGGTAGAATGAGATTTATAAGCAAATTCCTTGCACATGCTAGGAGGGAAGAATTGGTTCCATTCTTTGCTTGAGTGTATCTTGGTACTGTTGGTGCTAGGCTTGCAAGGCATTGTGGTCCCCAGGCAACATGGTCTATGGAACTCTTTCATGGGTCCTGCTCATTCAATATACCTACAGCAACAGGAGCTTATAGTTAGCATTCTCTTGGGTCACAAATACTGGAAGTCAAGGAGCATGAGGGTGCTGGCTTCCCTTATGTGTGTGTGTTCTGAGGGCTCCTAGAAGTGATGAAAAAATCTGTATTTGTCTCCCTTTATCGTCCATCTCAAAGTTCTACAAAAGTTCTATTCTAGTAGACAGGTATGCAGCAACTCTTAGTTAATTAGGAATAATGTAGCACCTAGTTCATAGGATTCCTCACTCCACAAAACAAAACAAAACACTTCAAGTTTGGTCAGAAGGGGGGTTATATTCAAATTTATAGGGAGAAGTATTTTTGATAAGAGATCCCCCCCCACCCCAAAATAGGCAAGGGAGGGTTTAGAAAATTAGAGAGAATGGCTTAGCTATTCCTAATAATTTTCTAGTGTATATCTATATCATCTATGTATATGTCTATATCATACTATTTGAAACAAGTATTTAAAAAATACTTGGCGGTCACCTAGCATGAGTTTGTCTCACTATGTATATATAGAGTGTAATTGAAAGAGAAGAAGCCAAATCTAATGAATAAAGGAGATCCCTTCACCACCAGAATAGTTTAGGAAGGGTTTAAAAATTGGAGAGGGGGGGTGGCTAGGTGGCGCAGTGGATAAAGCACCGGCCCTGGATTCAGGAGTTCCTGAGTTCAAATCTGGCCTCAGACACTTGACACTTACTAGCTGTGTGACCCTGGGCAAGTCACTTAACCCCCATTGCCCCACAAAAAAAAAAAATTGGAGAGGATGTCTGGGATATTCCTAATAATTTTCTAGAGTATATATCTATACCTATATCATCTATGTCTATATCTATTTATTTGTCTGTTTGCCTGTCTATCTATCTATCTATCTATCTATCTATCTATCTATCTATCTATCTATCTATCTATCTATCCATCTTCAGTTCATACCATAGCCCAGGGCATGAACTTGTTTTTTTCTTTTAATATTTGATAACAGTATTTTAAAACAGTATTTCAATATAATTAGTTTATTTTAAAATCCTATGTATTTTATTTTATTCATTTAAAACATTCTATGAAATTTCGTTAGGCTGCCAAAGGGGGCCAAGACACAAATTTGGTTAAGGACTCCTGCCCCCCACTCTTTTGAGCCCAGAGAGAAATATTGAAGTTTATAAAGAAATGATCTGAAAATGGGGGAAAGGGCTGGTATAGTTTTTACCTGTGAGTAACTTGGTGCTGTGGATGCAAGCCTAGTTGACATTGTGTTCCTCTAGCACTCTGCAGTGCTTTCAAGATGTAGAGTTATAAAAATGTGCACTGCTGCTGTTATTTCTAAGCTAGTACACTCATCTCTCCATTACACCATGATGCTTGCCAGGGTGTGACACAGGGTAAGCATGTAACCTTTGTGAGTCTCAGTCTCCTTATCTGTAAAATGGGGGTAATAATTGTATCTGCCTCATAGAGTTGTAAGGTTCAAATATGATAATATGTGTTTTACAAATATTAAAGGGTCCTTGCCTCCCTCTGCCTCTGTACAACATGACTAACCACATGAACTGCCTTCATACTAGACTTCGACATACATGTTGATTCTCTCTCAAACACCCTAACCACACAGTTCTTCAACGTATTCACTTCCTGTGACCTACTCCTTCACTCTACCTCAGCTACACATAAAGATGGTCATAACCTTGATCTTGGCATAACCCACAAATTCACCACTTTCATGTTCACAATTTCTGAAATCTCCTTATCCAAACAGAATCCATTAGCTTTCTATTCTCCCTCTGCCTTCCCTTGCCAAACCCTACTCTTTGTCCACACTGTGACCTCCAATCCCTTGGCCACTCGGTTCTCTCCAAGTCCATCTCATCTGCAGTAATAACTCTCTCCTCTTTCCCTGATCTTGACTACTTGATGAAACAATTCAACATACATTGCGTTTCTCTCTTGAATCCTTGGTCCCCTTACCTTTTTGCCAATTGTGCCCTGCTAAGTCTCAACCCTGGATCACTCCCACCATCATTTTCACTCCTATCAATGTGCTGCTGAATAAAGGTGGGGAAAATCACTCAACATTGTTTATTGGGTCCATTAAAGATTTGTTACTCAACCTCAACTGGGACTTCACTTCTGCTAGGCAATACCTGCCTTATCAACTCACTATCTTACTCTCCACAACTCTTCTTCCAAACCTTTTGATCCCTCTTAAACCTCTGATTTTCCCCGTCTCCCTCAACTGAGAACTTTACCATACACACACACACACACACACACACACACACACATTTATTTATTGATGGGCAGTGAGGGTTAAGTGACTTGCCCAGGGTCACACAGCCAGTAAGTGTCAAGTGTCTGAGGCCACATTTGGACTCAGGTCCTCCTGAATCCAGGGCCAGTGCTCTATCCACTGCGACACCTACTTGCCCTCTTTTTGTTTTTTGTTTTTTCCAGTGATCTCTTAATTGCCAAATCCATTAAATAGTCTTTTCCCAATCCTCATTCTTCTTGACTTCTCTGTATCCTTTAACACTGTTTATCACCCACCCCTTCCTGATAATCTTCTCTTTCTAGGTTTTCAGAAAACCACTTTCCTGATTCTCTTTATCTCCCTTGTTGGATCCTCACCCAGATCATACCCCCGAACCATAGCTGTTCTGTAGGATTCTGTTCTGGATCCTCTTCTCTTCTCCCTCTATGTTATTTTACTTGGTGATCTCATCAGCTCCCAAGGATTTAGTTACTATCTCTGTGTGAATGATTTTCAAATCTACCTATCCTGCCCAACCTCTCTGCTGAATTTCAATCTCACATCTCCAATTGCCTTTCAGATATTCCAAACTGGATGTCTAGCAGTTGCCTTAAATTCAACATGCCCCCCCTCCCCCGCAAGAATGTTATGGGGCAGCTAGGTGGCGCAGTGGATAGAGCACCGACCCTGGATTCAGGAGGACCTGAGTTCAAATCCAGCCTCAGACACTTGACATTTACTAGCTGTGTGACCCTGGGCAAGTCACTTAACCCCAATTGCCTCACCAAAAAACAAAACAAAATTTAACATGCCCCAAGCTGAGCTCATTCTCTTTTCCCTTCCTAACTTCTCTATTACTGTGAAGGACAACATCCTCTCAGTCCCTCAGGCTGGGAGTCATCCTCAAATCCTCACACTCTTTCATACCCCATATCCAAGCTGTTGCCGAGACCTATCGATTTCACCTTTGCCACATTTCTCAAATATGCCCCCTTTTCAGCAATCTAAGGCAGGTCCTCATTGCCTCATGCCTTGATTTTTACAATTGTTGCTGGTGAGTGTGGCTGCCTCAAGTCTCTCCCCATGCCAATCCATCTTCCATTCAGCCACTAAAATGATTTCCTAAAATGCAGGCCTCACCATGCGCCCCCTCCCCAATAGACTTCATCGGTTTTTTATTGCCTCCAGGATCAAATACAAAATCCTCTGGTTGATGTTCATAACCTAACCCGCCTCATACCTTTCCAGTCTTCTTATTCCCCAGTGACACTGACCTCCTGGCTCTGGCCATTTGGCCTCACTGTCCCCCATGCCTGGAATGTGCTTCCTCCTCACCTCTGCCTACTGGATAGGCTTCCTTTAAGTCCCAACTAAAATCCTTCCTTCCACATGAAGCCTTTCCTCATGCCTCTTAATTCTAGAGCCTTATCACTCTTAATTATTTCCTATTTATGCTGAATATAGCTTGTTTGTACATACTTCTTTACCTTTTTTTCTAATTAGGGACTGTCTTTTGCCTCTTTTTGTATCCCCACAGTTCATCATAGTTACTGGCTCATATTAGTTGCTTTATAAACATTTATTGACTGACTGATTGAAATGACTGTATGCCAGGGACAAGCTCAGGGCATTTACCATACCGTTCATGTTACATTATCCAGAGAAACCTTTTTTTTTTTGATGAGTTCCTCCTGGTTGGGTGTGCACATGCTACTTCGTCGATAAAGTACTTCATTTCCTCCAATCGGTCCTCATCTTCCAAAGAATGTTTTCTCAGGCTGCAGAAACATCTCTCTCTCCAGCCAGCAGAGGGCATGCAAGATCCACTTAAACACATCAAAATCAAACCATGTCGGTTGGGAAGGGAGGAAAAACATACCTAGTCAATTAATGTTATAACATAGCTTATATCTAGGCTGCTTCTGGAAAGGAAATTGACCCTAAGTTCCCATACAAGCCATTAAGCTAGATACATTGAATACAAGATAGGCTTCATTTCACTGAACAGAAAATATAGTACCCACCCACCATAGAAGGGTCTTGTGGCCTTTATAGAGTCAATCCTTTCTCTCTCCCAACATGAGCCCACCTCTAAAGGGCCTATCCTATCCTTCACACTTAGAGACCTAGCTTGTCCCATGCCTATCTCTTCACTCCCAAAGGGACAAAGAAGTGAACGGTAGATAACCCTTCCCATTGGACATGCACAGGCATAACTCATACTGGAGCCCTGGGGCTCTGTCACTTGCTGTATCATGATTCTTGCTTCCACTTGATCTTAGTATTCCTCTGATTGGTGTTCTCTGGGGGCTCCTCCTCTTTGTCCCGTCATTCCCACCTTGCTCCCATATTCCATTGTTGCACCAATGCTGCCTTTGTTAACTGTCAGCTCTGGGGCCATGTGCTTTTGCTGGAAGTTCCTTAGAAAGGATGTTTAGGATTTTCCTTGGAGAAAATGAGCCGAGTCTCTGTATGTAGCTCCTTTCTTATCTGTGCCTTTTAGCCCTAGTTCTTGTTGCTGTTCAGTAAGAGGTACCCCAGACCGCACATTTCCCTAACAAATTATTTCTCCAAGCTTTACTGTGGTGCCTATATTGCCCCATGAATATTATAAGGCCAGGGATTGCCTTTGCTCATCATGGAGCTCTCCAAAGAACACAAGATCCCTGTCTTCTCCCTTGTGGACCTCTCAAGCCACTCTGGACAGCTCCATTGCTGGCAGGGGCAATCTCTCCTGAGGTTACAAAAATAAGAGCATAACAATTACTTTTTGAAGTATAGGGGGAAGATACTTGGTGGTAGGTGGATCTTTGGGGTGCCTCTTATGTTATACCAAATAGGCTCCTGCCTATTCTATCTATCCCTAAGGACTAATGAAAAGAGATGAACCAAAGTATTCTGGGTAACAGAAGGAAGCCAGTTGGGTACACATCCTCCCTCCTTTCTGTCCCCGCTCCAGGTACAGATAATCAAGCTGTCTAGAAACCTTTTTACCTGTCCTTAAGGAGATTTACAAACTACACCATGTCAGACTGTGTCACCACTGCCAATTTTGTGGTGTGTCTACTTTCTACTTTGAGAAACCCAGACAAATGTATCTGTTTGAATATATTGTTATATTAGTGACTCAAGGCTCTATGACTGACATTTGGGTTCTGAAAACCAGAAATGATTTCTTTTTCCTCACTTGCAGTATGATGATGAAAGCAAACAGCTGAGAGCCCACTCATCCTGCACTTACTTGTTTTGGGTTGTTTGGGAGTATTTGTGAGCAAGTTTCTTAAGACGCTGTTACCACCAGCTTCAATTAGGTTGGGGAGACACTACTTTGAAAAGTAAAGCTGACTCAAATTTCAAGGAGGGGAGCAGACAAGGATTGGAGCAGGGGAGACTATTCACAATGTGCCAGGCAAAGCTTGTAGAGGCAAAAAAAGTCTGACTCACTAGGTGTGGATAAATGTGTCTATACTTTTTTTTCCCCAAAACATCAACTTACGAACAGCTGTTAAGGTGAAGTAGGTCTTTTATCATCTTTTATTGCAAAAATATCTCCCAGAAAGAAGTAGTAAGGAAAAAGGGAAAGGAAAAGCAAAGGGGTATCCCAGGGCCCAGCTGGTCATCAGAATTAATTAATTTAAGTGTTTTATGGATGATGTTCATTTGTTATACGCAGTCACTTCCCAATACCTTCCTCCTCAATAGAATCTTCTCTTATACCAAAGAAAATCAATCAATACCAATGAGCCAGTTAGCCGCCTCTTTCTGATAGGGTATGCAAAATGCCACACCCATAAGCTATCACTTTTTCTATTAAGACATCGGAAATGTTTTTCATCATTGGTTTTCTGGAATCAAGATGTGTCATTTCATTTAGATTTATTTTTGATGTTGATTTAAAGAGTTACCAAGACTCCAGTGTTCAATGGTGTTGACTTACCCTTTCTCCTCAAATCTCCATTTAATTGCAGTCCTAGTATTATTTTGACTTCCTTTATCTTCTGTGGATTAATTCACAATGGGTTTACAGTGAAGTTTAACATACTAATAAGCCTTAACATTTAGACCTAAACAGATCAAACCCATTTTGAAAGAAACAATTCCTGGTACATTTATCTGACAAGTGATTGGGTATATTAAAAAGGTATAACACAGTGGGATTAGGACTGGGACTCTGGAGGCTGGGATTCAAGATTTAACTAATTAGCAATGTGACCACCTTGTTCAAGACCTTCACTGATGGATGAATTCATTATCTCTCTATTGAGAGTCAGGCAGAGAACCAGTTCTACATCAGGATATTCTTGACTATTAAGAAATTTTTCTTTAAATCAAGCAATAGGTTCTCTTTTGCCATTGTCCCTATTTGCTCTTAGTTCTTCCTTTTGGCTAAGTAGAACGAATCAAATCATTGGTTTAACATCGATTAACATGTTTAAAATGTTTAACCGTAACACTGACCTGAACTTAAGATGGAATTTAATAAGGAAAATACAGAATTTTTGGTTTTATGGTTCTGTGATAATGATGATGGTATTGATGATTTGAGATGGTTTGAAACCCATAGACTGCTCTGCAAAGTCCGAGTTCCTAACTGACAATGTGGCCAGTGTACACACCTTACTCTTTCTCCCTGGCCATTTCCTTGACAGCCATCTGTCTGTTACTGCATACCCTGGAATACTGGACCTTGTTATCTGCCCTTCTGCTGCACCACACCCTCCCAACCCCACTGCTTTCCAGCTTGGGTGCCGTTTTCTGCTTTCAATGTTTCAAGTGTTTCAATGAACACTTCCAGTCATGTAATTATAAGTCTCTCATAAAGTCTTTTCCATCACCTTGTGATTCAAATTTAAGCAGCCATCAGCTTATCTGATAGGGTGGTGTAAGGCGCTAAAATTCTAGCTATACTATCTAAAATCTAATGAGTGGTCGCCAATAAATTATAAGCTTTAGCAAGAGTGTTTAAGTGTTTAAGTATTTATTAAAGAGCATTAGGATCAGAGAGAAAGGTAAAAATCTAACTATTTCTAAGAGACCCCATCATCTGACCTGCCATGATGAGGTCAGGAACAAAAAGGACCCAACACCTCCTGTGAAGCTGGGAACATCCCCTCCCCTCTCCACGCACACACAGCTCCAAACTAATTGGCTGGCAGCTTTGATAGATAGCACCCACGAGCAAACATCACTTCCTGATGTCAAGGACCTTGACCACATGGCTTGCCCTCAGATGCCTTCTCCTCTTGGTGGAGCTTTCCTACAGTAAGTCTCCAGCATGTGGCATCATTCCAATTGTTACAGTAGTAAAAGGGATAATAAGATATAGAAAATTTTATTCATGACTGAGGTAAGAAGAAAAGAATCAATAATTTCTTTTTTTTGTTTTTCTTTTTGGTGAGGCAATTGAGGTTAAGTGACTTGCCCAGGGTCACACAGCTAGTAAGTGTCAAGTGTCTGAGGCCAGATTTGAACTCAAGTCTTCTTGACTCCAGAGCTGGTGCTCTATCCACTGTGCCACCTAGCTTCCCCCAAATCAATAATTTCTTAAGTGCTCATAGCACTTACTTTACAAATATCAATCCATTTAATAATAAACATTTATATAGCACCTACTATTTGCAAGGCACTGCAACCAAGTACTTTCCAAATCCTTACAGCAACCATAGAAGGTAGATACTATTATTATTTCCATTTTCCAGTTGAGGAAACTGAATCAGACATAGGGTAAGTGACCTGCCCAGGATCACACATGTATTATGTGTCTAAGGCTATATTTGAACTCAGATCTTCCTGACTCCAGACCTAGCACTCTACCTACTGTGTTACCAACTACTTCTAGGAGAAAGAATAATGTTCCAGGAGACAGAAGGCCTAGTTTCTAAACATGGTGTTGCCATTTTATATTTCTGTTCCATTGATCCTCAATTTCTTAATTTGTAGAGTGGGTATTCTGATACCTCATAAAATGATGATGGAGATTAATTAATCTATATAAAAGTGAATATAAAAGTGATTTCCAGTGTATGAACATTATGGAAGTCTGATTATTCTTTCTCTGTATCCATGATTACTTTTGCCATCCCATAACTCCATCAGCTCACTTGAATTACTTTTCTTTTGTTTTACCATGTAATTATTTTTTTAAAATTACCATTTATTTATAATTTTTTCCCAAATTACATGTAAAAACAAATTTTAATGTTGATTTTTAAAACTTTGTGTTCCAAATTCTCTTCTTCCCTCTCTCCCCACCCCACTTAAGAACTCAAGCAATTCAATATAGGTTATACTACCATGTAATTATTGCAACTATATCTTAGGCAGTGCAGCATCAGAGGCTGGGTCAGCACCCCCAGATCTTCAGAACACCATCTGACTTGTAGTGCATACTTAATAAATGAATAATTACTTGCTGGTAAATTGATTGATTTCATAGGGTGAGACTAGGAGGGCAGCTAAAGCTGGGTATGTTTGGGGGGATTGTAGTTCTAATAGTTAGATGAAAAGGGTAAGTTCACTGTATCTATTTTATCTGAGAAGCTCCTAGATTGCAGTGTCAACCAATGCCTTTACTCACAGATAATCATGATATAAATTATAGTTAACATTTTTATAGCATTTTAAATTTTGTGAAATGCATTATAATTTTTTTTCAAATTTTTTTTTGGGGGGGTTTGTTTTTGCAGGGCAATGAGGGTTAAGTGACTTGCCCAGGGTCACACAGCTAGTGTCAAGTGTCCACTGCGCCACCTAGCTGCCCCCTGCATTATAATTATTAACTCTTCTGATCCTTGAAACAACCCTGGGAGACAAGTGCAAATATTCTCTCCATTTTACAGGTGAGGAAACTGAAGCTAAGGCTTTAAATGTCTTGTCCAGGGACACATAATGAGTAATCATCTGAGGCAGGATTTAAACTCAGGTCTTTACTGACTCTAAGGCTATGCTGTTCTTTCTATCTTATGTGCCATCCAGCTGCCAGTTTACTAATTTCATCTGGAACATATGTGATAAAAAATTTGCAGCCTATTCTAGTTTCATTTGGCCAAGAAAATTTGTGGCAATTTGTAAATGTCTATCTCCATTGGTGACAAGGTATTTCTGGTTCAGGCTTCTTGCTGCCACTGTGATGGGAAAGAAACTATGACTCAGAGTTCTTGATGCTACTTTGGTAAGAGGTGACACTGCCCCAGTCTCTGGGAAACTTAATTTGAGCTTGCGGACATTGTTCCTGGAAGCAAAGAGGTCATGATACCTGCCAAATTAAGGCTGGGAAATAAGGCACAGGTCCTGCTCCGAGCAGCTGTCAGATGCCCATTTCTTCCCCTTCTGCTACTTATGTCCAGACACATACACCCTTATCTTCTGTTCCTGCTTTCTGTAAAGCTCTGCTTTCCATGCTGCTTAGGTTTTCACATTCTATATCAAGCTGCTGAAGATGACACTATGGGCTCACTGACCTGTATACAATTGAGTCTATTACTCTGAGTGCAGGTCACTATCTCTGCATTGTTGATTTGGTGATTGACTGAACTTCTTAATCAATAGAACCTTGAATAATTTTATCAAAAATAATTCTGACTCTGAATGAAAATCTGGGGTCCTGCAGTTTTGTTTCCAAAAAAAGCTAGCCATCTTCTAATAGGCAGGACATCTCCCAATATAGGACCCATCTCCCATATACAGTTTAATTTTTAGTATTGAATGAAATAAGGCAGCAAGAAGGCAAAGTGATAGAGTGCTCAGTTTGCAGTCACGAAGATTCATCTTCCTGAGTTCAAATCTGGCCACAGACACTTACTAGCTGTGTGACCCTGGGTAGGTCCCTTAACTTTGTTTGCCTTAGCATCTCATCTGTAAAGTGAGCTGGAGAAGGAAATGGCATACCACTCCAGGATTTGTCAAGAAAACTCCAAATGGAGTCATGAAGAGTTGGACATGACTGAAATGACTGAATAACAACAACAACATGGAATGAAATGAGTCTAATGAAATGGCTACCATCAGACAATAAGTATATATGTATGTTTATATATGCACAATTAGTCTGTACATACTTTTATTTATTCGTTCTTTCTATGGGTGGGAGGGTAGGGAAGATAAAAGGAAAAAAAGAAATTTGCATGATAATTTTGTTGTATGTTTGAAAGGAATAGCAGGTTGCACATAATAGAGTTGCAGTTTCATGTATAATCATCTTTTTTATTTCACCATGTTATGGAAATGCTTGTTTTATTCCATAAATTAAAAATTACATAAACTTAAAAAAGAAAGACATGAGTCTAAGGCAGCAAGAAGTTTTTGTTTACTCCTAGGTAATAAATATTTCTTCCTTTGTGGTTTATATATTGGGGGGAGTTGTACTTTCCCTCTTGCCTAATTGAATCCTAGTTCCTCTAGTACTCTAGAGGCCATTAGGTGGCCCAGTAGATTGAGCATTTGGCTTGGAGTCAGGAAGTCCCAAGTTCAAATCTGGCCTCAGACACTTAGAGCTATGTCACTCTGGGCAAGTCATTTAACCTCTGTGTACCTCAGTTTCTTTATCTGTAAAATGGGGATAATAATAGCACCTACTTCCTAGGGCTTGCTAGGAGAATCAAATGAGAGAACGTTTATAAAGTGCTTTGCAAACCTTAAAGCATTATAAGATGCTAGCAATTTATTTATTTATTTTATTCTAGGCTTCAAACCTGTAGCTATTTAGGTTTAAGTTCACCTTCGCAGAGAATATCATTCAGATATCAAGTCTTTGATGACTTTCATTAGCTCCCTTACCCTCTCTCAAATATTTCAATACTAGACTTTCATTTATTTATTTATTTATTCATCCATTTATTTATTTATTAGTGAGGCAATTGGGGTTAAGTGATTTGCCTAGGGTCACACAGCTAGTAAGTGTTAAGTGTCTGAGGCCGGATTTGAACTCAGGTACTCCTGACTCCAGGGCCGGTGCTCTATCCACTGTGCCACCTAGCTGCCCCCAATACTAGACTTTAAATGCCACAATTGTGGCATGTGACTAACTCAGCTCCTAGGCTCCATGAGGATGGAGGAGAGTATGAAAGGGAATGACTTGTAATTCTCTATATCCTTCATAGCTCATTGAGTAGCGTGTCTTCAATGTACTGTTTCCAATAAATACTTGTTCACTAAAAAATGGTGATCACAGTTCTTTGGGATAGAAGGGATCCTAGAATGATTATCAGGAAGTCAAGGCAAGCACTTGGGCCCATGCTGTCCTGTCTGCTCAGTGCCATAGGGCCCTAGACACTCTCTGCTTAAATAAACACCTCTATTTCAAAGTAGATTACTAGAAGATAATTGAAGAACTTATGAAATATTGCAACATGTAGGGGTCTGAGTAAAGGGAGTTTCTGAATTAGTTCAATTCTCTCTGAAGCTTTTGTTGATAATAAGTTAAATTAAGCTGTTGACCTTTTGAAAAAATTGAGACTAAATGACAAGTTCACTATTGAAATGTTTATTGACATCCATATCTATCTACCCAATCAGAAGGTGGCCCATAACACGAGGGTGATTGTGATTTCTCAAAGAAGGTTTTAATCCATTCTGTCATGGCTAACATTCCTCCTTGTCCAGAGCTTTGTCTCTCTTGGGTGTGATATAGTCTCCCAAGATTTATTGAGGTGGGGGATAGGGAAGAGTTGTATCTTCTTAGGCCCAGCTTCAGTAGGACTGAATCCATTCCATTATATCAACAATGAAACATATCCAACTGTATCACGAAACTTGAGTGGCACGTTAGAGGATTTAAAAAATTAGCCTCTTAATCAGTTCCTGGAAGCAAATAGAACATTATTTTTATGCAGATTAAAGGATAATTATTTGAAGCCTTTTCAATTGAGGCAAGATGGGGGGGCAATGCAGAAGGGGGAAGGGCACCATTTCTCAAAGGTAGAAATATTTTGTCCAATACTCTTCTGTAACCACTTTCTAAACATGTTGAAAACTATCTAAGCAGAATTCTACAGGTACTACGGCTTTTCATGAAAAATTGTGTCTTGGCTATTGTTACATTTTGCTTGGTGATTTTCATTCCCAGACTTGGAAGCACTATCTACTACAGTAATTCCCACAGTGCACTGCAAGTTTGGCACCATCCTATATTGGCAGGTGACTGTCTCCTCTCAGTATTAATATGGTAGGACTGGTGGCAGAGTCTGGATCCTGAGGTGCTACAAGAGGATTCATCAGATTGCCTCCTGTTGGAGTCAGCTCTGAAGCAGAAGAAAGAAGATCCCTGGCGTTACTGGCGCTCATATCTGCCAAGGCAGAGGGATCAGCCAAGAACTCCCTCATACTGCCTTCAGCTGGCTTTTTAGGGCCAAGGGACATTTTATGTCTTGGGAAAAACCCACCGTTTGGTGCTTCGGTGGTGCTTCCCTCAGTTGTTCTCTGAATTCCCACTGGAATGGTAGCTTCAAATACATCATCTGGACCACTGGGTGTTGGGAGCTGCCCTTCTGGGGTTCCCCAGATGATGGGGTTTCCTCCTATTTGTCCTGCAGGAAGAGCTGCATCTTGGGTATTAGCATCTGTCCTTTCCTGGCCAGTTGGGAGCATGACTCCGGTACCCAAAGGTTGGATGAGAAGTCCTGTGAAGATCTGTGGGGCCATTGGCTGAAAGAGAGAGACAGAGAGAGAGAGACAGACAGAGAGAGAGAGAGACAGAGACAGAGAGAGACAGAGAGACAGAGAGAGACAGAGAGAGACAGAGAGACAGAAAGACAGAGAGACAGAGACAGAAAGACAGATAGAGACACAGAGAGAGAATATCTTGAAAAATTTTCTATTTGGTTATATAAGAAAACATTAGCATTTTCTCAAGGTTTTGGGCTAGGAGTGGGGGCATGGTAGAGGGAAAAGAGCACAACTGTGGTCATTTCAATCAAATGTGCCTTGCTTACTTGAGCCAAGTCTAATGCTGATTTCATTGAATTTTCTGTTCTATCTCCTTAAGCATCCCATGATGAAAAGAGCTCAGAATTTAGAGAGCTGGATTGGGAAATCACGAGTTTGGATGCTACTACCTGGGTGATGCTGGGCAAACCATACCTTCTTTGGCCCTCAGCTTCTTCATCTGTAAAATGAGGGCAGGGTCCTAGAGGATCTCTAAGACCCCTTCTAGCTCTTAATCTACAATCTAGCTGCTAGAACTTTCCTCTCCAAGGTTTTTACTCTCTGTGTATTTTATAGATATCTATTTATTTATATCTTATCTCCTCCATTAGAACATCATCTATGGGGCAGCTAGGTGGCACAGTGGATAAAGCACTGGCCCTGGATTCAGGAGGACCTGAGTTCAGGTCTGGCCTCAGACACTTGGCACTTACTAGCTGTGTGACCCTGGGCAAGTCACTTAACCCTCAAACTAACCAAAAAAATCCCCATCATCTATGTGAGGAGAGGATTTCTTTTTCTTTCTTTGCATCCCTAACACTTGGGGCATCAAGATAGCATGCTGGGCCTAGAGTCAGGAAGACCTGAATTTGAATCCTACCTCAGACACTTACTAGTTTTGTGACCCTGGGCAAATCACTTATCTCTGCCTCAGTTTCCTCATATGTAAAATAAGCTGGAAAAGGAAATGGCAAACCACTCCAGTGTCTCTGCCAAGAAAACCCCAAATGGGGTCACGAAGAGTCAGACATGACTCAAAAACTGACTGAAGATCCATAACACTTAACACAGCACAAGGAACAAAGTAAGTGCTTAATAAATGCATGTTGATTGGCTAACTGCTGAGCAACTTTTAGGAAAAGGAAATCCATAATCTAGCAGCCTTATTTCAAATAAAACATTATGGAACTTGCCCTTATCAAGTAAAAGGTTATAAAATCATAAGATCATAGATTTTGAACTAAAAGAAACCTAAGAGCCCACCTAGTCTAGACCTTTCACTTTACACGCGAGGAAACAGAGGCCCAAGTAAGTTAAATAATTTGCCCAAGGTCATGTAAGCATTAAGTGTCCAGGCTACTTCATGGTAGAAAAATCATTCAATCGGTTAATTAAATAGGCATTTATTTAAGCACCTACTATGTGCCAAGCATTATGCTAACCACTAGGGAAAGAAAAAAATTTTAAAGTTCCTTCTCTCAAGGAGCTTACATTTACATAATCCATATAACTGCAGGTGATTCAGAAAGGATTTATTTATAGTAAAATTTAGATGAAAAAGATTAAAGTAAAATTAATGGGAAAAATATGAATTTCAATGAGATGTGTAATTCTCTTGTCTTCTGTGTTCCTAGGTTTTTTCCTTCTGATGTATTTTTCAATGGCATTGCAATATTTTGCTTGAAACCTTATTCCTAGGGACATGGCCATGTGTACTTTCCTTGATTCACTCAAAGAACCCTTTTGTTATCCAGTTCTAATGACTATAGTTTACACAGTTGTGATTAATCATGCCTACTGGTGCCATCTATAGAAAGAGAGGTGTGTTATGGATGGATCTCCTTTTGCAAGAAGAATTTCACACACCATTTCATGGGATTCTCTACCCAACCTTGGGCCACATCTCTGGGCTTAGTTTTATGGAGGATAGCACCCTCAACAGCCTATGTGCTTCTGTAGCAAATTTCAAATAGAGCAGAAAGTACTGGTGGAAAGGCCATTAAAGACAGGCATCATTGCTCAGAAAATAAAATACTAATCAGCATTCAATCTCTGTTTTGCCAGTAGCAGCCAATGACACGAATGATGATTGTCATTTTTTGATGAATTTGATTATTAAAAAAATTCTGGTAAATTTCAAGTCTAAAATCCCTCTTTCAATTGCATAAAAATTATCCCTCTCACCCTCCCCGCCTACACTTGCCAGTAGCGAGGTGGCACAGTGGTAGAGACTGGGATTGGAATCAGGAAGACTTATCTTTCTGAGTTCAAATCTGGCCGCAGACACATACTAGCTGTGTGACCCTGGGCAAGTCACTTAACCCCATTTGCCTCAGTTCCTTATCTAGAAAATGAACTGAAGAAGGAAATGACAAATCATTCCAGTATCTTTGCCAAGAAAAGCCCAAATGGGGCCATGACTGGAAACAAATCAACAATAAAAAACATTTGCCTCAAGTCATCATTGAGGTACAATGCCTGGCATATAGTTCATGCTTAATAAATGTTTGTCAATTTTACTCCACTTCATTTGTCTTAATTGGACACCAGGTAAAGTAGGGGTGATTAAATATTTCTTGTTAGCTAGGTTTTGCCCTTTGGAGCATCAATAAGCCTGAATAGACTTGAACAATAATGACAGGTGTTCCATTGGCCCAATATATGGGTAATAGATCACCAATATCAAAGGATACAATTATAACCATGTAGGTTGGTTTTTTCCTTATGAAGATCTGTGCCAACAGAGGTAATCTCTCTGCCAATGAAGGCATGTATTGCTATCAAGGCTTTGCAACAGTTCTACAGTCTTCACTGAGCATTGATAATTTTTAGGTACAAGTCAAGCAACTGAGCTTGTGGAATTAGTATTGGAACAGGATGAGAACATCTGAGTTCAGGGGAAGGATAACTTAACAGGTCTACTGAGTTTTTAATGCTTTTTATGGGATACATTGACATTCAGAGTCTATTACTATAAATGTGAGACTTTAGACATGAGGACCCAAGAAATCACTGTTATAGAAATAAAGAGAATTTTAAATATTAGATTTTTTTTTTTACCAATTCCTCTGAGCTTAGCAAGGCACCCTAAAAACAAAACAACAAAAACAAGTCATTAGGCGTGTTTTAATACGGCTAAGACAAAACACATATGGGCTAACAAATATGTTTTCAGACTTTTACAAAGAGAGATTTTTTCTATTCTCAAAATTTGATCAACTTTTCTTGTTCCTATCATACAACTTATTGTGCCTCCATCCAAAAGGCCCAGGAACACAACCTGGTTCTAATTCCGAAATCCAGAAACAGAAGAGCAGGAGGTGTTAAGTGGATTAGAATTTCAAATCTTATTTTACTTTGCAAATTATGCAAATCATAATCTGACTCTGATATTTTATTTTCTACCCTTGTTGAATTCTAGTATCAAAAATAAGAATTATCATTCAAAAGGGATTCTTGACTGTTTGCATGTTATAGATCATTAGGAGAAACAAAGTATAATATAAAGATTTCTGGGCAAAATATAATTTAAAAAGAATAAGTTCAAGACTGTGGGAAAAAACAACAACATACCACCAGACTATTGAGTATTATATAAATGACATCATAGTATTTGATTAAAGGGTTGGGGGTGCCTCATCAATGCAGCACAACGATATAGAAGTCTTTATTTGGCTAATTAGGGTAAGAGTAATGACTTTTAAAAACAACAACAGTATAGCCACAGATACTTTATTTCATCTTTCAAGAATTCACAATTTCATTTAGTGGGTACTTCCTATGTTGACCCAGATAGCTAACTCTTCATGTCTTATTTGATGGTCCTTATGCATTGCTATGGCCAAAAACACTTGTCCGGTTGGTGGACATCTTCTAGTCATGAACTTAGTGCAGTTGGTCCTCAAAGTAGTGCTACTATAATAATAGCTCACATTTGGACAGGGTCTTAAGGTTTTCAATCTGCTGTATATTTCATTTGTACAACCTTGGGAAGTAGATACTATTATTATCTCCATTTAACAGGTAAATACACTGAAGATGAAAGAGGTTAAGTGACTTGCCTAAGGTCATACAGCTAAGAAGTGTCTGAAGCAAGATTCCAACTCAGATCTGATTCCAAGTCTAACAATTTATGCACTACGACTCCTAGCCATTTCAAGCCACCAGTATAGCTGCCTAATTCTATTGATATATGTAGCACCATATATATTGGTCACCAGTCCCCTAATCAAAGACTTTCTAACCTTTGCTCCCTTTCCCACAGAGGCTGTGCTCATGCTATCATAGGCTTTGAGAGCTCTGACACCTTTGTCAATCTGAGGCATCGGAGTGAGAATTCATATAAGTACCTATGCCCATGTTCTGAGGACCAGGAGCACCAAGAATGTGGAGGTTCACCTAGTGCAGCTGTATCACCATCTGATAAAATTTGGCAGCCATAGCAATTCATAAAGACTTCCCTTCCACTAAAGATTACACTGAGGTTTGGGGAAAGAAATTGCTTCTATTATGATAATGGTAAAATGAGTAACCACAAAAATGAAATCATGAATCCATGTATTTAATGAAGTAAATAAGAATAAGAGTACTCAGGCAAATAATGACACCCCCTGCCCCTTTAAAGACAGCTGAATTTTGGGCAGCTAGATGGCGCAGCAGATAGAGCACCGGCCCTGGAGTCAGGAGTTCCTGAGTTCAAATCCGGCCTCAGACACTTAACACTTACTAGCTGTGTGACCCTGGGCAAGTCACTTAACCCCAATTGCCTCACTAAAAAAAAAACAAAAACAAAAAACAAAACAAAACAAAACAAAAAGACAGCTGAATTTTGAAGTATAGACCTGAGAAATGCATCTTACCTGGGCTCCAATTTGTGCTACAATGATGGGGAGCATCTGAAAAATAAAATGAATTAGGATTACTTTTATTTTTAAAAGTAAGCTTAAAATTAGGATTTTACCTTAAAAAATAATGCAATTACATTTTGCCTTTCTTCATGGTCTCAGAGCTGAGCACACAGAAGGCAGCTAATATGCTTGTTGACTTACTGACTTGGAGTCTGGGACTCTCTCCATCTCCCTTTGTCCCTTTCCAAAAGTCCATAAATGTTATTTACTCTGTCTTACTATCTGCTTTCATTTTACCCTGCCAGGCCTTTGAGAGGAAGCCATGGTTCGAACGGCTTTTTTTTTTCCCCCCAAAAGTTTACTCTCTGTAATTGTTTGCTCTCTAATAAAGTTGTTGGCCAGTAACAGACACAGTCTGTTCAATGTATTAACTAATTTATTGACAGTAATAAGAAGGGGAGGAATTTCCTCTTTTAGAGATAAAATACATTTGACAAGTATATCTGAGGGCTGGAGCTGTAGGGGGCAAAGGGAGGGAGCTGGTTCTATCATCCACTGTTTTTCTTTCCAGTTGTAAAAGGACAGTAATCAAAATGCATCTCATTGGGGGTGGGTGGAGAAATGCTGCTATTTATGTCTGAGAGCCTTGAAGTGTCTGGTTTTCCCATGAGTTGTGCAAATGTATAAGCTCTAGAGGAGAGGGTTGAAGAAAAACGCTGGGTAGGGTCAGGATCCTTGATGGGGGACATCATCTATACACACACAGTTAATGTAGTGAGTGACCTTATCCTAGAATCCTAGAGTAAAAACCAATTTGCTCATGTGCTCTCTCTGATGGCCAGACAAATACATGAAAGGTTTTGGTCAGTCTTTTCAGTCATGTCTGACTCTTGGCGACCCCATTTGGGATCTTCTTGGTGAAGATACTGGAGTGGTTTGCCATTTTCTTCTCCAGCTCATTTTACAAACAGGGTTAAGTTTTTGTTCAGGAATGACATGGAGCTCGGGAGTCTCCTTTAGCTCTGAAATTCTCTGATTCTGAGATAGGAAACATTTTTGTTCCCAAAGATTGATTTCTATGTAAACTTCTAAAGAATCCTGAGAAAACATTGTATTGTATTGAGAGAAAATGTTCTGAGGAAAACTTCCTTTCATTCATCTAAAAATGAATTATTGGCGAGGGACAAAGGACTTACTTGTTGTGGAGGCGTCTGCTGTGCGGTATTTGTATCTGTTAGGGTCATTGGGAGTATCTGGATGCTAGGTACTAGTCCTGTAGCTGGATTTATCTGTAGCATAATAAATTCCATTTACCAAATGCCCATTTGGAAAACACATGATTTTCAGATAGAACTTACTTAATGAGAAGTTTATGTATAGAATAGGAAGTGAAAAAGACACATAGAGTTACGTCTATATATGTATATTTATGAAGTAGTCCACAAGGGGAGAGAAGGGAGGAATTGTCTAGAGAACAAATTGAATTCTTTCAAGAGATTTTCTATGAGAAAGTCCTTTATCTTTGAATCTTTGAATATTCCTTCCTCTTTGCATTTCACCGGTTCTCCCATCTTAATATTAAAAAATTAATAGGTACAATTAAATTAGTACAAAAGGACACTTACCAGTTGCATGTCTGTCCCCAGTGAGAACATTTGTGTCAGTGGTATTTGACCCAAAGGAGGAAAGAGCTGAAAAGCATAGAAAATGGCGTATGAAAGAAAAGAACATCTAGTTTACTTATATCTTCAACTAGGATCCCTTTCAGACAATCTATGTCTTATATTAAATTTAAAAAAAGAATTTAGTCGCCAGGTTTCTCTAATAGTAATTTTCCCTAAAGATTGTATTAAGGAAAGGATGGTGTGTGTGTGTGTGTGTGTGTGTGTGTGTGTGTGTGTGTGTGTGTGTGTCCAAAGAATTCACATAGCTTCTGAAGATGACAGTATCATAGATTTAGATCTGAGAGGGGCCCCACACTTAGAAAGGAGTTAACTCAGACAAAGGCTGGTTAAGTGATTTAACCAACATCTCATAGCTAGTAAATATCTGAGGTGGGATTTGAACCCAGCTCTTTTTGAATACACTTTCCACAACCTCTCCTCTATACCATATTGCCTTTCCTGCTTAATATTTTCCCATTGTATACATACACATGCATGCAAGCATATATGTATCAGTATTTAATCATAAACATGTAGTATGTGTTCTGGGGTCACTCTCTCACCTCACACCCACACTTACCATTTGGGCCCCAAGAAGATGGGTGCTATGTCTCCCTTCAAGGTTCTAAGGCTGAGGGTTATCGCTCTAATTTAATTTCTAATCTAATATCTCTCTAATCTTTCCTTCCTTCCTTCCTTCCTTCCTTCCTTCCTTCCTTCCTTCCTTCCTTCCTTCCTTCCTTCCTTCCTTCCTTCCTTCCTTCCTTCCTTCCTTCCTTCCTTCCTTTCTTTCTTTCTTTCTTTCTTTCTTTCTTTCTTTCTTTCTTTCTTTCTTTCTTTCTTTCTTTCTTTCTTTCTTTCTTTCTTTCTTTTTTGGTGAGGCAATTGGGGTTAAGTGACTTGCCCAGAGTCACACAGCTAGTAAGTGTTGAGTGTCTGAGGCTGGATTTGAACTCAGGTCCTTCTGAATCCAGGGCTGGGGCTCTATCCACTGCACCACCTAGCTGCCCTTTGTTGTTCATCATTCTTAAAGAGGATCAGTGACATCAGAACAGTGATGTCTTTACTTGCAAGTGAATTGGATTTAAGTGAGGCAGAGGAGTGCAAAATCACTAGCCTCTTCTCTAGAGTCATTGGAGTCCAGTGGCAATACATAGGTCAGGACAACTGGAGATGGCCCTAGATGCAGTGGGAGACCTTGGCCTTTGTAAACTAAGGTCTTTACCAGGTTTCAGTTTGCCTGAGGCTACACCCATTCATTGATTTAAGGCTAGGTAAGAAATGAGGCAAAAGATGGCCTAGTTTGCCTACTCATAAAAAAAAAAATCTGGGAGGGAAAGACTCTCAGGGTTTTTGACCAGAACAGAAACAATTGATATTTACACTCACTCTGAGCCATCAAAACCCAAACAATAACCTAGTGAGGCTTGGGCTGGGACTTAATTATTCAGCAATCAGTGAAATCCTCAACTGGTGTGCTTCCCTCCATGATTATCAGCTGATATTAACTTAATAAACTGGATTTAATAAGCTTTCAGAAACGAGTATTTGACTAAGGTTCCTTAGTTAGAAAACGTCCCCCATGCACGCACTCAAAGTTCAGGGAAGAGTGTGCTCAAGCTTAGCGAGTTGTTGTGAAGGAATAATACACAACTGTTGGTTGCTGGAAATCCCTTTGTGTTAAACTCATGATACTCCCCCTAGGCATGTGCAGCTTGCCTGCTGGGCTCTTTACAATCCTGAGCTGCTTTTTTCTCAGTGTGTCTAGTTTTTCTACAGCTCCCCAAGTAGACTCTGCACTGGGGATGCTGCTAAGGCTAGGATGCCAATGGGAAGTCCCAGGCTTTCTGATCCTCCAGTGGTCACAAGATCAAGGGGAGTGAGAGAGAAAGCCAAGACCAGGACCAAGGTGGACAGCAGAGCGCCTCTTTTCCTTCCCAGATGATTCTTTCTTAGGGGCTTGGCTGCAAAGCTTCTGCCCTAAGCTGCTAGATATTCAAATCTCTAGGTTCTGGACTGATCTGATAATTGTAGTTGACCCAAAAGGAATAACTGAGTTTCCTCAATCAATCAAGATGCCCTTTTGGTGCTACTTCACTCTAGTTCATCAAATCTCTTTCAAGGACTTTCCTCACACTTGAGATATTCTCATCTGACACAGGTATTGGGCGGTAGTATCTTGTCAGTCATTTTAAGTTGGGTAGGTTGATTTGATTGAGTAATCAAACTACATCTTTATAAATATAAAGTAAATCAATGCAAATATTTAGAAAGCCTCTAAATGTAAGGTGGAGGCAGATAGATGATACAGTAGATAGAGTGTTAGACCTGGAGTCAGGAAGACTCATTTTCCTGAGTTCAAATCCAGCCTTAGATACTTACTAGCCATGTGACCCTGGGCAAGTCACTTAACCTCCTTAAAAAAATTTTTTTTTTGTGGGGCAGTGAGGGTCAAGTGTCTTGCTCAGAGTCACACAGCTAGTAAGTGTCAAGTGTCTGAGGCCAGATTTGAACTGAGGTCCTCCTGAATCCAGGGCTGGTGCTTTATCTACTGTACCACCTAGCTGCTGCCACTTAACCATCTTTGTCTCAGTTTCCTCATCTGTAAAGTGAGCTGGAGAAGGAAATGGCAAACCATTCCAGTATCTTTGCTAAGAAAACCCCAAATGGGGACAACGAGTCAGACATAATTGAGAAACACTAAACAACAATAAAAATCAGGTACTTTGAGAGGGAGGATGTCAGCAGTTTGGGGAAGCAAGAAAGGTTTCATTCCAAAGATGATAATTCAGCTGTGCCTTAAGGGAAGATAGAGACAAGTGGTCAAGAAATGAGGAGAATGCTTTCTATGAATTGGTATGACCAGTGCAAAGGCATGGAGATGGAGATGGAAGGTCTTGTGTGAGAAATAGAGAGAAGGCCAATTTGGCTGAATTGAAGAATGTGAGAGAGGAAGTAATGTGCAATAAACCTGGAAAGATAGATTTAGCCTAGGTTGTGTAGCACATTAAAAGCTAACAAAGGAGTTTATATTTATGCTTAGAGGCCTGGAAGCCTCTTGGTTTGATTGAGTAGGGGAATCATATCAACAAAAGTGCTTAAGAAAAATTACTTTGTCAGCATTCTGCCCCTTGGACACACTATCTCTATTGAGCAGATAGCTTAGTAGTGTTTCCTATTCTTTGCATTTCAATTCTCTATTGTTAGGACTACTTCATTCTTGAGTCCACCATAGGCTCTTTTCTTTGCTGCCAGAAGCCCTGATCCTTGAAAATGTTTCTAGCCTTGGATGCTGCCTACCTCTGACTATACGTCTGGAGAGTGTGTTTCCCTGCTTCCCACACAACTTTGTGACTATTACACATGCCATGGCATATAAAGTAAGGGAAGGAGAGAAAAAATCCCTCTTCCCTCCCAAGAAATAAAGAACAATTATCTTTCATGGGCTCTGTTCTGTCATGACTGTTGGTTCCTGCCTGAACTAACTGAAGAGTCAGATAGCAAGCTTGCTTTTTAAATGGGATCAGGGACAAGGGCAATCTTTTGCCAATCAATTGCAATCTGCCCCTCTAGTTCCATCAGGGAAACTTCATGGGGTGGGAGGGACAACAGTGTTTTCACACCTTATTAACACATTCACACCTCACCTTCTCTATTTCTCATTCCTTTACTTCCTGTGATTGCTCTGTCTCACATTTAAAACTTACCATCTCATTTTCTCCCATTAACTGGGAGAAATCAGTTTTTCTGGTACCAGGTCTCACCCTTAAATTTATATGTGCACATAAAAGGAGCATATAAGTTACCTGAGGACAGGAATTATGCAGTTTTCTTTTTGTTTCCCTTTAATGTGATTCCTGGACAAAGTTGAACTGAATTGAATTGGCAATGTATACCTCATTCCTCACCTATAGTTCACCACCTCTCTGCCAGGAAGAGGGTGTGTTTTGCCATCAGTCCTCCACTTTCCCCACTTCTATCTAGCCTATGCATGAAACCTTGTTTAAACCTTCCCTTGTCTTAATCAGTTTTGTTTGCTCCTTTGCAAAGGTTGTTAAGTTGCTGTTGTTATGTCCGACTAATTTTTTTTTACTACATTTGAGATTTTCCTGGCAGAGATAGTGGAGTGGTTTGATACTTTCTTCTCCAGCTCGTTTTACAGATGAGGAAACTGAGGCAAACAGGGTTCAGTGACTTGCCCAGGATAACATAGCTAATAAGTGTCTGAAGCCAGATTTGAAATGAGGAAGATGAATCTTCCTGATTCCAGGCCTGGCACTCTATCTGCTATGCCACTTAGCTGCACTGTTAAGGCTGTTGTAGGTTACTGTATAGATTGTTTACCTGGTTTGGCTGCTGTGGGGTGAGTAATGTTGGCTGATCCAGAACCAGGTTTGCCGGAGGAAATCCCATGCCAGGATAAACCTGCTGTCATGGTAACACACATTGGATGAGTCAGCAGAAAAACACATTTCAGCTTTTGTTTCTGCTTATATTCAGGAGGAAGTGGGGTTTTACTAAATGCACAAATGTGTGTGTCTAGGGGACAGGAAACACATGTGATGGAGCAGCCTTTTAGAACAGGGCATCTTGTGTCCACAGGAAAATGGAATCAATTACTAGAGAAAGATTCGGATGAGTGGAAGGTCGGAGTAGAGAAACTTAACCCTAGGCAACCCTGGCTTCATCTCTCTTAATGTTGTCTATCTCTCTCCTCTGTCTATACACAATTCTCTCTCGATGTTCTTTGTTGTGTGCCTATTACTTAGGACTTTTAGGTAGATTGTCTTATTCTCACTGCCTTCTTTAAGAATCATACCAGGTGATGCTATATCAACCACTACCACAAAGCATTTATTAAGCCCTACTTATGTGCCAGACACAGTGGGGTGATAGCAACATCAGGGTTGACCAATAAGAAGTTTTCTAACTTGCTATTGGTCCATTCCGTTGCTTCTACCTTAGGTTGGGAGGTAAGGGAAAGTTTCCTTTTTTAAAAAATCAAAACTGTGCTACTTTTACTGGATGCCAAAATGTCTATTAGAGTTCTGAAAAGTCTCTAGAAGAATTAGGGATCTTATTGCTTTGACCTATAAAAGAAAGTTGTGGGAGAAAGGACTGTCTCTGCTCAGTGCTCAAGGGGGAGCCAAGGAAACCCTAAATGTCTAAATAGACTTTGGGGGTCAAATAAGTCAACCTAGTATCTTTATTAAAAAGAGACACTGAGATATTGAACTCCCTCTTAAGTACAGGTGCACCAAATTTCCAGTGGTCCATTTTAATACATCCTTCATCTCTTTGGTTTTAGAAATTTGTCAGTTTGTGCATGTGGGCTGATCAATCATTCTCAACTATATAGTGATCTGAAATCATATAAAGTAAAGGTCACAAGTTAACTAACAAGTTAATTAACTTTCTAGGCTTAAATGAAAGCTGATGTTATGTGACCAACATCCCTCCCTTCCCTCCCCTCCCCCTCTTTGGACAGTACCTGTGCTTGCTGTTGACCAAGGTCTTGTACTGGATACATTCTCATGAGCTGTAGTATCTGAAATAAGGAAGAGCTGCTGAGATTTTTTAGAGTTTTTCTTCTAAGATCTCAACACACTTTCCCATTTATCTTAACTTCTTTCACAATCTTCTTGTGAGATGAGGGAAATGAAGCTATTCATATAGTGAACCTTATAGTAGGAAAAATTTTTATGTGCAATGTGAGTAAATCAGAGGTGGGGCCTGGTTGCCTGACTCTTAGGCCCCTCGTACATTTGTTAGACCATCTATATGAAAGGCAAGTAGTTTTTGAACCAATGTGTTCCCATGTATTATAGTACATTACTAAGAACATCATCTCTAACACTATATAGTCAATAAACTCAAGAGGCTTCCTTTTGCCTCTAGGGTCAAATGTAAAACCCTCTGTTTAGTGTTCAAAGCTCATTGTGATCTGTCTCTTCCTACCTTTCCAGTGTTTTCACACCTTATTTTTCAGTTGTTCAGTCATTTCAGTCATGTCTGTCTCTCTGTGACCTGATTTTGGGGTTTTCTTGACAAAGATACTGGAGTGGTTTCCCATTTTCTTCACTAGATCATTTTTTTACAGGAGGAAATTGAGACAAACAGGGTTAAGTGACTTGCCCAGGGTCACACAGCTAGTGTCTGAGGCCACATTTGAACTCAGGTCTTCCTGCCTTGAGACCCAGTACTTTATCCACCACACCACATAGCTGCCCTGTTCATTGAGTGTAGCTTCCTTGGCAAAACAAACACCTTGTAGAATTGGGGAAAACAGATAAGAAAAGAGACTAGACAGAACTTTGGCTTGTATCAAAGATGTGAAATATTCTTTTATCTCTCTGACTTTTATAGCAGAAAGAAGGCTGCTGTTGAATTTTATCTTGGCAGCTACGTGCCCCAGTGGATAGAGCTGGACCCGAGTCCAACTCTTGTCTTAGACACTAGCTGCGTCACTTTGGGACAATCACTTAACCTTTGTCTGACTCAGTTTCCTTATCTCCAAAATGGAGATAATAATAGTGCCTACCTCCCAGGATTGTTGTGAAGATAAAATGAGATATTTGTAAAGTGATTTGACAACTTAAAGCACCGTATAAATGCTAGTTATTTTTGTTGTTGTGAAGATCAAATGAGTTATTTGTAAAGTGTTTTGCTAACTTTTAATTGCTACATAAATGTTTTTGTGGTTGTTCAGTTGTTTTTCATGTGTGTCTGACTCTTTGTGACCCAATTCGGGGTTTTCTTGGGAAAGATTTTGGAGAGATTTGCCATGTCCTTTTCCAAATCATTTTACAGATGAGGAAACTGAAGCAAATAGGGTTAAGTGACTTGCCCAGCCAGGGTCACACAGCGAGTTAAGTGTCAAGTGTCTGAGGCTGCATTTGAACTCAGGTCCTCCTGAATCCAAGGCCAATGCTTTATCCACTGTACCACCTAGCTGTCCCAGCTGTTATTATTAATGAAGTAAAACCCAAGTACATCCAGAATCAGTTTCCCTATTAGTAAAACAAAGGAATTAGTTGGCTTAGAACATGCCTAAGATTTCTTCTAGCTCTGACACTCTATGAACACAGTTATAAGTGCTTGTTAGAATTTACTCCACCCTACATTTATTTTCATTTATCATACTTCTCTCTAGCTGCCTTCCAGTTAGAATGAGTCAGAGAATCACACAATTCAAGAACTGGAAGAGACCTCAGTGGCCCCTACACCAAGAAATTCCAATGGTCAGATTCCTGAGAAAGGGCCATCCAGGCTCTGTTTGAAGACCTCCAAAGATGGAGGACCCTCTGCCTTTTGATGAGGTCCATTCCACTTGGGGATAGTTCTAGTTGTTAGGAAAGTTTTTGAGGTATAATTTCTAAATTAGCTTCTTTGCAACTTCTACCCATTCCTCATAATTCTGCTCCCTGAATCTGAATAGAACAAGCCTACTCTTTCCTCTCCATATCAGTTCTTAAAGCACATCCATGTCTCCACCACACTCCCTCCCCCATAACCTCCATCCTCTCTTCTCCAGGCTAAACATGCCAAGCGACTTCAACCCATTGTCATATGACACAGGCTTGATGGTTTTCACCACCATGGTTGCCTTCCTCTGAAAACTCTTCTGATTTTCAATGCCCCAGATCAAACTCAGTGCTACAATCTCTATGTGGTAGGAGCAAAGTTCTAGCTACTTCCCCCATGCAAGTTAGGCTTCTTTTTCCTTAAAAATGTATTGAAGCCATTCTCCAGAATTAGTTGGCACAGTGGTCTAGTAGCTCACCATGATGAGCTATTATAAAAAATGTCCATGATGAGCTCCAGTTTCTCTCCCATGTTTGGTAGACCATGGGGAACTCAGGCAAGGATGTTTCATTCAGCTTCATCAACTGTATCCACTCAATGCCTATTGTTGCTGAGTGGCTTTCACCAGCTATGTCTTAATAAATCTCAGTTTGTTCAATGAAGCAGGAGGGAAAATTAATTACTATTGTGGCTTATATAATGGTGAAAGAGTAAATGTGTCTACTGGACTTTGGGGGTCATAGAACACAGAAGTTGCCAAAAGATACAGGCCATATTCCAGGCGCAATCAAAAGGAGAATAGCCATCTTTATACACTATTTAAACTTTGTTTTCCACAAGGTCATCTCGAGACAGTGCCCAGCAACATGGTTGAGGAGTTACCAAACCAAGAGCAATGGTGGCCTTTGCAACAACAACAACAACAACAACAGCAACAACAACAGCAACAACAAAACATAGCCATTGTTTTAAACCTGGTTCTTGCTCAGCCATCTTTTTTTTTTTTTTAAATTTTGGGTGAGGCAATTGGGGTTAAGTGACTTGCCCAGGGTCACACAGCTAGTAAGTGTCAAGTGTCTGAGATCGGATTTGAACTCAGGTCCTCCTGTATCCAGGGCCAGTGCTCTATCCACTGCGCCACCTAGCTGCCCAACTCATATCAATATCAATGGAAACAAGCCCATGTCAATAACTCTAGTTATCAAATATCTATCATTTCCATCAGTGATTTCTACAGGCAAATCAGTCACATTTTCAGGACTTTTATACCTCTTTGGTTTTCTTTTCCAAGTTGGATCAGTTAAAAACAAGAATTAGGGAGAAACTGTACTTACTGGCAATGACTGAATTGTCCCTAGGAGACAAAAAAGAAGAATTGCTGTTTTCATGTTTCAAATTGGTACCTAAAAACAAAATTAAGTTATTACTATTTATCCTTTACTATTTTGCCATTTCCAAATAACATACCATTAAAACACCTGACTATTTTGGTGTGAGACAAATATCTTTACCTCTATATTCTTCAGCAAGGCTGTACAGAAGTGTTGAGCTGAGTTCTATTGATTTTCTGGATTTTCTCTTTTTCTTTTTGCCCTTTGAGTTGTCACTGGTTGTGGAAGGAATTTAAGTACAATTTCAAGAGACTGGTTACCAAAAGACCAATCAGGACCCAGCAGTCTATGTGAAATCATTTGGTTTCACCCATTCTCCAACATTTCATTAGGTGGGCTATTAGGTGCAGACAGCATGATATCACTTGGTGTCTGTCAGGTTGAAAAGAGAATGCTTCATGATAGTTTGCCTAATTAAGTCAAGAAAAGAAAAAGACTATGATCTAAGTGTGGCAGTGTGTGGGCTTGGAGCTTGACAGGAAAACTAGCTATTCTTCCTTAGTTGGTACTTGAACATTTTGTGGGTCAATTACTCTTTTCCCACTCTTCCCTTCAGCCAATCCTGGGAAGCATATGACAGTTACCTAAGTTGATACCTACTGTCAGGGGGGGAAAGGTGCAGTGACTGACAGGAAATAACAATGGAGGAATAAAGTTTCCTTCCTTGCCTCAGAAGGAAACATTTCCTTTTCTTACTCTCTTGGTTTGTTTCCACCTTAGAATCTGCTAACTTGTGATTCTTTTTTCAAGGGAAAAGGCTGAATTCAATTTTTGTGCTATTTTGGGAAATTTGTTGAATATGATAATCTATAAAATTCTCTGTCATTTAGGTCAGGAGCCCCCAGTTGAGGTGGGGAAGTGAAAAAATTTTCTTTCTTTCTTTCTTTCGTCACTTAACCCTAATTGCCTCGTGCCCCGGCCCCCCCTCCCCCCGCCCCAAAAGAGTTTCTCTCATTCATCACTTGCTTGAGTTCTCTGTTAGGGGAAGCTCACCACTGATCAGTTATACCTCTTGTTCTAGCCTCAGATATCCAACTTAAGTGGGAAAAGGTAGTGGTGATAAAGGTGAAGTCACTCACTCTCAAACGGTAGATACATCAGCTTCCCCCTCTCTACTCCTTCTCTCTCTCTCTCTCTTTTTTTTTTTTTGCAGGGCAATGGGGGTTAAGTGACTTGCTCAGGGTCACACAGCTAGTATGTGTCAAGTATCTGAAGCCAGATTTGAACTCAGGTACTCCTGAATCCAGGGCTGGTGCTTTATCCACTGCACCTCCTAGCTGCCCCCTACTCCTTCTCTCTCTTTAGTTTCTATTTCACCTTCTTACTCTCACTTGTATGACTCCCAGTCAAATTGTACATTCAACATATCTTCCCAGCATTCTGTCCAATTGTGTTTATCTCTCTTGCAATATAGCCTCTCTTTTGGCAAGAGGAAATAATGCCATATGTTTTTGAGTCAATGTCTTTAGGAAACTCAGACATGTAGGCATAGAATTGTTTTTCTCTCCACAGAAATTTGTGTCTTGCAGTCCACCCTCCTCTGTCCTTCTCTATTGGATGGGCTGCCTATGGAACTACACCTGTGGTTGGACTGCCATCTGGGAAAAAAAAAACAAGCAATGTTATATGATAGCACTTGAATGACTTTCCCTTTCCCTTCCCTTTGGTTTCATCCTATTTGTCCTTTAAGACCTATTTCAGTCTAAGTTTATCCTTCTATCTAAAACTTTACCCCCACTGATTCAGATTTCCTGCTTCAGTGAATTCCTTCAGCAATTATTTTCTATTTATTTACTTATTACTTAATCATATACTGTCTTGGGATCTTGTTTTGGTATTGAAGTATGTCTTGTGTATGGACATCCATGCTACTTTTCCTAACTAAATTGTAAACTCCTAGAGGGCAGGGAATTTATCTTTCAGTTCTGTGAATTTTCACTGGACATCTCCTTTGTCTAGAATCTTCTCCCATCTCACGTATTCTCTGTCCCAGTCAAGTAGAATTACTTACCATTCCCTGAAGAAATCCTGCAATTTTTTCCCATCTTTCCCCAGGATTTTAATCTTAATTTAATTTTTTTGTTATTTTGAACTTGACAAGCATTTACAAACGTGGACATTTCTATATTAAAAAACAGCAACAACAGAAAAAAAGCATGGTACATCTAGACTCTGGAGCCACAATCCCATTTCCCACTTGCATTGACCATTTGGGTGCCTAAAGTATGACTACTATATTTCCTTAGGACTCTAGTGTTATTCTTAGGAGTTGGGGTTACCTTTCTAATGCTATTCCTCATGATTACCAGTTGATACCAGTTAGCCAGGCATAATTAGCTTCTAGTGAGGAGCATTTATTAAGGTACTATAGTAAGAGTGGTTGACATAAAACATCTCTCAGAAGTCTGTGACACATTCTCCAACAAGTACATACAGAGATCATGGGAGAGTGGGCTCAAGCTTAGAAATATCATTAAATGATGGGGAAGCTAGGTGACACAGTGGATAGAGCACTGGCCCTGGAGTCAGGAGGACCTGAGTTTAAATCCGGCCTCAGATACTTGACACTTACTAGCTGTGTGACCCTGGGCACGTCACTTAAACCCAATTGCCTCACCCAAAAACCAAAAAAAAAAAATCACTAAATGAGATGATAATTATAAAGTACTTAGCATAGTACCTGACACATAGTAAGCATAAGTAATGTCAGCTATTACTATTGTTATAATCATTATTATCACTATTATTAGAGAGAACATGTGTCAAAAGGGTAATCAACAGCTCCTGGAAACTCTAAAGATGTTTTCCTTAGGTATAGAAAAGTTTTTCTTCTGGGTTTTTGATAGAATTTTGAATCTACTTTTATTCATCCATCTACCAGTCTGCTCTTGGCTACCCCTGGAGACATTGCGACCAACTATTCCTGTCCTGGGGATACTGCTAGGATGCTAGGGGAGAATGCAAACATTTTGTTCCCTTTGAAGCACATCTCATCTTTCTTCAGCTTGGGAAGGGGGATAATGAGATTGAGATACTATCATGGCTCCTCAAGTGGTTCTTCATCAGGGGTTTGGCTGTCTCCTGGTTTACCTCTCAGTGGAAACTCTTATTTCAAGTAGCTCAATAATTCTGTAGAGCCCCAGAAAGTGTGACCAAGACTCTCAGCCAATCAGAACTGTTTTTCTTCCAAAGTCACTTCAGTCCTTCTCATCGTTTTCAAATACATCTTTAATTGATCAAGGGCTTTCCATACTTAGGCTAAAGTCTTTGTAGAAAAAGGTAGATCAAAGAGTCCATGGTGATCAGCAGTGGGATTGGCCTTTGAACAGCCATTGTACTTCCAGCCTGGGTGAGACAGGGAGACTTAATCTTACCCCCAAATAGACTTTGATTGATGTGAATTTTTCCTTGATTATGAATAGCAGGACTTGGTATCTTATTACTTACATTAAGTGGGGTGGGGGGGGGCAATTGCTTACATATGTGAAACTGTATTCTGATCAACTTGTTTTAAAATATATCTATATACAACAAGGGCAGCTAGGTAGTACGGTGAATAGAGTGAAGGGCCTGGAGTCAGGAAGACTAATCTTCTTGAGTTCAAATCTGGATTCAGATGCTTTCTAGCTGAGTGACCCCAGGAAAGTCACTGGACCCTACTTGCCTCAGTTTCCTCATATGTAAAATGAGCTGGAGAAGGAAATGGCAAATCGCTCCAGTATCTTTGCCAAGAAAATCCTAAATAGGGACATAGAGAGTCAGACATAACTGAAATGACTGAATACAAAACACAACCAAACAACATCAACTCTTATTTCAGTTTTTCATTTCTTATTTTATTTCTTTGAGGGATGCCTCAAAGTTTTTGTGGCTTAGCCATTCACCTCTTTCCTTCAGGTTTTGTTTATTTTACTTATGGAATTTGCATTCCTTGACCCATGGAACATCATCACTGTATTCACTGTCTTCTATTTACTTACATTGCCAGACTCAGTTTGTGTTTCGGAACTTTGTACCAGGGCCTGGCTGTTCCATTTCTTGAACTGTTGGTTGGGATGGTCAAGCCCTATTTGGCTCTGACTTCAATTTACTTAGTTCCTGTCATAGCTTGCACTTCTTCTTATATTGAATCACTTAAGAGTGCTGGCAGAGTTCAAATTCTGATTTCCCACTGTAGTGGGGTCAGACTGTATCGATCTTCAGCCCTTCCTTTCCTTCCCCACCGCACTCCTCTTCCCCTCCCCCATCTTTGCCTCCTCACTGCTCCCCCACCCCCCACCCCATCTAGGTTTAAGTCTCAATGGCTTTTAGCCCTCCAGGAGTGTTCCCAGACCTCCCTGGAATTTCTTTGTCAGAGCACTCTGGGCTTCTGCATCTCCTCCCCTTCCACGGTACAGAATACTCCATGCTTTAAGGGATCCCGGAGGATCTCTGATCTGAGTGGGCAGTCATTTGGTCTGCTCATGTGAACTTACTCTGGCTTCCTTGGAAGGGTTTGTGGGGACCAATTTTTAATTGGGGAGTGTTAGCTAAGCGGCTCGCCGCAATATTGGGGCAAGGAAGGAGACCGGCAGCCTCCCTCAAAACAGAACAGGATTTATTTTAACAAGAATGAACTTAACCCCCCCCCCCCCCCCCCCCCCCCCCCCCCGCCACACACACACACACACACAAACAGGATCAGTAGGATCAAGGGAAAGGGAAATTATACAACCTCAAAAGATACCACCGCCCAGGAATCAGCTGAGAATATGCAGCAAAATTCCTGTCGTTCCAGAGTCCAGCTAGAATGCCCAATTCTCCTCCCCCAATCCCAGAAAAACCCCCACACAGCCCCAGCCAATGGGATGGCCTCTCTGACAGTCACATGACTGCCCTCACTAGGCTTCCAATCATTATAATTTTGCCAGGCCCATGTAGGCGTCAGCGAGTGGTGATGCCGTGAGGTGCCAGCGCCATGGCAACAGCTACAACCGGTGGGTGGAGCAACATGCGGTTCGTGTAGCCCCAGGCTAGTGCGCGCATAAAAACCTCAAATAACAATTCTTTACATGTTTTTTTCCTATGCTTGTAGGTTTCTGGCCTTCTTTTCGCGTAATTCAGAGCTAGATGAAGGGGCTTTCTATTGCTAATCTTTGCCTTTATCATTTAGTGCCATTTTTATCTCTTGGCTGGAGTATATAGTACATGAGAGAGTTGAGTTCCTCTATGATGATCATCATATATTAACTGATCTAATTTCCGGGACCTGCCCTTTCTCCCACAGGTGTATCTTTGTGTTGTTCTGTATTCCTGGAATTGTTTCATCATTGCTTCTGAAGAGTCTACTCATCTTTCTAGCTCTGTCTCAAATACTGCTTCCTTTCTGAGACCTGTCTCTTAAACTTCTTCCCCCAAACTGTTAGGAGTTCATATTCCATTGAAATAGTAAGAGCTCATTTGGTATAATGGAAAGACTAGATTTAGAGTCAAAACAGGTAGTTAGAATTTATAGAGTATTTTTAGATATGAAAGCTGCGTCTCACATATTATTTCATTTGATCTTCATAGCAATCTTGTTGTTGATGTTACTATCCCTTATTTGAAGAGAAGGATATGAGGTTTAAATGAGTTATCCAAGGTTACATAGCTGGTAAGTCTCTGAGGTGGGAATCAAATTTGGATCTTCCTGTTTCCATATCCGGCACTCTATCCACTATGCCACCAGCTACCTTAAATCCTGGCTGTTTTATTTACTCCGTGTGTGACTTTGGGCAAGTCATTAAACTGCTCTGTGCATTTCTTTCCTGATGTGTCAAATGAGTGTGTTGAATCAATGATTTCTCAAATCTCTTTTAGTTAGAAATCCACAATCCAATGAGTTATGACACAGGGGTTGGTATATATCGAGGAATTATAAGACTATTAAAGTTAAAACTGGTCAACTAGCTATCAGGATGGACACACTTAAGAAGTTTAGGGGAGATTAAATCCTATAGCAAGAAAGTCAGTTGTTTGTGGCTACTACCTGAACTAGGAGACTGATAATTCCAGAGGTCAGAACTATCATTCCAAAAGAAAATCTCACTGACTCTCAGGAATCTTTCCCTACCCCACCCCTAAAAGGAACTTTCCATTGTCAGGTGGTCACCTCATCTCTCCTCAGTAAAAGCTCTTGGTCTTTTATCCATTCAAGGAGAAAGATGTCTCTAAGCCTTCTCCCGTCCTTGAGGTGAAGTCTTTGACTTCCCTCTTGGTCACTTTCTCCAGCGCCCAAGTAAAAGACCATCTTTATTCAAATTGGATTGTGTGTGAGAGTTGTCATTCTTTAAAGAGGAATACCTAAGGACCCCCATGCAGCCTATTTCCCCCATGACAAGTTACCTTGCCATCTCACAATATTTGCTCATGAAAAGATCCTGAGTTAATGATTCATTTTCTTTGCCTATGTAGGCAGTAAACACAACAAAGTCCTAGCAGTTAATTAATGATGGTGCAGAATTGTTTCTTCCCCCCTCCCATCCCCACCACTACCACCACAGTTGAATTAGGACTTGTCCTAGCTAGGAATCTAAATAGGCTGCATGCCCTATGTGGGGGAAATTGTCAAAGATGAGTAATTTCTTGTACAAGAAAATTTATGTCTGGAGTTAAATAACTTGCAACCATAGTATAATTATAGAGTTTGGTGTCTGTATTTTAAATTACAAGCAAAACAGACACACATGTAAACAAACACAATCTTTCACCTAAGGGAAATGTGAACAAAATAGTTAAGTAACTTAATTTAAAAATTAAAAAAACTTAATTAAAAAAACCCTGACCCAATAAATTATTTTTTGGGCATGGTAGGTTTGATATCCTTGAATTCTGGGACTTTTCTGATGCTCCAGATAATTCCTAATCTTTTTTGGTCCTCTGCAGCTTCTAAAGAACTTTTCTTTGTTTTGTTTTTGCGGGGCAATGGGGGTTAAGTGAGTTGCCCAGAGTCACACAGCTAGTAAGTGTCAAGTGTCTGAGGCCGGATTTGAACTCAGGTACTCCTGACTCCAGGGCCGGTGTCCTATCCACTGTGCCACCTAGCCGCCCCCTTCTAAAGAACTTTTAAAGTCAGTTAATTTTCTAGGTGGGAGGGAAGTCTAGAAATTGCCAGTCCTGATGGCATTCTCCTTGCTGGGAGGAGATGTTCTTGGTAACTATATACTTTGGCTCCACCCCAATCTAGAACTCTGTCCCTGCCAATCTGGCAGATGTGAAAGCCTTGGAACTGCCATGGGGCCAATGGTTTGGTCAGTATTTAGTGCTGGTGTTTAGTTGGATCTTGCTGTGTTCTGAGCTTTAACGGACAACCCAAAACTTTGAAAATGTTTGACAATAAGACCATTAGAGTGAGAAAGTGTCAGGACTGAAGTCCTTTTAATTAAATTCTTCTGTAAATCGATTATTTGCTCATGGAATGCCAGGTTAGATACCATCCCTTCTCTCCATTCTCCCATTTAAATGAATCTAGAATAACAATACATGAGACTGTGTTTTTAGCTGACTAGTAGTGATGCGTTTGAAAGTAGATCTGACCTTGTCCATTTCCAGGACCATAACTAGGAATTTTTGCATGCAGGCCAAGTACTACAAACCAAGTCCACAAAGCATGTTGGGTACTTATGGGGAAGAAACTCTGGGATACTGCCCCAAGAATAATGGGGATGTTGCTGAAGAGGCATAAAGGAGAAGGTCACTGCAACCCAGCATCTGGTAGCTTTTTATTCTAACTAATTGTTCTTGCTAAAGAAGCTCTGCTTCTACATTGCTGTCAGAGCCTTGAGATTTGGCACTTTCTAACTTTAGTAACTTTTAACCCTTAACTAAGGATGAAACCCAGGTTGTCTTTCCCTGATTTTTGCACTTTTTTTTTTTTAGGCAATTGGGGTTAAGTGACTTGCTTAGGGTCACACAGCTAGTTAGTGTTAAGTGTCTGAGGCTGGATTTGAACTCAAGTCCTCCTGAATCCAGGGCCAGTGCTTCATCCACTGTACCACCTAGCTGCCCCCAAGCACATTTCTTTTGCTTTTAGACTATAGGGCTATGTCAATAAACTATGATCACTCTTAGATGGTGACTTAGGTTGGTTGCACTCTCTGGGGTGTGTGGCTCATATTTCACAATACAGTTGACATTGCCCTCTATTTTTAAAAATAATCATTTGGATTTGCTTTATTGTGTCTTGGTTTCTCATAAAGTCACTAGCTTTCATTTGTTCAATTCTAATTATTTTCTTCAGAGAGCTTTTCCGTTCGGCTTTTCAAGCTGTTGACATTTTTTTTTTCATGACTTTCCTACATCACTCTCATTTTTTCCTCTACCTCTCTTACTTTATCTTCAAAGTCCCCTTTGAGTGCTTCTATGGCCTGAGACCAATTCATATTTTTCTTGGAAACTTTGGATGTAGGAGCCCTGATGTTGCTATCTTCTTCTGAGGTTGCACCTCAATCTTCCTTGTCACTAAAGAAACTTTCTATGGTCTGCATCTTTCTTTGTCTTCTCATTTTGCCTGCCTATTTCTTGACTTTTAACTCCTTCTTAAAGTGGGGCACTGTTTTCAGCATGTACTGTCCCAAGCTTCAGGGGGCCCAAGGTGGTACAATTTAAGGAGGGGCAGGTTCTTCACTCGCCTGGCCTGTGCTCTGGTCTGTAAATAACCCCAAGCCTACTTGTTATTCAACCAGGCAACAAAATTTTGTTTGCTGTAGTTTATGGCTCTGGTGAGCCTGTGCTCCTCCCTGACCTGGGCTGACATTCAAAATTGCTTCCTGGTTTTTTGCTGGGGTAGAACAACTGAATTCTACTTTAGCTCTGGCAGAGACCCCTGTAATCTCCCTTCAGCCAACCACTTGATCCTCTCACCAGACTGTGAACTTAGTTCCAGAATAAGCCAGCGCTACAGCTGATTCAGAGGCTCTGGGGGTAAATTTCTCTGGTGAGGCCTGCCCAGGGCTGGATCTGTGTTGGCATGACTGTGGGGTTGGGCTCCACCCCCAGCCCAGAACAGCAACCCTCTCCTGCTAACCTTATAAACCATATTTGGCTGGAAAATTATCTCAGCCTATCCTTTTGGGCATTCTGCTGCTCCAGAAATTGTCTTATGGCATTATTTGGAGTTTTTTGGAGTAATTGTGTCAGGAGCTCCAAGAGATTTCTGTCTTTCCTCTACCATCTTGGCTCCACCCCCTTGAGTTTTTCCATAATACAGTTGAAATACTCCAGCAATTTCCAGAACAAATTTGGACTTGCTGGATTTTGACTGTTCCTCTTGGCTATTGAATCTTCTTATCAAAGTCCTCCAAGATGACTAATTCATGTCTTGGAGATATTAGTGGTCTCATGTCTCTCTTCTGGTAGTGTGACCTTCATGAATTTTATTACTATTGACCCAGGGCTTAGGAAGTGTGGAAGGGGCTTTGTGCTCCTGAAAAACTATTCAGTTGCCTGGAGAAAAATGGGTTAGGTATAGTCAATACACTTATTACTGAAAAAAGAATATATTCCAGACCACTAATTCATTTGTACCACAGGGCAAGGGTTTTTTGGAGTATGTGATTTTTGGAGAATGAACTTCATTTTTCTTTTTGATAAATGATACCGCTCTAGTAAGCTTGAGAAATGAGTTCTTTGTCCTGGGAGCTGCTCATACTACGTGTACTGGGACTTCTCCATTATCTTCATTGCTTGGATTCTGAATTGTTCTTGCCTTCTGTAAACAACAAGAAGGAATAAATCAGTCAATTTCTTACTATGTACCAGGCATTCCAATGAAGCATCAAGAAACTTCTACCTGGAGGAACAAAGTAGTTTTTAATCTCCTTTGAGTACAGATTTCTCCACCAGATAATGGAAGATGTTAGGAATTTAATACTTTGTAAGTATTGAAGTTATCATACTAAGGAGAATAAACCACATTGGTGGAGATGGGCATTATATGAAAAAAGGTCAGATATTCTATTCTATGTAGTGCTTTGAATATCCCTAGGGTTCTAATTGCCTCCTCTTTTTTCATGGAACTGTTGTACTTTTGCCTTTGTATATGCATTTCCTACCACGGTGCCTGACACATAGTAGGCCCTTCATAAATTGATATTTTTTGAATGAGGACGTGGCCAACAGTCACACAGGATGATAAAGTGTGTGTGTGGATAGTGATCTGCACTTGTGGAGGAAATATCTATAGTCTTCAAAGCACTAATGACAAAAGTGATACCACAATGAATCTTGCATTTGTCTCAAATTTAGCTTGCATATGACTAAAACCCTTACATTTTTTTTTCAGGAAGTATATTTTAAGCCAATCTCCTTCCACATGTCAGTGTTTTTTATTTCTGGTTTTCTTTGTCTCCTGTCTTCCTTGAATCTTTCTCTTAAAGTAAAGGAAAAGTATGTCTCAATATGTATTCAGATACCATCAGTTCTTTCTCTGGGGCTGGATAGGATTTTTCATCATTTGCTTCAGAGTTCTCTTGAATCATAGTATTGCTGAGAATAGCTAAGTCATTCACAACTGATCATCTTTACAATATTGCTGTTATTTTAGGTTTTTCTGAGAGCATCCTGATCATCATTTTTTATAGCACAATAGTATTCCATCATAATCCCATACCACATGTTCAGGCATCCCCTCAATTTTCAATTCTTTGCCACCAGAAAAGAGTTGCTAAAATAGTTTTGTACCTATAGGTCCTTTTCCTTTTCCTTTTTTTAAAAAAAAAATCTCTTTTTGGATACAGACCTGGTAGTGGGTTGCAAGGTCAAAGGTATGCATGGTTTTACAGGCCTTTGGGCATAGTCCCAAATTGCTCTACAGAATGGGTGAATCATGTCAGTATTCCAACAACAGTGCATTAATGTCTCATTTTCCCATATCCCCTCCAATATTTGTCATTTTCCTCTTCTGTCCTATTAGCCAAATAGGTATGAGGTAGTACCTCAGAATTGTCTTGATTTGCATTTCTCCAATCAATAGTGAGTTAGGGCATTTTTTCATATGGCTATAAAAAGCATTTGTGGTAAAAAATGGAAGTTTTAGCTGAATCATTTGAGAATTGAGCGCATGCTACTGAAGCGGCTTTTGAAGGACCACCCTTTTGGGGAGGAGACCACGATGAATGGCTGTGCACCTGCTGCTGCCCAGAGATCTGGCCAAGCACACCATGCTTCTGGATGGCAGTTTAAAAACTGACAGTGGAATGGAAGTTCTTGCTCTCTCACTTGGGCTTCTCAGTTTAGCCAGGGTAGTAGATATGTCTGGTGGTCAGCTCTGGTTTTCAGCCTGGCAGGCAGTTTTGGGATTCAGTGAGTTTTATAATGGAATATAGCCTAAGCTTAGATCTAAGATTATTCATTTGTATTTCTACTTTCCTATTTCCCTAAGCGGTATCACCTTTTTGTTGTCTAATTAATTCCCAAACAATAAAAGGTAATCCCTCACTGATTAAAGCTCAGAGGCTTCTTTTTCTTAGTGGTCTGGGATATATATATATATATATATATATATATATATATGAAAAGTTAAAGGGGGAGTTTAATGCTCTTATATCCAATTTTAAATCTCACACATTGATTACTCCATCTACAAACTGTTCATATCTTTTAATCATTAATCAATTGGAGAATGGCTCTTTTTAAAACAAATTTGGCACAGTTCTCTATATGTTTGAGAAATGGGGCCTTTAACAGAAACTTGCTTCAAATTTATTTTTAGCTACTTTTGCTAGCTGTATTTGCCTTTATCCTATTTTCTCCCCTTATTCTATTCTCTCTCCTTTCACCCTGTCCCTCCTCAAAAGTGCTTTGCTTCTGATTACCCTCTCTCCAAATATGCCCTCCCTTCTATCACTTCCCCTGTTATCCCCTTCCCCTCTTACTTTCTTGCAGAGTAAGGTAGATTTCTATACCCAAGTGAGTATGTATGTTACTCCCTCTTTGAGCCAATTCTGATGAGAGTAAGATTCACTCATACCTACCCCCTCAACTTCCCCATCTTCCCCTCCATCATATAAGCTTTTTCTTATTTCTTTTATGTGAGATAGTTCACCTCATTTCACCTCTCCCTTTCCCTTTCTCCCAGTGCATTTCTCTCTTACCCCTTAATTTTATTTTTAAAAATATCATCCCTTCATATTCCACTCACACCTGTGCCCTCTGTCTATATATACTCCTTCCAACTGCACTAATAATGAGGAAGTTCTTATGAGTTACATGTATCATATCCCCACGTAGGAATATAAACAGTTTAACCTTATTAAATCCCTCATGATTCCCTTTCTATGTTTACCTTTTTATGCTTCTCCCAAGTCTTGTATTTGAAAGTCAAATTTTTATTCAGCTCTGGTCTTTTCATCAAGAATGTCTAAAAGTCCTCTATTTCATTGAATGTCCATTCTCTCTCCCCCCCCCCTCCCATGAAGGATTATATGCAGTTTTGCTGGGTAGGTGATTCTTGGTTGTAATCCCAGCTCCTTTGCCCTCTGCAATATTATATTCCAAGCCCTCCTTTTCTTTAATGTAGAAGCTACTAAATCTTGTGTTATCCTGACTTTGGCTCCATGATACTTGAATTGTTTCTTTCTGGCTGCTTGCAATCTTTTCTCCTTGACCAGGGAGCTCTGGAATTTGGTCATAATATTCCTGGGAGTTTTCATTTTGGGGATCTCTTTCAGGAAATTATTGGATTCTTTTAATTTCTATTTTGCCCTCTGGTTCTAGATTATTAGGGGCAGTTTTCCTTGATAATTTCTTGAAAGATGATGTCTAAGCTCTTTTTTTGATCATGGTTTTCAGATAGTCCAATAATTGCTAAATTATTTCTCTTGGATATATTTTCCAGGTCAGTTGTTTTTCCAACATTATCTTCTATTTTTTCATTCCAATGCTTTTGTTTTATTGCTTCTTGATTTCTTATAAAGTCATTAGATTCCATTTACTCAATTCTAATTTTTGTTATTTTGGTGGGGCAATGAGGATTAAATGATTTACCTAGGATCACACAGCTAGTAAGTGTCAGATGTGGACAGTGATAACTGAAGCAGGGTCAAAGACAGCAATGACAGTAAGGTTAAGAGGGGGGGTCAGTGATTTATGAAGGCCAGAGTTTTGGCTGCTAGGATAGTGTCACACAAAAAATCAAAGTTTTGAGGGAGAGCATAATTTTGATTGGGAATAAATTTGATTCTCTGATATTGTGGGAAAATTCCAAGCTATGTTTAATTGGATTTTACTGTTTGTATCATCTCTCTGATACACTCCCTCCCTTCTCTTTCAGTATACTGCTATCATCCTGGTACAGGCCCTCATAGCTTCACAGATGGACTATTAAAGTTACCTTCTAGTTAATCATTCTGGCGCAAGTCTCTTCCCATTTCAGCCCATTTTCCACTCAACAGCCAAAGTTATCTTCCTAAAACACAGGTTAATGATCTCACTCCCTTATTCAATAAACTCCATTGGCTCCCTAAAACATTAAAATCAAATAGAATATATCCTTTTTCTCCTGGATTTTTTTTTTGGGGGAAATGAGGGCTAAGTGACTTGCCCAAGGTCACACAGCTAGTAAATGCCAAGTGTCTGAGGCAGGGTTTGAACTGAGGTCCTCCTGAATCCAGGGCCAGTGCTTTATCCACTGTGCCACCTATATAGCACTTACTAGCTGTGTAACCCTGGGCCAGTGCTTTATCCACTGTGCCACCTAGCTGCCCCTGAATATCTTCTAATAAGCATCCTTATAACCTGTACCTTCTTTCCAGTCTTTTTGCAACTTACGCCATCTTTCCCTCTCACTCAAACACTGTGATGTAGTGACACTGGCTTCCTGCTATTCCTTGAGTGAGATACTCTATTTGCCAACTCCCAGCATATTTACTGGCAATTACCTAATCCTGAAATTCTCTCTCTCTTCATTCTCATCTTCCGGCTTCTTTCACTTCCTTTAACTGCCAGTTAAAATCTCATCTTCTACAGTAAGTCTTTCTTTTTTTCCTCAAATTTGCTTCTGTGGACCTGTCATGGTGGCAGATGTCAGTATCTCCTCTTTATGGACTTGAATTATTTCTCATCTCCCCCCTTCCCCCCTCCCCCCAGCCAGTTCACCCAGTACCACATGAAGAAAAATGCATTTTAAAATCATTTATTAGCTATAGTAATTTGGAGCAAATATTTCCACAGTTTTCAGAAGTATTGTCAGAAAAGAAAACCATGATTATTTCTCTCAAGTGAACATAGTTGTTATTACTATAGATGTAGGCAGAATTTATTCTTCTAAAATATAAAACCAAAGTCCACTTTTTTTTTGGGGGGGGGGAGTTGATCAGGATGAAGTGACTTGCCCAGGGTCACACAGCTATCTGAGACCAGATTTGAACTTAGGTCCATCCTAACGCCAGGGCTGGTGCTCTATCCACAGTTCTACCTACCTGTTCTAAGGTTCACTTTCAAGGAGGGTTTTTGAATGATGGAAACTTTAGAAATTCTATCATGGCAGTGGTTTGCTCTGGTGACGCTTTGGGAGAGAATGTCATTAATAGATCAATAGAAGTCAAATGTATGTACCGAGATTAGAAATGGTTTTCCTCCCTAGTCCTTAACCAGGTTCAGTGGACCCTATTCTACAACATTTAAAATAGCATGACATCATTTTCCCAAGAAGGTTAGAATCATTTAGATCTTTTGCCAGACAACAGAATTAGCTATTTAAGTGATGAAAGAAGATAGTACACCCCCTCTCCAAGTTATGTTTAATAAAGGCTGACCCTATCATCTTGGCATGCTTCTTGTTTTACCACCTCCCCATTAGAATGCTTTAGACATTGGCCTGACAGTTTCATGATCTCTCCGCCATGTTTAAACTGGTAGGAATGAATTTTTCCTTTAATACTCTAAATTTGTTATTGATTGGCAGTAGATACTGACTTTCCCCCATGAATCCAGAATATCACAGATTTGAGATTTATTATTCACTAAGATAATTCTTAATATTTGAACTGGAGGTCACATGGCCTTACTGGAAAGGCTTTTGTTTTGTCCCCAAATTCTAAGGAACATAGACGTTTGACTTCCGAGTAGACCCTGTGCTTAAATGGGAATCTGAGGGAAAACCTGAAGGGAATGTTCTGTTCCCAAAGTTTTGGCCAGGAAATTGGTATTACAGTATTATGTTTTCCATTTTCTTCAGAAGTAGCTCAATCTTGGCTGATTGAATTACAGCATATTAGTTTGAAAGTAGTTGGTAGCGGTCATGGGTATTGTTTTCAGTTGTGTGAATGCTATTGTTAAATAGTGGCGGTGATAACATAGCTGGGATGGATGTGCAAACACTCTGGTTGACTCTGGAGGAGAGGGAGGTAATAGAGTGCGGCATTTATAGGTCATTCCTATTAAAAACTCAGAAACACTTTATACTTTAGGGCTCTTGGAATTTTAGAGTTAATTTTCATGGTTTTTCTTTTGAAAGATGGAAATGATGCGATGCCATAGATTTTTCAGTTTAGAAAAGACTTTGGAGAGTTTTGAAGGATGTTTAGGCTTAGCTTGATTGTAAGGTGGAGTCTCAGGGACTGGCATGTATTCTGCTTCTATAGTTTCAGAGCCTTCGCTATAGGCGGGAACATGGTTAGTGTTTTCATCATATTGCCTTTTTTGTCGATTATTCAAAGGAGTACCTAGAGATGGGATCAGATTGTCAGAGGTTAAATGGAATTCTAATTTAGAAGGCAAATTGTTAGGAAAAATTGATTTAGAGGTAACTGGACAACGCTTTGGATCATTGAGGGGATATTGAGATTCTGATTTCAATTACTCACCTGTCCAAGAAAATAAATTTCTATTTATATAGTGCTCCTCATCTCTGGATGATTGCACTTGTCTGAGGTGGCCAGGGTCTTTTGCATTCTCACTATCTTCTTCAACTTGAGGCGGAAAGACTCTCTCTTCATTTTGACTTTCACTGCCCTGTGGGAATAAAGAAGACAATAAACACTGTGCATGACTACAAAAAGTGGTTTGGTTCAAAGTCCTTATGGGAGCAAGTTTGCAGGGGTATACCATCATGCTTCATATTGCAAAAACTACCAGACAAAATGAAATTACAGCCCCTTTGTTCTTCTTTGAAAACCTTCCTTCTCAGTGAGACTTAGAACAGAATTAAATAAACATGATGAAAAATATTTCTTGACTACTGAATCAATTTGCCTTCCTTATTACAGTCAAATACCTGTGTAGGAAAGAGAAAGGAAGGAGAGTAAAGGGATGAAATGGGAGGGGTGACGGTAGAGCTTGCAGCACCTGTATTTTCTACTATAGGTGAAGCTAGTAGTCTCTCAGCCTCCCAGTTGTCTGCCTGAGGATTAAGGAATCATGAGCTGCAGTTAGATGGCTCAGTGGATAGAGTTCTGGGCCTAGAGTCAGAAAGACCTGAGTTCAAATTTGACCTCAGACACTTACTAGCTGTGTAACCCTGGGCAAGTCACCTAACCTTTTTTTGCTTCAGTTTCCTCATATGTAAAAAGAGCTGGAGAAGGAAATGACAAACCACCTTAATATCTTTGCCAAGAAACCCCAAATGTGGTCAGGAAGAGTTGGATGTGACTGAAAAATGACTGAAAACAACAGTTCAACACTCCCCCCAACACTTCTCCACTCCTACTTCTTTTAGGAAACCTTCCTAGATTATTTATTTTTTTTTTGGGGGGGGCAATTGGGGTTAAGTAACTTGCCCAGGGTCACACAGCCAGTAAATGTTGTGTCTGAGGCCGGATTTGACTCAGGTCCTCCTGAATCCAGGGCTGGTGCTCTATCCACTGAGCCACCTAGCTGCCCCCTTCCTAGATCATTAAAATTAAGATGAGATGTTTTCATCATAAATTATCTTCATCTGAGACTAAAGTTAAAATAACATAAAAATATTAAAATCCTGTCTGTGTACTCTCTCTCTCTTTAGATCAACATTAAAGATAGACATTCAGATTTTTGCAAAGATAAAATATATTTAAAAGCACAGAATAGTCACCATGTGGCAAATTAAGGTAAGAAAAATATTAAAAGCTTTCCTCAGTTAATTGGAAGACATAATAGAAACTTAGAAGTTGTTTGCCTTTTTAAAAATGTAATGGAAACATTTAGCAATCTAGAGAACTAGAGATTGATTACTTCCTTAATTTCCAGGTTAACACACCTAAATAAAATATTATTTTATTCTAATTGGATTTGTGTGTGAGAGGGTGTAATTCTGTAAAGAGGAATTCCTAAAAACCCCTACCCCAATACCCCACCAACCAGTTCCCCCATAACACAAAACAAACTGGATTGAAATGCAGTTATCAGGGGGCAGCTAGGTGGTGCAGTGGATAAAGCACTGGCCCTGGATTTAGGAGGACCTGAGTTCAAATCCAGCCTCAGACACTTGACACATACTAGCTGTGTGACCATGGGCAAGTCACTTAACTCTCATTGCCCTGCAACAAAAACAAAAAACCCCGAAAAAAAACAAAAAAAGAAATGCAGTTATCAAAATATTTTTTTAGAAGTTCACAAACCTCCAGGATAGGAACCTTAGACTTAGGCCCAAATGCATAATCATCTATTCTAGTGTCTAGGTCACATTAGATACTTGAAGGAATGATCTGAAGACATCTTATGAACTTAAATAAATTAAGAATAGTGATTTTGATGGGTGCAACTTACCGTGAAACAGGTGATCAGAGCCAGGAGGCCCACCAGTAAGGGTACTGCTCTCATTCTTTACTGCTGTGTTTCCTAAAAAGAAGCAGAGAAATTGTGCACTGTTCAACACACGGTTGGGTGCTTTTAATCAGATCATTATTTTTTCTTGACTGAACGATAACAATTTTAAGGGTATTTGGATGCCTAATGAAAGATGGAAGGGGAATTACTTTAGATTTTTAGAAGACATTCTTTGAATTTTAATTTTTATCAGAGAGAGAAAGGTGGGGAGAGGGACAGAGGAAGGGAGGGAGGGAGGGGAGAGAGAATGACAGAGAGAGAGAGACAGAGAGAGACAGAGGCAGAGAGACAGAGAGAGACAGAGACAGAGACAGAGAGAGACAGAGAATGACAGAAAATGACAGAGAGAGAAAAGAGGGGAGAGGAGCAGAGGAGAGAGAGACAGAGCTGGGGGGTGGGGAAAGAAGGGGAACAAAGAGACAGGGAAAGAGAGGGAAAGGAGAGTGAGAAAGAGAGAGAAGAGGGGAGAGTGAGAGGGGAGAAAGAATGACAAAGAAATGCAGAGAGAGATGGGGGAGAAGGAAAGAAGAGAGAGACAGAGAGACAGAAGAGACAGAGACAGAGAGACAGAGAAGAAGAGAAGGAGGGAGGGACTTTTTTCTTGTTTTTTTAAATTTGTTTGTTTTTGGATTGGGGTTTATGATATTATTCCGATCCGATGTCTACTGAATGCTTATTATTTTCTGAACATAAATCTAGATACTGGGGATACAAAAAAAGCAGTAGATATATTTCTTGCCCTTCAGAGAGCTAATAGTCCAGCTGCCGAAGACAGCATATATGCATAAGAAGTAAAGTTCCAATGTCCTTAGCAGCTAGTGAGTAGGGCAATTAATCAGTGCAATAAATGTTAAGGTTGGGGTTTTGACATGGGGCTTAGGAGGAATTAAGGGACTGTTAAAGTTTAAACTGGTCAACTAGATATCAGGATGGACACACCTAAGAAGTAAGGGGAGATAAAATTCTATAGTAGGAAAGTCAGTTAGGTGTGGCTACTACCTGAGCTAAGAGACAGAAATAACTCTAGAGGCCAGGACTATCCTCCCAAGAGAAAAATTCCTTTGACTCTCAGAGAGCTTTCCCCACCCCACTCCCAAAAGGAACTGTCCATTGTCAGGTGGTCACCCCATCTATCCTCTATAAAACCTTTGACCTTTCTTCTTCTTCTTCTTCTTCTTCTTCTTCTTCTTCTTCTTCTTCTTCTTCTTCTTCTTCTCCTCCTTCTCCTCCTTCTCCTCCTCCTCCTCCTCCTCCTCCTCCTCCTTCTTCTTCTTCTTCTTCTTCTTCTTCTTCTTCTTCTTCTTCTTCTTCTTCTTCTTCTTCTTCTTCTTCTTCTTCTTCTTCTCTCTCCCTCTCTCTTTTTGGTTGGGGCAATGGGGGTTAAGTGACTTGCCCAGGGTCACACAGCTAGTAAGTGTCAAGTGTCTGAGGCCAAATTTGAACTCAGGTCCTCCTGAATCCAGGGCCAGTGCTTTATCCACTGCACCACCTAGCTGTCCCTCTTCTTCTTTTTTTTAACCATAAAAGTATTTTATTATTTTACAGTTACACGTAAAGATAGTTTTTTTTTTTTTTAGTGAGGCAATGGGGGTTAAGTGACTTCCCCAGGGTCACACAGCTAGTAAGTGTCAAGTGTCTGAAGCCAGATTTGAACTCAGGTACTCCTGAATCCAGGGCCGGTGCTTTTATCCACTATGCCACCTAGCTGCCCCAAGATAGTTTTAATATTTGTTTTTATAAGACTTCTAGTTCCAATTTTTTCTCCCTCTCTTCCTTCCTGCCTCTCTCCCCAAGACAGAAAGAAATCTGATATAGGTTATATATATATATATATATTAAAATATTTCTGCATTAGTCATGTTGTGAAAGAAGAATCAGAACAAAAGAGAAAAACCTCAAAGAAGAAAAAAAAACAAAAAAAAGTAGAAACATTTTAGTTCAATCTGTATCCTGATTCCACAGTTCTTTTTTCTGGATGTGGATAGCATTTTCCACCATGAGTCCTTTGGAATTATCTTGGATCATTGTATTGCTGAGAAGAGCCAAGTCTATCACAATTGATTACCACACAATGTTGTTGATACTGTCTGTGTACAATGTTCTACTGGGTCTGCTCATTTCACTCAGCATCAATTCATGTAAGTCTTTTCAGGTTTTTCTAAAATCCATCTGCTTATTGTTTCTTACAGCACAATAATATTCCATTACATTCATATACCACAACTTGTTCAGCAATTCCCCAATTGATGGGCATCCTCTCAATTTCTAATTCTTTGCCACCACAAAGGGAGCAGCCATAAATATTTTTGTACATGTGGGTCCCTTTTCCTTTTTAATGATCTTGGGATATAGACCTAAAAGTGGTATTTCTGGGTCAAAGAGTATGCACAGTTTTATAGTCCTTTGGGCATAGTTCTAAATTGTTCTTCAGAATGGTTGGATCAGTTCACAACTCCACCAACAATGCATTAGTGTTCCAATTTTTCCATAGCTTCTCCAACATATATTATTTTCCTTTTTTGTCATACTCACCAATCTGATAAGTGTCAGGTGGTACCTCAGAGTTGTTTTAATTTTCATTTCTCTGATCAATAGTGATTTAAAGCATTTTTTCATATGGCAAAGCATAAAGCATATTTTTTCATATGATTTCTTCATCTGAAAACTGCTTGTTCATATCCTTTGACCATTTTTCAATTGGGGAAAGATTTGCGTTCTTATAAACTTGATTCAGTTCCCAATATATTTTAGAAATGAGGCTTTTATCAGAAACACTGGCTGAAAAAATTGTTTCCTAGCTTTCTGCTTCCCTTCTAATTTTGGCTGCATTGTTTCTGTTTCAACAACCCCTTTTAAATTTAATGTAATCATCCATTTTCCATTTCATAATATTCTCCGTATCTTGTTTGGTCATAAATTCTTCTCCTCTCCATAGATCTGAGAGGTAAACTATTTCTTCCTCTCCCAATTTAGCTACGGTATCACCCTTTATGTTTAAATCATGTATCCATTTTGACCTTATTTTGGTATATGGCATAAGATGTTGGTTTATGCCTAATTTCTCCCATACTATCTTCCAGGTTTCCCAGCAGTTTTTGTCAAATAGTGAGTGTTTATCCCAGAAGCTAGAGTCTTTGAGTTTATCAAAAAAGTAAATTACTATAGTCATTTATTACTGTGTCTCCTGTGCCTAACCTATTACATTGATCCACCACTCTATTTCTTAGCCAGTACCAAATAGTTTTGATGACTACCACTTTATAGTATAGTTTCAGATTTGGTGCAGCTAGCCCACTTTCCTGTGCATTTTTTTTATTAGTTACCTTGATATTCTTGACCTTTTGCTCTTCTAGATGAATTTTGTTATTATTTTTTCTAGCTCTAAAAATAATTTTTAGGTAGTTTAATTGGTATGGCACTGAATAAGTAAATTAATTTAGATAGAATTGTCATTTTTATAATATTAGCATGGCCTATCCATGAGCAACTGATATTTTTCTTAGCAGATAGACTCCCAAGTATTTTATAATGTTTACCGTTACTTTAAATGGAATTTCTCTTTCTATCTCTTCCTGCTGAGCTTTGTTGGTCATGTATAGAAATACTGATGATTTATATGGATTTATTTTATATCCTGCAACTTTGCTAAAGTTGTTAATTGTTTTAAGTAGTTTTTTAGTTGATTCTCTAGGATTCTCTAAGTATACCATCATATCATGTGCAAAGAATAATAGTTTTGCTTCCTCCTTGCCTATTCTAATTCCTTTAATTTCCCCTTTCTTCTCATATTGCTAGAGCTAACATTTCTAGTACAATATTAAACAATAGAGGTGATAATGGACATCCCTGTTTCACCCCGATCTTATCGGGAAGGCCTCTAACTTATCTCCATTACATATAATGCTTGCTGATGGTTTTAGGTAGATACTGCTTATTATTTTAAGGAAAGCTCCACCTATTCCTATGCTCTCTAGTGTTGTTGGTTTTTTTCATTTATTTATAAAGACATCTGTTATGGTAAATAGCTTGCTTACTCCATTCTTCTGAACTGCTTCTATAGGTGGTGGTTGTTCTTTGTCTGATTCCTTTAGAGGAGAATCTTATTTCTTAAGCATCTGATGTCTTCATATATAGAAAGGTGCAGCAAATCCAGATCCAAAGTACACAGTTACTATTGCCAGCAACTGCCATTTGTTTTCTATTGAAAACAGCAGGTTCCCCCACCCCCCACCCCGGACCCTCCTCATAGTGGCTCCTATGAACAAAGTAGGTTCAGAACCTGTGCAAGCTTTGCCCAAATGTGGTGCTGCCGAGGACTCCACCTCTGGTGTTTTTAATAGGAATGAGTGCTGTATTTTGTCAAAAAGCCTTTTCTGCATCTATTGAGATAATCATATGATTCTGGTTAGTTTTGTTATTAATGCGGTTGATTATGTTGATAGTTTTCCTAATGTTGAACCAGCCCTGCATGCCTGGTATAAATCCCACCTGTTATAGTGTATTATCCTGGTGATCACTTGCTGTAATCTCCTTGATAATATTTTGTTTAACATTTTTGAACTGATATTCATTAGAGAAATTGGTATATAATTTTCTTTGTTTTGGCTTTGTTTGGCCTTTCTTCTGTTCGAGAAGAAAGATGTCTCTAAGCCATCTCCTCCCCTTGAGGCTAAGTCTTCCACTTCACTCTCAGTTACTTTCTGTACTTTCTTGGACTGTGTGGGAGAGTGTAATGTTTTACAGAGGAATACCTAAGGACCCCCACATCTCTTTTCCCTGTGACAGGGTCACTAAGCTGTGGGGCAGTTAGCATGAGTGACAAGATGGTGTAGTGGATAGAGAGAGCTAGACTCAGAGGCACAAAGACCTGTGTTTAATCACACCTCAAACACTTCTGAGGTTTTCAACTTAACTTCCCAAAGCCTCAATTTCCTCTTCCATAAATGAGAAGATTGTACTTGATCAAGCAGAATGCATTTTAGATGAGTAGCGGGAAAATTGGGGCGATAGGTAGGGGTCAGATTGAAGGGTTCCTGGAATGCCAGACTGAGGAATTTGGACTATTATGTACAGGGAGATGGGAGCCATTTGTTGTTTCTAAGCAGGAAAGTTATTATGGAAAGTGATAGTTGAAGAAAATTAATCTGTCGTGTTGTGTAGGGGGAATTGGAGGGTGAGAGAACAGAGGCAGAGGAAACAGGAAATTCTTATACTAGTTCAAGAATGAAATGATGAGGGGAATTCAAAGAACTGGATATGAAAAATATGGCGACTAAAGACTGGACCTGTAATTTCATTGCTGTGGGATGATGTAGTGGGGAGGAGAGGGAGTAAGTATTTATGTAGCACTGACTTTGTGCCAGGCATTGTGCTAAGTGCTCTGCAAACATTATCTCATTTAATCTTCATATTAACCCTTTGACAGTAAGTTCTGTTTTTATCTTCATTTTATAGTTGAGGAAACTGAGGCAAACAGAGGTTAAATGACTTGGCCAGGATAATATAGCTGGTAAATGTTAATTTTTGTTGTTGTTCTTGAAGACAACAATGACATCAGGAGGTGATGTCATGACTTGCACTGAATTGGATTTAAGTGAGGCAGGGCTGTGCAAGGTTACCAGCCTTACTCTCTCCTTCAGAGCCATCTGGGTCCAGTGACAAGATATACATCAGGACAACTAGAGATGACCTTGGATGTTTAAGGCAATTGGGGTTAAGTGACTTGCTTAGGTCACACAGCTAGTAAGTGTCTGAGGTGAGATTTGAACTCAGGTCCTTTCTGGCTTTTGAGACTGACTCTAAAATTATGGTGGTGGTGGTGGTGGTACTACTACTACTACTACATACAAATACTACCTTTTGACCCCCCCCCCAATATAATTACAATAAGAATATGGTACCATAAAATTTGCAAACACTTTAGGTACCTTACCTCACTTGAGCCTCCTTAACAGCCTGGGGAGGTAGGTAGGAACTATCTGAGCTTAAGTGATTTACCCAAGGGTATGCAATAATAATTATGCCCCTTAGGCAGCGCCATAGTACAGGGAACACTGGGCTAGGAATCTGGAAGACTCATCTGGAGTTCAAATCCAGCATCATACATTTCCTAGCTGTGTGACCCGAGGCAAGTCACGCCTGTTTCCTCATCTGTAAAATGAACTGCAGAAGGACATGGCAAACCACTCCAGTATCTTTGCCAAGAAAACCCCAAATGGGGTCAGAGTGTCGTTTGTTACTCAAGGAGCTGAACAACAAAACCACAATAATCATTAGCATTCATAGAGCTTTAAGGTTTACAAAGCACTTTACAAATATTAGTCCTTTTCATGCTCACAACAATTGTGCTATTGCTACCCCCATTTTATTTTTTTATTTTTAATTTTTTCTCCCCATTTTATTTTATAGATGAGAAAAGTGAAGCAAACAACTAGGTCAGAATCATAGTGTTGGAGGGCAAATTTGTAATTTAATTACCCCCCCCACATTACATGTAAACATTATTTTAACATTCTTTTTTCCTTTCAAATTTTGAGTTCCAAACCCCGCCCCCCAAAGAAGGCAAGCAATTTGGCATAGGTTACACATGTGTAGTCATGCAAAAAACACATTAAGAAGGCAAATTTGAACTCAGGATCTTCCTGACTCCAGGTCTAGTGTTCTAATCACTGTACCAGCTAGTATAAGAGACACAATCTAAGCCTAGCTCTTCCTCATTTCAAATCCAGCAGTGTCTCCATGTTTCTTGTGCAATTGAGTTACATATCAAACTACCTACATGTACGATCAATGCAGAGTCTATGGTCTGTTCCGAACACAAAATTAAAAGCATCTTAAAAAGGGATGTGCTGTGTCCAGATAAAGAGAGAGGTACTTACTCAGTTGGAGGGGATCCTTGGGCTCAGCTCTGCTCACACCATTAGTAGAAGCTGGATGTGATGAGCAAATGCTTTTCTCCTTCCTTGGACTGGTAAGGGAAGACTAATGAGGAGATGCTACAAGGGAAACCACTTTTATAGCTCTCCTCCTTGCCGGTGTCTCTTGGCTAAAAGGACAGTTCGGTAGAAAGCAAGACCACCCTCGGGTTGATAAGCTTTCTTCAAACAAAGAACTTTTATTTGCTAAGGCTGGTAGCTTTCTGTGGGGCTAGTCCTTTCTGAGGAACACTGTGACCCATTGGATTAAATTCTCCTATTAGTCACATCCTGGGATTAGGTTTCGGTAAATTCTTTTTAGCCATTGGAGGGCCATTAGCCATTACTGGGTAAGATATTTGATAGGTAAAGATGGTCTCGTACATCAGTTCTCAAACTTTATTTCTTCAGGACTCTTTAAAATTGTTGAGGACCTCCTCCCCACAATGAACTTTTTGTATATGGATTATATCTATTGATATTTACTATATTAGAAATGAAGACATCTTAATGGTGTTATGAAAATAGTTTTGACCTGACTCCCTAAAATGGTCCCAGGGGTCCCTGGACTACATTTTGAGAACTGCCAGCCAAGTGATTTAATAAGACTCGATCATACTCCAAACTTGCCTCACTTTTTTTCTGGTTACTAGGAGAAACTAGCAATTATCATTTCTCTAAAAAAGCATACAGGACAACTTTATATTTATTTTTTACAAAGCACCATGTAGGACAGACCTAGTTTGATTTACACTATACACTTGTTTCTGAAAGTTGAATGTAAACCAACTCTTTTGAATTGAATTGCACAATCAGTGTATGAGGAAAGTTAGCTTTCTAAAACAAAATGATGTTGAATCCTTTGGGAAAGGAAATAATTACCTCCTAATTTATCTGCTTCACATGCTTCACATTTTGAAGGTTGATACGTTGAAAAGTTTCATTGAGGGGCAGCTTGTTAGTACAGTGAGAGAGCACCGGGCCTAGAGTTAGGAAGATATGAGTTCAAATCCAGCCTCAAACACTTACTAGCTGTGTGACTCAGGGCTCCTCATAATTGTCTTAATTTCCTCTTCATTTGGTGGTGAATTCACCCCTTTCATTCTTGATCCCAGGAATTTGGTTTTCTTTTTGAAAATCAAGTTAACCAATGGTTTATCTATTTTATTTCCCCCTCTTCCCATGAAACCAGCTCTTAGTTTTATTTATTAGTTCCATGGGTTTCTTACTTTTTTTTTTTTTTTGGTGGGGCAATGAGGGTTAAGTGATTTACCCAGGGTCACCCAGTTAGTAAATGTCAAGTATCTGAGGTCAGATTTAAACTGAGGTCCAGGGGTGGTGCTTTATCCACTGCACCACCTAGCTGCCCCAGGTTTTCTTACTTTTAATTTTATTAATTTCACCTTTGATTTTCAGGATTTCCAATTTGGTGTTTAATTAGGGATTTTTAATTTATTCTTTTCAGTTTTTTTTAGTTGCATGCCCAATTCATTGATCTGATTTTTCTCTACTTTATTGATGTAAGCAATTAGAAATATAAATTTTCACCTAAGTACTGCTTTGGCTGCATCCCATTAATTTTGGTATGTTGTCTTATTATTGTCATTCTCTCTGATAAAATTATTGTTTCTATGGTTTGTTCTTTGATTCACTTGTTTTTTTAGGATAAGAATAATTTCTAATTAATTCTAATCTGTCTTTCCATTGCCCATTATTATTATTATTATTTAAAAAATTTTTTTGCAGGGCAATGAGGGTTAAGTGACTTGCCCTGGGTCACACAGCTAGTAAGTATCAAGTGTCTGAGATCAGATTTGAACTCAGGTCCTCCTGAATCCAGGGCCTGAGCTTTAACCACTGTGCCACCTAGCTGCCCCCCACCACTGCCCATTACTGAATATAATTTTATTGCATTATGATATGAAAAAGGTTCATTTATCATTTTTGTTTTGCTGAATTTGGTTAAGAGGTTTTTATGTCAATATGTCAAAATAAATGATCAGTTTTTGTGTGGGTTTCATATACTGCTGAGATAAAGGTATATTCCTTTCTTTTCCCATTCAATTTTCTCCAGAGATCTATCATATCTAACTTTTCCAGAATTTTATTCACCCCCTTAACTTCTTTATTGTTTATTTTTTGGTTAGATTTATCTGAGAGGGGAAAGTTGAGGTCCTACACTAGTATAATTTTATTGTCTAATTCCTCTTGTAACTCAATCAACTTCTTCAAAAATTTAGATGCTATGCCATTTTGTGCATATATGTTTAATATTGCTATGACTTCATTATCTGTGGTGCCTTTGATCAAGATATAGTTTCCTTCCTTATCTTTTAAAATTATATTTGTTTTTGCTTTTTCTTTGTCTGAGATCATGGTTGCTACACCTGTTTCTTTGCTTCTGCTGAAGCAGAATAGATTGTGCTCCAGTCCCTTAATTTTACCCTGTGTGTATCTCTCAGCTTCAAATGTGTTGTAAATAACACATTGCAAGATTCTGTTTTTTAATCCATTCTGCTAGCTCCTTCTGTTTTATTGGTGAGTTCATCCCAATCACATTTATATTTATGATAACTATTTCCCTCCATGCAACTTTTCACTTATTTATTCTCCATTTTCTCTTAATTTACATGTGTTTTACTTCTGATCATTGCCTCCCCCAATCTGCCCTCCTTTCTCTCAGTCTTGCTTTCCACTCTTTATCTTTGTCCCTTTTTACTTTCTTATAGGGTAAATTTTCTGTATCCACTTTGTATATAACATTCCTTCTTTTAGTCAGTTCTGATGAGAATGAGGTTTAAGTTTTGGCTATCCACTCCCATCTTCCCCTCCATTATAATAGCTCTTTCAGACTCTTTTATGTGACATAATTTACCCCATTCTATCTCCCCCCCTCCTGTCAATGCAATCTTCTTTCTTACTTTTTTTTTTTTTGGGCAGGGCAATGAGGGTTAAGTGACTTGCCCAGGGTCACACAGCTAGTAAGTGTCAAGTGTCTGAGGCCAAATTTGAACTCAGGTCGTCCTGAATCCAGGGCCCGGTGGTTTATCTACTGAGCCAACTAGTTGCCCCTTGTCTTACCCTTTTATTTTGTCTTTTGGTGTATCCCATCAAAGTCATGTTATATCCATATGTTCTATTTATACATATTCTTTCTAGTTGCCCTTAAAGTAATAAAGTTATCGAGTCATAAATATTATCTTCTCATATAGAAATATAAGCTTTAACCTTATTGAATCTCTTATATTTTCTCTTTCTTGTTTCTTTTTTTTTAAACCTTTTTATGTTTCCTTTGAGTCTTGTATTTGGAGATCAAATTTTTTGATTCAGCTCTGGTCTTTTAATTAGGAATGCTTGAAAGTCCTCTATTTTTTTAATGTCCATTTTTTCCCCCCAAAGAATTCTATTCAGTTTAGCTGGGTCGGTGATTCTTGGTTATAATACTAACTTCTTTGCCTTCTGGAACATCACATTCCAAGTCACCTGCTTCTTTAATGTGGAAGCTGCCAAATCCTGTGTAATCCTGACTGTAGCTCCATGATATTGTGAGTGAGATTTTCCCCGTCCCTTAGTTATGAGATTTACTATAGTTTTAAGTGCTTTAATTAAAATAATATTCAATATATTAACAAAAAATAATTGTGATTCATATAGATTGCATAAGGTTAGTAGGTCAAGTCCTTTTTCCATGTTTCTCAATTTTCATATGACATAGTGTAGTAGATCTTGTGATATCTGCCCTAGGAAATGTCACAGGGTCTGTAGGTGATCAGTAATACTGTTCACGCCACTTTACACTGGCCCACTGTTCACGTCGCTTTACACTGGCCTAACAATGATCCACCCTATTGATATCATAGTGCTGATCCCTTGTTATTACTCAAGAACATGTCCTAATTTTAGATAATGCCCCCCCCCCAGGGTATATAAACCTATGTAGTTTGTACTTCTGGGTCTTTCAGGCCCAAAGCCTGGATGACCGGTTTTGTTGAGGGACAAGCTCTCTCTCAATAAACCCATTTGCTTCAGCCTGGAAACTTTGTTATTTTCATTTTTCCGTCGGACTTAAAATTTTTTCGCGACAATATTTGAAGTGTTTCTTTTTGACTGCTTGCAGTACTTTCTCCTTGATCTGGGAGAGTAGGTACTATTGTTATTCCTATTTTACAAGTGAAGAAACTGAGGCTGAAAGCAGTGAAGTGACTTTCCCAGAGTCACACAATTAGGGAGTGTCTGAGGCCAGATTTTAACTTAGGTCTTCCTGACTCTCCATTCAGCACTCATCTACTGTACCACTTTATTGCTATGAAATTGTATTCTGATATTGTGCTTTCCCTCCCACTTCAACTTCTTGTAAAAGGAGCTGAGTCTCTTAACTACTTTGAGAGCAATAGAAGACCTTTTGGGATTCCTCCAGATTGATTCTTTTTTTTTTTTTTTTTAGTGAGGCAGTTGGGGTTAAGTGACTTGCCCAGGGTCACACAGCTGGTAAGTGTTAAGTGTCTGAGGTTGGATTTGAACTCAGGTCCTCCTGACTCCAGGGCTGGTGCTCTATCCACTGTGCCATCTAGCTGCCCCCCCCCCCATGGATTCTTGCTCTAGTACCATCTGGGTAGCCAGGTAAGCATAGAGTCCTTTCTTTCTTTCTTTCTTTCTTTCTTTCTTTCTTTCTTTCTTTCTTTCTTTCTTTCTTTCTTTCTTTCTTTCTTTCTTTCTTTCTTTCTTTCTTTCTTTCTTTCTTTCTTTCTTTCTTTCTTTCTTTCTTTCTTTCTTTCTGCAGGGCAATGGGGGTTAAGTGACTTGCCCAGAGTCACACAGCTAGTAAGTGTCAAGTGTCTGAGACCGGATTTGAACTCAGGTTCTCCTGAATCTAGGACTGGTGCTTTATCCACTGCACCACCTAGCTGCCCTGAGTATTATCTTTCTTATCAACACCCCCTTTCCTAGACAAAGAATCTTTTGGGGGGCAGAACACTGCTAGCTATGCAAATGAATTTGCTTTTCAGAGTTCCAGCTTCCCAGTATGGCTTAGAATTAATATCCCCAGAGATTATAATGCTAATTTTTTCCATTACTGAGGATTCCCAGGAGATATTAGATACAAAATTGATCCTAATAACAGTTGCAATTAGTGAATACTCACCCTGTGTTTCTCTTTGTGTTCATGACTGAGATATTTGTTCCAGGTTTGTACAACAAGTTGTAAGGTGAGGGTCTTGTCAGTTCACAAGAACAACAAGCCCATTTCTGAAATTCCTTTTATTCCCAAATGCTAGCTGCTGCATGAGCTTGGGGGGGTCACTTGAGATACAAGCTGTGTGATCTTGGATGTGTCACTTCACTTAGCCTTAATTCCTCACAAGATATCTTCCTTTTTAGGGCCTAGAGTTCTTAAGGACCAAGCCTTAACCACAAATCACTCTGACTCTCATAGATTGGCTAATAATAATTTCCACCCCTAGCCTCATTCGCCATTGTTTGGCCTCTTAATGGCTCAGAGTCAGTATAAATAACAATTTCTTCTTTTGTGGGCAGAAAACTTGAGGGTCTTCTCCCTTCCTCTCCCTCCCTCCCTCCCTCCTTCTCCCTCCCTCCTTCTCCCTCCCTCCTTCTCCCTCCCTCACTTCCTTCCTTCCTTCCTTCCTTCCTTCCTTCCTTCCTTCCTTCCTTCCTTCCTTCCTTCCTTCCTTCCTTCCTTCCTTCCTTCCTTCCTTCCTTCCTTCCTTCCTCCCTCCCTTCCTTCCTTCTAGGTAAAGGAGGCTATTCTTTGCCTCACTTCTTACCTAGTCTTAATCACTGAATGGGCAAACTGAGACCTGGGAAAGACCTTAGCTTAAAAAGGCCAAGGTTTCCCACTGCATCAAGGCCTTTATAGTTCTCCTCATCTATATCTTGCCACTGGACCCAGATGGCTCTGGAGAAGAGAGTGAGTCTGGTGACTTTGTACAGCCCTCCTTCATGTAAATCCAATTCATTGCAAGTCATGACACCACCCTGACATCAGGGTCCTCTTTGAGAATGAAGGACAAACAACAATAACAACCTTCCTGGCTTTCTTTAAGTCCCAACTCAAATTCCATCATATACAGGAAGCTTCCGCCAACCCCTCTTACTTCCAGTGCCTTCCTGCTCTTAATTATCTATTTATCTTACATAAGCCTTGTTTGTACCTATTTCCATATCGTCTCTCCAATTAGATTTTAAGCTTCTGGAGGACTAGCACAATCTTTTGCCTCTTTTTATATCCATAGCACAGTGTCTAGTACAAAGTAGGTGTTTAATAAATGTTAATTGATTGAATATTGATTGATTGTGTAGGAATTATTGACCAGGCCTAAAACAAGCCTTTCTAGCAGGTTCAAGTTTTAAAATGTGATAAGCACTTGCGGACTATAAAACTAAATTTAAAACCACTTTATTAACTAAAAATAAAAAAGAGCCCACTTGAAAAGGATAAAAAATATTCCTCAATTACTAAACCAGGAACTCAGGAAGGTGACATGCAGGAAGTTGGAACTCAGAATAACTTTTAACACGTTACCTTCTCCCCAAAGATAAGTCAAACCTTCTGGTGTGTAAATCCTTAATTAGACTGAGCAGAGTAGGGCAGCTAGATGGCAGCAGTTAGAGTGCTAGTCCTAGAGTCAGGAAGACCTGAGTTGAAATGTGGCCTCAAACAAGTACTAACAGTGTGACCCTGGGCAAGTCCCTTAACCCTATTTGGCTTAGTTTCCTCATCTGTAAAATGAGCTGGAGAAGGAAATGGCAAAGCACTCCAGTATGTTTGCCAAGAAAATCCCATATGGGGCATGAACAGTCAGACTTAACAACAACATTAATGCACACCACAATACACAATGAAAATGTGTACAATAGCATTAAATGCAGAACAATTGAAACCGTTGTCTAGAGTAGTTTGGAGCACTGAGAAAAGAGAAAAATGAAGCCATGGCCTTCAACTCCTCAACCATTGAGGCAGATGGTATCTACATCATTATAATTTGCAAGTGATGTTCACATTCAAGAGGTTTTTTTTTTTTTTTAATGAATTATGTAGACATGGATGGATTTCTGGTGGGGTATGTTTGTGTGTGTGTGTGTGTGTGTAACAAGTCCCCTGAAAAAACTTATAAATCCATTTTTGTACATTTAATCATAGTTTTATTACTTGATACTGTGTTGTTTAAAAATCTAAATGTGGGTTCTAATCTGTCCCCCCCCCCAATTTTGGGGGAAAACTGGCTAAAATCACTGAGAAATTCACCAAAAGTTTAGGCTTTTAAGGGTTTATTAAAAGATATAAGATAGTGAAGATCGAGAAAAATTGAGAACAGATTCCTTATAGCATGGAAATCCTAGCCTTCCTAACAGCCCACGTGAAGTCCTGCCACCACGCTAATGTCTCTAATCAAAAGAGGAAGATCCCATCCACCAGCCTCAGCTTCCTACTTCCTGTACTCCTCCAAGAAATGGGAGGTTCTTCAAGTTGAATGGCTGAGAGCAGTCTCCGGTTGATGAAGCAGTCCATAGCCTCTGAGAACACACTCTCCTCAGGACTGGCTAAATTTAAATTCAAGATCTAATCACCTTTAAATGGGTACTTAGTAGTTCCTCATTCACACCCAATTCAAAAACTCTAAGTCAATCAAGTCGGACCCCTGGGCATCTACCAAATTCCATTATTTTCCACAATACTTTGACTTTGTTAACCAGTAAAAATTATTTTCCAATTAATAGAATAGGGGACTCATCTCTAAAAGATTCACCATGAGATTCTCATATAGATAACAATTATGATTTGATTTTTAAAAGCAATTTAGATGTAACATATGAGGAACTTCCCGTTAGTGAAATGCCAGACATCTTTTATTTAAATAAATTCAATAAATGTGTGTTACATAATTCACATCAACTTGAAGAGTGGTCCTTTAATGGAAGGTCACCTACTAATTTTCTGCCACAAAGGATCAGGATCAATTGTTTCAAAGTCCAATGATAGTTGGAAAAAGCAGGAATCTCTTTAATGTGGTCCTTGTTTTCTTTAATTTTATTTCATTTGCTTTTGTTTCATGATGCATTTAATGGGAAACATTCTTACATTTAATTCTCTGAAGGTACCAATCAATGTGCAACTCATGATGAACATTGTCATGTACAGTCAATCTTTTAAAAATCTTGTCTCATGAAATAGAACTCTGGCTTTGATAAATGCATCAGGTCATTTTCCTTTCAACTATAGACACACAAGGAATTATTTCTCATTTTGCTAATTGTAATGATAATTATTATTAGTCACTATACAATTATCACTAATTAAGAATAACCATCTCTAATCGGTTAGAGTCTCATTGATTTTTTCCTTTGAATTCAAGTTAATTAGGATTTATTTTAAATCTCCTCACCAAGACCATCTTTATTTCTGCCTTATGGTTCCTGGCAGTGCCATATTAATCAGCATTAGATGTGGTGAAATCACTTGTGATGACAGTTTAATCAGTACTCATTTCCCCAGGAAACATGGTTTCATATTCCTCAGTGGTGATGGTTTCTAAGTAGTAGCTAATTTTCTACCAAGGTGGTTTCCTCAGCTGTGACCACTGTGGTGATTGTTTCATCAAGATAAGTGGTCATTTCATCAGTAGTGGCCAATACATCGGTGGTGGTCACATCATCAACTATAGTTGTGTCAGTGGGGATGATCAAATCAGATGTGGAGACAATGGGTGAGGTGTCAGGAGGAGTAGAGGTATCAAGTGTAACACTAGCAGAAGATGTAGGGACAGAAGGAGTTGGAGAGGATGGAGCATCAGTGGCTGTAGATGTGGTTGGGGCAGTTGTGCTAATGACATATGTGCTAGCAGATGTGGTAGTGGCTGGGGCAGATGTGCTGGCTATAGATGTAGTGCTCCCAGGTACTGTAGTAGAGGAAGAAGATATGGTAGTGGCAGAATTGGTAGTGCTAGTGGCAGCAGAGGTGGTTCCAGTAGAAGTAGTGTTAGTGGAAGCAGGTGTAGTGGTCAGGGAGGCAGAAGTGGTAGTGGCATCTTGTGTGGTAGGGGTAGATGTAGGAGAAGTAGTTGTGGACCCAGTGGTAATAGTGGTAGAAGTAACAGATGTGGTACTTATGACAGAGGTGGTTGATAGGGGGGTGGTGGTAGAGGTGGCTGAAGTGGTAGCTGCCACAGTTGTGGTAGTGACAGGAGTTGTGGTTAAGGTAGTAGAGGTTGTGGTGGTGAGAGCAGCTGTAATAGAGGAAGATGCAGTGGTAACAGGTGTTGTAGTAGAGGAAACAGATTTGTTAACAGCTGTAGATGTGGGGCCTGTGGGAGTGATGATAGAAGTAGCAGTAGTTGTGGAAGAACTAGTAGAAGTAGTTTCTGAGGGGGCTGTGGTAGAAGAAGCTGATGAGCTGGAGGCACCAGTGGTGGCAGCCACAGATGTAGTCACAGATGTTGCAGAAGTGGTAGAAGTGGCTGATGAGGGCTTGGTGGCAGCAGAAGTGGTCCCAGAGGTAGCAATGGCAGCAGTAGAAGATACAGGGGTTATATGTTCAATGGATGTAACTATAGTAGGTGTTGGGATAGAAGTACTGACATCAGGTATGGTGGTGGCAGTAGGGAAGGAGGTGTCAGTCAGAGTGGTAGTGTCAGTGTCTTCACCAGTGGTGGTGGAATCATCATATGTAGTTGTATTCAGGGGAGAAGTATCAGGAATGGTTGTAATGGTTGTGGAAGCAGGTATAGTGGTCAGGGAGGCAGAAGTGGTAGTGGCATCTTTTGTGGTAGGGGCAGGTGTAGGAGAAATAGTTGTGGACCCAGTGGTAAGGGTGGTGGAAGTAACTGATGTAGTACTTGTGACAGAGGTGGTTGATAGAGGGGTGGTGGTAGAGGTGGCTGAAGTGGTAGTTGTCACAGTTGTGGTAGTGGCAGGAGATGTGGTTCCTTGAGTTGTGCTTAAGGTAGTAGAGGAAGATGCAGTGGTAACAGGTGTTGTAGTAGAGGAAACAGATTTGTTAACAACTGTAGATGTAGGGCTTGTGGAAGTGGTGATAGAAGTAGCAGTAGTTGTGGAAGGACTGGTAGAAATAGTTTTTGAGGAGGCTGTGGTAGAGGAAGCTGATGAGCTGGAGGCACCAGTGGTAGCAGCCACAGATGTAGTCACAGATGTTGCAGAAGTGGTAGAAGTAGCTGATGAGGGCTTGGTGGCAGAAGAAGTTGGGATGGAAGTACTGACATCAGGTATGGTGGTGTCAGTAGGGAAGGAGGTGTCAGTCAGAGTGGTAGTGTCAGTGTCTTCACCAGAGGTGGTGGAATAATCATATGTAGTTGTATCCAGGGAGGAAGTATCAGGAATGGTTGTAATGGTTGTGGAAGCAGGTGTAGTGGTCAGGGAGGCAGAAGTGGTAGTGGCATCTTGTGTGGTGGGGGTAGATGTAGGAGAAGTAGTTGTGGACCCAGTAGTAAGGGTGGTGGAAGTAACTGATGTGGTACTTGTAACAGAGGTGGTTGATAGAGGGGTGGTGGTAGAGGTGGCAGAAGTGGTAGTTGCCACAGTTCTGGTAGTGGTAAGGGACTTGGTACTTGCAGATGTTGTGTTAGAAATAGTAGATGTGCTGCCAGTGGAAGCAGTCGTGGTAGAGGCAGGTCTTGTGGTAGTAGATATAGTGCTTGTGATAGTACCCTTACTAGCAGCATGTATAGTGGACGAAGTAGCCAGAGTTGTAGGAGTAGTAGATGAGGTGGAGGCAGAGGTAGTCCTTGCTGATGTAGCAACAGTGGCTGCTGTGGTGCTTGTGTGAGCAGGTCTTGTGGTAGAGGCAGCAGATGTGGCAACAATTGGTGCTGGAGTAATGTCAGTTAGGGTGGATGAAACTCTCGTGGTTGGAGCAACAGATACAGTGGTAGTAGTAGATGGGATCGTAGATTTGCTGCTTGTGGTGGTGGGCACAGTAGAAGCAGGACTTTTAGTTGTGGTGGTGGATTTTACAAAGGGAGTGGTGCTAGTGGTTTTCCTGACAGTGGTAGGTGTGGTTGTAGTGGTAGTGGATTTTGTGGTAGTGGATTTTGTGGTAGATTTGGTGACCTGAGAAGGTTTGGTGGTGATGTTGGTTTTCTTGGAGGTAGAAGATATGGAAGTCGTGGGTTTGGGTTTAGTGGGAGTAGCTTTGATAGTAGTTGAACTGGTGATATTCGCAGGTTTGAGGGTAGCAGTAATGGGTTTTTTATGGGTAGTATATTTGGTGGTAGTGGTGGTAGTAGGTATAATAATGATGGTAGAGCTGATGGTTGTGGGTTCTTGGGTAGTTGTGGTGGTTTGTTTGGTGGTATCAGTATAAGGTTTGGTTGTTGGCTTAGGCTTATGGTGCACATTTGGATTTGGATCACAATGGTGTTGTCCAGGTCTCTGTGGCTTAGATGAATGTGGGGCAGGTCCTTTTTTGGGAGGCTTCTGTGAACTAGGTCTGCGTTTGGGTCTTCTTTTGGGTGATGGTTTCTTTGGAACAGGCCTATGTCCAGGGGCTGTTTTGGGCCTAGGTTTTTGTGAAACAGGCTTCTTTCTGATGACTCTTCTGGGTCGAGGTTTTCGTGTAACAGGCTTCTTTCTGATGACTGTTTTGGGTCGAGGTTTTTGTGTAACAGGCTTTTTTCTGATGACTGTTTTGGGTCGAGGTTTTCGTGTAACAGGCTTCTTTCTGATGACTCTTTTAGGTCGTGGGTTTCGTGAAACAGTCTTCTTTCTGGTGCCTGTTTTGGGTTGAGGTTTTTGTGTAACAGGCTTCTTTCTGATGACTGTTTTGGGTCGTGGGTTTCGTGAAACAGTCTTCTTTCTGGTGACTGTTTTCGGTCGGGGGTTTCGTGTAACAGGTTTCTTTCTGGCAACTGTTTTGGGTCGAGGTTTTTGTGTAACAGGCTTCTTTCTGATGACTGTTTTGGGTCGTGGATTTCGTGAAACAGTCTTCTTTCTGGTGACTATTTTGGGTCGGGGGTTTTGTGAAAAAGTCTTCTTTCTGGTGACTGTTTTGGGTCGGGGGTTTTGTGAAAAAGTCTTTCTGGTGACTGTTTTGGGTCGGGGGTTTTGTGAAAAAGTCTTCTCTCTGGGGACTGTTTTGGGTCGGGGGTTTTGGGAAACAGGCTTCTTTCTTCTGGCTGATATGGGCTTAGGCTTTTGTGGAACGGTCTTTTTTGTGGTCTGAGGATTTTTTGAAACAGACTTTTTTCTGGCAGCTGATTTGGACTGAGCATTTTGTGGAACAAACTTCTTTGTGGCAACTGCTTTGATCCGAGAATTTTGTGACATGGGCTTTTTTCTGGGGACTGATTTGGGCTGAGGATTTTGTTGAAGAGTTCTCTTTTTTGCTACTCTTTTTCTGGGATGTTTTTGTAGAGTAGACCCCCCTTTTGGGTCTGTTTTGGTTTGGGCTTTTGGTGGGACACGTCTTTTTTGTTTTGCTGGTTCGCTTCTCTGTTTTTGTTGACTTGACTGGCTTTTTTGCTGAATTTGTCTTTGTGAACTTCCCTGAGCTTTTGACTGTCTATTTTGATTTTTAAATGGAACTGAATGAAATTGAGTGGAGCTATACCTTTTTGGAGTAGATAAATTGGAAGGAGAGGAGGCTTTGTTAGATGTTTGTTTTATAGGGGAATTTTGCTGTGATTGCCTTTGGCCAGGCTTTTGAACATGTCGTGACTGATTAACCCTTTTCTGATCAAGTGATTTTGATGGACTATTTCTTTGTTGAAATGCAGAATTTGGATGAACTGCTGTAGCAGAAGATGAACTAGGAGACAATGACTGGGATGAATATGCCCTTGGCCTCTTCTTTGACTCAGCCTGTCTCTGCTGTGTCCTACTTAACTGCAGAAATAAATATGTAGAGAAAGACACATGTAGAGTTAAACATTTTAAAAATCAGATTTTAGAGTTAGATGGTCAGCTAGCTGGTGCAGTGAATAGAGAGCCAGGTCTGGAATCAGGAAGACTCATCTTCCTGGGTTCAAATCTGCCCTCAGCCACTTATTAGCTGTGTGATCCTGGGCAAATCACTTAACTCTGTTTGCCTCAGTTTCCTCATCTGTAAAATAAGCTGGAGAAGGAAATGGAAATCCCCAAATTAGGGTCATGAAGAGTTGGACATGACTCAACAACAACAGCAATGACTATCATGATGACTATCAACTGTCAGGGCTAAATTTTTTTTTTAATCTAAAAATAACAGGGTAGGACTAATATTTTAGATCTTAAATAAGGAAATGGTATTTCCTCATGTGCCCCATTTCCTAATTAATTTCATTTCTCTTGGGTTGGGGAAATTTACGTGCTATTTTATTTTTTGTAAAATACTTATAACCTGATAAAGTCTGTGCATGTGAAGACAGGGGTCTTCCACCTTTTCTTTTGCCTAATCTCTTTCTCCATTCCTTTACCTCTCCCCCTAACTTTCAGTGATGTACTAGAAAGGGGATTATGCCATTGAGATGCTGGGGAAATTTTGTACTTTATTTTAGCTATATCTTTGAAACAAATATTCCTGTACAAAACTAATCTGATGTTAAGTGGTTAAATGGAGCAGGGCTACTGGTCATGACCCCCTGAAATGTGGGGAACACACAGCTGGTGGGGGTTCAAGTAAATGGAAGTTGTGAAATTCCCCAACTCATTGAGTTTAAAATGTAAGAAGCCTGAGCCAGAGAGAATGGAGCCAGAATCAACCATTTTATTGGGGGAATCAAATACTGGACAAAGAGTTTAAGTATCTTCTGTCAGGAGTTTTTAACAGATTGAGAGTTTCAACAGTCATTTGCATGACATAAGGAGGGGACAAGGGAACTTATGTTCAGTGAGAATTGAATTTGTTATCATAGGAAGAAACTTGGAAAGAAATCTTGAGGGTAGAAATTAATTGGTATGTTTGTAGATTTGAGGAAAAGTCAGCAACTATGATGGTTAAAGGTAACTGTGATTTAATAAATAGTTATTGATGTCTTTTAAAAATCTACTTTGGATAAATGGTTTTTCTAGTAACATTGATGTTCATTTATTCATAGGACACTATCTGTCTATAATACACCCATTGATATACAGATGTAGATATAAATATTTTATAGATTTTTGTATATACCTTTTTTTGGAGCAAAGGGGTTATTAAAGCTTAAAAATGCACTAGGCCAGGAGCAGTTAGTTGGCACAGTGGATGAAGCACTGTCTCTGGATTCAGGAGGACCTGAGTTCAAATTTAGCTTCAAACACTTGACAGTTGCTAGCTGTGTGACCCTGGGCATGTTACTTAACCCTCATTGTCCTGAAATAAAATGTCCTATGCCTTTTGGGATAGCCTGTATAAATAACCAACTCACAGAAAAAAAAAATCAACCCATAAAGGAAGTCCCCCCACCCCACATAAAACAAAACAAAACAAAACCAGAACCAGATCAATTTATAAGTGAATTCTATCAAATCCTCAAAGAACATTATAATTTAACAGAAATTATAAAAATATGGCAAAATGAAATTTTATTAAACTTCTTCCACGAGACAAATATGGTCCTAATAACCATAAGAGAGAGAAAGCAAAAGAGAAAATGTGTATTCGTATTTTTTTTTTTAGTGAGGCAATTGGGGTTAAGTGACTTGCCCAGGGTCACACAGCTAGTAAGTGTTAAGTGTCTGAGGCTGGATTTGAACTCAGGTCCTCCTGAATCCAGGGCCAGTGCTCTATCCAGTGTGCCACCTAGCTGCCCCCTGTATTCGTATTTTTAATGAATATCAAAGCAAATTATTGAACAAATACTGGTAAAGAGTCTATAGCAAAACAAATGAAAAAGATTATACACTAACATCACCATGGATTGATACCAGCAATTCAGGGTTGGTTTAATATTTTAAAATCCAAACTGTAACCATCATAGATAATATTAATAAAGAAAACAATAAAGTCACATGAGTTTAACAATAGATGCAGAAAAGACTTTAACATAATACAATACTCATTTATGTTTAAAAAGATAGGTATTAAAAATAAATGGACTATTCCATAATAGGATTATTAGTATCTATATAAAGTCAAAAGTTAGCATTATCTGTAATGGAGAAATAGCAGAGACCTTTCCAGTAAGATCATGCATGGGTAAAGCAATATTGCTGATTGTTACAATTGTTATTTGAGGACCTGGAGAACATTGTGCGTGATGACAGCCATATTGTTTAATAAAGAACTGTGAATAATTTAACTCTTCACAGCAATACAATGACCTCTGCACCCTTTACTTCATGAACTTTCAGCTAAGGAGCAGCAGAGGCTGAGTGGGGGGAGATTGAAAGACCCCTTGCTGTTTCTGAAAGTCAGGTCTAGTAGTGCTGAGCAGACATAATCCCTGGCTATGGCTGTGGATGAAGAAGAACAAGCATAAGACCAGTGAGTGCAGTACCACAAGGAATAAGAACATTTTCAGGACAGCATGGTTGGAGCTCTAGCTGTGGCCTAGGGGAGTAGAGGGGTCCCTGAGGTTGAGTCTCCCTTCAGAATTTAGAAAACAACAGTAAGGAGGATCTGAAGTCTAGGGTAACATTACCCATGACTAGGGATTAAAACTTGATGATGATGACAGTAATAATGATGATAATTATAAGATACTAAAAAGAAAACAAAATAACAATAAAAATGAGTAATCAAAGGGAAAAGAACTTGACCATAGATAGCTACTTTGTTTTTAAAAAAGATCTGAGTTTGGGGGGCACCTAGGTGACTCAGTGGATAAAGCACCAGCTCTGGATTCAGGAGGACCTGAGTTCAAATTCATCCTCAGACACTTGGCATTTACTAGCTGTGTGACTCTGGGTAAGTCACTTAACCCTCATTGCCTGCCAAAACAAATAAACAACCCCCCCAAACCCCAACCCCAACTCCCCCATTACCAACCAACCAACCAAAAAAAAAATCTGGGTTCATATTCAGAGGAAGATAGTGAGGTAAAAAAAGCCACTTCTACCTCCAAAGAATAATATCAAATGGCCACAAACTGAAAAAGAACTTAAAAAAAATTTTAACTTTTGTTTTTTAAAAATGTATTTATTTAAATTATTTTTTCCAATTACATGTTTTGGTCATGGTTTTCAGGTACTCCAATGATTTTCAAATGATCTCTCCTAGATTTATTTTCTAGGTCAGCTGTTTTTCCAAGAAGATGTTTCATACTGCCCTCTATTTTTTCATTCAGTTGGATTTGCTTTACTGTGTCTTGGTTTCTCATAAAGTCACTAGCTTCCATTTGTTCCATCCTAATTCTTAGGCAGTTATTTTCATCAGACAGTTTTTTAATTTCCTTTTCCATTTGGCTTTTCAAACTGTTGACTTTTTTCTCATGACTCTCCTGCATTGCTCTCATTTCCCTTTCCATTCTTTCCTCCTTTTCTCTACATCTTCTTTCTATTTCTCCTCCTTTCTCTTCAAAGTCCCTTTTGAGAGCTTCCATGGCCTGAGACCAGTTCATATTTTTCTTGGAAGCTTCGGATGTTGGAGCTTTGACCCTGTTATTATCTTCTTCTTCTGAGGTTGTATTGTGGTCTACCTTACCCCCAAAGAAGTTTTCGATGGTCTTCTGCTTTCTCTGCCTGCTCATCCTGGCTTACTATTTCTTGGCTTTTAACTTCTTCTTTAAGTGTGGTGCTGCTTCCAGGACACACTGTTCAAGCTACAGCATGGCCTGGGGGATGATTGGGCTTCTTCTCAGCCTGCCTGGCCTCGCTTTCATTTGATTTTAAACTCTCCACTGGGGGGTGGGTGGGGACTGCTTCTCGGCTCAGCTCCTGTTCTCAGCTTCAGAGGGTCCCAGGTGTTTTGGGTTGAGGGGGGGCAGGCTTTAATCTCACCTGGCCTGTTCTCAGGTATGGAAATAACCTCAGACCTATTTACTAAGAAACCAACCAGCAAAGCTTTCTGTGGTGTGTTTCTCAGCTTCCGATGAGACTGCTCCCCTGTTGCCCTCCCCCACCTGGGTCTCCTGCTGCTCAGGATTTCTTCCTGGTTGCCCACTGGGGTGGGACAGTCGAATCCTTCCCCCCAATCCACTGGTATCCCTGCACTTAACCCCCCCCAGGCCAGCAGTTCAGTCCAACCATGCTCTCGGTTCCAGAAGACGCCGGTGCTGCAGCCTATTCAGAGGCACTGGGGCAAATTCCTCTGGTGGGTGTCTGGTGTGTCGGCCCAATTGTGGGGTTAGGCTTTATTCGTGGTCCAGCACGGCCCCCTGAAATCTATCTATAATTGGAGAAAACTCTCAGCCTGTATTTTTGTGTATTTTTCTGCCCCAAGGATTCTTTTATTGCTATTTTTGGGGTTATTGTATCAGGAGCCCTGTGAGCTTAATGTCTTTCCCAATTACATGTAAAGATATTTTTTTGAGTTCCAGATTTTTCTCCCACCCTCTTTCCCTCTCTCCTCCTGAGGACAGCAAGCAGTTTAATATAGGTTATACATTACAATCATGTTAAACATATTTCCACATTAGTCATGTTGTAAGAGAAGAATCAGAACAAAAGGGAAAACATGCAAGAAAAAATAAATAAGAATAATAACAAAAAAGTAACAACAAAAGTTGTTCCTATTTGCTTCAATTTGCATTCAGACTACATAGTTCTTTTTCTGAATGTGGAGAGCATCCAAAAAGAACTTTCAGAAGTACTTAAAAAGAAATGAATAGATCAAATAAAAGCAAGAAGATTATGAAGAGAAGTTTACCAATTGGAAAAAGAGATACAAAATCTTAAGAAAGAAAATAACTCCTTAAAAACTACAATTGGACAAGTGGAATCAAATGGCATTATAAGTTACCAAGAAATAATAAAACTAGAAAAAATAGAAGAGAATCTGTAACATCTCATTAGAAAAAGCACTTATCTGGATAACAGATCAAAGAGAGACAATATAGGAATTGTTGGTCTACCTGAAAGTTATGTTAAAAAAGAATCTGGATATAATACAATAAGAAATTATTAAGGAAAATTGCCCTAAAATTATAGAACAAAAGGGTAAAATAGAAATAGAAAAAAATCTACTGTTTACCACCAGAAAGAGATCCCAGGAAGAAAACTTATTGGAATGTCTTCCCAGTTTTCAAAATCCCCAGGTTAAATAGAACATATTGTAAGCAACAAGTAACAAGCCAATTTAAGTACTGTGGAAAAACAGTCAGTATTTCACAACACCTGCCAACTTCCACACTAGAAGACTCTAAGCCTTGGAACTTCATATTTCAAAGAGAAAAGGATTTTGGGTTGAATTCAAGAAGAACTTACCCAGCAAAGTTGAGTATAATCCTGAATGGAAAAAAAGGACATTTCATGAACTGAAAGACTTTCAGGTATTTGTTACAAAAAGACCAGAACTCAATGGAAAATTCAATATAAATATCCAGAAGAAATAGAACAAAATCATTAAAGACTTATTATAAACATGTATAAAGGCCAAAGTGTTTACTTATGATATATGAAAATGTTATCAATTTTCTTAAAACTGTTATTATTTCTAGTGTAGTGTGAAAGAAAGTTAGGAGCTGAGTTGTATAGGACAGTAATTCTAAAAAATGAAATTGGTTGAGAAAAGGTAAAAAACGAGCAAATGTCTCTTAAATACAGGGCATGAGGTCAGAAGGAGGGAGCTGCTGTGCTGAGACAGTAGTGGAACCCAAACCCACAGTAACCTTGACACAGATCCAGTCCCAGGAAGGCCTCACCAGAGAAGGAGACCCCCAGAGCCTCTGAATCAGCTGAAGTACCAGTGTCATCTGGAACTAAGCTTACAGTCTGGTAAGAGGGCTGAGCCCTGGGCAGGGGGGAGGCTACATGGGTCTATGCTCATGCTGAAGCAGAACTTGGATTTTTCACCCCTGCCAAGAACCAGGAGGTAGCCTTGAGTAGCAGTGGCTCTGGTGGGGGAGGGGCACAGGCTCATCTGAGCTAACAACCACAACACACAAAGCTGGTTGATTAGCAAGTTGGCCTGGGGTCATCTATGGACCAGGGAACAGGCCAGGTGAGAGAAGAACCTGATCCTCCTTAAATCATACCACCTGGGACTTCTGAAGCTTGGGATACTACAGCCTGAAAACAGTGCCCCACTTTAAGGAGCTAAAAAATCAAGCAAAAAAGGGGCAATATGAGCAGACAGAGAAAGGTGAGGCCCATAGAAAGTTTCTTCAGTGACAAGGAAGATTGAGGTCCACCTTCAGAGGAAGATGTCAACATCAGGGCCCCTATATGTAAAGCTTCCAAGAAAAATATGAATTTGTGTCAGGCCATAGAGGCACTGAAAAAGGACTTTGAAGATAAAGTTAGAGAGTTAGAGGAAAAAATGGAAAGAGAAATGAGGGTGATTCAGGAAAGACATGAGAAAAAAGTCAACAGCTTGAAAAGTAAAATTGGCCAAATGGAAAAGGAGGTACAAAAACTCTCTGATGAAAATAATTGCCTAAGAATTAGGATTGAACAAATGGAAGCTAGTGACTTTATGAGAAACCAAGACACAATAAACCAAATCCAAATGAACAAAAAAATAGAGGGCAATGTGAAATATCTTCTTGGAAAACCTGCTGACTTGGAAAATAGGTCCAGGAGAGTTCATCTGAAAATTATTGGTCTACCTGAAAAGCATAATCAAGGAAAGAGCTTAGACATCATGTTCCAAGATATTCTTAGGGAAAATTGCCCTGACATTCTAGAAGCAGAAGATAAAATAGAAATTGAAAGAATCCACTTATCACCTCCAGAAAGAGATTCCAAAAGTAGAACTCCTAGGAATACTATAGCCAAATTTCAGAGCCCTCAGGTGAAGGAGAAAATATTGCAGGCTGCCAAAAAGAAAGAATTCAAGTACTGTGGAGCCTCAGTCAGGATAGCACAAGATCTAGCAGCTTCTACATTAAAGGACTGGAGGGCATGGAATATGACATTCCAGAGGGCAAAGGAATTGAGTTTACAACCAAGAATCACCTACCCAGCAAAACTCAGAATAATCTTTCAGAGGAAAAAATGGGACTTTAATGAAAAAGAGGAATTTCAGGTATTCATGATGAAAAGATCGGAACTGAATGGCAAATTTGACTTTCAAATACAAGACCCTAGAGAGCCATAAAATATTAGTGTTGGGAGACATACTTGGGGTTGTGCAGTGGGTGACTGTCTTGTGTCTGAGGCCAGGTTTTGGCTGGGATTCCCCTGGGTCCAGGGTGGATGCTTTGTCCACTGTGTCACCTAGCTGCCCCATGATGACATCTTTAGGGTTAAATTGAGGGGTGAGGGGAATGCACTGGGGGAGGGGAAAGGGAAGAGGTGAAATCCTACATGAAAGAAACAGAAAAAGGCTTATGGAGTGGGGGAATAGATGGGGGAGGAGCAGGGCAGTAATTGAATTTTACACTCATCAGAAAAGGCTCAAAGACCTTAAACTCATCAGAATTGTCTCAAGGAGGGATTAACACACATACCCAACTGGGTGGAGTAATCTATTTAATCTGGGCAGTAAATGAGCCTAACACTCATCAGAATTGGCTCAAAGACCACAATCTCATTAGAATTGGCTCAAGGAGGGAATAATGTACACATTCAATTGGGTGGAGTAATCTCTCTAACCCTGCAGGAAAATAGGAGCGGAAGGGGATAAAGAGAGAGGGGCAAAAGAAGGAAGGGAAGATTGCGGGAGGGGACAGACAGAAGCAAATCCCTTTTGAAGAGGGATAGGATGAAAGAAGATGGATAATAGAATAAATATTATTGGGAAGGGAATAGGATGGAAGGGAAACAGTTAACAATAGTAATCATGAAAAGGAGAAAAGGGGGAAAAATTGTACAAAAAATATAGCAACTCTTTGTGGTGGCTAAGAATTGAGAATCAAGGGAATGTCCATTAACTGAGGAATGATGGAAGAAGCTGTGGCATATGATTGTGGTGGAATGGTCTTGGGCTATAGGAAATGACAAACAGGATGATCCCAGAAAAACCTGGAAAGACTTATGAACTGATGTATAGTGAAGTGAACAGAGCTGGGAAGACATTGTGCATAGTGACAGCAGTATTTTTCAATAAGCAATTGTGAATGACTTAACTACTCTCAGCAGTGCAATGATCCAAGACAATCCCAAGGGACTAATGATGAAGCTTACTATCCACCCCTATAGAAAGAACTGATAAAAAGAACACTTGTGGATTGTACATATATAACCTGGTTGCTGTCTTGCAGAGGGGAGAGGAAAGGGAGGGAGGGAGGGAGAAAAATTTGGAACTCTAAATCTTATGAAAATGAATGTTGAAAAGTACCCTTACATGTAACTGGAAAAAAGTAAAATAAATATTTGTTGCTAAGAAATGATGAGCAGGAGGAGTTTAGAGAAACCTGGAAGGACTTACATGAACTGATACTGACTGAGAGGAGCAGAACCAGGAGAACATTGTACACAGTAATAGCAATATTGTGTGTTGAACAATGGGGATAGACTTGGCTCTTCTCAGCAGTGCAACAATCCAAAAGAGTTTCAAAGAACATGTGATAGAAAATGTTCTCAACATCCAGAAAAAAGAACTGTGAATTATGAATGCAGATTGAATCATGCTTGGGGAGGAGGGAGAAAAGGGGGGAGGGGAGAAAAGAAAAATTTGGAACTAAAAAATCCAGTGAAAACAAATGTTGAAAAATATCCTTATACGTAATATGTAACTGGAAAACAATAAAATTAAATTAAAGAAACAAACAAAAAAAAACAGGCCATGAAAAGAAGAACTAGTACAGAAGAAACAAATAGGGGTGAGGATTAGGGGAGCAGATAAGGGAGGGACTTTTAGAGGGGTGAGGAAAATGAGGAATAAGAAGGTAAGGGGAGAAGATAGGAAACAGGGATAGGGTAAAAAGAGGCTGAGAAGGAAAATAGTGAGTAAAAATAAGATGGAGGGAAATTTGCAAATAGCATTATAACTTTGAATATGAATGGGATGAATTCATCCATAAAATGGGAATGGATAGCAGAATGGATTAAAAATCAGAAACCAACAATATGTTGTTTACAAGAAACACATTTAAGAGTGAGAAATGTAAAGAGAGTTAAGAAGAAAGGTTGGATTTATTATGCTTCAGCTGATGCAAAAAACCCCCAAACCAAAAAAATCAACCACCCAAGGATAAAAATTATGATCTCAGACAAAGTCTGCCTAAAATAGATTTAATTTAAGAGAGATAAATAGGGTAACTTCATTTTAATAAAATGTACCATAGACACTGAAGCAACATTAATATTGAACTTATGTGCATCAAATACTATAGCATTTAAATTTTTTAAAGAAAAGTTAAATGGTGGAGAAAGATAGTAGTACTATAATAGTAGGAAACTTAATTGTACCCTCTCAGAACTAGATAAATCAACCCCAAAAATAAGTAAGGAAGAAATAAAGGAAATGAACAGAATTTTAGATAAACTAGATATGATAGATATCTGGAGAGAATTGTATGGAAATAGAAAGGAATATATCTTTTTCTCAGTGGTTCATGGTATCTTTACAAAGATTAATTAATATTAATTGCATAAATTAATTAATGCATGGATTTTATTAATTTATTAATGCATAACATTTTTATAGTGAAAAGCAGAATTATTAAAATTATCCTTTTCAGATCACAATGCAATAAAATTATATTTAATAAGGGACCAAGGAAACATAGATTAAAACTAAAACAACCTAATCTTAAAGAATGAGTCCATTAAGGAACAAATCATAGAAACCATCAATAATTTCATTAAAGAGAATGACAATAATGAGACAACATATCAAAACCTAGGGGGTACAGCAAAAAAAACACTGATTAGGGGAAAATTTATATCTCTAAATGCTTACATCAATAAAATAGAGAAAGAGCAGATGAATGAATTGGGTATGCAATTAAAAAACCCAGAAAAACAATGCATTAAAAATCCCCAATTAAATACTAAATTAAAAATCCTCAAAATTAAAGGTGAGATTTATAAAATTTGGATTAAAAATCTATTGAATTAATAAATAAAAATAGGAATTCACTTAATGAAAAAAATATATAAACAATTGTTTAATTTGATTTAAAGAGAGAAGAAAACCAAGTCAATTATATAAAAAATGAAAAAGACGAATATACCACCAATGAAGATAAAATTAAAGGAATCATAAGGAGTTATTTTTCCCAATTATATGCCAATAAATATTGCAATATAAGTGAAATGGAAGAATATTTACAGATATATAAATGGCCTAGATTAGCAGAAAAAAAAATAGAATATCTAAATATGCCTATTTTAGAAAAAGAAATTCAACACTCCATAAATTAACTTCCAAAGAGGAAAGCATGGATTTACAAGTGTATTCTATAAAACATTTAAAGATCAACTAATTCCAATATTAAATAAATTGTTTGGAATATAGGTAAAGAAGGGATCCTATAAAATTCCTTTTATGAAACAAATATGATGCTGATACCTAAGGTTGGAAGAGTAAAAACAGCAAAGAAGAAAATTATAGACTAGTATATTAATTAATGTAAATCTAAAAATCTGATATAAGATACTAGCTAAAATATTAAAAAAATATCATAAACATTATAAATTATGATCCTGGAATTTATACCAGGAATGTAGGGATTGCTTAACTATATATATATATATAATTTGTATTAGATATTATTATATTATATATTAACATGTATGTGTTTGTATATGTATATATAAGTGTATATACCATATTATATATATATAATTATATATATGATTATATCAATAGATGCAGAAAAAGCTTTTGATAAAGTCCAGAACTCATTTTTATTAAGAATACTTGACAGTGGCGCAATGCATAAAGCACTGGCCCTGGATTCAGGAGTACTTGAGTTCAAATCTGGCCTCAATCACTTGACACTTGCTAGCTGTGTGATGCTGGGCAAATCACTTAACCCCCATTGCCCCACAAAAACAAAAAAACCACAACAATTAAAAACAAAACAAAACAAAACAAAACCAACCAAACAAAAAAAAAAGAATACTTGACGGGCAGCTAGGTGGTTCAGTGGATAAAGCACTGGCCCTGGAATCACGAGGACCTGAGTTCAAATCTGACCTCAGACATTTGACACTTACTAGCTGTGTCACCCTGGGCAAGTCCCTTAACCCCCATTGCCCTGCAAAAAAGTAAAAATAAAAATAAAAAGAATTAAAAACCATTATTCACTTCCTCAGTCACTAAACCAGGAACTCAGGAAGGTGACATGCACGAAGTTGGACCTCAGAATAACTTTTCACACCTTTCCTTCTCCCCAAGGCTAAGTCAAACCTTCTAGTGTGTAAATCCTTAGACTGAGCAGAGTTGGGCAGCTAGATGGCAGCAGTTAAAGTGCTAGTCCTGGAGTCAGGAAGACCTGAGTTCAAATGTGGCCTCAAACGAGTACTAACAGTGTGACCCTGGGCAAGTCCCTTAACCCTATTTGGCTCAGTTTCCTCATCTGTAAAATGAGATGGAGAAGGAAATGGCAAAGCACTCTAGTATGTTTGCCAAAAGTACCTGAAATGGGTCACACACGGAGAGATGGACACAACTGAAAATGATTCAGCAACAAAAGCAAGAACTGGGGGAAGAGGAAAAGACTCTGGCCAAGATCCCCACAGTGACTTCAACACAATTAGCCTGAAGGCAACTATTTGCACCCCCCCCCCCAAAACAATGCCCCTGCCATTGAATCTGCACTGTCTCAATCACTGTAACATCTCAAGGGGATGCAATATGGTGCTGTAGTGCCAATATGAGCTTCCTTGCTTCAGGAGGTCTTTGGCTCACTTGATTTCTCTGGTCAATGTGGAGTGGGGTAGTAGTTGCCATTTGGACAATCTTCTTTCCCCTGTAGGTAGGTAGGTAGGTGGCTCAACGGGCCTGGGGTCAGTTAGACTTGATTTCAAACTCTGGGTAGTTGTGAGAATTAAATGAGAAAATATTTGTGAAAAACAGCACAGTGACCCATATGTATTAAGAACTTAATAAATGTTTAGAAGGCAAGGTTTCTTAGCTCTTGAGCTTGGAGTCACTTATCAGTATGAAGTGAAGTAGCTAAGGTTCTCAGGGCTTTGTGGTCCTTTGTGGTAAGCTGAACAGACATTTCCCAGTTATCTAATGGATACAAAGCACTATGCTAGGTACTAGGAAAGATAAAAAAAAATAAAGAAAAATTAGGGATCTTACAATCTAGTAGAGGAATTGGTAATCTTTATATATGTATATATATATATATATATATATATTTAACATGAGTTGAGATTTCTATGTGGTGGGTATGATTTTAAATGTATTTTATAAAATAATGTTTGAACGTTTTTCTTCTCTGTATTAATACACATAAGGGCAGCTAAATGGTGCAGTGGGGAAAGGACTGGGAGTATTTATCTTCCTGAGTTCAGATCTGGCTTCAGACACTTATTAGCTGTGTGACCCTGGGCAAGCCACTAAAGCCATTTTGCCTCAGTTTCTTCATTTGAAAATGGAGAGAGAAATAGCAAACCACCCCAGTATCTTTGCCAAGAAAACCCCATAAGGGGTCATGAACAGTTGGACTGAAGAACAACCACATTAATGCAAACCACAATACACCACGAAAATGTGTACAATATCATCAGTTGCAGAACAATTGAAAGAGTTGTCTGGAGTGGTTTGGAGCATTGAGAAGAGAAAAATGAAGCCATGGCCTTCAACTCCTCAGCCATTAAAGCAGATAGTATCTACATCATTATAGTTTGCAAGTGATGCTCATATTGAAGAGGTTTTTTAATGAATTATGTAAACATGGATGGATTTCTGGTGGGGTATGGGGTTTTGTGTGTGTGTGTAAAACAAGTCCCCTGAAAGAAATGGTAAATCCATATTTGTACATTTAATCATAATTTTATTATTTGATACTTTGACTTTAAGCTAACTTGTAAAAATTGTTTTCAATTAATAGACTAGGGTACAATTATTCTCTTCCTTAAAAGATTCACCATGGAATTCTCATATAGATAATAATTATGATTTGATTTTTAAAAGCAATTTAGATGTAACATATGAGGAACTTCCTGTTAGTGAAAAGCCAGACATCTTTTATTTAAATAAATTCAATAAATGTGTGTTACATAATTCACATCAACTTGAAGAGTGGTCCTTTAATGGAAGGTCACCTACTAATTTTCTGCCTCAAAGGATCAGGATCAATTGTTTCAAAGTCCAATGATGGTTGGAAAAAGCAGGAATCTCTTCAATGTGGTCCTTGTTTTCTTTAATTTTATTTCATTTCCTTTTGTTTCATGATGTGTTTAATGGGAAACATTCTTACATTTAATTCTCTGATGCAACTCATGATGAACATTGTCATGTACAGTCAATCTTTTAAAAATCTTGTCTCATGAAATAGAACTCTGGCTTTGATAAATGCATCAGGTCATTTTCCTTTCAACTGTAGACACACAAGGAATTATTTCTCATTTTGCTAATTGTAATTATTATTAGTCATTATATAATTATCACTAATTAAGAATAACTGTCTCTAATTGGTTAGAGTCCCATTGATTTTTCCTTTGAATTCAAGTGAATTAGGATTTATTTTATATCTCCTCACCAAGACCCTCTTTATTTCTGCCTTATAAGTCCTGGCAGTGCCAAATTAATCAACATTAGGTGTGGTGAAATCAGTTGTGATGACAGTTTAATCAGTACTCATTTCCCCAGGAAAGGTGGTTTCATATTCCTCAGTGGTGATGGTTTCTAAGTAGTAGCTAATTTTCTACCAAGGTGGTTTCCTCAGCTGTGACCACTGTGGTGATTGTTTCATCTAGATAAGTGGTCATTTCATCAGTAGTGGCCCATACATCTGTGGTGGTCACATCATCAACTATAGTTGTGTCAGTGGGGGTGAACAAATCAGATGTGGAGGCAATAGGTGAGGTGTCAGGAGGATTAGAGGTATCAAGAGTAACAGTAACAGAAGATGTAGGGGCAGAAGGAATTGGAGAGGATGGAGCATCAGTGGCTGTAGATGTGGTCGGGGCAGTTGTGAACCTATTAGTAAGGGTGGTGGAATTAACTGATGTGGTACTTGTAACAGAGGTGGTTGATAGAGGGGTGGTGGTAGAGGTGGCAGAAGTGGTAGTTGCCACAGTTCTGGTAGTGGTAAGGGACTTGGTACTTGCAGATGTTGTGTTAGAAATAGTAGATGTGCTGCCAGTGGAAGCAGTCGTGGTAGAGGCAGGTCTTGTGGTAGTAGATATAGTGCTTGTGATAGTACCCTTACTAGCAGCATGTATAGTGGACGAAGTAGCCAGAGTTGTAGGAGTAGTAGATGAGGTGGAGGCAGAGGTAGTCCTTGCTGATGTAGCAACAGTGGCTGCTGTGGTGCTTGTGTGGGCAGGTCTTGTGGTAGAGGCAGCAGATGTGGCAACAATTGGTGCTGGAGTAATGTCAGTTAGGGTGGATGAAACTCTCGTGGTTGGAGCAAGAGATGTCGTAGTAGCAACAGATACAGTGGTAGTAGTAGATGGGATCGTAGATTTGCTGCTTGTGGTGGTGGGCACAGTAGAAGCAGGACTTTTAGTTGTGGTGGTGGATTTTACAAAGGGAGTGGTGCTAGTGGTTTTCCTGACAGTGGTAGTTGTAGTGGTAGTGGATTTTGTGGTAGTGGATTTTGTGGTAGATTTGGTGACCTGAGAAGGTTTGGTGGTGATGTTGGTTTTCTTGGAGGTAGAAGATATGGAAGTCGTGGGTTTGGGTTTAGTGGGAGTAGCTTTGATAGTAGTTGAACTGGTGATATTCGCAGGTTTGAGGGTAGCAGTAATGGGTTTTTTATGGGTAGTATATTTGGTGGTAGTGGTGGTAGTAGGTATAATAATGATGGTAGAGCTGATGGTTGTGGGTTCTTGGGTAGTTGTGGTGGTTTGTTTGGTGGTATCAGTATAAGGTTTGGTTGTTGGCTTAGGCTTATGGTGCACATTTGGATTTGGATCACAATGGTGTTGTCCAGGTCTCTGTGGCTTAGATGAATGTGGGGCAGGTCCTTTTTTGGGAGGCTTCTGTGAACTAGGTCTGCGTTTGGGTCTTCTTTTGGGTGATGGTTTCTTTGGAACAGGCCTATGTCCAGGGGCTGTTTTGGGCCTAGGTTTTTGTGAAACAGGCTTCTTTCTGATGACTCTTCTGGGTCGAGGTTTTCGTGTAACAGGCTTCTTTCTGATGACTGTTTTGGGTCGAGGTTTTTGTGTAACAGGCTTCTTTCTGATGACTGTTTTGGGTCGAGGTTTTCGTGTAACAGGCTTCTTTCTGATGACTTTTGTAGGTCGTGGGTTTCGTGAAACAGTCTTCTTTCTGGTGCCTGTTTTGGGTCGGGGGTTTTGGGAAACAGGCTTCTTTCCTCTGGCTGATTTGGGCTGAGGATTTTGTGGAATAGACTTCTTTGTGGAGGCTTTTGTGGTCTGAGAATTTCGTGAAACAAGCTTCTTTCTGGCAGCTGATTTAGACTGAGGGTTTTGTGGAACAGACTTCTTTGTGTTGGTTTTTCTAGTTTGAGGATTTCGTGAAACAGGCTTCTTTCTGGGGGCTGATTTGGGCTTAGGCTTTTGTGGAACAGACTTATTTCTGTTGGCTTTTGTGGTTTGAGGATTTCGTGAAACAGGCTTCTTTCTGGCAGCTGATTTGGACCGAGCATTTTGTGGAACAAACTTCTTTGTGGCAACTGCTTTGATCCGAGAATTTTGTGAAACAGGCTTCTTTCTGGGGGCTGATTTGGGCTGAGGATTTTGTTGAAGAGTTCTCTCTTGTGCTACTGTTTTTCTGGGATGTTTTTGTAGAGTAGACCCCCCTTTTGGGTCTGTTTTGGTTTGGGCTTTTGGTGGGACACGTCTTTTTTGTTTTGCTGGTTCGCTTCTCTGTTTTTGTTGACTTGACTGGCTTTTTTGCTGAATTTGTCTTTGTGAACTTCCCTGAGCTTTTGACTGTCTATTTTGATTTTTAAATGGAACTGAATGAAATTGAGTGGAGCTATACCTTTTTGGAGTAGATAAATTGGAAGGAGAGGAGGCTTTGTTAGATGTTTGTTTTATAGGGGAATTTTGCTGTGATTGCCTTTGGCCAGGCTTTTGAACATGTCGTGACTGATTAACCCTTTTCTGATCAAGTGATTTTGATGGACTATTTCTTTGTTGAAATGCAGAATTTGGATGAACTGCTGTAGCAGAAGATGAACTAGGAGACAATGACTGGGATGAATATGCCCTTGGCCTCTTCTTTGACTCAGCCTGTCTCTGCTGTGTCCTACTTAACTGCAGAAATAAATATGTAGAGAAAGACACATGTAGAGTTAAACATTTTAAAAATCAGATTTTAGAGTTAGATGGTCAGCTAGCTGGTGCAGTGAATAGAGAGCCAGGTCTGGAATCAGGAAGACTCATCTTCCTGGGTTCAAATCTGCCCTCAGCCACTTATTAGCTGTGTGATCCTGGGCAAATCACTTAACTCTGTTTGCCTCAGTTTCCTCATCTGTAAAATAAGCTGGAGAAGGAAATGGAAATCCCCAAATTAGGGTCATGAAGAGTTGGACATGACTCAACAACAACAGCAATGACTATCATGATGACTATCAACTGTCAGGGCTAAATTTTTTTTTAATCTAAAAATAACAGGGCAGGACTAATATTTTAGATCTTAAATAAGGAAATGGTATTTCCTCATGTGCCCCATTTCCTAATTAATTTCATTTCTCTTGGGTTGGGGAAATTTACGTGCTATTTTATTTTTTGTAAAATACTTATAACCTGATAAAGTCTGTGCATGTGAAGACAGGGGTCTTCCACCTTTTCTTTTGCCTAATCTCTTTCTCCATTCCTTTACCTCTCCCCCTAACTTTCAGTGATGTACTAGAAAGGGGATTATGCCATTGAGATGCTGGGGAAATTTTGTACTTTATTTTAGCTATATCTTTGAAACAAATATTCCTGTACAAAACTAATCTGATGTTAAGTGGTTAAATGGAGCAGGGCTACTGGTCATGACCCCCTGAAATGTGGGGAACACACAGCTGGTGGGGGTTCAAGTAAATGGAAGTTGTGAAATTCCCCAACTCATTGAGTTTAAAATGTAAGAAGCCTGAGCCAGAGAGAATGGAGCCAGAATCAACCATTTTATTGGGGGAATCAAATACTGGACAAAGAGTTTAAGTATCTTCTGTCAGGAGTTTTTAACAGATTGAGAGTTTCAACAGTCATTTGCATGACATAAGGAGGGGACAAGGGAACTTATGTTCAGTGAGAATTGAATTTGTTATCATAGGAAGAAACTTGGAAAGAAATCTTGAGGGTAGAAATTAATTGGTATGTTTGTAGATTTGAGGAAAAGTCAGCAACTATGATGGTTAAAGGTAACTGTGATTTAATAAATAGTTATTGATGTCTTTTAAAATCTACTTTGGATAAATGGTTTTTCTAGTAACATTGATGTTCATTTATTCATAGGACACTATCTGTCTATGATACACCCATTGATATACAGATGTAGATATAAATATTTTATAGATTTTTGTATATACCTTTTTTTGGAGCAAAGGGGTTATTAAAGCTTAAAAATGCACTAGGCCAGGAGCAGTTAGTTGGCACAGTGGATAAAGCACTGTTTCTGGATTCAGGAGGACCTGAGTTCAAATTTAGCTTCAAACACTTGACAGTTGCTAGCTGTGTGACCCTGGGCATGTTACTTAACCCTCATTGTCTTGAAAAAAAATGCCCTACACCTTTTGGGATAGCCTGTATAAATAACCAACTCTCAGAAAAAAAAATCAACCCATAAAGGAAGTCCCCCCACCCCACATAAAACAAAACAAAACAAAACCAGAACCAGATCAATTTATAAGTGAATTCTATCAAATCCTCAAAGAAAAATTAATTATAATTTAACACAAATTATAAAAATATGGCAAGATGGAATTTTATTAAACTCCTTCCACAAGGAAAATATGGTCCTAATAACTAAACCAAAGAGAGCTAAAGCAAAAGAGAAAATGGTGTATTCGTATTTTTAATGAATATCAAAGCAAATTATTGAACAAATACTGGTAAAGAGTCTATAGCAAAACAAATGAAAAAGATTATACACTAACATCACCATGGATTGATACCAGCAATTTAGGGCTGGTTCAATATTAAAAACCCCCCAAACTATAACCATCATAGATAATATTAATAAACAAAACAATAAAGTCACATGAGTCTAACAATAGATACAGAAAAAGACTTTAACATAATACAATACTCATTTATGTTTAAAAAGATAGGTATTAAAAATAAATGGACTATTCCATAATAGGATTATTAGTATCTATATAAAGTCAAAAGTTAGCATTATCTGTAATGGAGAAATAGCAGAGACCTTTCCAGTAAGATCATGCATGGGTAAAGCAATATTGCTGATTGTTACAATTGTTATTTGAGGACCTGGAGAACATTGTGCGTGATGACAGCCATATTGTTTAATAAAGAACTGTGAATAATTTAACTCTTCACAGCAATACAATGACCTCTGCACCCTTTACTTCATGAACTTTCAGCTAAGGAGCAGCAGAGGCTGAGTGGGGGGAGATTGAAAGACCCCTTGCTGTTTCTGAAAGTCAGGTCTAGTAGTGCTGAGCAGACATAATCCCTGGCTATGGCTGTGGATGAAGAAGAACAAGCATAAGACCAGTGAGTGCAGTACCACAAGGAATAAGAACATTTTCAGGACAGCATGGTTGGAGCTCTAGCTGTGGCCTAGGGGAGTAGAGGGGTCCCTGAGGTTGAGTCTCCCTTCAGAATTTAGAAAACAACAGTAAGGAGGATCTGAAGTCTAGGGTAACATTACCCATGACTAGGGATTAAAACTTGATGATGATGACAGTAATAATGATGATAATTATAAGATACTAAAAAGAAAACAAAATAACAATAAAAATGAGTAATCAAAGGAAAAAGAACTTGACCATAGATAGCTACTTTGTTTTTAAAAAAGATCTTAAGGAAGCCACTCCTACCCCCAAAGAATAACATCAAATGGTCACAAACCCCAAAAGAACTTTCAAAATTTTTTAACTTTTTTTGAAAATTTATTTATTTTAATTATTTTTTCCAATTACTTGTAAAGATTTTTTTTGAGTTCCAGATTTTTCTCCCACCCTCTTTCCCTCTCTCCTCCTGAGGACAGCAAGCAGTTTGATATAAGTTATACATTACAATCATGTTAAACATATTTCCACATTAGTCATGTTGTAAGAGAAGAATCAGAACAAAAGGGAAAACATGCAAGAAAAAATAAATAAGAATAATAACAAAAAAGTAACAACATAAGTTCTTTCAATTTGCTTCAATTTGCATTCAGACTACATAGTTCTTTTTCTGAATGTGGAGAGCATCCAAAAAGAACTTTCAGAAGTACTTAAAAAGAAATGAATAGGTCAAATAAAAGCAAGAAGATTATGAAGAGAAGTTTACCAATTGGAAAAAGAGATACAAAATCTTAAGAAAGAAAATAACTCCTTAAAAACTACAATTGGACAAGTGGAATCAAATGGCATTATAAGTTACCAAGAAATAATAAAACTAGAAACAATAGAAGAGAATCTGTAACATCTCATTAGAAAAAGCACTTATCTGGATAACAGATCAAAGAGAGAAAATATAGGAATTGTTGGACTACCAGAAAGTAATGTTAAACAAGAATCTGGATACAATACAATTAGAAATTATTAAGGAAAATTGCCCTAAAGTTATAGAACAAAAGGGTAAAATAGAAATAGAAAAAAATCTACTGTTTACCACCAGAAAGAGATCCCAGGAAGAAAACTTATTGGAATGTCTTCCCAGTTTTCAAAATCCCCAGGTTAAATAGAACATATTGTAAGCAACAAGTAACATGCCAATTTAAGTACTGGGGAAAAACAGTCAGTATTTCACAACACCTGCCAACTTCCACACTAGAAGACTCTAAGCCTTGGAACTTCATATTTCAAAGAGAAAAGGATTCTGGGTTGAATCCAAGAAGAACTTACCCAGCAAAGTTGAGTATAATCCTGAATGGAAAAAAAGGACATTTCATGAACTGAAAGACTTTCAGGTATTTGTTACAAAAAGACCAGAACTCAATGGAAAATTCAATATAAAACATCCAGAAGAAATAGAACAAAATCATTAAAGACTAATTATAAACACGTATAAAGGCAAAGTGTTTACTTATGATATATGAAAATGTTATCAATTTTCTTAAAACTGTTATTATTTCTAGTGTAGTATGAAAGAAAGTTAGGAGCTGAGTTGTATAGGACAGTAATTCTAAAAAATGAAATAGGTTGAGAAAAGGCAAAAAGGAACAATAATCTCTCGCTCTCTCTCTCTCCCCTCTCTCTTTTTGCAGGGCAACGAGAGTTAAGTGACTTGTCCAGGGTCACACAGCTAGTGTCAAGTGTCTGGCCCTGGATTTGACCTCAGGTCTTCCTGAATCTGAGGCCAGTACTTCATCCACTGTGCCACCTAGTATCCCCAATAATCTCTTTAAAACAAGGCATGAAAGGAAGAACTAGTATAGAGGAAACAAGTGGGGGTGAGGATGAGGGGAGAAGACAAGGGAGGACTTTTAGAGGTGTGAGGAAAAAGAGCAATAAGAAGGTAAGGGGAGGGGCAGCTAGGTGGCACTAGCCCTGGATTCAGGAGGACCTGAGTTCAAATCCAGCCTCAGACACTTGACACTTTGTAGCTGTGTGACCCTGGGCAAGTCACTTAACCCTACCTGCCTCACAAAAAAAAAGAAGGTAAGGGGAGAAGATAAGGTAACAGGGATAGGGTAAAAAGAGGCTGAGAAGGAAAATAGTAAAAATAAGATGGAGGGAAATTTGCAAATAGCATTATGACTTTGAATGTGAATGGAATGAACTCATCCATAAAATGGAAATGGTTAGCAGAATGGATTAAAAATCAGAAACCAACAATATGTTGTTTACAAGAAACACATTTAAGAGTGAGAAATATAGGGGGCAGCTAGATGGCACAGTGGATAAAGAACTGGCCCTAGGTTCAGGAGGACCCAAGTTCAAATGTGACCTTTGACACTAACTAGTTGTGTGACCCTGGGCAAGTCACTTAACCCTCATTGCCCCACCAAAAAAAAAAAAGAGTGAGAAATATAAAGAGAGTTAAAAGGGAGGGTTGGATTTTTTATGCTTCAGCTGATGCAAAAAAAAAAAAAAAGCCAGGGATAATAATTATGATCTCAGACAAAGTCTGACTAAAATATATGTAATTTAAAAGAGATAAATAGGGTAGCTTCATTTTAATAAAATGTACCATCAATATTGAACTTATATGCACCAAATACTATAGGATTTAAATTTTTTAAAGAAAAGTTAAATGGTGGATAAAGGTAGTAGTACTATAATAGTAGGAAACTTAATTGTAACCTCTCAGAACTTGATAAATCAATCCCAAAAATAAGTAAGGAAGAAATAAAGGAAATGAACAGAATTTTAGATAAACTACATAGGATAGATATCTGGAGAGAATTGTATGGACATACAAAGGAATATATCTTTTTCTCAGTGGTTCATGGTATCTTTACAAAGATTGATCACATATTAGTGCATATATTTTTTTTCCAATTAGAATAAAATAATAGTTTATTTAGGTACTAGGGAACTGAAACCAAGAGAGAAGTCCTTGCACTTCTTATGGGAAGAAGGCGTGACTCAGAGGTGTGGCTCTCTGAAATACCTTTCAGTTTCTTAATTCTTTTTTAAAAATTAATAAAGTATTTTATTTTTTTCCCATTACATGTAAAGATAGTTCTCAACTTTTGTTTATACAAGCCTTCCAATTTCAGATTTTTCTCCCTCCCTCCCCTCCCTCCCCCTCCCCTAGACAGCAGGTAATCTGATATAGGTTATATACACATTTTTAATTTTTTTGCAGGGAAATTGGGTTAAGTGACTTGCCCAAGGTCACAAAGCTAGTAAGTCCTAAATGTTCGAGGCCATATTTGAACTCATGTCCTCCAAAGTCCAGGGCCAATGCTCTATCCACTGAGCCACCTAGCTGTCCACAGTGCATAAATTTTTTATAGTGAAAGCAGAAATATTAAAAGTATCCTTTTCAAATCATAATGTGATAGAATTGTATTTAATATGGGACCAAGGAAACTTAGATTAAAACTAAAACAACCTAATCTTAAAAAACGAGTGGGTTAAACAACAAATCATAGAAACAATCAATAATTTCAATAAAGAGAATGACAATAATGAGACAGCATATCAAAAGCTACAGGATACAGCAAAAACACTGATTAGGGGAAAATTTATATCTCTAAATGCTTACATCAATAAAATAGAGAAAGAGCAGTTGAATGAATTGGGTATGCAATTAAAAAAACTAGAAAAAGAATGAATTAAAAATCCCCAATTAAACACTAAATTAAAAATCCTAAAAATTAAAGGTGAGATTTTTAAAATTTGGATTAAAAATCCATAGAATTAATAAATAAAACTAGGAATTGGCTTTATGAAAAATATGTAAACAATTGTTTAATTTGATTTAAAGAGAGAAGAAAACCAAATCACTTATATAAAAAATGAAAAGGATGAATATACCACTAATGAAGATGAAATTAAAGGAATCGGGGCAACTAGATGGCTCAGTAGATAGAGCACCGGCCCTGGAGTCAGGAGTACCTGAGTTCAAATCCGGCCTCAGACACTTAATACTTAACTAGCTGTGTGACCCTGGGCAAAGCACTTAACCCCAATTGCCTCACTAAAAAAGAAAAAAAAGAAATTAAAGGAATCATAAGGCATTATTTTGCCCAATTATATGCCAGTAAATTTTGCAATATAAGTGAAATGGAAGAATATTTACAAATATATAAATGGCCTAGATTAGCAGAAGAAAAAATAGAATATCTAAATACGCCAATTTTAGAAAAAGAAATTCAATACTCCATAAATTAACTTCCAAAGAGGAAAGCACGGATTCACAAGTGTATTCTATAAAACATTTAAAGATCAACTAATTCCAATATTAAATAAATTGTTTGGAATATAGGTAAAGAAGGGATCCTATAAAATTCCTTTTATGAAACAAATATGATGCTGATACCTAAGGTAGGAAGACTAAAATCAGAAAAAAGGAAAATTATAGACTAGTTAATTAATGTAAATCTAAAAATCTGATATAAAATACTAGCTAAAATATTATTACAACCATTATACATTATGATCCTGGAATTTATACCAGGAATGTAGGGATTGTGTAACTATATATTATTTGTATTAGATATTATTATATTATATATGAACATATATGTGCTTGTCTATGTATATATGTATATATACCATATTATATATATTATTATGTATATGATTATATCAATAGATGCAGAAAAAGCTTTTGATAAAGTCCAACACTCATTTTTATTACGAATACTTGAGGGGCAGCTAGGTGGTTCAGTGGATAAAGCACTGGCCCTGGAATCAGGAGAACCTGAGTTCAAATCTGGCTCAGACATTTGACACTTACTAGCTGTGTCACCCTGGGCAAGTCCCTTAATCCCCATTGCCCTGCAAAAAAGTAAAAATAAAAATAAAAATAATAAAAAACCATTATTCACTTCCTCAGTCACTAAACCAGGAACTCAGGAAGGTGACATGCATGAAGTTGGACCTCAGAATAACTTTTCACACCTTTCCTTCTCCCCAAGGCTAAGTCAAACCTTCTAGTGTGTAAATCCTTAGACTGAGCAGAGTAGGGCAGCTAGATGGCAGCAGTTAAAGTGCTAGTCCTGGAGTCAGGAAGACCTGAGTTCAAATGTGGCCTCAAACGAGTACTAACAGTGTGACCCTGGGCAAGTCCCTTAACCCTATTTGGCTCAGTTTCCTCATCTGTAAAATGAGATGGAGAAGGAAATGGCAAAGCACTCTAGTATGTTTGCCAAAAGTACCTGAAATGGGTCACACACGGAGAGATGGACACAACTGAAAATGATTCAGCAACAAAAGCAAGAACTGGGGGAAGAGGAAAAGACTCTGGCCAAGATCCCCACAGTGACTTCAACACAATTAGCCTGAAGGCAACTATTTGCACCCCCCCCAAAACAATGCCCCTGCCATTGAATCTGCACTGTCTCAATCACTGTAACATCTCAAGGGGGTGCAATATGGTGCTGTAGTGCCAATATGAGCTTCCTTGCTTCAGGAGGTCTTTGGCTCACTTGATTTCTCTGGTCAATGTGGAGTGGGGTAGTAGTTGCCATTTGGACAATCTTCTTTCCCCTGTAGGTAGGTAGGTGGCTCAATGGGCCTGGGGTCAGTTAGACTTGATTTCAAACTCTGGGAAGTTGTGAGAATTAAATGAGAAAATATTTGTGAAAAACAGCACAGTGACCCATATGTATTAAGAACTTAATAAATGTTTAGAAGGCAAGGTTTCTTAGCTCTTGAGCTTGGAGTCACTTATCAGTATGAAGTGAAGTAGCTAAGGTTCTCAGGGCTTTGTGGTCCTTTGTGGTAAGCTGAACAGACATTTCCCAGTTATCTAATGGATACAAAGCACTATGCTAGGTACTAGGAAAGATAAAAAAAAATAAAGAAAAATTAGGGATCTTACAATCTAGTAGAGGAATTGGTAATCTTTATATATGTATATATATATATATATTTAACATGAGTTGAGATTTCTATGTGGTGGGTATGATTTTAAATGTATTTTATAAAATAATGTTTGAACGTTTTTCTTCTCTGTATTAATACACATAAGGGCAGCTAAATGGTGCAGTGGGGAAAGGACTGGGAGTATTTATCTTCCTGAGTTCAGATCTGGCTTCAGACACTTATTAGCTGTGTGACCCTGGGCAAGCCACTAAAGCCATTTTGCCTCAGTTTCTTCATTTGAAAATGGAGAGAGAAATAGCAAACCACCCCAGTATCTTTGCCAAGAAAACCCCATAAGGGGTCGTGAACAGTTGGACTTAAGAACAACCACATTAATGCACACCACAATACACCATGAAAATGTGTACAATATCATCAGTTGCAGAACAATTGAAAGAGTTGTCTGGAGTGGTTTGGAGCATTGAGAAGAGAAAAATGAAGCCATGGCCTTCAACTCCTCAGCCATTAAAGCAGATAGTATCTACATCATTATAGTTTGCAAGTGATGCTCATATTGAAGAGGTTTTTTAATGAATTATGTAAACATGGATGGATTTCTGGTGAGATATGTTTTTTTTGTGTGTAAAACAAGTCCCCTGAAAGAACAGGTAAATCCATATTTATACATTTAATCATAGTTTTATGATTTGATACTTTGACTTTAAGCTAACTTTTAAAAATTCTTTTTCAATTGATTGACTAAGGGACAATTATTATCTTCTCTAAAAGATTCAACCTGAAATTCTCATATAGAAAACAATTATGATTTGATTTTTAAAAGCAATTTAGATGTAACATATGAGGAACTTCCCGTTAGTGAAATGCCAGACATCTTTTATTTAAATAAATTCAATAAATGTGTGTTACATAATTCACATCAACTTGAAGAGTGGTCCTTTAATGGAAGGTCACCTACTAATTTTCTGCCTCAAAGGATCAGGATCAATTGTTTCAAAGTCCAATGATGGTTGGAGAAAGCAGAAATCTTTTCAATGTGGTCCTTGTTTTCTTTAATTTTATTTCATTTCCTTTTGTTTCATGATGTGTTTAATGGGAAACATTCTTACATTTAATTCTCTGATGCAACTCATGACGAACATTGTCATGTACAGTCAATCTTTTAAAAATCTTGTCTCATGAAATAGAACTCTGGCTTTGATAAATACATCAGGTCATTTTCCTTTCAACTATAGACACACAAGGAATTATTTCTCATTTTGCTAATTGTAATTATTATTAGTCATTATATAATTATCACTAATTAAGAATAACTGTCTCTAATTGGTTAGAGTCCCATTGATTTTTCCTTTGAATTCAAGTGAATTAGGATTTATTTTATATATCCTCACCAAGACCCTCTTTATTTCTGCCTTATGGTTCCTGGCAGTGCCATATTAATCAGCATTAGATGTGGTGAAATCACTTGTGATGACAGTTTAATCAGTACTCATTTCCCCAGGAAAGGTGGTTTCATATTCCTCAGTGGTGATGGTTTCTAAGTAGTAGCTACTACAGAGGTGGTTTCCTCAGATGTGACCACTGTGGTGGTCGTTTCATCGGGTGTGCTTGTGTCAAGATTAGTGGTTGTTTCATCAGTAGTAGCCAATGCCTTGGTGGTGATCACATCATCAACTATGGTTGTGTCAGTGGGGGTGATCGAATCAGATGTGGAGACAATGGGTGAGGTGTTAGGAGGAGTAGAGGTATCAAGTGTAACACTAGCAGAAGATGTAGGGACAGAAGGAGTTGGAGAGGATGGAGCATCAGTGGTTGTAGATGTGGTCGGGACAGTTGTGCTAATGACATATGTGCTAGCAGATGTGATAGTTGTTGGGGCAGATGTGCTGGCTATAGATGTGGTGCTCCCAGGTACTGTAGTAGAGGAAGGAGATGTGGTAGTGGCAGGATTGGTAGTGCTAGTGGCAGCAGAGGTGGTTCCAGTAGAAGTAGTGTTAGTGGAAGCAGATGTAGTGGTCAGGGAGGCAGAAGTGGTAGTGGCATCTTGTGTGGTAGGGGTAGATGTAGGAGAAGTAGTTGTGGACCCTGTGGTAAGGGTGGTGGAAGTAACTGATGTGGTACTTGTGACAGAGGTGGTTGATAGAGAGTTGGTAGCAGAGGTGGCTGAAGTGGTAGTTGCCACAGTTGTGGTAGTGGCAGGAGATGTGGTGCCTTGAGTTGTGTTTAAGGTATCAGAGGTGGTGGTGGGAGCAGATGTAGTAGAGGAAGATGCAGTGGTAACAGGTGTTGTAGTAGAGGAAACAGATTTGTTAACAGCTATAGATGTGGGGCCTGTGGGAGTGATGATAGAAGTAGCAGTAGTTGTGGAAGGGCTAGTAGAAGTAGTTTCTGAGGAGGCTGTGGTAGAGGAAGCTGATGAGCTGGAGGCACCAGTGGTAGCAGCCACAGATGTAGTCACAGATGTTGCAGAAGTGGTAGAAGTAGCTGATGAGGGCTTGGTGACAGCAGAAGTTGGGATGGAAGTAGTGACATCAGGTATGGTGGTGGCAGTAGGGAAGGAGGTGTCAGTCAGAGTGGTCGTGTCAGTGTCTTCATCAGAGGTGGTGGAATCATCATATGTAGTTGTATCCAGGGGGGAAGTATCAGGAATGGTTGTAACGGTTGTGGAAGCAGGTGTAGTAGTCAGGGTGGCAGAAGTGGTAGTGACATCTTTTGTGGTAGGGGCAGGTGTAGGAGAAGTAGTTGTGGACCCAGTGGTAAGGGTGGTGGATGTAACAGATGTAGTACTTGTAACAGAGGTGGTTGATAGAGGGGTGGTGGTAGAGGTGGCTGAAGTGGTAGTTGCCACAGTTGTGGTAGTGGCAGGAGATGTGGTGCCTTGAGTTGTGTTTAAGGTAGCAAAGGTTGTGGTGGTGGGAGCAGCTGTAGTAGAGGAAGATGCAGTGCTAACAGGTGTTGTAGTAGAGGAAACAGATTTGTTAACTGCTGTAGATGTGGGGCCTGTGGGAGTGATGATAGAAGTAGCAGTAGTTGTGGAAGAGCCAGTAGAAGTAGTTTCTGAGGAGGCTGTGGTAGAGGAAGCTGATGAGCTGGAGGCACCAGTGGTAGCAGCCACAGATGTAGTAACAGATGTTGCAGAAGTGGTAGAGGTAGCTGATGAGGGCTTGGTGGCAGAAGAAGTTGGGATGGAAGTAGTGACATCAGGTATGGTGGTATCAGTAGGGAAGGAGGTGTCAGTCAGAGTGGTAGTGTCAGTGTCTTCACCAGAGGTGGTGGAATCATCATATGTAGTTGTATCCAGGGGAGAAGTATCAGGAATGGTTGTAATGGTTGTGGAAGCAGGTGTAGTGGTCAGGGAGGCAGAAGTGGTAGTGACATCTTTTGTGGTAGGGGCAGGTGTAGGAGAAGTAGTTGTGGACCCAGTGGTAAGGGTGGTAGAAGTAACTGATGTGGTACTTGTGACAGAGGTGGTTGATAGAGAGTTGGTAGTAGAAGTGGCTGAAGTGGTAGTTGCCACAGTTGTGGTAGTGGCAGGAGATGTGGTGCCTTGAGTTGTGTTTAAGGTATCAGAGGTGGTGGTGGGAGCAGATGTAGTAGAGGAAGATGCAGTGGTAACAGGTGTTGTAGTAGAGGAGACAGATTTGTTAACAGCTGTAGATGTAGGGCTTGTGGAAGTGATGATAGAAGTAGCAGTAGTTGTGGAAGGACTGGTAGAAATCGTTTTTGAGGAGGCTGTGGTAGAAGAAGCAGATGAGCTGGAGGTACCCGTGGTAGTAGCCACAGATGTAGTCACAGATGTTGCAGAAGTGGTAGAAGTAGCTGATGAGGGGTTGGTGGCAGCAGAAGTTGGGGTGGAAGTAGTGACATCAGGTATGGTGGTATCAGTAGGGAAGGAGGTGTCAGTCAGAGTGGTCGTGTCAGTGTCTTCACCAGAGGTGGTGGAATCATCATATGTAGTTGTATCCAGGGGAGAAGTATCGGGAATTGTTGTAATGGTTGTGGAAGCAGGTGTAGTGGTCAGGGAGGCAGAAGTGGTAGTGGCATCTTGTGTGGTAGGGGTAGATGTAGGAGAAGTAGTTGTGGACCCAGTGGTAAGGGTGGTGGAAGTAACTGATGTGGTACTTGTGACAGAGGTGGTTGATAGAGGGGTTGTCGTAGAGGTGGCTGAAGTGGTAGTTGCCACAGTTGTGGTAGTGGCAGGAGATGTGGTGCCTTGACTTGTGTTTAAGGTAGCAGAGGTTGTGGTGGTGGGAGCAGCTGTAGTAGAGGAAGATGCAGTGGTAACAGGTGTAGTAGAGGAAACAGATTTGTTAACAGATGTAGATGTGGGGTTCGTGGAAGTGATGATAGAAGTAGCAGTAGTTGTAGAAGGTCTAGTAGAAGTAGTTTCTGAGGGGGCTATGGTAGAGGAAGCAGATGAACTGGAGGCACCAGTGGTGGTAGCCACAGATGTAGTCACAGATGTTGCAGAAGTGGTAGAAGTGGCTGATGAGGGCTTGGTGGCAGCAGAAGTGGCCCCAGAGGTAGCAATGGCAGCAGTAGAAGATACAGGGGTTGTATGTTCAATGGATATAACTGTAGTAGATGTTGGGATGGAAGTAGTGACATCAGGTATGGTGGTGGCAGTAGGGAAGGAGGTGTCAGTCAGAGTGGTAGTGTCAGTGTCTTCACCAGTGGTGGTGGAATCATCATATGTAGTTGTATCCAGGGGGGAAGTATCAGGAATGGTTGTAATGGTTGTGGAAGCAGGTGTAGTGGTCAGGGAGGCAGAAGTGGTAGTGACATCTTTTGTGGTAGGGGCAGGTGTAGGAGAAATAGTTGTGGACCCAGTGGTAAGGGTGGTGGAAGTAACTGATGTAGTACTTGTGACAGAGGTGGTTGATAGAGGGGTGGTGGTAGAGGTGGCTGAAGTGGTAGTTGCCACAGTTGTGGTAGTGGCAGGAGATGTGGTTCCTTGAGTTGTGCTTAAGGTAGTAGAGGAAGATGCAGTGGTAACAGGTGTTGTAGTAGAGGAAACAGATTTGTTAACAGCTGTAGATGTAGGGCTTGTGGAAGTGGTGATAGAAGTAGCAGTAGTTGTGGAAGGACTGGTAGAAATAGTTTTTGAGGAGGCTGTGGTAGAGGAAGCTGATGAGCTGGAGGCATCAGTGGTAGCAGCCACAGATGTAGTCACAGATGTTGCAGAAGTGGTAGAAGTAGCTGATGAGGGCTTGGTGGCAGAAGAAGTTGGGATAGAAGTAGTGACATCAGGTATGGTGGTGTCAGTAGGGAAGGAGGTGTCAGTCAGAGTGGTAGTGTCAGTGTCTTCACCAGAGGTGGTGGAATAATCATATGTAGTTGTATCCAGGGGGGAAGTATCAGGAATGGTTGTAATGGTTGTGGAAGCAGGTATAGTGGTCAGGGAGGCAGAAGTGGTAGTGGCATCTTGTGTGGTGGGGGTAGATATAGGAGAAGTAGTTGTGGACCCAGTGGTAAGGGTGGTGGAAGTAACTGATGTGGTACTTGTAACAGAGGTGGTTGATAGAGGGGTGGTGGTAGGGGTGGCAGAAGTGGTAGTTGCCACAGTTCTGGTAGTGGTAAGGGACTTGGTACTTGCAGATGTTGTGTTAGAAATAGTAGATGTGCTGCCAGTGGAAGCAGTCGTGGTAGAGGCAGGTCTTGTGGTAGTAGATATAGTGCTTGTGATAGTACCCTTACTAACAGCATGTATAGTGGACGAAGTAGCCAGAGTTGTAGGAGTAGTAGATGAGGTGGAGGCAGAGGTAGTCCTTGCTGATGTAGCAACAGTGGCTGCTGTGGTGCTAGTGTGAGCAGGTCTTGTGGTAGAGGCAGCAGATGTGGCAACAATTGGTGCTGGAGTAATGTCAGTTAGGGTGGATGAAACTCTCGTGGTAGGAGCAACAGATACAGTGGTAGTAGTAGATGGGATCGTAGGTTTGCTGCTTGTGGTGGTGGACACAGTAGAAGCAGGACTTTTAGTTGTGGTGGTGGATTTTACAGAGGGAGTGGTGCTAGTGGTTTTCATGACAGTGGTAGGTGTGGTTGTAGTGGTTGTTGATTTTGTGGTAGTGGATTTTGTGGTAGATTTGGTGACCTGAGAAGGTTTGGTGGTGATGTTGGTTTTCTTGGAGGTAGAAGATATGGAAGTAGTGGGTTTGGATTTAGTGGTAGTAGATTTGATAGTAGTTGAACTGATGATTTTAGCAGGTTTGGTAGTAGTTGTAATGGGTATTTTTTGGCTAGTATATTTGGTACCAGTGGTGCTATTGGATTTAATTATAGTGGTAGACTTGCTGGTTGTGGTACTGGATGCTGTAGAAGTAAACCTTTTAGTTGTGGTAGATTTTACAGAGGTACTTGTTTTGGATGTAGGTTTTTTGGTGCTAGTGGTTTTCATGACAGTGGTAGGTGTGGTTGTAGTGGTAGTGGATTTTGTGGTAGTGGATTTTGTGGTAGTGGATTTTGTGGTAGATTTGGTGACCTGAGAAGGTTTGGTGGTGATGTTGGTTTTCTTTGAGGTAGAAGATATGGAAGTCGTGGGTTTGGGTTTAGTGGGAGTAGCTTTGATAGTAGTTGAACTGGTGATATTCGCAGGTTTGAGGGTAGCAGTAATGGGTTTTTTATGGGTAGTATATTTGGTGGTAGTGGTGGTAGTAGGTTTAATAATGATGGTAGAGCTGATGGTTGTGGGTTCTTGGGTAGTTGTGGTGGTTTGTTTGGTGGTATCAGTATAAGGTTTGGTTGTTGGCTTAGGCTTATGGTGCACATTTGGATTTGGTTCACAATGGTGTTGGCCAGGTCCTTTTTTGGGAGGCTTTTGTGAACCAGGTCTGTGTTTGGGTCTTCTTTTGGGTGATGGTTTCTTTGGAATAGGCCTACGTCCAGGGGCTGTTTTGGGCCTAGGTTTTCGTGTAACAGGCTTCTTTCTGATGACTCTTCTGGGCCTTGGTTTTCGTGTAACAGGCTTCTTTCTGACGACTCTTTTGGGCCTTGGTTTTCGTGTAACAGGCTTCTTTCTGATGACTCTTCTGGGTCGAGGTTTTTGTATAACAGGCTTCTTTCTGACGACTCTTTTGGGCCTTGGTTTTTGTGTAACAGGCTTCTTTCTGACGACTCTTTTGGGCCTTGGTTTTTGTGTAACAGGCTTCTTTCTGACGACTCTTTTGGGCCTTGGTTTTTGTGTAACAGGCTTCTTTCTGACGACTCTTTTGGGCCTTGGTTTTTGTGTAACAGGCTTCTTTCTGGTGACTGTTCTGGGTTGAGGGTTTCGTGTAATAGGCTTCTTTCTGATGACTCTTTTGGGTTTAGGTTTTTGTGTAACAGGCTTCTTTCTGACGACTCTTTTGGGTCTAGGTTTTTGTGTAACAGGCTTCTTTCTGGTGACTGTTCTGGGTTGAGGGTTTCGTGAAACAGGCTTCTTTCTGATGACTCTTTTGGGTTTAGGTTTTTGTGTAACAGGCTTCTTTCTGACGACTCTTTTGGGTCTAGGTTTTTGTGTAACTGGCTTCTTTCTGGTGACTGTTCTGGGTTGAGGGTTTCGTGAAACAGGCTTCTTTCTGGGAGTTGATTTGGGCTTAATATTTTGTGGAACAGACTTCTTTGTGGTGACTTTTGTGGTCTGAGGTTTTTTTGAAACAGGCTTCTTTCTGGTTGCTGTTTTGGGTCGAGGGTTTCGTGTAACAATCTTCTTTCTGGGGGCTGATTTGGGCTTAGGATTTTGTGGAACAGACTTCTTTGTAGTGACTTTTGTGGTCTGAGGTTTTTTTGAAACAGGCTTCGTTCTAGGGGTTGATTTGGGCTTAGGATTTTGTGGACCAGACTTCTTTGTGGTGGCTTTTGTGGTCTGAGAATTTCGTGAAACGGGCTTCTTTCTGGGGGCTGATTTGGGCTTAGGATTTTGTGGAACAGGCTTCTTTGTGGTTGCTTTTGTGGTCTGAGAATTTTGTGAAACGGGCTTCTTTCTGGGGACTGATTTGGGCTTAGGATTTTGTGGAACAGACTTCTTTGTGGTGGCTTTTGTGGTCTGAGAATTTCGTGAAACGGGCTTCTTTCTGGGGGCTGATTTGGGCTTAGGATTTTGTGGAGCTGACTTCTTTGTGGTGGCTTTTGTGGTCTGAGGATTTTGTGAAACAGGCTTCTTTCTGGGGGCTGATTTGGGCTTAGGATTTTGTGGAACAGACTTCTTTGTGGTAGCTTTTGTGGTCTGAGAATTTTGTGAAACGGGCTTCTTTCTGGGGACTGATTTGGGCTTAGGATTTTGTGGAACAGACTTCTTTGTGGTGGCTTTTGTGGTCTGAGAATTTCGTGAAACGGGCTTCTTTCTGGGGGCTGATTTGGGCTTAGGATTTTGTGGAGCAGACTTCTTTGTGGTGGCTTTTGTGGTCTGAGGATTTTGTGAAACAGGCTTCTTTCTGGGGGCTGATTTGGGCTTAGGATTTTGTGGAACAGACTTTTTTGTGGTGGCTTTTGTGGTCTGAGAATTTCGTGAAACGGGCTTCTTTTTGGGGGCTGATTTGGGCTTAGGATTTTGTGGAACAGACTTCTTTGTGGTGGCTTTTGTGGTCTGAGAATTTTGTGAAACAGGCTTCTTTCTGGGGGCTGATTTGGGCTTAGGATTTTGTGGAACAGACTTCTTTGTGGTGGCTTTTGTGGTCTGAGAATTTTGTGAAACAGGCTTCTTTCTGGGGGCTGATTTGGGCTTAGGATTTTGTGGAACAGACTTCTTTGTGGTGGCTTTTGTGGTCTGAGAATTTTGTGAAACAGGCTTCTTTCTGGGGGCTGATTTGGGCTGAGGATTTTGTTGAAGAGTTCTCTCTTGTGCTACTGTTTTTCTTGGAGGTTTTTGTAGAGTCGACCCTCCTTTTGGGTCTGTTTTGGTTTGGGCTTTTGGTGGGACACGTCTTTTTTGTTTTGCTGGTTTGCTTCTCTGTTTTTGTTGTCTTGACTGGTTTTTTTGCTGACTCTGTTTTTGTGCAATCCCCTGAGCTTTTGACTGTCTATTTTGATTTTTAAGTGGAACTGAATGAAATTGAGTGGAGCTATACCTTTTTGGAGTAGATAAATTGGAAGGAGACAAGGACTTGCTAGATGTTTGTTTTATAGGGGAATTTTGCTGTGATTGTTTTTGGCCAGGCTTTTGAACATGTCGTGACTGATTAACCCTTTTCTTATCAAGTGATTTTGATGGACTATTTCTTTGTTGAAATGCAGAATTTGGATGAACTGCTGTAGCAGAAGATGAACTAGGAGACAATGACTGAGGTGAATATGCCCTTGGCCTCTTCTTTGACTCAGCCTGTCTCTGCTGTGTCCTACTTAACTGCAGAAATAAATATGTAGAGAAAGACACATGTAGAGTTAAACATTTTTAAAATCAGATTTTAGAGTTAGCAGTGAATAGAGAGCCAGGTCTGGAATCAGGAAGACTCATCTTCCTGGGTTCAAATCTGCCCTCAGCCACTTATTAGCTGTGTGACCTGGGCAAATCACTTAACTCTGTTTGCCTCAGTTTCCTCATCTGTAAAATAAGCTGGAGAAGGAAATGGAAATCCCCAAATTAGGGTCATGAAGAGTTGGACATGACTCAACAACAACAGCAATGACTATCATGATGACTATCAACTGTCAGGGCTAAAGGTTTTTTTTTTTTAATCTAAAAATAAGAGGGCAGGACTAATCTTTTAGATCTTTTAAAAAATATATTTATTTATTTAGGGTTTTTTTTTTTTTTTAGTGAGGCAATTGGGGTTAAGTGACTTGCCCAGGGTCACACAGCTAGTAAGTGTTAAGTGTCTGAGGCCGGATTTGAACTCAGGTACTCCTGACTCCAGAGCTGGTGCTCTATCCACTGTGCCACCTACCTGCCCCAATATTTTAGATCTTAAATAAGGAAATGGTATTTCCTAATTTGCCCTGTTTCCTAGTTCATTTCATTTCTCTTGGGTTAGGGAAATTTATGTGCTGTTTTATTTTTCTAAAACACTTATAACCTGATAAAGTCTGTGCATGTGAAGACAGGGGTCTTCTACCTTTTCTTTTGCCTCATCTCTTTCTCCTTTCCTTTACCTCTCCCCCTAACTTTCAGTGATGTACTAGAAAGGGGTTATGCCACTGTGATGTTGGGGAAATTTTGTACTTTATTTTAGCTATATCTTTGAAACAAATTTCTCTGTATAAAAACTAATCAGATGTTTAAATGGTTAAATGGAAAAGGGCTACTGGTTATGACCCCCTGAAATGTGGGAACAGACAGCTGGTGGGGGTTCAAGTAGATGGAAGATGTAAAATTCTCCATCTTATTCAAATTAAAATGTATGAGGCCTGAGCCAGAGGGAATGGAGCCAGAATCAACCATTTTATTGGGGGTATCAAATACTGTCCAAAAATAGTTTAAGTATCTTCTGTAAGGAGTTTGAACAGATTGCAAGTTTCAACAGTCATTTGCATGACATTTTTAACTATGGTGGCTAAGGAAGGATCAAGGGAACTTATGTTCAGTGACAATCAAATTTGTTATCATAGGAAGAAACTTGGAAAGAAATCTTCTTTTTTTTTTTTTTGCAGGACAGTGATGGTTAAGTGACTTTCCCAGAGTCACATAGCTAGTAAGTGTCAAGGGTTTGAGGACAGATCTGAACTCAGGTCCTCCTGAATCCAGGGTGGGTGCTTTATCCACTGTGCCATTTAGCTTCCCCCCAAAAGGAATCTTGAGGGTAGAAATTAATTGGCATGTTTGCAGATTTGAGGAAAAGTCAGCAGCTATGATGGTCAAAGGTAACTTTAGCTGTGATTTTTCTCACAATTGACATTTTAAATAGTTATTGATGTCTTTTAATGGTTTTCTAGTAACATTGATGTTCATTAAATCATAGGACACTATTTATCATCTATCTAGAATATGCTCATAGATATATAAATATAGATATAAATTTATTTTATACATTTTGGTATATACCCTTTGTTGGGGCAAAAAGATTATTAAAGCTCAAAAATGCACCAGGCCTTTTGGGATATCCTGTATAAATAACAAACTGACAGAAAAAAAATCAACCCATAAAGGACCCCCCCCAAAGAAAAAAATACCCAGAACCAGATCAATTTATAAGTGAATTCTATCAATACTAAAAAACCACAATTATAATTTATCATAAATTATAAAAAATATGGGAAGATGAAATTCTATTAAATTTCTTCCATGAGACAAATATGGTCCTAATAACTAAACCAAAGAGAGATAAAGCAAAAGAGAAAATGGTGTATTAGTATCTTTAATGAATATCAAAGCAAATTATTGAACAAATACTAGCAAAGAGACTATAGCAAAACAAATGAAAAAGATTATACACTAACGTCAGGATGGATTGATACCAGCAATTCAGGGCTGGTTCAATATTTTAAAAAAATTTAACCATAATAGATAATATTATTTAACAAAACAATGAAGTCACATGGGTATAACAATAGATGCAGAAAAAGACTTTCACATAATACAATGCTCATTTATGTTTAAAAAGATAGGAATTGGGGCAGCTAGGTGGCGCAGTGGATAGAGCACTGGCCCTGGAGTCAGGAGTACCTGAGTTCAAATCCGGCCTCAGACACTTAAGACTTACTAGCTGTGTGACCCTGGGCAAGTCACTTAACCCCAATTGCCTCATTAAAAAAAAAAAGATAGGCATTAAAAATAAATAGACGATTCCATAATATTATAAATAGTATCTATATAGTATATAGATACTCTAAATAGTATCTATATAAAGCCAAAAGTTAGCATTATCTGTAATGGAGAAATAGCAGAGACTTTTCCAGTAAGATCACGCACTGGTAAAGCAATATTGATGATTGTTAGAATTGTTATTTGAGGACCTGGAAAACATTGTGCATGATGACAGCAATATTGTTTAATAAAGAACTGTGAATAACTTAACTCTTCACAGAAATACAATGACCTCTGCAACTTTTACCTCATGAACTTTCATCTAAGAAACTGCAGAGGCTGAGTGGGGGAAGATTGAAAGACCCTTTGCTGTTTCTGAAAGTCAGGTCTAGTAGTGCTGAGCAGACATAATCCCTGGCTATGGCTATGGGTGAAGAAGAAGAAGCATAAAACCAGTGAGTGCAGTACCACAAGGAACAAGAACATTTTCAGGACAGCATGGTTGGAGTCCTAGCTGTGGCTTGGAAGAGGAGAGGAGTCCCTCAGGTTGAGCATCCCTTCAGAATTTAGAAAACAACAGTAAGGAGGATCAGAAGCCTAGGATAACATTACCTACAACTAGGGATTAAAACTTGATGATGATAAGCTGCTAAAAAGAAAAAAAAACAATAAAAATGAGTAATCAAAGGAAAAAGAACTTGACCATAGATACCTACTTTGGTTTTAAAAAAAGATCTGGGTTCATATTCAGAGGAAGATAGTGAGGTAAAAGAAGCCACTCTTACCCCCAAAGAATAACATCAAATGGTCACAAACCCAAAAAGAACTTAATTTTTTTCTAACTTTTGTTTTTTAAAAACTTATTTATTTTAATTATTTTTTCCAATTACATATAAATTTTTTTTTGAGTTCCAGATTTTTCTCCCACCCTCCATTCTCTCAACCCTCCTGAGGACAGCAAGCAATTTGTTATAAGTTATACATTACAATCTTGTTAAACATATTTCCACATTAGTCATGTTGTAAGAGAAGAATCAGAACAAAAGGAAAAAATGCAAGAAAGAATAAATAAGAACAATAACAAAAAAGTAACAACAAAAGCAAAAATAGTATGCCTCAATTTGCATTCAGACTACATAGATCTTTTTTCTAAATGTGAAGAGTATCCACAAAGGACTTTCAGAAGAATTTAAAAAGGAATTAAAATGTCAAATAAAAGCAATCCAAGAAGATTATGAAAAGAAAGTTTACCAATTGGAAAAAAGATATAAAATCTTAAGAAAGAAAATAACTCCTTAAAAACTAGAATTGGACAAGTGGAATCAAATGACATTATAAGATACCAAGAAATAATAAAACTAGAAAAAATAGAAGAGAATCTGAAACATCTCATTAGAAAAAAGAACTGATCTGGATAACAGATCGAATAGAGACAATATAAGAATTGTTGGACTACCTGCAAGTTATGTTAAAAAAGAATCTGGATACAATATTATAAGAAATTATTAAGGAAAATTGCTCTAAAGTTATAGAACCAAAAGGTAAAATAGACATAGAAAAAAATCTACTGTTTACCACCAGAAAGAGATTCCAGGAAGAAAACTTTTTGGAATATCTTGCCAAATTTCAAAATCCCCAGGTTAAATAGAACATATAAGCAACAAGAAAAAAAGCCAGTTTAAATACTGTAGGAAAACAATCAGTACTTCATAACACCTACCAACTTCCACACTAAAAGACTCTAAGTCTTGGAACTTTATATTTCAAAGGGAAAAGGATTTTGGGTTGAATCCAAGAATAACTTACCCAGCAAAGTTGAGTATATTTCTTTCTTTCTCTTTCTTTCTTTCTTTCTTTCTTTCTTTCTTTCTTTCTTTCTTACACAGTGGATAGAACACCAGCCCTGGAGTCAGTAGTACCTGAGTTCAAATCTGGCCTCAGACACCTAACACACACTTACTAGCTGTGTGACCCTGGGCAAGTCACTTACCCCAATTGCCTCACTAAAAAACCAAACCAAACCAAAACAAAACAAAAAACCTGTTATCATTGCTAGTGTAGTTTGAAGAAAGGTAGGAGCCAAGTTGTATAGAACAATGATTCTAAAAAATGAAATTGGTTGAGAAAAGGTAAAAAGGAGCAATAATCTCTTAAAAACAGGGCATGAAATAAAGAACTAGTACAGAGGAAATAAGTGGGGGTGAGGATGAGGAGAGAAGATAAGGGAGGGACTTTTAGAGGGGTGAGGAAAATGAGGAATAAGAAGGTAAGGGGAGAAGATAAGGAAACAGGAATAGGATAAAAAGAGGCTGAGGAGGAAAATAGTGAGTAAAAATAAGATGGAGGGAAATTTGCAAATAGCATAATAACTTTGAATATGAATGGGATGAATTCATCCATAAAATGGGAATGGGTAGCAGTATGGATTAAAAATTAGAAACCAACAATGTTGTTTACAAGAAACACATTTAAGAGTGAGAAATGTAAAGAGAGTTAAAAAGAAGGGTTGGATTTATTATGCTTCAGTTGATGCCAAAAAAACCCATAACAACCCAAGGATAAAAATTATGATCTCAGACAAAGTCTGACTAAAATAGATTTGATTTGAAAGAGATAAATTGGGTAACTTCATTTTAATAAAATGTACCATGGACACTGAATCACCATCAATATTGAACTTATATGCACCAAATACTATAGCATTTAAATTTTTTAAAGAAAAGTTAAATGGTGGAGAAAGATAGTAGTACTATAATAGTAGGAAACTTAATTGTACCCTCTCAGAACTAGATAAATCAACCCCAAAAATAAGTAAGGAAGAAATAAAGGAAATGAACAGAATTTTAGATAAACTAGATATGATAGATATCTGGAGAGAATTGTATAGAAATAGAAAGGAATGTATCTTTTTCTCAGTGGTTTATAGTATATTTAAAAAGATTGATCATATAGTAATGCATACTTTTTTTTTTTTTGGCAGGGCAAATGGGTTAAGTGACTTGCCCAGGGTCACAAAGCTAGTAAGTCTTAAATGTCTGAGGCCAGATTTGAACTCATGTCCTCCAAACTCCAGGCTGGTGCTCTATGCACTGTGTCACCTAGCTGCCCCTAGTGCATAAATTTTTTGTAGTGAAAAGCAGAAATATTAAAAGTATCCTTTTCTGATCATAATGCAATGAAATTATATTTAATATGGGACCAAGGAAACATAGATTAAAACTAAAACAACCTAATCTTAAAAAATGAGTGGGTTAAAGTACAAATCATAGAAACAATCAATAATTTCATTAAAGAGAATGACAAAAATGAGACAACATATCAAAACCTATGGGATACAGCAAAAACACTGATTAGGGGAATATTTATATCTCTAAATGCTTACATCAATAAAATAGAGAAAGAGCAGATGAATGAATTGGGTATGCAATTAAAAAAACAAAAAGAATGCATTATAAATCCCCAATTAAACACTAAATTAAAAATCCTCAGAATTAAAGGTGAGATTTATAAAATTTGGATTAAAAATCCATAGAATTAATAAAGAAAACTAGGAATTGGCTTTATGAAAAAATATATAAACAATTGTTTAATTTGATTTAAAGAGAGAAGAAAACCAAATCACTTATATAAAAAATGAAAAGGATGAATATACTACTGATGAAGATGAAATTAAAGGAATCATAAGGCATTATTTTGCCCAATTATATGCCAATAAATTTTGCAATATAAGTGAAATGGAAGAATATTTACAAATATATAAATGGCCTAGATTAGCAGAAGAAAAAATAGAATATCTAAATATATCTATTTTAGAAAAAGAAATTCAACAGTCCATAAATTAGCTTCATAAGAGGAAAGCACCAGAATCAGATAGATTTACAAGTGAATTCTATAAAACATTTAAAGATCTACTAATTTCAATATTAAATAAATTGTTTGGAATACTAGGTAAAGAAGGGATCCTATAAAATTCCTTTTATGAAACAAAAATGATGCTGATACCTAAACCAGGAAGAGTAAAAACAGAAAAAATTATATACCAGTTTATTAATGAATGTAAGTCTAAAAATCCTAAATAAAATCCTAGCTAAAATATTAAAACAAAATATTACAAGCATTATGCATTATGATACTGGAATTTATATCAGGAATGTAGGTATCTCTCTCTCTCTGTGTCTGTGCATGTCTATATGTCTATATGATATTGTATATATGATAATATACATATAAATGATTATATCAATATATGCAGAAAAAGCTTTTTATAAAGTCCAACACTCATATTTATGAAAAATACTTGAGGGGCAGCTAGGTGGCACAGTGGATAAAGCACCAGCCCTGGAATCAGGAGGACTTGAGTTCAAATTTGGCCTCAGACATCTGACACTTACTAGCTGTGTGACCCTGGGCAAGTCACTTAACCCTCATTGCCCTACCCTCCCCCCAAAAGAATATAAATACTTGAAAGTATTGTTACAAATGGACTTCTCCTTAAATTGATTAAAAACAAAAAGACATTTACCTAAAACCATCAGCAAGCATTATTGGTAATGGGGATAATCTAGAAGAAGCCTTTCCAGTAAGATGTGGTGTGAAACAAGGATGCTTACTGTCATCAATATTACTCATTATTGTGTAGGAAATCCTTGCAATAGCAATAAGAGAAGGAAAAGAAATAGAAGGAATCAGAATAGGGAATGAAGTAATTAGATGATCTCATGCAGATCATATGATGATATACTTGGTAGATCTCAAAGGCTCAACTAAAATTTTGGAACAATAATTTTGGCTAGTTGAAATAATAAAAATTTTTAGCAAAGTAACAGGATATAAAGTAAATCAACATAAATCATTAGCATTCTTATGTCACAAACAAAACTCTAAAAAAAGATAGTAAAAAAATGCCCTGCCTAAAATACTTCTACACAGTATAAAATAACTGGGAGTATGCTTGACAAAACAAACCCAGGAACTATATAAACAAAATTGTTTAAAAAAAATTTTATACAAACAAAATCAGATTTAAATAACTGGAGAAATATTAATTATTCATGGTAGGCAGGGTCAGTGTAATAAAAATGACAATTTTACCCAAACTAATTTATATATTCAATATCATCCAAATTAAATTAACAAAAATTTTTTTCTGAATTAGAAAAAAATAATAAAATTCATTTGGAAAAACAAAAAGTTAGGAATATCAAAGGAAACAATGAAAAAAGTATAAAGGAAGGAGAATTAACAGTATCAGATCTTAAACTATATTCTAAGGCATTAATTATCAAAACTATCTAGTACTGGCTAAGTAAATCAATGGGATAGAGTAGGCATACAATTTACGGCTGCAAATAAACATAGTAACCTTGTATTTGACAAGTGTAAAGACAAGATTTTACGACAAGAATTCATTATTTGGTAAGAATGGGGAAAACTGAAAAGCAGTATGTCAGAAACTGGGTATAGACCAATCTCTTATGTCATTTACCAAAATAAGGACAAAATATATACATGATCTAGATATAGAGATTTTACAAGAACATTAGGATACATAACATAGTATTTATCAGACTTAAGGATAGGTGAACAATTTATGAATAAGCAAGAGAGCTGTTAAGTTTAAAATGGATAATTTTGATTATATTAAATTAAATTTTTTTATAAAAATAAAACAAATGTATCTAAGATCAGAAGGAAAGCAAAAAATTGGGGAAATTTTTTTCTAGACAGTTTTTTAGATAAAGGTCTCATATTTCAAATATATAAAGAACTTTGTCAAATCTATAAAATTATTACTTTGGAGACAGTTGAAAGATGAGGTCAGAAGCTATACTGTAGAAAGTTAAGAAGGGATTGTGAGGAGAGGAAGGGGAGGCATCAATGGTAGAAAGACTTCTGTGTTTTTTTTTTTTTAGTGAGGCAATTGGGGTTAAGTGACTTGCCCAGGGTCACACAGCTAGTAAGTGTTAAGTGTCTGAGGCCGGATTTGAACTCAGGTCCTCCTGACTTCAGGGCCTGTGCTCTATCCACTGAGCCACCTAGCTGCCCCAGATAGCCTTCTTAAGGAGTTCAGCTACCATGTAGTGTTACTGTGCTGCAGATTGTTATATCACATTAGTTGTCTTCATATTTATTACCTGTCCATGATGCTGTGCTGTCTTTGATAAATTATGCTTTTAGGCAGCTAAGTGGTGAAGTGGGTGAAGTGGTGGACCTGAGTTCTAATTCTGCCTTAGACATTAGCTGCTTGATCCTGGGCAAATCACTTAACTTGTCTACCTCAGTTTCCTCAACTGTAAATGGAAATAATGATGGCACCTACTTAACAGAGGGATTGTGAGAACCAGATGAGATAACATGTAAAGTGCTTTGCAAAAGTGCTAAATATAAATGCTAGATATTGTTAATTTTTCTTATGTCACTTGCATCAATGGTATAGAATCAGAAGAAAAATGTGCCTCCTATGGAGACTTTCAAAATAAAGTATATTATTGACCATATGTGTAAAGATAACTCTGTAATTTTCTGTCAGGGAGTTCTCCAGTTTTCAATTTGCTGATATTTCTCACCAATGAATTGGTTCTCAAAGCGTGATCATGTCTGCTAGGTTTTTTAATGTGAATTTTTTTGTTTTATTTTTTCCAATTGCATATAAAACAATTTTAAATACTCTTTAAAATTTGTTGAGTTTCAAATTCTCTCCTTCCCTTCCTCCCCACCCCTTTTTTGAGAAGGCAAGCCATTTGATATCATTGGTGTTTGGTTGGTTGGTTTTTGTCTTTTGTACTCAAAAAGGATCAATGTGATATCACTATGTTAGGGTCAATGTATAATGCATCTGGCTGTGGCTCATTAGACCACAGTCTCAGGTCAGGCATAAGTAATCCATATGAACATTTGGAATGGAGACATCTAAATTTGTGCATCTCACATTTCTTTTCTTTTTATCTACTGCAATTCAGCTTTGGTCATCGAACACACCTTTCATGCAGGCATGCCATGCTGGGTGGTCCTGTGCCAATGTCTCCCAGGTCTTACAATCTATTCCAAAGTTCTTCAGTATGACCTTGAGAGTATCCTCGCATTGCTCCTTCTGACCTCCATGTGAACTCTTGCCTTGTGCAAATTCTCCATAAAATAGTCAAATGTACATTTGACATTCAAACAATGTGGCAGTCCATTGGATGCTTGGCTCAAAATTCACCTCAGTGTCTGGGATCTTATTTTGCCTGGTGATCTTTTGAATCTTCCTAAGACAATCCAAATAGAGGCAATTAAATTTGCTTGTATGGTGCTGGTATACTGTCCAGGTTTCACAGGCATAAAACAATGGGTCATCTCAGCAGCTCTATAAACCTTCAGTTTAGCAGGTGGCCTAATACCTCTTCTCTCCCACACTTTCCTTTGGAACTTCTCAAACAATGAACTAGCTCTGGCAATGCATGTATCAACCTCCTAATTTTTGTGCAGATCCCTGGAAGGTATATTGCCAACATGGATGAATTATCCACAGCATTAACATTTTATCCATTTGCTGTAACTGATGGTTCCATGTATGAATGCTGTGGTACTGGCTGGTGGAGGGCTTCTGTCTTCTTGTTGTTTGTTAATTGTAAGGCCAAAATGAGTGCAAGTAGTAGAGAATCAATTTATACTCTGTTGCATCTTAGCCTCAAAGGCTGTATTGAGTGCATGACCATCTGCAAACAAAACGTTACATACTAACACTCCCTCCACTTTAGTTTTGCCTTGTATCCATTTTGAATAAATAATTTACCATCAGAGTGGTAGCTGATTTTGGTGCTGTTTTCATCCTCATTGAAGGCGTCTGACAACATCACTACACTAATCATGCTATATAGCATGACTAGCGTAGTGAGGTGTTTGGTGTGGTTGTACATGTATAACCTATATCAGATTGCTTGCTGTCCTGGGCAGGGGGGAGGGAGGGGAGGGAGAGAGAAGAATTTGAAGCTGGAAATCTTATAGAAGTGGGTGTTGAGGGCTATTTATAGATGTAACTGGAAAGTAATAAATTATTTATATGAAAAAAAGGTAAAAAACAAACACCCATCATGCTAAAAAAGCATGGGAGCAAACATTTACTCCATTGGTGACTGGGAAAGTGTGAGAGCATTGACCATTAACCAGAACTCACTGAGAGTATGTCATCATGAAACTGATGTACAATACAGACGAACTTCTTGGGGCAACCAAATTTTGCCATTTTCTTCCACAAGTCCTCATGACTGACAGTATCAAAGGCCTGGGTCATATCAATGAATGTTGTGTACAGACCTCTATTCTGAACCTGGCATTTCTCCTGGAAATTTGGTCAGCAAACACCATACCAACCATTCTTCAACCCTTTCTGAAGTCACCCTGGCTCTCTGAAAGATGACCATCTTCCAACAGTCAGTTAAGGAGGTCTTTGGCCAGAATCTTGCTGGCAATGTTCTGCTAGGTTTTTCAACAGTGTTGTTGTCATGATACCTTTCTCTGACTAGTTTTATTCAAATATTCATTGAGTTAAAAGAACTACCAGGAAACAAAACTGAGATTTCTTTCTCATTTTCAGCCTATTTAAAACAAGCCATTTAATAATTTCCTTAACAGAACCCCAACCTTTTGATACAGATGAGGACATTTACTGCATGTACTAAGAATGGGATTGGGAACAGGGAGGAAGTGTGGAGCACCAGCTTTCCAGTTAGTTTTAACAATGCAGCTTCATTCTTTGGCTTGAAGTGTTTGGAATTTATGTATATCAGAAGCAAGAATAAGTAAAAAATCTGCACCACTGAGCTGAAAAGAAATGATTCGTGTATTTTTCTAGTCTGAATTTATTTGCTGCCCCTCCTATCATCAGTCTCTGAGTCCAACCATGTTATACATTACTCAAGAAACTCCAATGATTTCTCTGTTATCTTCAGTATCACTTGTAAAATCTTTCATTTGGCATTCAAAACTCTTTACAGCCTGGTCCATTCTTACACTTGCAGTCTTTTTACATGTCACATCCATCCCACCACACCATCTGCTTTCCAGTTATACTGAGCTGCTGGCTGTTCCTCTCACAGAAAATTCCATCACTTGTCTTTGTGCTCTAGCCCTACCCCAGGTCTAGAATTCTCCTCACTTTTTTACTCAGAACTCCTGATCTCCTTCAAAACTCAGAGGAAGCCTCAAGAGGCTTTTTTGGTCCCCAGCTGCAATAGCTACCCCTTCGAAGGTTATTATACATTTACCTAACATATAGCTTGTATATATCTAGTTATTTACTTGTTATCTCCCCTTTAGAATTTAACCTTCTTGAGGGCAGGGACTTACTTTGCCTTTCTTTGCATTCCCACTGCTTAGTAAGTACCTGGAACATGGTAAGCACTTAATAAATGCTTGCTGATCTACTGAGTAACTTCTGTGAATTTTCAAAAGGGTGATTGCAATGAAATCCAGATTTTCCCTAGAAATAGATAGATTGTACAAGCGACAATCCTTTTTGGGCAGATACACAGGATTGAGGAGCTAGATGAGACCACTGCAATCTTCTAGCTTGGGTTCTTGTTTTTGTTCTTGTTCTGCTTGTTTTTCTTGTTCTTGTTCTTGTTCTTCAAGGGTATGGACCACCTGACAGTCTGGTGGAGCTTATGAAATCCTTCTCAAAATTATATTTTTAAATGCATGGAATAAAATATGTGGGCTTACAAAGAGACCAATTTTATTGAAATACATTTGTCAAAACATTAAAAAACAAGGCTATGGCTATAAGGTTAAGAACCCTTGTTCTAGTTTATGTCCCTTCTTTCACTTTCTTTTTGTGTACAAAGAAGAAATTTAAACTCAAGGCAAACATTTTCTCCAGGGCTGTGTGGGTAGTCTGTAGTAGAATCAGGGTTAGAATTTAGGGGCCCTATCACCAAGTCCAGGGTTTCTTCATAGTGTAGCACGAATTACCACTTCAAATAATTTCTACCCAGTTAAATTATAGATATTTAGTAAAAAGCCAATGTAACAGCAGCTTCTATAATGAATTGCTACTTGTTACTTTAAGGTAATTCTAACCAGTTAAATTTTGGATGTTTAATAAAATCCAATGTAACAATGATTTCTATCATGAATAGTCACTTAAAAACAATTCTTGTCAGTTAAATATTAGTTGCTTAATAAATTCCAAAGTAACAATACTTTCTAGATAGAGAACATTGGGTATCCCTTAATTACACAAGTTTTCATGCCTTTCAATTCATTATTTTTCTATCTTTTTTTTTTTTTTTGGCAGGGCAATGGGGGTTAAGTGACTTGCCCAGGATCACGCAGCTAGTAAGTGTCAAATGTCTGAGGCCGGATTTGAACTCAGGTCCTCCTGAATCCAGGGCCAGTGCTTTATCCACTGTGCCACCTAGCTGCCCCATCTATCTTTTTTTAGTATTAGAATGAGTGCCAAGTAACATTTGTAAGGCCAGAAGCTTCCTCCTTCTTTAAATGAAGTATTTAACTTGTTTTAATGTTGGCTAAAGTTGACCTCGAGCTCATGAATCCATTTCACTATTTTATTGTGAAAGAATAATTTTAAATTTTCCTCTTGTACATCAATGCAACTTTTTCTAAAACATTGCCCTTGAAGTCCAACCTTCAAGGCCCACATATAAAGAAAAGACAAAAAAGAAATAATGTCCAAGACTTCCAGTTTTGTTCCAGTTGATGAAAATGTTTCAGTGATCTTCAAAAAGAAAAAAAACCACACACCAAGAAATAGGTTTTTGTACAGACAGTTGCATTGGGCTCTGTCTTCCCTTTGGCTGTGGTGTAGTTTTTTTCGATAGTGTCTGGTTGACTTTCTGTTCTTCATCTCAGCTCATCAGTTGCCTTTGAACCCATATCACTCTTTATGTTTCCTCTATTGTTTTGTGATGGCCCATTGCTGGTGGTCTATGTACTTCAGGGTGAGAGGGGGACCAGGGGCTTCTTCATTCTCAGTGGCTGTGGGAGAGACTGTGATGTAATGGAAGTATAATTGAATCTGTCATCAGGGAACTGAGCCCTGCTATCTGTGTGGCTTTGTGGAAGTCACTCAATTTCTTCATGGAGAAAAATGAAGAGAGTAGATGAACTGATGTCTAAAGTCTAAATCCCATGATTCTATTCCAATAGAGCAAAACCAGGAAGATGGCAAAGGTCATTGCTCTTTGCCTACTGGCCGCTTATGTCATTTGACATCTCCTTGAGCCACTGTGAGCATTTCAATGAAAGTCTAAATTTATGCACCTCTTGTCTTTTATTGAAAATCTTCTGAACCAGCCAAACCTTTTGGAAAGTCCTCCAAAACTTAGGAAGAATAGCAGGTCCCTTTCTTTTATTCCTCTCTATATGTCTTGAACTTGATTCATCATACTCAGAAACCAGTGTATACTCCTTGAAAGTGAAGTGGGGGGCAGCTAGGTGGTGCAGTGGATAAAGCACCAGCCCCGGGTTCAGGAGGACCTGAGTTCAAATCTGGTCTCAGACACTTGACATTTACTAGCTGTGTGATCCTGGGAAAGTCATTTAATGCTCATTGCTCTGTAAAACCAAACCAAACAAAAAAAAAGAAAGTGAAGTGGGGAGCAGCTAGGCGGCACAGTGGATAGAGCACTGGCACTGGAACCAGCGGATAAAGCACCAGCCCTGGATTCAGGAGGGCCTGAGTTCAAATCTGACCTCAGACACTTGACAATTATTAGCTGTATGACCCTAAGCAAGTCACTTAACACCAATTGCCTCAAATGCGTGTGCACATACACACACACACACACACACACACAAAACAACAATAACAAACAAACAAAAAAAGAAAGTGGAGTGGGGTGGATATACTTAGGAAAGTGCAGCAAAGTTACTTGGGCCTTCTTAGAGAACCCATACATTTCCTTGTAAGCAGGAGGATGGAAATGCCATGTTCCACTCCATTTCAAGACCCTTAGGACTACTCCAAACATTAAATGTGAAGAAAATTAAAATTTCAAATATGAAGATCAGTTGCCCTTGGTTAAATGAGAAAGAACAGAGAAAAGAAAGAGATGAGCCAAATCATTCTGAATTCAAGACGCACAACTTTATATAAGCTTAAACTGATTTTGTTTTTACAAAAAAAATCTCAAATGGTAATTTATAAATTTGAATAATAAATGACAGCAGAGTAATTGTGTTTGAAGATGCTTACCGGAAAATAAATGACGAGAGCTAGGAGGCCCAAAGTCAAGTACAGTGGTTTCATCCTTTATCTTGTTGGTCTTCCCTGTAACAAGTAACACAATTTCCTACTGTCAGTTCCAGTAATAAATAGCATGTTTTGGATGAAGTGGCATTTTTTTTTCCAAAGGAAAAATTGACAAAAAGGTTTATCATGAAGGATGACTGAATGATGGTTAAGTGATATAAAGATGCAAGACCTTTGAATGCTTTTAGGGAGGCATGGGGACTTTAATTCCATGTTACTCTCAGAAGCATTTCATGTAGATTTGATGACAGGGTCTTTTCTAGTCCACTTCTAAAAATCAGAAATTTGAAAATTTACCAAGAATAAAGTTGGAAAAGAATATATTTTCATGTTTGTCTCATGTATCGAACACACACACATATAGGGCTTAGTAGGTAGAGATGTGGCTTTAGTGTCAGGAAGACTCAAGACTGAAGTCCTACCACTGGCACTTATTAGCTAGGTGGTCATGGGTAAATCTCTTGCCCTCTCAGTGCCTCAGACAGTGCCTTGAGTCTGTAAATTCCTGAGTTGCTGATGTGCATCATTGGGGGAGATTTCTCCAACCTGTGAAAGTCCAGATCCAGAAACATACAATCCAATATTGTGGAAGTGCTGCTTTATGCATAGTATTAACCATTTAATGATCAAATTCAGGTGCATCTTTCCGGATCGGAGGTTTGGGAACACATGAAGTACAATTTTTGTTGCAGACAGAATAATTCCATTGCAAGGCATCCTATCTAACTACTTTTTCCTTCTTCTAGAAGGAGAGATTTGACTGAATATTAAGGACCCATGCTTTTTTCTTTTCTACCACCAGAGCCTGGTTTAAGGCCTTTCCTCCCCAACTCCTTTCTACTCAGTAGAGGACTCTACCAGACATATTAATACTCCCTCCAACACCACAATCTCCTAACCCTTCCATTTACTCAGTTCCTATAATCTTCTACTCCATCCCACCTCAACGATGCATAGAAATGGTCAGACTCTTGAATTTTTTTTATCACCCACAAATGTACCACTTCCACACTCATAAACTTTGAAATTTCTTTGATCTAATCTCATTTGCTTCTCATTCCACCTCTCCCTATGCCTCGCAATCCCAGACCCTATTCTTCATCCTCTCTAAGACATCCAGTCCATTTGCTCCATCAGATCTGTCCCAGGCCATCACCCTGCACTGGCTACACTCTCCTTACTTCCTTATCTTACCCCCTTGGTCAATCAGTTGATCCCCGCACTGGTCTCTTCTTTTGAGTCCCTTGAATCTTCTTGGTTCTCTTTTCTCAATAGGTTTCCATGACATCACTTTATAAGTCACTTTTTTTTGTTGTTTTGTTTTTAGTGAGGCAATTGGGGTTAAGTGACTTGCCCAGGGTCACACAGCTAGTAAGTGTTAAGTGTCTGAGGCCGGATTTGAACTCAGGTACTCCCAACTCCAGGGCCGGTGCTCTATCCACTGTGCCACCTAGCTGCCCCCTATAAGTCACTTTTGCTGGATTTGCATCTAGATCACACTCACTATCGATGGGTTTCTCACAAGGCTCTGTCATGGCCACTGTACTATTTCACTTCATGATATCCTCAGCTTTCATGCATTTAATGATTTTTGTTGTTCACTTGTTTCAGTCTTATATGATTCTTTGTGTCCCCATTTGGGGTTGTCTTTGCAAAGATACTGGAGTAGTTTGCTATTTCCTTCTCCAGCTCATTTTTTTTCCAGGGCAGTGAGGGTTAAGTGATTTGCCCAGGGTCACACAGCTAGTAAGTGTCAAGTATCTGAGGCCAGATTTGAACTCAGGTCCTCCTGAATCCAGGGCCAGTGCTCTATCTACTGAACAACCTAGCTGCCCCTAGCTGATTTTATTGTTGAGGAAACTGAGGTAAACAGGCTTAAAAGACTTCCCCAGAGTCACAGCTAGTAAGTGACTGAGGCTGGATTTGAGCTCAGGTCTTCCTGACTCCAGGTCTGAAGTTCTACCCACTGAGACACTTATCTACCCCAGATTCAGTTATTTATTTATATTTATTTTAAATTTAAATATTTATTAAATTTCTATTTTTTTGCAGGGTAATGAGGATTATGTGACTTGCCCAAGGTCACACAGCTAGTGACTGTCAAGTGTCTAAGGCCAGATTTGAACTCAGATCCTCCTGAGTCCAGGGCTGGTGCTTTATCCACTGTACCACCTAGCTTCCTCTAGATACAGTTATTATCTTCATGCAAATGATTCTCAAATCTATCTACTTATCTAGCCATAACTAGCATCCTGATCTACAGTCTTGCAATTTCAACTGGATGTCCCACAGGCAACTTAAACTCAAAAATGTTCAAAAATGAACTCATTTTCATCTCTCACAAAATGCTCCCTTGTTCTTAATTTTCCTGTTACTATTAAGGACACCACTATCTTCCCAGTCATATTGGGTTGGCTGCCCAGGTGTTATCTTTAACTCCTTCCTCTTCTTTATCTTCCATCTGCAATCTGTTGTTGCCAAGTCTTGTTCTTCTTATCTTTATAGCATCTCTTTCATATACTCCCTTCTCTTCCCTGACACTACCATCACCTTGCTGCAGCCTTTATCACTTCACTCCTGGACTATTGCAATAGCATTTCAGTTAGCTTCTCTCTTCAAATCTCTTCCTATTTCAGTCTGTCCTCCCTTCAGCTGTCAAATTGATCTTCCTGGGGCAGCTAGGTGGCACAGTGGATAGAGCACTGGCCCTGGAATCAGGAGTACCTGAGTTCAAATCTGGCCTCAGACACTTAACACTTACTAGCTGTGTGACCCTGGACGAGTCACTTAACCCCAATTGCCTCACAAACAACAACAACAACAACAAAAAAACCCCAACCCACCCCCCCCCAAAAAAAACCCAAAAAGCAAATTGATCTTCCTAAAACTCAGGTTTTACCATATCATCTCCTAATTCAATAAACTCCAGTGGCCTCCAGAATCAAACATAAAATTCTTTGTTTAGTGTTCAAAGCCTTGCACAACTTGACCCCCTCCTACCTTTCCAATCTTCTTGCACCTTAATAATGTACACATGTTGTATAATTCATCCAGTGGCACTGACCCTTTTACCCCTTAAATAGTATTTTCTTTTTTCCAATTACATGTGAAGACAATTTTAAACATTCATTTTTTATAAAATTCTGAGTTCCAAATTTTCTTTCTGCCTACCTCCCTCCCCTCCCTCCTCCCTAAGATGGTAACCAATTTGATATAGGTTATATATGTACAATCATGTCAAACATATTTCCATATTAGTCATGTTGACACTGACCTCTCTATCACTTGCACAAGACTATGTACCTGTTCACTAGCTTTGCCCTCATGCCTAGAATTCTTTCCCTTCTTGTCTCTGCTGCCTAACCTCCTTGGCTTCCTTTAAGTTCCTGGTAAAATGACATCTTCTACAAGAATCCTTTCCCATCATCCTTAATTGTAGTGCCTTCACTCTGACATTCTGGCCAATGCATCTTTTGTGTGTCTATCTATGTATATAGACATATATGTGTATAGGCACACACGTATTTACCTACACCTATGTATTTGCTTTGAACATAGTTGTTTGTTGTCTCTCCCATTAGAATATGAGTTCCTTGAGACTAAGGGCTGTCTTTTGTCTTTCTTTGTGTCCCTAGCACTTATCACTGCTCTTGACACATAGTAGGTGGTTAATAAATTCTTGCAGACTGACTGACGAATAAAGCTGCTTTTTCTTGTTTGGATTTGGGTTTCTACAGTGAAGTATAACATGCACACAGAAATCAGAGTTATTGGCAGAAGTGAGAAGCCAACCACTCTTCAGGAAGCTATATTTTAGGATAATGGGAGAATTCCTTTCATTCACTATAATAATGCCCTTTTCTGTCCAAGTGAGCCTCGGAAGGCATTAAGAGATGCCCAGAAAACAAGCCTCCACATCGTACATTAGAATGGAGAATGTTTGTTCGTTAGAAAATCCCTGAATAGCTTATTTCTTACTGGTTCCACTACACATCCCCACCATTCTCTACTTTTTCATCCAAAAAGCACATTGAACCAGGTGGATCTGGGGCAAAGACATCTACTATTAAAAAGCCCATGAAAGTGTAAAGCTCCAGGGAATATTCAGGAGTTTTAAGTGAGAATTCCCAAGTACCTACCCTGGTAGGGGAACCTTCTTCCAAATTCAAGTGTGACTGCCTTTCAGAGTAGTTCCAGTCAGCTTCTGTGTCTTGACATTCTGAAAATGGTAACTGAATACTAAGATAGAAAATGATAGGAAAGAACAAATCTAGGAAGCTGGGCGTCTTATAATCTCCTATTTGATTGCTTCTGGAGATAGGAAAACAATTTGATTGAAGATAATGTCACTCCTGGGTTATTACTCAAACAAAGGAATGATGGTGGCAGTTTGCTAAAGTTGGCAATGATCTTTGAGTTTCAGTTCCTTCCTGAAGAAGACCTTGACTAGATGAAAAAGAATCTCCAAGTTTATATTCCCCAGGGTGCACTGTGGTAGGTGTATTTACCATTTTGTGTTCCTGCTTCACTAAATACCACTAAGACAAACTTTATTTTTGTAGTAGTTCAGTGGTCTTATTAATAAATTGCATCAGGACATCACAAAGTGGAAAAAACCTTACTCCATATTTATCATTTAAAAAAATAAAAATAGTTACACATCTCTCTCTCTCTCTCTCTCTCTCTCTCTCTCTCTCTCTCTCTCTCTCTCTCTCTCTCTCCCTCCCCCCCCTCTCTCTTTCTCTCTCTCCAGGACCAATTTCCCTCATTTAAAAAAATTCTTCTAGAATGGTAAAGTCACCTTGAAATCTCATAAATGATGCCTTTTTCATATTGCTACTTTTTGTGGCTATAGCTAAAATAAATCTATTTTGATTTCAAACAATAGCCTTTGGGACTTAGAATCATCAGAATTTGAACTGGAAGGAACTTTAGAAATCATCAAATCCTATCTGCCCAATGAACACACAGAGGGGAAATAAAGTAAAACAACAACAACACAGGGCAGCTAGATGGCACAGTGGATAGAGCACTGGCCTTGGATTCAGGAGGACCTGAGTTCAAATATGACCTCAGACACTTGACACTTACTAGCTGTGTGACCCTGGGCAAGTCACTTAACCCTCATTGCCCTGAAAAAAACCAACAACAAACCAACAACAACAACAACAACAACAACAACAACAACAACAATACCACTTTTGGATTATATTGACTCTTTATACCAGTAGCATATTTTTGAGAAACTTAGGGAAATACTTGGAGCATAGGATATGACATCATCTTCAAACCATGTTTGATATTGACTATGTTACATACATTTGGGGTCCTTTTTGGTCCCCACAACTTCATATTTTTGTCTCCCCATCTTTCTAGACCAAGCTCAAGTCCTATCTCCTCCATAGGTCTGGAACACATAGTTTAGCTCTTAGTAATATATTTCTATATTCCTTGCTGCTTTTGCTTGCTTTTCTGTTTTTCTCTAACTAGACTCCAAAGTCTTTGAGCATTGGAATGACACCCTACACTTCTCAACTGTGCAAAGACCAATGCTGTGAACCATGACAACTGACTTACTTAATGGAAAACTTTGTACATCTTTAGCTTTCTGTGAAAATATTTCTTGTTTAAAGCCCACTTTATGCCACCATATAAAATTAACAGATCACTTTGTATTTTCTTTAATTCAAGAACATGCATGTGCCTTAATAAAATATTTCTTGGGTGCCTCATTTACATAATCAAGATAATAATACATGTTTTAAATCCATATGCTGCAATTTGTTCAACCATTCCTCAATGCATTGGTACCCACTTTGTTTAACTTGACTTTGCATTTTCTTATTGTCACAAAAATACTGCAAATAATAAGTATGTACCACCTTGGGGTATATGCCAACTATCACAATCTCTGGGTCAAAAAGTAGGAACATTTCAGTGAGATTTCTTGCATAAAACTAAATTTCTTTCTGTTTTTCTTTTGGACACATTCATGGCTCTACCACTTCAGTTGCTTCCTTAGTTTATTCTGTTGTACTGTTTCCCAGGGCAGCTAGGTAGTGCAGTGGATAGAGTGAAGGGCCTGGAGTCAGGAAGATTCATCTCCCTGAGTTCAAATCTGGGTTCAGAAACCAGCTGAGTGACCCTGGGCAAGCCACTTAACCCTGTTTGCCTCCATTCCTCATTTGTCAAATGAGCTGGAGAAGGAAATGGCAAACCACTCCAGTGTCTTTGCCAAGAAAACCCCAAATGGTGTCATGAAGAATTGGACATGACTGATATGACCGAATAACAAATTGCATTTTATTGAGTTGGGCATCCATTGGTTATTGTCAACTTCTCATTGGGTTGACATAGGCCCAATCAGTCACATGGCAGTGACTGATCCCAGGAAACTCTAACTTTGCTTTCCCTAAACAAATGATGCTTCTATTGGGAGTAGAGGAAGCAGAAAGAACCAATGATTTCATTGGTCTTAGTGTCATAGGCTTAAAGTCAGAAGAGACTTTAGGAATCTTACAGAGAAACCCTCTTATTTTAACTTTTCAAATTTTTTTGTATACATCTAAATCTATTAATTTTCAATTCATGCTATATATTTTAGGTGTAGTTGTGGGCTCCTCCATTGGAATGTAAATTCATTATGAATGTGAATCATTTTAGTCTTGTACTTGTATCCTCAGAGCCTAGTACTGTGCCTGGAACACAGTAGGTGCCTAATAAATACTTGTTGATTGATTTCATAGATAAGGAGATGGAAGACAACTGAGACTCTCATTTGGAATTTTTCAAGATTACCCAGGTCATAAACCTAAATGCCAATCTAGCATTATACCTTGTTCTCCTTCCAGGGCATCCTGTTATCTGCTGTGCCCAATGTCCATGACTTCCTCAATATCAGCAACTTATAAATAGTGATAATAGTTACAGTAAGTTACTTTCTAGAGTCCAGTGTATGGCAACATGTAACATCTTACCTAATTCAAATGTATGCATATTATGAATTTTTTAAAGGGAGTGGGGAAGGGATGAGATGGAGAGGAAGAAGATCTGTGAATTCAGTAGGAACTTCTAGTGAAGAAACAGACAAGTACCTAATGAGCATAGTCTTAGAGAGTTGTCTAGGCCACTGAGAGGTTAAGTGACTTCCTGAATGTCACATGCCCAGTCATTATCAGGGGAAGTACTGGAATTTGGATTTTCCAGATTCCACAGCCAGGACTCTTGCCTCTACACCATGCTGCTTCTTAATTGCTTCTTTGTTAATAATATATAATGTTGGTATTCATAAAATCTCAATGTGTGTCACCCTGTGGATCATGGGAAGGTTAGACAAACAGTTTGTATCTGAAAGGACATGCCTCATTTGGGATTTTCAGTCTCTCTCTTTGAAGCTTGCCTCACATTTGGTTGATACAGACATGTAATAAAAGGAACTATAATTTTAATTTTTAAGGTTAAAGTTAAATAGAGGTTATTTGGATTTTGGAATTTTGTATGCTTTGGAATTAATCTTTTTCCATTATGTTTATCATTAATTTCTTAGTCAGGTCCAATAAAACTAATGATTTTTTCTTTTTTTTTTTTTGGTGAGGCAATTGTGGTTAAGCCCAGGGTCACCCAGCTAGTAAGTGTCAAGGGTCTGAGGTCAGATTTGAACTCAGGTTCTCCTGAATCCAGGGCCGGTGCTTTATCCACTGCACCACCTAGCTGCCCCTAAACTAATGATTTTTAAGGTTAAAAACACAGCCCACTATTTATATAAGTTTTCCCTACTCTTTTACCCAAACTCTCTGTGTCAAGGTCATTGCCAGAGAAACCCATGCCAAACACAGAGGCAGAGTTCATCTTGATCATCCTCTTGAAAACTCCATTTGCCCAAGCTTTCAGAGGCAGAGTCAAATCCTCACAGATGCCTTGCTCTCTATCTTCAGTGGTGTAGAAAGGGTGATAAGAAGGATGAACCGAGGCTATGGGTCTTGCATTTTCCTTGGGCTGGAGATCCTGGGACACTGTTTTCAATTGTCATCCTTCTTGCCTACCAGTTGCCTGTGCCTTCTAATACCTCAATGAAGGTTTTAGATGATGCTAATGAATGACTTTCCCTAGTCCCTTTTACAATTTATTTACAATTTATTATATTTTATTATCAAATTAAATTATATTTGTAAAGTGCTTGGCACAGTGTCTGGCATATAAAAGGCACTTAATAAATGTTTATTTCCTCCCTTTTCCTTACTTTTTCCAGTAACAATGATCCATTGATTCCAATCCATTCCCATTTTCTCTCTCCGACTCCACTCCATATTTGTTTGAAGGCTGGTTGAAGACAGAAATGTCCTCAGAGGTCCATCCCAAAGGCCATCTCGAAATCCTTGGCATGAATGGCTTCTTGATCCACTGGAATATTACCCAAAATATGGCCTCCAAAGGGTTATTTTAAACAGCAGTAGAGTGTTTAGGCTGAGTGCAACCATGAGCAATATTTAGAAAGCAGGATGCTTGAGAGCTGTGTTGAAGCTGGGGCATTTGCTAGGGTCTCTTCCAAATTGCTAATTGTGCACACAGAATAGCAGAGGGGCAGCTTGTGAAATGCAGGCCAGCCTTTTCTTTACAACTCATCGGCTTTGAGAATATCTAGTGACTGAGAAATTGTGTTATTGGCCCATGGTCACACAGTCAGTATGAATAAGAGCTGAGACTTTAACCCAGCCCTTCTGGGCTCCTCTCTATCTATTAATCAGCCAGTCAGGAGCTCAGCTGGCTTTTATTAGGCAACTGCCATGTAGCAGGAATTGGGCTAAGTGTTGGGGAAATGAAGAAAGGCCAAGGACCACGCTTGTCCTCCAGGAGCTCACATTCTCATGAGGGAGATAGCATGAAAATAATTGTGTGTAAACATGATATATACAGGATAAATTGATGAAAATGTCAGAAGGATTAAAGAAGACTGGGAAAAAGATACTTTATATGGGACTTTAGCTGGGAAAGAGAAGGAAGAACATGAAGCTAGAAGGCAGAAATAAGGAAGGAGAGGGTTTTAGATATGAAGGACAGGCAGTGAAAAGTACCTGGAGTTGGGAGAAAATGGAGTTTTGTATGCAAAGAACAGCCAGAAGACCAGTATCTTTGGATTGCACAGTATATAGAGTGTTGTAAGGTATAAGAAGACTGGAAAGGTAGGGAGAGGTCAGGTTATAAGGGGCTTTGAAAGCCAAACAGATTTTGTTTGATCTTGGAGGTAATAGGGAACTGCTAATATTTATTGAAGAAGAGGTAGAGTATAGTGGGTCGAGCATTGGATTTGGAATCAGGAACTGAGTTAAAATATGGCCCCAGACCCTTACTTGCTGGGTGACCCTGGGCAAGTCAGTTCACCCCATTTGCCTTAGTTGCCTCATCTGTAAAATGAGCTGGGGAAAGAAATGGTAAACCACTTCACTATTTTTGCCAAGAAAACCCCAAATGGGGCCATGAAGAGTCAGACATGACTTAAACAACTGAACAAGAAAAGTTTTTATTGAACAGAAGTGAGAGGTATGATTAACTTGTTAGTTGAATTGAAAATAGATAGGAATATATATAACCTATATCAGATTGCCTGCTGTCTAGGGGAGGGGGGGGGAGGGAGAAAAATTTTAAAATGGAAATCTTATATAAACAAATGCTGAAAACTATCTCTACATGTAACTAGAAAATAATAAAATACTTTTATTTTAAAAAAAGAAAATAGATAGGATTGTTGTCAATATCATTAACTATAAAAAATAACAGTATAACTGTCCAGAGTAGTTGGAAGTGTTGAGAGAAGAGAAAAATGACCATATGCCCCTGATACCCTCTTAGGAGGCTCTTAAACAAAATGTGATTTGGATATGAATTGTTTAGGACATGATGGAATTCTGGTGGGTTGAAAATGCTGTGAAAGACATCCAGTGAAAGAACTCAGAAACCAGTGGCATATATTTGTATGCCCGCATGAATTTGTACATCTACCATTTTATCCTCTGACTTCATTTTCAGCTAATTCAACTTGTGAAAATTTAGATTTACCTAAGTGATAAAACAGAGAATAGGGATGTTCTCTCCATAGGATTCATTTAGATAACAATTATGATTTTATTTTTTAAAGTCAATTTATCATGTAACAGTTTAGGAATTTGTATTTAAAGCCAGATACTGTATATTTGAAATGATTCTAACAAATGTACATTGGTTATTTCATTCACATAGTCTCTCAGAGTATTATGTGGTCATTTAATGGAAAGTTGCTTACTAGTCTTCTGAGTCAAAGGGCCAGGATCAATTATTTCAAAGCCAAATGACATTGGGAATAATAAAAATAGCCTTAATACGTCCCCACTGGGTTCCTGCAAGCTGCAAATTATCATTTTTGTTTTATGCTGTACATGAATGGAAAACATTTATGTTGCTAACTCTTTGAAGATATCACTTGCTTTCCTTTGATGACCCATTGCCATGTCAGGCACAGTAATCTTTTTTCTTTTAACAATCTATTCTCATGATGTGGAATTCTGGTTGTGATATACTTCCTAGGTAGAGTCCCTTTCAGCAACAAAAACAGCTGCAACAAAAAAGAATTCTCTCTTATTTTGCATAAACATATAAGAATACAACTTTGCTGGTAGGACAGCTGAGATGATCATTAAAGACATTTATTAGCTAATTCATAATTAATTTAAAAAATACCTGTTCCTGGGGCAGCTAGGTGGTGCAGTGGATAGAGTACCAGCCCTAGATTCAGGAGAACCTGAGTTCAAATCTGGAAGCAGACACTTGACACTTACTAGCTGTGTGACCCTAGGCAAGTCACTTAACCCCAATTGCCTCACCAACAAACAAACAAAAAATACCTGTTCCTAGTTAGAGTCACATTCATTTTTTCAGTATTATTTTAGACTTCAATAGGGTTCATTATGGTTATCTTTTAACCAAGACCCCCTTTTACTGCTTTACAAACATTATTCTAGTCATGAGGGAACCCAGTTTATTTGTTAGAAAGAATGATCATTGAAAAGATTCTAGTGTTGGCTAAGATATTGGTCTTAGAACAGAACTCAGATTGAATATAAAGTGAAGAACTTGTACTAATTGTGCTGATTGGGTCAGGTACAGGAGTGGTAGAAAGAACCAAGTCCCTTTTAGGATATAGTAGCGGATGATGCCGTAGCATCAGGTCTAGTGGTAGCAGTGAAGATACAGTTGATTCTATCAGGTTTGGTACAGTCACAAGTCACTGTATTAACTTCAGTGTTACATATTAACTTCAATTTAATTGGCATTAGATGTAATGAAATCAGTTGTGATGACAGTTTAAGTAGTACTTGTTTTCCCAGGGAAGGTGGTTTCATCTGATTTGACTACTTCTTCAGTGATGATGGTTTCCCAGTAGGGTCTATATCACCAAAGATGGTGGTTTCATTATATGTGACCATTTTCTAAGTGATAGCCATTTCATCAGGTATGCTTGTGTCAAGATCAGTGGTCATTTCATCAGTAGTGTATTATGCATCAGTGGTGGCCACTTCACCAAATGTAGTCGTGTTAACATGGGGTGATAGTAACATCACATGTAGGACAGTGCATGAAATGTCATCAGAAGTAAGAGTAGCAAGGGTGACAGTGGCAGAAATATAGGTGCAAAATGAATTGTTGGAGAGGATGGAGAATCAGTGGATCTAGGTGTGGTAGGGGCAATTGTGCTAATGACAGAAGATGTACTAGCAGATGTGATAGTGGCAATAGATGTGGTCGGGCTATAGACATGGTGCTTTCAGGTGTTGTGGTAGAGGAAAGAGCTGTGGTATGTGAAGAAGATGCTTTAGTTGTAGAAATGGCAGCTCTATAGTAGCAGAGGTGGTTACAGTAGGAGTAGTGTTAGTGGAAGCAGGTGTGGTGGTTGAGGTGTCAGAAGAGGTAGTGGCAGCAGTACATGTGGGAATAGCAGATTGGTCCTCACTATCACAGAGGTTGTTTTATGACAGTTGGTATTAATGGTAGCAGATTTGGTGCCTGCCATTGTTGTTTTCAAGGCAGCAGAAGTGGGTGGGAGCAACTATAGTAGATAGTGGTAATAGGTGCAGCAGTAGAGAAAACAGATTTGTTAATGGCTGTAGGTATGGAAGGAGTAGAGGTGATTTATTTAAGAGGTTGCGGTAGAGGAAGCAAATGGACTAGTGGCACCAGTGGTGGCAGCAGGTTTTGTGGCAACAAAAGGAGATTTAGCAGGGGTAGATATCACTGTGGCAAGTTCTGTGGTTGAAGCAACAGATGTCATTAATGAAACACATGTCTTTGTGGCACCAGATGCAGTGATGAGTAAAGTAGTAGTGGTGGTAATAAAATTAATAGTGGCAACAGAAGTGGTGTCAGGGACAGCAGCTGTGGCAGCAGAGGTTCCAGGAGTTATAGAAGCAGTAGGGAAAGGGTTGGGGACAACAAAGTGTGGAGGTGATAGGTTCAAAATATATAATTGCAGCAGGTGCTAGAATAGAAGGATGTGCGTGGGTCTCATGTGTGATTGTTGTTTGTTGTTTTTATTATTCATCCTTTGTTCTCAAAAAGGACCAATGACACCATAAGGGTGATGTGTTCATCTGTGCTTGAATTGGATTTAAGTGAGGCAGAGCTGAGTGAAGTCATCAGTCTCCCTCTCTCAGCCAGAGTCATCAGAGTCCAGTGGCAAGGCTGAAGTCAAGTGTCAGTAGAGAAGGAGGTGTCTGTCCGAGTGGAAGTATCATAGGCAAAATTGTAATCAGGTGTGTCCATATCATCAATTATACTTGGATCAGTTATATCAGGGACAAAAGTGTTCAGGAATGGTTTCTTTTTTTGACTCATCCTGTCTTCGTTCTGTCCTACTTAACTGCATAAATAAAGAAATATGAAGAGTTCGACATACATCAAACAGGTATAAAACCAGATTTTAGAGTTGCAGGATGAACTCTCAGGGCCCCAAATTTCTTCATCATTTCCAATAGGAAATATCATTTCCTAATTCAGCAGAACCCAGTTGTTCATATGTACACTTTTATTTTTCTAGACATAACTGCTCTAGCTCAAAGGTCTCTCCCCTCTCCAATCCATCCTCCTATATCTGCCAGATTAATCTTCCTAAATCACAATTATGACCATGCCACTTCCATGCTCATGAAGTCTCATTGACTTCTTATTGCCTCCAGAATAAAATATAAACTGCTTAGCTTGCCACTTAACATTCTGCCTGTAGACAAATTTTCTGGATTACTTCATATTTCTCTGGATAATGCTTTGTGTTCCAGCCAAACAGACCTACTTACTGTTACCCAAACCTGATAGTTCATATCCCCATTGATGACTTTGTACATCCTGGATGTTTAGAGTGCACTGATATTCATTTTCGCCTAGAATCCCTGGCTTACCTCAGGTGCACCCTCCGATGAGAAGGCTTTCCTAATTAACCTTAGTTGTTAATGCTCTCTCCCTCCTCAAATTATCGGTTCCTTATTCATTTGTTTGGTCCATTTGCCCCAAGTGATCTCATACAGGCTTAAGGGAATAAGTTAGCAAATAGATTTTCTTTTAAAAAGAATTTTGATATCAAAATAGTTTACATGAAATAAAATTAAATTAAAGACTTAAAAGGACAATTTAAAACACAAATTTCTCTTCACTCTCCCTATATCTGCAATATTTAGTTCTACCTTTGCTTGAGATGTTCCCCTTGCCTTTTTGTTGTTTTTTTTTGGGGGGGGGTTGTGGGGCAGTGAGGGTTAAGTGACTTGCCCAGGGTCACACAGCTAGTAAGTGTCAAGGGTCTAAGGCCAGATTTGAACTCAGGTACTCCTGAATCCAAGGCTGGTGCTTTATCCACTGTGCCACCTAGCTGCCTCTCCCCTTGCCTTTTGATAACCTTTGCCTACTTCTTTTACCTGTTTGTCCCAATACTTCTCATCTTGGAAGTTTAACTTCCATGTTCTCCAAAAAGACTTTCCCAACAATTCAGTCAATAGGGACTCTTTTTCTGATTTTTGCTGGGGAATTTGTGTGACAGCTGGGCTCTTCTCCCACTCACTCCTCCATCTTGACAGGAAGTTGTATGCTAGAAAGAAAATCTTAGACTGTTTGCAATGAGTACTACTTTAATCATTTAAAAAATCACTGTCTATGTAGGAGCTATTCTGTCTTTAATATGTTGTCCATACCAATTGAAAACATGCTATAGAATTAAAAGGAGAATGTGCCTCTTTGCAAAATATAGAATTGGAATACATTATTGTTGAGATGAATACAAGCAACTTTGCCATTTTTTTGTTAGGTTTTCCATAGCTTTACATAGGACATAATGTCACAATTTATGTGTTGAGTGTCCTTACCACTCAACACACAAATTAAAGGGGGAAAGGACTGTCTGGTAACAGAATTGATGTTCTCTTCTCATCCTCAGGCTATTTAAATGAACCATTAGACCTAATAGAAGAGCAGATAGGTGGCACCATAATGCATTGAACACTGAGCTAAGAATAATAAAGGCTCATCTTCCTGAATTCAAATCCAGCCTCAGACACTTATTAGCTGTATAACTCTGGGCAAGTCACTTAACTCTGTTTGCCTCAGTTTACTCATCTGTAAAGTGAGCCAGAGAAGGAAATAGCTAAATCACTCCAGCATCTTTATCCTGGTAGGTATAATCCTTTTGGGAGACTCACAGCATTAGAGAACTGAAGAGAGAATGCTGAAATCTTCTAGTTCAATTTGGTTTAATATAATGGAAGGAAACTGACACCAAAAGAAGTTAAGAACTTTCTCTAGGGTTGTGGAGACAGTGCTATAATCAGAAAGAGAACCCAGTCTCCCAGTACCCAGTTTCTTGAAAGTATATATTAGGAGCAGCTAGTTGACACAATTCTGCTCATTTTTTTTCTTTTCTTTTTTGGCAGGGCAATGAAGGTTAAGTGACTTGCCCAACATCACACAGCTAGTATGTGTCAAGTGTCTGAGGCCAAATTTGAACTCAGGTCCTGCCGAATCCAGGGCTGGTACTTTATCCACTGTGCCACCTAGCTACTTTCTACCTGTGTGATCTTGTGAAAGTTATTTCTCCCCTCCATTGGACTCCGTTTCATAAAAATGAAGAGGTTGCATGAGATGATGTCCATGGTCAAATCTTATGATCTTTTGGTAATAAGTTAGACAAGAAAAATAAAAATGGCAGCCATGCTGTTTCATTTCTGGTGATTAATATCATTTGACATTTCCATGAACCACTGTGAGAGCTATGTTTGAGAGCCTAAATTTAGATACCTCTGGCCCTCCTTGAAGATTTTCTGGACACCCCAAACCTATCAGAGATCCTTCCCAAACTCAGTTAGGATGAAGCAAAGATTCCTTTTCCCATGTGCCATTTTTATGCATTTGATCCCTTGTACCCAAATCTCAGTGTTCATGCCTTGAAGTGTGTGTGTGTATGGGTGGAATTAATGAATATGTCTAGGAAAGTGGCTGTAATGACTAAGGCCTTCTCTAAGGATCATTCAGTCCAACAGAAGAGCCCATGGATTGCTCTTGAAAGCAGGAGGATTGAAATGTCCTGCCTTAATATATTTCAGGGAGTACCTTAAATATCAAATGTGAAGAAAAGATATGAGAGCTGGCTGCCCTTGGTTAAATGAGGAAGGGCAGAGAAAGGAAGAGATCAGCCAAAATGTAAAACAGTCAGTCAGAATGTCTTGATTTCAAGACTTCGTAGAAATGAAAACTTTTTTTTAAAGATCTGAAATCATTCTTTGTGAATTTCAGTAAGACAACAGCAGAATGATTGTGTAAGAGGAGGTCTACCAGGAAGTAAGAGATGAGAGCCAGGAGGCTCAAGGTTAACTACAATGGTTTCATCCTTTAGGTTGCTGGCATTCCCAGTAATAAACAACATGACTTCCCACTGTTAGTTCTAGTGAAAATAGTACTTTTTGGATGAAGTGGCATTTTCTTTGCCAAAGAAAGATTTTATAAAGATGTTTGTTATGAAGGATGATTCTGTGAATTATCGCAAAGTGAATTGCTGCAAAATCTTCTAGGGAGGCTTCTGCCCCTTTCAATAAATGCTAGGCAGCACTCTTGGGAGCACTGACTATCCATTTGATTGATGTCAGGGCCTTTTCTGTCCCATTTTGGGGTTTGTTTTTTAAATCAGAAGACTGAAAATTTACCAAGAATAAAGTATGCAAACTGAGGAGAAAAAGAAAAACCCAACATAAAAATCCATAACAAAGCACTCTTGGGGGCTGTATTTATCTTTTATTCTACTAGTAATTTTTTAGAAAGTTAAGGAAATATTTGGAGACAGGGTATGCAATCATCATGTTGACCAACTTGCACACACTTGGGGTATGGCATTGCCTTTTTACCATTCATGGGCATCCTCAGAGGACCTGGCTTTCTGTAGTTAGCGCATATTCATAGGCTTACAAATCTACAATCCTCTATTTCTTCTTTCGCTGTAGATGGGCATCCTTGTCAGTTCCCCATTGGGTTTAGTTAGATCCAGGACAAAGTAGCATGGCACATATTGACTTTGAGGCTCCCTTTACAGAGAATGTAGCTGCACTTTCCTTAAACAAATAATGGGTTTACAGACTAAATGGAACAAGAAACACCTGCTGATTTGGATGGGTTGTGGAATCATAGATTTGGAGTTAGAACGGACCTTAGAAACTTTGCAGCTCAACCTCTTCATCTTACAGATGAAGAGACTGAAGACCACAGAGATCACAAACAATAATATTTCTATAGTGTTTTAAGGCTTGAAAAATCTTTGCAAAGGTTATCTTATTTTATCTTCACAGCTCTAGGAGGTAGGTGATAATATTGTCCAGTTTTTATAGAGGAGGGCACTAGGGCAGACAGAAGCTAAGCGACTTTTCCAGAATCACACAGCTATTAAGTTTAGGAAGCTGGATTTGAACCCAGGAGTAGTACTCTATTCACTGAGTCAGCTTATCTATCTATTTATCTATCTATCTATCTATCCATCTGTTTATCATCTATCGATCTATCTATCTATCGATCTATCTGTCTATCTATCTATCATCTATCTATCGATCTATCTATCTATCTATCCACCCATCTATCCATCTAGATATCTCCATCTGGAGGTGACAAAGCAGGGGGTTGGATTGACTGGGGATAGAGAAAGGCTCAAGCTGTGCCCCCCTGGGCACAGTTGCCAAGTAGCCTCTTGCCATATTGATATGGCTACCTGGTCAACTAAGGGCAAAAATCAATGACCTCCTGAGGATCAGGGCCCTTCAGACTTGGTGAATTTCTCCTAAATAATATGATTCACCACATTCTGTCTTTAGACTTTCCCAAGATCATGTAGGTCATTAGTGGAAGAACTGGGTTTTGAGTCCAGGCCCTAAGCTCCCAAGTCCAGTGTTTTGTCCACTGCATCATTTTGACCACTGTGCTCAGTTTTGGGTTTAAGGCATGATCCTTACAAAAGAAATCTGATCCATAAGCCCCAAGATATCGTGGGAGGTTTCAATGACCCAAATTTATATTCCTTTGGACTGAGCATAATTCCCTATGTGGACAGAGGGAGAGGAAGGAGGGAGAGGAGGAGGGAAGGAGGAAGAGAAGGAAGGAGGAAATGGAGAAAGGAAGGAAGGAAAGAGCGAGTTGCATTGCCTAACTGGAGCTAGCCAATTGGTCCTCAGTGGGACAGTTACTTCTTACAGATCATTGTGACTTTGTACAGCTCTGTCTCACTTAAATCCAATTCACTGCTAGCCATGACATCACTTACCTAATGTCATGGTCCTCTTTGAGAAGGAAGGAGAAACAACAACTATGCTTAATGCCTGTGACTTCTTAAATGGCAGAAGCTTGGAGGAATCACAATGGTAAAAGTGCCTGTAACTTCTGTTAATGAATGTACCTTGAGCCCAATTCAAATAGATATTTATCCTGCCAATTTTTAAATTTGTGTCTATGTGTGTGTGTGGGGGAGGGGAAGTGTGGAGGATTGGACCAGTGATTCTTTAGCCTAGGGGATTGCTAATGAGGAAATTCTCTCTCCAAATGCATTTCATTTCAGTTCTAGAGGTTAGGTGACATGTTCAGGATCAAATAGCCATTATGTGTCAGAAGCAAGACTTTAACTCAAGTCTTTCTGACTCTTCGGGGTGGTTCACAAGGTTTCCCTTAATTAATGAATATTGTGATTATTGGGCAGCTAAGTGGCATTGTAGATAAAGCACTGGGCCTGGGATCAGGAGGAACTGAGTTCAAATCTGACCTCAGACACTTAGTAGCTGTGTGCCTCTGGGCAAGTCACTGAACCCTGTTTACCTCTGTTTCCTCATCTGTAAAATAAGTTGAAGGAAATGGCAAACCACTCCAGTATCTTTGCCAAGAAAACCCCAAACAGGATCATGAAGAATAAGACACAACTGAAATGAAACAACAACAACAACAAAGTACTTATTATTTAATTACCAAAGTTCAAATGAAATAAATACAAGTAAGAATGATGTAAGAATAGAATAAGACATTTTCTATTGGGAAAACAATGTGGAACATGATCATGAAGTCCTAGAACTTTAGTGGCAGTAGGGAGTTTGTTGTTGTGTATGTTGTGTTCAGTTATTTTTCTATTGTGTCTGACTTTCTGTGACCCCATTTGGGGTTTTCCTGACAAAGACACTGGAGTGGTTTACCATTCCCTTCCTCAGCTCATTTCACTATTCCAAGCATTTTACAGATAAGAAAACTAAGGTCTAAGCTGGGGAAGTGACTTGGTCAAATCACAGAGCTTCTTAGCAACAAAAACCTGGATCTCCTGAATTCTCCTTGAGTGCTCATTCCATATTCCATATGCGCTTCCTCTTGCTATCTCTTTTTTAAGACAAGTATCACCTGATTAATAATATGTCATAACAATTACAAACATCTATATCTTCCTTTAGGGTCTGCAAAGTGCTTTATGCACATTATCTCATTTGAGCTTCATAACAACTATGTAATCTAGGTTCTATTATTATCCTTATCTTACAAATGAGGAAACAGACTCCTTCAGGTTAGGTGACTTACTAAGTGCTCGTCTCTAGCACTTAGCAGAATGCCTAGCACATAGTAGGCTTTTAATATTGTTGTGTTGTTGTTTGCTATGACTTGCTCATGATTTGGATTTCATTGAGGCAGAGTTGCATGAAATCATCAATGTCTTGGAAGTCCAGGCCAAAACAAAAGTCAGGACAACTGTTGATGGTTCAGGATGCAATGGATTACTTTGGCATCAAAGATGCCTTGCCAAGCTCTAAGTATGCCACAGTGCCTCCTCCAGCTGCCTCCATGGCCATTGGAACAAATTGTTCTCACCCATTTTTTCTGGGAGAAGTCTTCACATGCTTGGGGAAGGCACCACCCTAACTCACTGATGTGTTTGTGGCCTGTCAGTTACTCTCAACCTGGTTTAGCCAGTCTGCCAAATGGTTTTACTGGGGTATGGCTGCTGTTCATGTTACAGCTTCTTGGAGCCACAGGTGAGAGTTGCATGAATCAGGTGGACACCAAAGGTGGATAAGCAACCCTAAAAAGGACTTGGCAACCCCTAACATCAGAGGTGCTAGTCCCCCTGAACACCCCATACACCCTAGGTTTTAATAAATGCTTATTGACTGAGTGGTTGATATGCCAATCAGTGTCAGAAGCTACACTTGAACTCCCATCCTCTAGCCTCCAAGGCCAGCCCTCTGGCACTACACTCCTAGTTTTCATTCTGTTAGTTGTTATTAGCAAAGTCAGGACAGTGGTAATATAGAATATTGGCATTGGCTCATGGGAAGGTTAGCCAAACAGTTTGTACCTGGCAGGACTTGGCTCATTGGACATTTTCAATCTCTCTAACTGAAACTTGCCTCACAGTTGCTTGATACTGATATGCTCTTATGTCATGTGAGGAGCTGTAGCCTCAATTTTCTAAGATTAAACGTATAGAGGGTATTTGGGTATTAGAATTCTGTATGCTTTGGAATTAGAAATTTCCCATTATGTCATTCATTTATTGTTATGGTTCAGTCTTTACCTACTGATTTTTGGCATTAAAAACACAGCCTACCATTTATATAAGTGTTTTCCCCATATTATTCTTTTTTTTGAAGGTCAATGAGGGTTAAGTGACTTGCTCAGGGTCACACAGCTAGTAAAGGTCAAGTGCCTGAGGCTGGATTTGAATTCAGGTCCTCCTGAATCCAGGGCCAGTGCTTTATCCACTGCACCACCTAGCTGCCCCCATCCCCATATTATTCTTAAGCCCTCTGTGTTGAGAGGCAGTTGCTGGGCAGATTTCTGAGGCTTTTCTCCTGGGATTCCTTCGCTGGTCAAATCCTAGGCATTAGCAAAGACAAAATTGAAATATTTCCTGCTCTAAAAAGTTTATAATCATGCACATATATAGATGCAATCCTAGGGTCACTCTTGTCCAGATGCATTAGAATGGAAAACATTGAACATGTTTGTCCATGTCTACACATGGGCACACAATAAGCCACAGTGTCCCAAGCCCCTTTGATTTTGGATTTAAAGACAAATGAAGAAGAAATAAATGATATGGGGGCAGCTAGGTGGTGCAGTGGATAAAGCACTGGCCCTGGATTCAGAAGGACCTGAGTTCAAATCTGGCCTCACACCCTTGACACTTACTAGTTGTGTGACCCTGAGCAAGTCACTTAACCCTCATTGCCCCACCAAAAATGATATTATTATTATTTTCCTGAACTATATACTAACAGGTAACCAACAAAATAGATGCATATTTACAAAAATGTAAATGCCCAGATTAACAGAACATGAAATTGAGAATCTATACAACCCAATCCCATAAAAAGAAATTGATCAAGCCATAACTTATCTCCCTCAAAAAAAGAAGAAAAAAAGGGACCAGTTAGATTTAGAAACATATTCTATTTTAGAACCAAAAGACCATAAATTCTGATACTGCAAAGCTGTTTGCGAAAGTAGCAAAAGTAGGAATTCTATCAAATTTTTCTATGATGCAAATCTGGTCTCCATACTTAAACCTGTGGGAAAATAGACACACTGATGCACTGTTTGTCAAGATGTGAGCCTGTCTAGTTACTGTGAAGAACAATTAGAATTATGTCCCTGAAGTCACTAAATTGTTCATATCCCTTGACATAGCAATAACAGTACTAGTGAATTGGATCACAAGTCGAGACATTGCCTTCCTGATGTCTTTGGGACTCTGAGAAGGGAGGCCCAAAACTGCAAATAACAACAAACCAATACCCCTAAGAGATCAAATAATCAAATAATCAAAAGGATCCACCCATACAATGGAGGAGACGACAGATGTATAAATTGGCACATATGAGATAGGTAGGTAGGTATTTAGAAAGATAGACATAGCCAGCTAGCCAGGCTATTTATTAAGCACTATTTTTTTTTTGTACCAGATACTTGCTAAGTGCTGAGAAATACGGATACAAGGAAATAATATAATTTTAACCTTCAGGGAGCTTACATTTGAATTGGGGAAGATAAAATATAAATCATACAAGTCTGTCACTTTTCATACTTCTTCAATGTCATGTTGTCATTCTTTTTTTTTTTTTTTTTTTTTTTAGTGCGGCAATTGGAGTTAAGTGACTTGCCCAGGGTCACACAGCTAGTAAGTGTTAAGTGTCTGAGGCCGGATTTGAACTCAGGTACTCCTGACTCCAGGGCCGGTGCTCTATCTACGCCATGTTGTCATTCTTGGGAGGCCTTAGTTTTTAGTTATTTTATAAGATCTCCTGGATGTTGAAGAAGTATGAAAAGTGACCGACTTGTGTGATTTTTTTTTGCGTGGAAAGAGAGGGATTTATGATGACAATTTAGGATCAAGTTATAAACTACAGAAGGAATACCTGTAAGGAGCCCAAACTTAGTGATCATCCTATATTTTACAACTATAATCTGATTCAAAATACCCTCTCCTATAGAAGTTATACAAATTGTTATTGTCCATTTAAGAGAATGAACGAAGATAGAATGTTGAGAGAAATGTTTTATGTTTGAAATGTTGATTGAGAAATATCTAACGGAAGAGCTTCTGCTGGCATACTACAAATAAAGACCTTAAAATATCCTTGAGGACTCAATGAATAAACTGTACTGGCACCAGGCCATTATCACAGTCTGAACTGTTGCCCACATTTGTATCATGTATCACTGATGTAGAAAAAATCATATCTATGTGATCTCCAAATTCCAAATTTCATCGGCTCCAAGTGCTTAAAATACAGAAATCTGGCAGAGGAGATGGAAATCATGTGGAACTAACTGGCTGTTGTCCCTGTCATTGTGTCTGGATCTGCATTTGCACCGAGGATGATTTCACTGAGGCTATCCAGGATGGCTGTTAGGAGTGAACGTAGGTCTTACCACTTTAGCCCTGATGCCTCTTTTTTGCAGCAGATGGAGCCATTGGTAAAGTAACAAAATGGCTGTCCTTAGGAGCTAGGTACCCATTGGGTTAACAAAGGAAGCAGAGTTCCAGTGCCTAGACAGCAGTCCTCAGTGTCTGGCATAGTCACAATCTGTTAGCAAAAGGCAGTAACTCTGGAGAGAACCAGGCAAGGGTCATTTTTATTTCATTCTTTCCATTTAGTTGTAGAAGCCTCTTGTCAATCAGTCAGTCAATAAACATTTATCAAAAGCCTATTCATGCCAGGCACTGTGCCTGACTGACTTCTTTCAAAGAGGAAAGAATGGTGGGCAACCTGCTTAAGATCTTTTACTACTTTTGCCCCCCCCCCTTTTTTTTTGCAGGGCAATGAGGGTTAAGTGACTTGCCCAGGGTCACACAGCTAGTAAGTGTCAAGTGTCTGAGGCTAGATTTGAACTCAGGTCCTCCTGAATCCAAGGTTGGTGCTTTATCCACTGCACCACCTAGCTGCCCATGTCCACAATTTATTACAGACTGTGCCTGGAATCTTTTGGGTTTTCCCCACTCAATATATTCCCCCCAAAATGACTGAGTGGGCTAGATCTTGAATTTCCTAGGGTTGCTTTTATATACCTTTTCCCTCATATGGATCACCATGTAATGTAGCAGGGCTTCAGCTACTGTGCCCTCACTTGTATCAGTCAATCTTTTTAAAAATTTTTTTTATTTAATTTAATTTTTTTTTTGCAGGGCAATGAGGGTTAAGTGACTTGCCCAGGGTCACACAGCTAGTAAGTGTCAAGTGCCTGAGGTCGGATTTGATCTCAGGTCTTCCTGAATCCAGGGCCAGTACTTTATCCACTGTGCCACCTAGCTGCCCCCAGATCAGTCAATCTTTTGCCATCTCTGTAGTGGTGTACATTAATGCACTGAGGAAGAGAAGCCTCTTTCAGGTCCCTGTTCATCATAATGTAATAGTACAAAGAAGAGTTCAGGTAGCTCTGGGGAAGGACAATGAAAGTATACAGGACTTATTCTCAGGTGAAAGCAAAGTGCTTCTCATTAGTATTGACCACAGGAATAGAGAAATAAAAGCTTCCATTTGTCTGACTTCCTCATGAGCCACATTGTATTGTTGTAAGAACTGGTGTGAGGAATTCCTCCAGCTTCCGTCATCTACATCAGTAGAGAAGAAACTCTTTTAGTCCCATAGGGACTTGTATTTTTTGATACTAACTATACAAGTTATTGAGGTAATTCCAAAGTTTTCCATTTAGCTCTAACCATAGTCAACCTGCAAAAAGTATGATGGAAACATGAATAGACTTACTCTTCTTAATGTTAGCAATAAAACTTTATAATCAAGGGTGTACAACCATTAGTTTATATTGTCTGTTAGACAATCCTAACATTAAACCCATCAGGAACAAACGGCCAGTGTAATTTCTTAGGGCCTCCCAGAAAACATGTCTTGTACTGGTACTCAGCGATAAGGTTCTCCATCTGCCCAAGCAGAGGCTATATGTCTCCCTCCAAGTTAGTTGCCTAGAAAGTCATAAAATGCCCATCAGTCAATCAGTACTACCTCACACAAACATGGAGATGCTCGAGTCTCACTTCCAGGGAAAGCAGGAGCCAATCTCAGCCATGATCCAAGATCAAGATGATGCATGAGTTTCTCTGGGGCAGGGGTATGCAATAGTGCTACCTATGCCCTTTAGGTTGTTAAACCCAAATTCTGATTTGTGATTGATTATGATGTTGGTGATTATAACTTATGATGAAAGGAGTCATAAGTCATTCATTTTTTTTGTGGGGCAATGGGGGTTAAGTGACTTGCCCAGGGTCACACAGCTAGTAAGTGTTAAATGTCTGAGGCTGGATTTGAACTCAGGTACTCCTAACTCCAGGGCCGGTGCTCTATCCACTGTGCCACCTAGCTGCCCCCTATAAGTCATTCATTTTTAAATACATCTGGTCTTAATTACTTTTATTCAACAGTGCACAAAAGTAGGTTGGCAACCCTAACATAGAAAAGGTATTCAACAAAGATACAGTAGCACTTAGCTCAGGTGGACTTGGTGCCTCTAGCTCCCATGTGAATGTATCTGGTCAACAAGGCAGAGTGTAATGATTCCTATGGTCTTGGAATATCCACGAAATGAATCGATGTGTGTAGGTGTTTTTATGTCCTTAAGTGAAAAGGAAGGTACTTTATTAAGATGAAAGGTTGGGTCAGCTAGGTGGCGCAGTGGATAGAGCACCGGCCCTGGAGTCAGGAGGACCTGAGTTCAAATCTGGCCTCAGACACTTAATACTTACTAGCTGTGTGACCCTGGGCAAATCACTTAACCCCAATTGCCTCACTAAAAAAAAAAAAATGAGAGGTTACTGGGAAACAATACAGGGAGGCACAGTTCAAACCTTACTCCCCTCCTCTAAGCCCAGTAAAGTCCCAGTTTTGTCACCTTTTAGGAAAAAAAATGTCAAATCCATTTTGAAAGGGGAAGGGAAAGGAGGGCAATTGTGGTGGATAATGATCCTATTATATACCATCCCATGGCACCAAGGTCCTAAGGATCTTTGAGAGAACTTTTCTTGATGGAAAAGCTTTTTGGTCTCTTACTGGACAATCCTCTTTGCATAGGCTTTTGTTTTTGTTAAGTCATTTTTCATTCGTGGCCAACTCTTTGTGACCCCATGGGTCAGAGCATGCCAGACCCTTCTATCCTTCACTATCTCTCAAAGTCGGTCCAGCTTCATGTTCAAGCATGGAAAGTGCCTCACAGAGCTTATAATCTAGGAGATGATTGGTAGTTCTAAACACTGAACTGAATTTAATTTGTAGCATGAAATTTTTTCATGTAAGAATTGAGATTTCTGTGTAGTGGGTTTGATTTTTACAAGTGCTCTATAAACATTGAAATGTCTCACTGCTCCATGTGTATACATACAACAAAACATATTGAAAACATGTAGTCAATTTAAATGTATAAATATCGAAACAAAGCTGTCCAGAGTAACTGCAAGTGTTGAGAGAAAAGCAAAATGGGTGTGCCTCACTTCCTCTACTACCAAAGCAGACAGCATTGATAGTCTTACAGTTTTAAAGTTGGATGCTCACTTTCAGGGGGTTCTTTCACAAACTGATTTGGATTTTTTTTTTTTTTTAGTGAGGCAATTGGGGTTAAGTGACTTGCCCAGGGTCACACAGCTAGTAAGTGTTAAGTGTCTGAGGCTGGATTTGAACTCAGGTCCTCCCGACTCCAAGGCCAGTGCTCTATCCACTGCGCCACCTAGCTGCCCCTGATTTGGATTTGAATGGTGTAGAGTCAGTGGTAGAATGCTGGTGGAGTAGATGTTTTATGAGGAAAATTTAATGAGAGAATTGAGGGAAATGCTACATCATTGTATACTTAATCATAATTCTACTGTTTAGCTCTTTGACTTTATTTTCAGCCAAATAGAGAATATGAAAATTAAGATTTTTCCCAATTTGTATCTTCTCACTGATTGGCTTTTTAAAAACTTCTCTAAGTTTCTAGGCAGCACTATGCTAATTCAGAAAACATAGGGTATTTATTTGGAGAACTGGAGAGCACTTAGCTATTCCTTTGGGATGAAGGAAGGGAGAGGGAATACTGGAGGAGTAAGAGATGGATGGCTGCTTCTCATTCCTTGGCCCTACACCATTCCAGCTACTTAGAACATGATTTAGGATGGGATCAGTGTGGTTGTGGAGGCCTGGCATTGTTTTGGGGTTGATTACAAAAAATGAATAATGAATGAATGAATGAATGAATGAATAAATGAATGAATGAATGAAAAGCAGTTACCTACTATATGTAAAGCATAATCCCAAGTACTGAAGATTATGAATAGGAAAATATGGTAGTTCCTATTCTCAAGGACCTCACTTTGTAGTGGAGATGACAATTCACATAGGAGACTTCATTTACAAGTCATATGAAAAGGTTCCATGGTCCTTTAGACTGCAGGGGCAAAGCAGATACTATCATTTTTGGTGTCATTTCTATTAATAAAATCACAACCACTAAAATATATTTAATTTTATTCATTTTTTTTGCAAGGCAACGGGGGTTAAGTGACTTGCCCCGGGTCACACAGCTAGTAAGTGTCAAGTGTCTGAGGCTGGATTTGAACTCAGGTCTTCCTGAATCCAGGGCCAGTGCTTTATCCACAGCACTACCTAGCTGCCCCCTATAAATTTTATTTTTAAATGAACAACCTCCCAATTTAAAAGAAAAAGAGACAAACAAAATCCTTGTATTAAATATGCATAGTCAAGCAATACAAATCCCCACATGTGCTCCAAAAGGCACAAATTTTCATGCCCTTTTTTCATTGCTTTTCTACTTATGTTCAGAAATAGCAAGAGTGCCAAGCAATACTTGTAAGACCAGAAGCTTCCTCTTCCTTAAATGAAGTGTTTCACATGTATTAACATTAGCTAATGCTGACCTTGAGCTCACTGACACAGTTTTACTTTTTCGTGCAAGAATAATTTTATATTTTCCTCTCCTACTTCAATGCAACCTTTGAAAAAGTGTCTCCTTGGAATCTTAGTTTTACGGATCCTTAAAGGAACAACAAATAAAGAAATAATATCCAAGACTTTCAGCTTTGTCTCAATTGATTAAGATTTTTTTAGTGACACAATTGGGGTTAAGTGACTTGCCCAGGGTCACACAGCTGATTAAGATATTTTAATGCTTTATAAGGAGACAAAAGCAAGTTGTGCCCTGCTCTGTCTGTTTTTTTTTTTGTTGTTGTTATTGTTGTTGGGTTTTTTTTGCTTTTGTATGTTTTTGTTAAGTAGTCTTGGTTGTTTTTCCGTTCAGCTCAGTTCACCCAGGTGCCCTTGAATCCATGCCATGACTTATATCTCCTCTATTGCCTGTGGTATGTGTACTTTAGGAGATGGAGGGGACAGGGCCTTTTTCTTTCTCTGTGAATTCTCCCACATTCTCTGTGAGAGGCAATGTGGTGCAATGGAAACAATGGAATATGTCATCAAGGAATCCCAGTTCTGTTACTTACCTATATACTATTTGGGGGGGGGGTGTAGGGCAATGAGGGTTAAGTGACTTGCCCAAGGTCACACAGCTAGTAAATGTAAATTGTCTTAGGCTGGATTCGAACTCAGGTCCTCCTGAATCCAAGGCCAGTGCTTTATCCACTGTGCCACCTAGCTGCCCCTGCTACTTACCTAATTACATAGGATGTGACCTTGTGTACATGACTTTATTTCTTAGGGATTCAGCTTTCCCACAGACAAAAAAGAAGAGCATGGAGATGATGTCTAAATTCTAACCCCTATGATCCAATAGTAATAGAGTTATACCTGGGAAGGTGAACATGGTCACTACTCTTTTATTACTGGTGATTAATAGCATCTTCTTGATCTACTTGGTTGAGAGTCTAAATTGATGCACCTATCGAAGACCTTCTGATACTTGCCCCCCTCCATTATCAATGACTCTTTGTAGGCTGTTAAGATGAAAAGCAGATCCCTTGAGCTAATACTGCCTTTATAATTTGGACCTGAGCCATCCTACCCAGATGCCAATTGTTTTTTTCTTCATTCTCCAAAAGGACCAAAATGACATCACTGTGTTAGAGTCAAATTACAGTGTGTCTAACTATGGCTGATCAGACCAAAATGAGATAGGAATGCTCTACTACAGGTAGGGCACAAATAATTCATGTGAAACTTTGGGTTGGATTCTCTAAATTAGTTCATCTTGCTTTTCTTTTGAGCACCTTCAATTCTGCTTTAGTATACAATCCTTGAAAGAAGGATGTGGTGAATATACCTATGAAAATGTATTGTTGTTGTTGGGGTTTTCTTGGCCAAGACACTAGAGTGGTTTGAACTCCTTCTCCAGGATCTCATTTTACAGATGAGGAACTGAAACAAACAGGCTCAAATGACTTGCCCAGGATTACACAGCTAATAAATGTCTGAGAACAGATTTGAACTTACAAAGATGAGTCCTCCTGACTTCAGGTTTGGCATTCTATCCACTGTGTCACCTAGCTACCCCAGGAAAGTATACTATAATTATTAACACCTTACCCAGAGACTCTTCAATCCTAAAGAAGGGGGAAATGTCCTTGCAGGCACCAGGACTCGGATGCCCAGTCCAAGCCTATTTCAAGGACTACTGCAAACACCAAATGTGAAGAAAATAAAAATATCAATTATCAAGGCTGGTCGAGAAAAATAAAAGACTGGATGGAATATAAACCATGTTGTCAGACAGTTTTGATTTTTAAAAGCAGCTAATAAGTTATAAATATTTCAAAAATATCTGAACCAGTTCTTTGTGAATTTGAATAAGACATAACAGCAGAGTGGTTGTGTAAGAGGTGGCTTACTGGGAAGCAAGTCAGGAGAGCCAGAAGGCCCACAGTCAGGTACAATGATTTCATCCTTTCCATTGTCTGTGTTCCTTGTAACATGATTTGCCACTGTTAGTTCCAGTAATGAGAAGCATGGTTTGGAAAAAGAATTTTCTTTACTGAAAGGACAATTTTAAAAAAAGGTTTATTAGGAAGGGTGACTTTTTGAATGATGGCTGCAATGAATATTGCTGCAATGAAGCAAGAAGTTTGAATGTTTCTAGGGAGGCCTGTGCTCCTTTAAATAAATACCAGGTAGCACTGTTGGAGTACAATGTCAATGTGACATCAAGTCATTTTCCATTCCTCAAAAACAGACTTTTTTGGGGGGAGAGGGGGAGGTAAATCAAGACTCCAATCCAATAATTCAGTAAGAATGAAGTTGAGTAAGTAATGTATTTTTCAGATTTGTTCCATGTATACAGTATAGAAAGAGGAAGAATGACTTGGGAAAAAGAGGGGTGGCTTTAGAATCAACATGGCCCAGGCTTCAAGTCCTAGCCCTGGTATTTATTAGCTGTGTGATTGTAGACAGGTCTCTAACACTCTCTGTGCCCCAGATGACCCCTTAAGTAAGTTCCAGAGGGGCTGATATTCGTTGATGAAGGGAAATCCCGCACCAGAAGCTCCTCAGAGCCAAGAAAGCTTGGGTCTAGAACAACAACATAGTAGAGTATGATGGAAGTGCCCAGTTATGTATAGTATTGGCCATTTCTGTACCAAATTGGGACACAGCATAGATTTGGGAATGTATGTGTCTTTTCTATTACTCTTTCCTTTTTCCAGAGCCATCTGTACATCAAAATACTTGGGTGAGAGATGTGACTGTATTCTAATGACTGCATAAGGACAGACAAGTACTGCTGCTTTTTAAAAAATTTGAGTTGGGGTTTCCCTATGATATAGAACATGAATGTTTTCAGAATAGTGGACAGAAATAAAGAGCAGACCGTTCTTTGGGAAGTTGTATTTTAGGTCTGAGGGGAAATTCCTCTAAATATACAATTGGCATAATGCCCTTTGTTCAAGTGATCATCAAAAGGTATTAAGAGGGGCAGCTACGTGGTGCAGTGGATAGAGCCCTGGAGTCAGGAGCACCTGAGTTCAAATCCAGTCTTAGACACTTAACACTTACTAGCTGTGTGACCCTGGGCAAGTCACTTAACCCCAATTGCCTCACCAAAAAAAAAAAAAAAGGTATTAAGAGATCCTGGGTGAGGATACTCCACTTTGTAGAACACTCTTGGGTCATGGCCATTCATTTAACAAATCAGCTAAGAGCTTAACGTGAATAGCTTTTATTTTATAGACTTCTCTGAAAAATTACCATCCCTCTCCATATTTTCCTCCATAGGCACAACTAAACCATGTGGATCCATGATGGAGACACATTAAAAGCCCATGAAAGTGCAAATCTCCGGGATCCAAGCAGAAGTCAGGATTCAGGAGTTTTAATGTGAGAATTTCCAAGATCCTATCCTGGTAGGAGACCCTTCTTCCAAAGTCTGGTTGGTTTGCTCCTCAGAGTAATTCTGGTTAGCTTCTGTGTTTTGACATCTTCAGTATGGTAACTGACGGGACTGACACTGATTGGAAGGACTCACTGGAAAAGGGACACTTCTTATAATCTTCTACTTGATTGCTTTTGGGTTTAGGAAAATCATTTGATGGAAGACAATGGTCCCTCTGAGTTCTTAAACAAAGGGAGGATGGGGCAGTTTCCCATAGCTGATACTGATCCTTGCAAGTCAATTTCTTCCTGAGGAAGACCTTGACTCAGTGAGGCAGAATCTCCAAGTGTATGTTGTTTGCTCAGAGTGTGCTTCAATAAGTTCATTCATTCTTTAGCATTCTAGGGATACTTATCACCAAGATAACCTTTATTTTTTGGAGTAGCCCAGTGGTCTTATTGATATATTGCTTCAGGATAAATTGCTTACACACTGGGAAAATATGACTCCATATTTATTATTACTTTTAAGTATTTGAAAAGTAATTATGTATGTATGTACATACATATGTATATATATATATATATATACACATAAGTGCCTTCATATATCTAAAACATTTCCCTGCAGAACTAACTTCATTCCTTTCTATAATTTCTGCTAAATGTATGATTACCTTGAAGTATCACAATGGTACCTTTTTCATATTGTTATTCTTTTAAGCACCAGATAATATAGATCTTATTTTTCCTTTGGATTAACAAATCAGAGGCCTAGGATCATGGCAGTTAAAGTTGGAAGAGGCCTTAGGAGTATTCCTCCCAACCCTATCACTGGACAGATGATAAAAAAAAGCAAAACAAAACCCCCCCCACAATATCCCACTCACTGCACTTATCTTTTACTCTAATACTGATATTTTTGAGAGGCTTAGAAAAATAATTGTAGTGAAGGCTATGAAATCATCACTATATTACCTTTCTGAAAAGTTGCCATATAGCACTATTAATCCACATGTTGGGGTTCATGGACCTGTTGTCCCCACTGGGCCTTGCAACTTGATGTTGTTGTTACCCCATCATTCTAGACTGAGTTCATCCTACGTTCTCCATGAATCTAGCTCTTGGTGATACTTCTCTACTTTTCTTGCCATTCTTTCATGTATGTTTGTCTGTCTTTCTCTAACCAGATAACACATTGAATATTGGGATGAGGTTTCATGCTTCTCAAGTATGGAGAATCCAATGGGTTAAGGACCATGAGATCTGGTTTACTCTACTAATTTGCTAAGTGGCCATGGATAACTTGGAAGTAACCATGATCAAATGCCATAATATAAGTATAGTGCTTTATAAAGGCTTGCTGTCTATAATTGTACAAGTGTTTTAGGGGTGTAGTCCTGTTTATGCCAACATATAAGCATCAGCAAATCATTTTGCATTTAGCCTAATTTTGCTCTGTGTGTGTGTGTGTGTGTGTGTGTTACTTAATAAAATCTTTCTTGGGCGTCTCATTCATGAAACAAGGATCTGCTTTATTTATTTCATGTGATGCAGTTAGAATTTAGGAAGAGTTGCTCCCCCAAACCTCCCATTTGAGAAGGATATTCAGCCATCTTTTCATTTCTCACTTGGCTGTACTCCTTTGGGTTTTTCTATCATGCCTCTGGGCCAGGTACCTTCCATATTCCTAACCCTCATGTATTTCCTTTCATGTGTTGTCTTCCCTAGTTAGATCATAAGTTTCTTAAGGGCAGAGACTGTTGTTTTTTCATATTTGTCAATTAAATAAACATTTATTTAAGGGCCTACTATGTTCCAGGCCCTGTTCCAAGTGCTGGGCACACAAAAAGAGGCAAAAGTCTCTGTTTAAGAAAGACAATACTTGCCCTCTAGGAATTTACAATCTAATGGAGGAAGACAACACACAAAAAGCAGGGGGAGAGGGAACTCACCAGAGAGAGCCCAGTGAGGGGCACAATGTTTCATGGAGTTAAATCCAAGGTGAGTTGCTGAAGGAAAATGGACAATTCTGAAAGTTCTGAGCCCTCTACAAAGGGAGGCTTTGAGAAGCATTTACTGCTCCACCCTCCAGCCCTCTAACCAAAGGGGAGAAACAACTGAAAGGGTTGAGAAGGTGTATTTGTAATCCCAGTGTTTGACATAATTCCTGGTATATAGTAGGCACTTAATAAAAGTACATTGAATGACTGACTACCTGACCCTGCACTGGGAGTTATTTAGGTTTAACTATCCTGGCACTTCCCATACCTTTCCCACAATTACTTTGGACATGCCTCTTTACTCTCTACCTCTTAAAATTCCTCATCTAGAAACTGGGTGAGTTGGACTAGATGACCAAATGAAATTATATATGTAAAACATTTTGCAAACATTAAAGAGCCATATAAATTCTGGTTACTATTATTTTATTTATTTATTTATTTATTTATTTATTTATTTATTTATTTATTTATTTATTTATTTATTTATTTATTTATTTATTTATTTATTTATTTTGCGGGGCAATGAGGGTTAAGTGACTTACCCAGAGTCACACAGCTAGTGTCAATGTCTGATGTTGGGTTTGAACTCAGGTCCTGTTGAATCCAGGACCGATGCTTTATCTACTGCGCCACCTAGCTGCCCCCTGGTTATTATAATTTTAAAAGTCCCTTTGTGTTCTCAAAATTGATCATTTTTGTGATTCTCTCATTTCTTCATTTGGAGGAAGTTTGGGGCTGCTTACCAACAGGAGACATCTAGCTGTTGCCTTCAAGTTTCTCAGCCATTTTTGATCCCTACAAACTTATTGCCTTTTTTATATTCATGGGCATTCCTTTAGCTTGGCTAAAGGAGGAGTTGGCTTCTCTTAGCTGGCAGCTGTTTCTGGGCTCAATGCCTATTCATTCTTTTATTGTGACTGGGCATCCATTGGCTCTTGTCAGCTACCCACTGAGTTATGTTAGGCCCAGGATGGAAGAGCATAGCACAGACTGACCTCGAGACTCCCTTTCCAGAGAACACAGATGTTTCTTCTCCAAAGAAATGGTGGATCAACAGATCTTTCTGGTAGAACCAGAAAGACCCAGTGATTTGGATGGGTCGTGGAAGTCTAGATTTAGAGATAGAAGGGCTTGGAGAAGGTATGCAGTATCCAACTCTCATTGTATAGATGAGACTATGGGTAATAGGAGTTAAAGTATCATCCAAGGTCACATGTGTCATTAGTGAGCCGAGACTTGAACCTAGGTCCCGGAATTCAAAATCTTGGACTCTTTCTATGGCATCACAGTAATCACTGTGCCCAATGTCCATGACTCCCCAGATGGCATAACCTTGCAAATGTCACAGTTTGGTGAAAGTTTTCCCTGTCTACCAGCCAGACAATGTCAGCATGTAACTTCTGTAAATGAATATACATTTGGCCCAAATTAAATGTCTTCTCATATTGTTATTACTTTAGGAGGGATGTCTGTATGTACATGTGTATGTGTACAACTTGGGGATAGAGGAACCAGACATGGTTTTATTGGTAAAAGGAACTGGTGAGGAAACTCCTCCTACAAATGTATATCACTTTCTAATTAGTAATTCAATTGGTACAGTGGATAGAGCACCAAGCCTGACTTGTCTTCCTGAGGTCAAATCCTGATTCAGACTTACTACCTATGTGACCTTGGGCAAGTCACTTAACCCTGTTTGCCTCAGTTTTCTTATGTGTAAAATGAGCTGGAAAAGGAAATGGCAAACTGTTCTAGTATCTTTGCCAAGAAAACTCCAAATGGGGTCATGAAGAGTCAGACATGACTGAAAAACAATTGAACAATCAAATCTTAGAGTTATGTGGAGCACTAAGTGGTTAAGTGACCTGTCCAGGTCCACAGCCAGTATGTGTCAAAGGCAGGATTTGAACTCAGATCTTCCTAATTGCAGCTGGCTCCCTCTCCACTATGCTTTGATACCTTTCCCTTAATTAGTTACTATCAAGTCATGATTTGAAGTTCAAAGGAAAACATTAGAAATGAGTATGATGTGGGAGTAGGACAATCGACAACTATGTGGAAATCAATTTGGGGTCACAATAATTCAGAAGCTGAAAGGCACTTAGAGATGATCTAGTCTAACCATTTTACAGAAGTGAAAACTAAGACCTAAATTTGGGGAGTGGTTTGGTTAAATCACAGCCCTAGTTAGTAGCACAGTTAGTAGTAGAACGCAGGTCTCCTGAATTCCAATCCAGTGTTCTTTCCACTACATACCTGTGTTGTTTCTTGCTGTCTCTTTGTTAAGAGCAGTATTGGGGGATTAATAATATATGAAGTGTCCCAAATATCTTAGTGCATTTTAAAGCTGAAGACTTCACTAAGCCTTCTGGAATGCCCTGTATAGGGTTGGCAGGGCAACCACCTCAATTACTACCACCTGGTGGCTCATGGGAAGGTTAGACACAGTGTGTACCTGGCAGGATGTGGCTCACTGGGGATTTTCAGTCTCTCTCATGAAAGCTGGTCTCACGGTTGGTTGACATAGATATGCTCTTATGTTGTATGAGGAGTGATAGCTTCAGTTTTTACAAGGTTAAAGGTACAGAGGTCATTTAGTTTGGGAATTTTGTATACTTTAGAATGAGAGTTTTTCCATTTTGTTTGTCATTCATTTCTTGTTCTGACCTGGTCAAACATACATCTACTGATTTTCAGTGTTAACACTGCAGCCTGCCATTTATTTAAGTCTCTGACCTACCCTCATTTTTCCTGAATCCTTGGTGCTGATCTTATTACCAGGCCAGAGTAGCTCATGAAAAACAACAGAGAGGCAGTTTTCTGCAGCTTCTCTCCCAGGATGCCCTTGTTTGTCAGATCAAGAAGCACTGGGAAAATGCCACCTTTCCCTTTTATAGGTTCTTCCTTCTCCTCTCTCATTCTTACTCCATGCATCTGACTGCTACAAACAGCAGGAGCTGATAACCATCATTTTATAATAGGAAAGAGAGAAAGGAAGGAAGGAGAGAGAAAGAAAGAAAGAAAGAATAAGCTATTTTGATAGGAAACTTTTATAGATAAAAAAATATGATTTTAGACATTTATTTTTAATTGTCTTTCTACTGGTGATAGCTTTGTATTTTCATTAATATCTCCCTGAATAAAATATACATACGTATACATATACACACATGCATACATACATATATATATGTATATATATATTATATGTTTGGAGTAAAGCTCATTGTTCATGAGAGTGGAGGTGCATGCATATATTGAATAATTTTCTTGATAAGTTCAAAATCATTTTAGCTAATCTTGCCAGCTCTGTTTTTAATCACCATTCATTTTACCTAGTGTTATGGCTGATGAAGAACTCTGGGCAGGCAAACCAGCCTAGCTAAAGCAACAAGGCACTTTGAAGGAGACACAGGAAATACCATGTGTTAGGGAAGTCAAACTACCACAACTACCTTGACCACCATCCCCTCTCAGACCTTGAAGGGTTCAGGATTCTGAACCCAAGAGCCTTGGGAGTAGCAGTGACACTCTCCCCTTCCCTAAGCCACTAGACCAACTTGCTTTGTAGTCCAGCTCCCACAGCCATCACCAAGGGGAGAAAAAATTGTGGAGATGGGGCCCACCTTCTTCATTACCTTCACCAATACCATCAACTCTAGCTGGCCAACTGCCACCAACAGTCAAATAGGCACTTGGTGATGAGGGACCAGAGTTCAGGAAAGATAAGGCAGGATATATAGAATGGAAATGACCTGCAGAAAGATGATCATTGAGTCTATGGGAATGTATGAGACCATTAGGTGAGATAGTGGGGGAAAAGGAAAGAGGACCCACTCTAAAGAAAGAGAAAATGGTGATATCAAGGGGCTTTGAGACCTTTTCATGGAGTGGGGGGCAAGAAAATGGAATTTATAGATGGTGGCTTCAATTTTCTCATGGAAGATTTTGAGCTGAGAGTGTGTGGGAAAAAGGGAGCTATGATGAGTTTATTTTACCCAGAGCCTTTCATGAAGATGATTTGCCTGTGTTTGTGACTTGCATTGGGGCATTGATGGGAATTGCTGAAATCATAAAACCAGTGAGTTTTGCACTAGTATATGAATGAATGTGGCAAACAGTACATATTGGATTTAGCAAGATATACTATAAATTCTCTCTTATTATATCCTAGGTAGAGGGTGGAGAAATGTGTGATGAACTGATGATTGAGTAAACACATCTAAAGTTTTAACTAGTTGATTGATGTCAGCTTGGAAAGAGTGCTATGAAGTTTCCCCTTTGATCCCTTTGATGTTAAAATGGCAAAACAATGCTAACCAAATCTAATTGACACAAAGCTGGGAGAAATAGTGCACTATATGACAAAAGAAATATTCAGAAATCTCTCTACAAGCAGGAACCATCAATCCAAACTAAAGAAAATCATTTTTAATAAAGTTGAATTTTAAGTCTTCCATTTAGATATTTAGAGGTTAATCAAATAAATACAGAGTTTGGTTGGGGTAGTAGTTAATGTGAAAAAGAAATACGGCTTTCAATTGACTACCAACTCAATGTGAGTCAGTCAGGTGTCTTGGTTACCAAAAACCTGGTGTAATCCTAGGTTGCATTAATAGAAATATAATGTCAAGTCACAAACTTGCAGATTGTATGTCAAACTCTTGATAATGTACACAAAGGGAAAGGGGAAGGGATGTGGACAATTCAAAACAGTGAGTTGTTGCTGACCCATCCATCACCCACCCATCACAAAAGAAGTTCTTTTCAATTTTGTGGTATTGTTTTGCTTCCATTTAAATACAGGTATTTCTGAATGAGGTGTTCTCAGGGTGCTCTATTTCTCTGTTTGAGGTTTGATAGACATTTATTAAATATCTTCTATGTATGGAGATCTGAGTTGGGTGCTAGGGATGAGTCAAAGGTAAAAACACAGCCCTTGCTTCATGGAACTTAAAAGTTAATATTGTGAGTACTAAACATTGCATTCAATATGATTTTTTTAATGTAAAAATTGATATTTCTATAAGATGCATTTGATTTTAAGGGTATTTGATAAAGGAATATTTAAATATCTTTCTCCTCTATATTTACACATACAATGAAAATGTAGAATCAATAACACTAAATGCAGACATATCAAAGCGGTTGTTGAGAGTAGTTGGAAGTGTTGAGTGAAAAGAAATATGACCACATGCCCACTCATGTCCTCTACTAATGAGTTAGACAGAGTGGATGGTCTAGCAGTTGGAAATTTATGCTCACTTCCAAGGGATTCTTTAAGAAATTGTGATTTGGGTATGAATTGTGTAGAACCTGATCAGTACATGTTTTTATTTTTGTTTTTGCTCTTTTTTTTTGCAGGGCAATGAGGGTTAAGTGACTTGCCCAGGGTCACACAGCTAGTAAGTGTCAAGTGTCTGAGGCTGGATTTGAACTCAGGTCCTTCTGAATCTAGGGTGCCACCTAGCTGCCCCTAGACCAGTACATGTTTTGAGAAAGCAATTCATTGAAAGAAATCAGAAGCCGTGCTGTATATTTGTGCATTTATTCATAATTGTACTGTTTAACACTTTGACTTTAAGCCTATGAAAGTTGATTTTTACAAGCTAATAAAATAGAAGACAATTATTCTCTTTGCTATGAGATTAATTCAAATGACAATTATGATTAGAGGGTTTTCAATGTCAATTTACTTGCAAACTAGGAATACCTTGATTGTGTAAAGCTGGCTACCTATAATTGTTGAAACAAATGTGCATTTCTTACATAATTCACATAATCCTCCAGAGCAATCCTTGATCACTTAGTGGAAATTTCTGTCTCAAAAGGCCAGGATAAATTATTTCAAAGGCCAATGATTTTGGAAAATGGCAGGTAAATTCTCTGTCCTCTTCCAAACTGTTATGATCATTCCTTATTTTTGGTTCACACCCTCTTGCTTCTTGCTCTGCCTATCTGGAAAACACTCTTGTATTTAAGTCTCTGAAAATATCAGTCTCATCTTCTCTGTAAGCCATCATCATATGCCATTAGTCTTTTTATGGTCTAGTTTCATAGAGTAGAATTGTGGACGTGACATATCCCTCAGGCAGAGTCCTTTCTTTTAACCACCAAACAAAAGAAATTATCTTTCATTTTTCCCAGACTTCTAAGCATGTAACTTTACTTGTTAGATGATGGAAAAGATCCTCTAAATAATTAGTTTATGAATGCATCATTAATTATTCAAAACTATAACTGATGACCAGTCATCTCAACTTTCCTCCATGAATTCAAGCTCCAGTAGGGTTTGTTTTGCCTGTCTTCTCAGGACCCTCTTTATTAGTTTTATGATCCTTATCTTAATTGATAAGGCTTTGTGACATTTACTTGGAAAGCAAAATCTCTCTCTCTCTCTCTCTCTCTCTCTCTCTCTCTCTCTCTCTCTTTCTGTCTCTTTGGTTGGGGAGAACAGGTGGAGATTGGAAGAATAATGGTTGCTTAGTTAGATCTTGGCCTTACACTATTTGAGCTCCCCAAGAAGCTAGGAAAGATATGAGTCATTGCAGAGTGTTTCACTCTTTGAAATTCTTTGTGGAGGCCTTGAATTGTTTTGCTGGATTGTGATGACCATGTAAAGGTAGTAGTAACTAGAGCAGTTCTAAAATATCATTGTGCATCCACTCATGATTTCACAGATAGTGGGGGAATTAAAAGATTGGTGATGCTCTCCTTTCTTTTTCTTTAATTAGCTCTTTTCTTCTAAAATCATGAAAACCTTTAGCCCATACCACGAAATTCCAAGGATATTCACATTAGAAATGAAAGTTATTGAAGTTGGACAAGAAAGCTAGTATATTAGGAGAGAAAGGAACTGTGAGGGATCTAGAATTGGGCAAAATATTGATCTTGGAGTTAGTAGTATTTAGATATCCATACTGAGAGGTGCAGTATTGTAATTAATATAATAATGAATGGTCCAGTGGAGCAGTTCTATTTTAGAGGTATGATAATGGGAAGATCATGTCAGGTATGGTTGTGGTATAGATGTGGCCAAAGGAACACAGTCCTAGAGTATAGCGGTGCCTGATATAATATTGGCATTTTTGGCATTTGTGGCAAAGATGCAGTAAATTCTATCAGCTATGGTAGACCCATAATCGTAACTTCTATAACTATCAATTAAATTAATATTAAGTAACTTAACTATTAAGTAAGTATTAACTTTAGTAATTTCATGAGGATTGGATGCAAACAAATCAATTTTGATGACCCTGGTTGTTTTGCTAATACTTGTTTCATCAGTCAAGGTAGTTTCCTGAGATATGGCCTTTTCTCCAATGGTAACCAAAAGGTTATTTCAACAATTGTGTGTTATCAAGTGTAGGGACAGTAGGAGAATGCTTAGTAGTGGCAGTGGAATCAAGCAGTACAAATACAAGTAACAGGTGAGACAAAAGAGGCAGTAACAAAAGGTTTTGTTAAGGAAGCTAGAGAATTAATGGCTATAGGTGTGGAGGATCAGCTTTGGTGATAATGGACATAATGTCTACAGGAATGGTGGCAGAGGAAGATGAATCATTGTGTCAGCTTGTTTGGTAGGGATTAGAGTGAGGTAGTACCACTTTGCTTGGTGTAGGAAGGTATGGTAGTAACAGACATGGTACTAACCTCATCAGATTTTGTTAAATTAAGGATGGCAGCTGATTGGGCACCTGAAGTTCTATCTGTAGAGGCACCGGATACGGATATAGTGTTGGTGGTATCATCATCACTAGTGTCAGCAGAGTTTACTGAGGTTCCAGGAGTGGTAGTTGTAAAGACTGTGGTAATGGCAAGAGATGTGTCTGCAGATGTTATGTCAGAGGCATCAGAGGTGATGTTAGAGGGAGCAAGCACATTAGAGGTGTATCTTCTAGCAGAATACCCTGAGTTGGATGAAGCTGATTCATTAGAGCTGGAAGACATGATGCTGGGGTCAGCATGTAAGGCGCCAGGAAGGATCCTTCTGGTGGCAGCAAGTATGGAAGGATCAGATGAGGAGTTAGTGACTCCAGAAGCAGGTGCAGTGTTAAGAGCATCAGTAGAGATAGAAGCAGGAAGAATGAAAGGGGTAGGTGAGATTAGAGAAAACATGGCTTCTCCAGGTGTTGGATGAGAAGAAGCAGATGTGCTTAGGGCATCAGGGATGTTAGCTGGAGGCCTAGTGGGGTTAGATGTGGGGATATAATGTATAGCATCTCCAGCTGCTGTGACAGGGGAAGCAGATGTGACAGCAGCAGCGGTATTAATAGCAGTCTCAGTGGCAGAAGATGGGGTGGTAGCAGTTTCATTAGTCTTAGGGGTTTCAGGATTTCCTCTTGGATGATATGAATTAGGCTGATTATGAACACTTGGCTTTGGATCATAATGGTGAGAGGTACTGCTCCGCTCCATCAATGAAGCTTCACCAAAATCATATGAGTCAGGAAAGATTTGAGGGGGAGAAAAATGGATAGAGTTCTGTATTTTTGGCACACAATTCTGTGGGTGACATCCATGCTGGCTGAGTAGTTTAAATTTGGGTCTTTTTCGCTGAAGTGCTGGTTGATCAGTTCTCCCTTTCACAAACTTCTTTGGGTAATATTTGTGTTTGTGGGTTCTTCTTTTTGTCCCAATCTGTGGGCCACCTTTGTGTTGGTTAAAACTTCCTTGCACAAGGATTTGTCGATGTGATTTTCCTTGACTGGGTCTTTGCTTACCAATTATATTTGAATGAATCTTTGGTTGGCTGGGTCTTTTTTGATAGATTGCATTTGTCTGATGTTTGAGTCGATAAACTTTTGATAGCGCAGAAGTCTGGGGCTGTTTTTTGTGTTGGTTTAGGGTTTTCTGTGTAGGTTTCTGAGAATGAAGTTTTTTTTGACCTTGTTTCCTTTGTGAAGATTTTTGTGGAGTCTGTTTTCCTTGACTAGGTACTTGACCAAATGTCTTTTTATGCATTTTTCTTTGATTAATTCTTTTCTGTAATATAATTTGGGGGGAATTATGTTGTTGACTTAGTCTTCCATTTGTAGGTATCTGGGGATGGGCTTTATGTTGACAAATTTTCCTTTTGGCCAGAGTCTTTGGTTGCAGTTTTTGGTTACTCAGCTTTTGCTGACTGGGTACATCCAACTGGAATTTTGACTGACCAAAGTGCTGTGATTTGATAGACTCAAATTTCTTTTGAGCTGATAATCTTGAACCGAATTGAGGTTGACCAGACATTTGTGGAACATTGTGGTCATTTGTAGATTGCACACCTTTTCCTTGAACAGCTGCATTTGAGTGAAATTTTGATAGCCCAAATATTGTTTGAATTTGGTTCAATCTTCCCTCACCTTCATTCTGAGGTGTATTTATAGTAGACTTGGCTGAATCATGTCCTTTTGAAGACATTTTATTTGAAGAAAATTTTGACATTCCTTTTCTCTGTTGAGGAGCTACATTTTCTTGTGATTGCCTTTGATCAGGTGGGTAAAGAATCACCGTTGAATAATGTGATTCACCATGATTTTGTTGAACATATGATTTGGATGGCTTAGGGTTTTTTTGACCTGATGAATTTAGATCAATTACTATCTGAGAAGATGTGCTGGAAGATGAAGCTTGATGTGAAGATGTCTTTGGTCTAGATTTTGTACTGTCTTGTCTTTTTTGCATTATACTTGACTGTAGAAATAAAGAATTAGATATATGTAAACATATACACATAGGATCATACACATACATATGTGTATATATATAAAATCAGTATTAAAATTAGATGGTCAACCCTCTGGGGCTAAATTTTATCACATAAAAATAAAACAGACTAATATTTCAAACCTTAAATAAAAAATGCCATCTCCTGATTTATGACACTCTCAGTACTATTGAATTATGGGAGGTACATAAACTCTGCTTTATTTGCATCTAAACACTTGCTAACAAATTAAATCCAAGGGTTTGAACTTGGGGGATATTTTAAATAATTTTATTGCTATTTTCGGTCTCTCTTCTCTCCAACCTATCCTTCACAAAAGTTCCATAATAATATTACTAAGCATACATGGCTGTCCAAGTCACTCCCTTTTTAAAGAACCTTTAGAGGCTTCCTATTAGATTGAGAAGAAAATAGAAACAAGAAGACATTTAACACCTTTCAAATTCTGACAATAGAATATCCTTTTAGACATTTAACATGACTTCCATTCACAATCTATGATCCAGACCTATTTTCTATTTTATGAACTTGGCATTGTATCTCCTATTTCCATATTTTTGTACTAGCTGTTCTACAAGCCTAGAATACATTACTTAGCTTTCTCTAGGGCTCAACAGGACACTTCCTCTTATGGGAAAGATTTCCTGATCACCCTCACTTTGGTGATTTCTTCATCCTTAAATTATCTTGTCCTTATCTGTTTAGATTTTGCACTCTCACCCCACACCCCTTGCGGCAAAATGACATAAGCTTCCTGAAGGCAGGGATGGTTTTAGTTGCTGTTTTTAATCCCTAGACTCTAGCACTCTGCCTTGCACATAGTAGGAGATGAATCACTGCTTGTTGAATTAAGTTGAATTGAAGGTGGCCTCATCTGCTGGCCACAGTGGGAGGGACCATGGATCTCCACAGGTTTACTTTTAGGTCCCAAATGATACTGGGACCTTCCTGGGATGTTTCTGATGCTACCCAATAGCCCCAGTTTTAGCGTTCATCCTTCCTCTTCCAGAAAATACCTTTGTCTAATGGCTGCTCCCAAGTGAAGGTTGATGGTGCAGTTTAGAAGGCCAAGCACATTTTAAGTAGAGGTGTTCTGGGGATGCATCAGTAAGGAAACCTTTAAAAGGAATCCCTGGGTTGTCCCTTTTTCCCTTTTTCCATTCCAGGTGACCCCAGATAGGGGTCAGCAAGTAAATTTTTCTTTTCAGAAAGGAGACTGTTAACTTTGCCACCAAACCCAATACTTATGAAGTAGGGTCACGGGATTATACTTCTAGCCCACAATAGGACATGTTTTCCATGAAGACTTTGACAATAATCCTGCCAGCATTGATCTCATACCTTCCTGATCTCCTTTATTATCCAGTATCCTTACCATTCGTTATGACCACTGAGATCAGAACCAAGATCAGGTAGGATTTCATAGAAACTCTTTGCTTTGCTCCCCTGCTATCTTACACATGACTGGCCAAGACCATTCCAGTTCCCTTTTGGATTAAGAAAAAAGATTAGAGGGGGCAGCTAGGTGGTGCAGTGGATAAAGCACCGGCCCTGGATTCAGGAGTTCCTGAGTTCAAATCCGGCTTCAGACACTTGACACTTATTAGCTGTGTGACCCTGGGCAAGTCACTTAACCCCCATTGCCCCGCAAAAAAATAAATAAAATAAATTTTAAAAAAAAGAAAAAAGATTAGATCATGTAGAAGAAGCTGAATGTTTGTGTAATTAAGTTTTCCTAATGCCTTAGTCTTCTACTGCATGTGCTTGTATTCCCTATACTTATAAAAAAACTTATGAACTATTTGTATTTTTTACCTATCCTTAATTAATAGTGATACCTGAGGCTTCAAATAGCATAATTTATGGTTGAAGTGAGTTAATTATTACAAAACAAAATTGGAATACAAAGTGAATATAGCTTTTAAGGCTTAGTTACTGCTAGGGAACAGTCCCCTTTCTGCCAGTTTTGGGGTGATTCTTTTGGTGTAGAGGTTGATGACTCTCTGTGGTTGTGATTATGATTGATCTCCTGTTTGATTGACATCCCACTGGCTGCTTATAAGGCAGTACTGCAAATTGCCCTAGGTAGTCCCTGACTTTGTAAACTGTGGTATCCATAGTGAGAATAAGGGCAAAAAAAAAGACTGAGGGCATATTCTGGATGAAAAAGTGTCCTGAGATATTATGATGCAAATCTGGAATGAACAGTAGTGTGGCCCAATTATCCTGGCTATTGGTGTAGTGGTATCAAAGATACTGTCTCAGGGTTCAGATTATATGGTCTATCTGCCTACTAGACAGGATGCAATATGTAGTCAAATGATCAGTCTTTAACTGGAGGGATGTGAATAGATTACTCCCAAAATGTGAGGTAAATTTGTGGCCCACATCAGAAAGTGGCATGAAAGGGAATATCATGGAGCCCCCAAACTATGCTACAGAGAGAGGTAGATGAATTAGATTGCTATGGGAGATCCAACATAGCAGAGAAAATGAAATATCTTGGTCAGTGTGTCTATCATCACCAAAGCTGCATTATTCTCCTGGGATAGGGAAAGCTCTTTCATGAAATCTAGTGTTTTTCTCAGCCAATAGGAAGTGACTTCAGGAAGTAGAGAGCAGGGGTTGCCTACTGACCGCCATATTGGTCACCTCACTTAGGGAGCACTAAAGTACTAAGGGCACCTCAGCCCTTGCACATACTTCACTGAGTCAAAGAATTGAAGAGTTGGAAAGGACTTCAGATAGCATGTGGTCCAGGGCTTCTTCACCTTTTTCTGGGGGATGGGGTTATGGACTCCTTTGACAGACTAGGGAAACCTATGGACCTCTTCTTAGAATAAAGTTTTAAAGTGCAAAAATAAGATGTACAGGATTGCAAATGAATCCAATAATATCAAAATAATTAACAATATATATCTTGAAAACAAATTCATGGGCAGCAGGTTAAGAACTGATTTATTTTAACTTGTATGTGACAAAAAAAGTGCTCACCTAGTTGCTGCTTAAAGACCTTGAGTGAGCCCTGTTCTCTACTTCCTGAAGTAGCTCTATTTTTGAACAGCTCCTATGGGTAGGATTTTCCCCTTTACACTGAAGCACTACATTATCCTCATTCTGATGGGTAGGGCCAAGAAAAACAAATTTAATCCCCTTCTACACAACAGCCATCTGAACACTAAATGATGACTATCATGCCACCTCTTATATTTTCTTCTTCAAGTTAAATGTCCCTAGGTCTTTCAACTCATCCTGATGAGGCGTGTTCTCCAGGCTTTCAGCTATGCTGGTTATTCCATTCTGAAGAAGTGCTAACCTTTCCATGTCTTATTGAGCATATGGTTCCCAGTCATTTCCCAATAGAATAAAAAGAGTAACTAAAACTCAAAGTTGGTGTAGTGCCCTTTGGCAAAAGAATTGGAGCAGACACAAGGCAGATGCTTGTGTCCTCAGTGTATTCTAACTCAAGGAATAAAGCAATGATTGCTGTCTTAAAGGGCAGATGCCCCCCTTCTCGTCCTAAAAGAGAAGGGGAGATCAGGAATCTCTCAAGAAGGGGAACCACATCAGGAGCTCTAGGAATGTTGTAAGGGGGAGTTTAGTGACCAATATCATCAGGAAGGGAGACAGTAGACCCATCTACTGCTAAGCAGCTTTGGTTACAATATTAGGGGAGTGAAGAGAGAAGGATATTTTCATTCCATATAGGTGCTGGCACTGTGTGATCAGGACAGAATGTGAGCTAGACAGTGATCTAGAATGCTGTGCTTGCTGTGTCTTCGAGATAGAACCTAGTGAATTCCACATTTCTATTCTAAGCCCCTTCTACCCTCCTCTTATTCCCTCTTTAGGGAGAGATGAATCTGATTTGTTAATCTTTGTTTGTTTTAGGGAAAAATAGATACATTAATGCATTGTTGTTGGAGCTGTGAACTGCTCTAACCATTCTGAAGAACAATTTGGAACTATAAAACTGTGCATACCTTTTAACCCAAAAATACCACTAGAGATAGAGATGGTGCCGAGGAGGGAGGAATAGCTTTGAAAGAGCCACTGTGGTAAATGGGAGAGGGAAATTTTTTGTTGGGGAGAGAGGGAAATAAAAAAATTTCTTTGCTGTAGTGAGGGCAGACTTTTGCTTCTCTAATATAAATTTGTAGTGGAATTGGTAGGTATTCTTTCATTATTTTATTCAATTCTGTCCTACAGCATATGAATAGGAGCAAAAGCAGTGGATGATGGGAATAATCCAATGTTGGGTCCTGGGAAGTTAAAATTAATGGTAAGAAAAAGGTAAAGTATAGAGGAGCGTAGATGATGATGTAGAGCTGAAATGGTTCACCAAAGTGTCAAAACAGGAAAGCAAGGAGAAAGGAGCCAGTGTTGGAAAAGAACTGAAGTCAGATAAGGGTTTAGTTTTTGTTGTTGAATAGTATTTCAGTTGTGTCTGACTCTTTCTGACCCCATTTGGGGTTTTCTTGGCAAAGATATTGGAGTTGTTTGCCATTTCCTTTTCCAGCTCATTTATTTTACAGATGAGGAAACTGAGACAAACAGGGTTAAGTGACTTGTCCATGGTCATACAGATAGTAAGTGTCAGAGGTTGGATTTGAACTCAGGTCTTCCCGACTCCAAGCCCTGCTCACTGATCCACCTAGTAGTTTAGCTTTCACAAAAGTCATTCATTAACATCACCTGGATGACCTGTAGGAACAGTCCTAGAACCTTTTCTGATCTTCCTTTTGCTCCTCCCATAGGTAAAAAAATTTGTAGGTCTGGCCATGTGGCCTCTCAACCCTCCCAGTGATTTCCTGTGGTGCCCTGTTTCTTCCAGGATCAAATTTAAAGTCCCTTGTTTGGCATTTAAAGATCTTCATCATGGGCCCTTTTCTACCTTCCCAATGCTCTTACACTTCATTTCTCTCGGCACACTTTACGGTCCAGCTTGTAGTTTCTCACACATAACACTGCTTGTTCCCATGCTCTGTCCCCTCACTTCAGATTCTTAAGTTTCCCAGGCTTGCTTCAAGACTTAGTTCAAGCCCCACCTTCCTCAAGACTTTCCCATTGCCCCAAATTGTTCTCTCCTCATTTATATCAACTACCATCTATCTTTATCTGGCATGTACCTTATTTAGTTATGTAAGTTTTACATAACTTATATAAATAGCTAAGTTATTTGCATAATCCATGTAGTCATTTACATGTCATCTTCCCATTAGAATACATGTTTCATGAGAACTGGGACTGCTTTTTGCCTGTGCTTAGCACAGTCTGACACACAGATTCTTTTTTTTTTATGTATGAGGTATTTTATTTTTTCCATTACATGTAAAGATACTTCTCAACTTTTGTTTATACATGCTTTACAATTTCAGATTTTTCTCCCTCCCACCCCTCCCTCACCCCTCCCCTAGACAGCAGGTAATCTGATATAGGTTATATCTATATATCTCTATACAACACAGATTCTTAATAAATGTTTGTTGACTGACTCTTGTGTGACCTTACTTGTGAAATATTATACCATTGGAGCCTTCCTATCCCCTCTCTCAACCCTTTAAAGTGTGTGTTCCCCAAATGCCATACTTTCCAGCTCTCCTTTTCTACCACAAAAAATGTATGATGAGGTCATTACTTACTCCACTGTTTCCTGTTATTTTCACACCAGCAGACAAAGAACCATAGTTGCACCTACGGAGTTTCAGTAAACCTGTGTCCTTTCTTGCTTCCTCCACCTTTTAAAGAATGAAACTACCATTAAAGAAATACACACTTTAACTATCTGTTCTGCTTTGGGCAGAAAGGGAATTCCATCTGCATGGTATAGGGGAAGAAATGCTGGGTTTGGAATGAGAGAATCTAGGATGGAAACCTGACTTCAAATCATATTATCCCTAAGATCTTGGGCAAGTTCCTTGTCCTTTTTGGAACTCAGTTCTTTTATCTGTAAAATGGGCAGGTTGAGCTATATTACTTCTGAGACCCTTTCAAGCTCTGAAGCTGGAGAAATGAGGTTTCCCAACACTACAATAACATGTCTTGGTGACAGATTGGTGGTATATTGACCAAACTCCTCATTAATTTCTCTGTGTATCCAAATGGTCTATAAAACATCATTGTTCTTTCTTGCTCCCTTAATTCTTACCATATCGTATGACTGGACAAAGTAGCAGTTTCATGTTGCATTTGTATATCCCCAAATTCTAGAGTGACCATGTACAAGTTCAGGAATGGAGCACTGCACACTGAATATTACCAAGAGGGATGTATAGGTGTAAATGAAGGTGTGGAAACCTTGATATTGGTATTCTCTGATCACTGATTCACTCAATAAACATTCATTAAGAACTTACTATGTGCTTAACAATCAGCATGGTAACGTTAAGCACTGGGTAGATTAAGAAGGGCCAAAGCATTCTCTGCTTAAAGGAGCTCCCATTCAAACAGGGGTAGACACCTTGAAATAACTAGGCACATATGAGATAAACACAGAACAAATGCAAAGTAAGGAGGGAATACGCCGGCATCCTGGGGGACCAGGAAAGGCCCAAAGAAGGTGAAATATAGCGTAAGGCTTGAAAGAAGTCAGGGAAACTCAAAAGACAAGGTGAGGGTGGAGAACATTCCAAACATGGAGGAGGCCAATTCAGAGGCAGAGAGACTGTATGTTATAGCATGTTTGAAGAAGAACAAATAGAGTTGTAGAGTGCATGGGGGGGGGGAGTAATGTGTAAGAAGACCAAAAAGGGGGGCAGCTAGGTGGTGCAGTCGATAAAGCATGGGCCCTAGATTTAGAAGGACCTGAGTTCAAATCTGACCTCATACACTTGACACTTACTAGCTGTGTGACCCTGGGCAAGTCACTTAACCCCCATTGCTCCACAAAAAACAAACAAAAAACAAACAAGAGAGAGAGAGAGAGAGAGAGAGAGAGAGAGAGAGAGAGAGAGAGAGAGAGAGAGAGAGAAGGAGAAATGGGGCCAGGTGCTTCTTCATTCTTTGTGGTTGTGGGAGGGAGTAGAGTGTAATGGAAACATCATTGAACCTTTCATACCTTTTATGAAGATCCCATGGATTAAATGACCCAGACTAACTATCTTATTTCTTGGATTCAAAGCCCAGCTCTGATTCTTATTTCTTGCGTGACTTTGTGGAAATAACTTTAACTTTTCTGGAACTTGATTTCTTTATAGATAAAAATGAAGAGGATGGAGAAACATTTATTAAGCACTTACTGTTTACCAGGCACCTTGATAAGAACTCAGAATATGAAGAAAGGCAAAAGAAATCACAGTCTAATGGAGAAGCCAACATGCAAATAACTACTGATGAGGGCCTAGTGTACTAGGGTGTTGCAGTGTGAGATCTGGCAATCTAGATATCGATGGTAACTTTGGAGAGAAGAGTTTCAATTAAATGGTAAGGTGGGAAGCCAGACCACACAGAGTTAAGATGGGAGGGAGAGGAGAGGAAATGAAGGCATTGATTGTAGAAGGCATTCTCAAGGAGTTTAGCCAGGAAATACAGGCAAGATATGAGCTAGTGGGCATAGACAGATCAAGAGAGGTTTTTCAAGGCTGGGGGATACATTGGTATGTTTGTAGGCAGTAGAGAAGCATCCACTTGAGATAAGGAGAGCTTGATAATAAGGGAGAAGTGGGCATATAGAAAGGGCAATCTGCTGGAGAAGGTGGGATGGAATGGAATCGCTTGTGCTAAATGCTAAACAGTAGGTATTTAATCAATGCTCATCCACCATTTTCACTTTGATCTGTGAAGAAACTGAATCCCAGAGATTTAAAGCAACTTTCACAAGGTCACAGAAGAAATGAGTATCAAAGCTGGGAGAAAAACAGTGCCCACTAGGTGGTATAGTGAATAGAGCACTGAGCCTGGAGGCAAGAAGATCTGAGTTCAAATTCAGACTCAGACATTTGCCAGCAGTGTAACCCTGGGCAAGTCACTTAATTTTGGCAGTTAGTGCCTGCCACATAGCAAGTAGTAAATGCTTCTTTCTCCTTTCTGCCATTAAAAAAACAAACCTCAGGTTCTCTGATAAAGAATTCAGTCATGTTTTCACTATACTACGTCGCCCCTCACAAACTGACAAGGGGTTTGCCTTGTCAGAGAGAAGGACCTCTAATGTCTAAATCCTATGCTCCCATGCTGATAGAACCAGAACCAGAAATTGAGCAATGTCACAGCAGTTTTATTTCTGGTGACAAATAACTTTTGGGAGTCTAAATTTACAGATCTCTGGCCCTTTACTAAAGATATTATGGACTTTTTAAGTCAATCTGAGAGCCTTCCAAAACTTAGTTTGGTCAAAGAGCGGATTTCTTGCTCTAAAAACCACCTTTAAAATTTGAATTTGAGTCATTGTACCTAAATCCACTGTACCTAAGTCACAATGAAAGGGGGAAAGGGTGAATATACCTAAGAAAATATACCATAAATACTAAGGGCAGCTAGGTGCCTAGGAAGACTCCTCTCCCTGAGTTCAAATCTGGCCTGAGATACTTACTAGCTGTGTGAACCTGGGCAAGTCACTTACCCTTGTTTGCCTCAGTTTCCTCATCTGTAAAATGAGCTGGAGAAGGAAATGGCAAACCACTCCAGTATGTTTGCCAAGAAAAACCGAAGTGGAGTCACAAAGAGTCTTGCACAACTGACCATGACTGAAGAACAAAAAACTACTGAGGCTTTTCAACAGAGGAACTCATACACGCCCATGTAAGCAGTAGGATGGAAGAGCCTGGTCCCAGTCAATTTCAGGGATCTTTGGGCAATGCTAAACAGCAAAGGTGAAGAAAGGTTTGTCAAATGAAGAATGAAGGAGAATAGGAATATATTGGCCAGAGCTGAAAGTAGTTTGGTCAGGCTGTTCTGATGTCAAGAAGGACATTTACACACATGCATACATGCATGTACATACATATGGATATATGTATACACACATACACATGTATATGTATATATATGCATACACATATATATGTTGATTTTTAAAATCTCTGAAATAGATTTTTAAAAAATAGATTTTTATAAGTTTGAATAAGACACAATGGCAGAAAGCAGAGTGATTATCCTCAAGGATGCTTACCGGGAAGTAAGTCATAAGAGCCAAAAGACCCAAGGTCAGGCACAGTGGGTTCATCCTTTATGTGCTTGGTGTTCCCTGGAAGCAGGCAGAATGATTTCCGACTGTTAGTTCCATTACTGAGCACTACATTGATCAAGTAGCATTTTCTTTGTGAAAGGAGCAATTTACAAAAGAGTTAGCCATGAAAGGTAGTTTTTTGAATGGTGGGAAAGCAACATTACTATGAAGGTGCAAAGCTTTTGGGGATGTTCTAAACCTTCTAAGTAAATGCCAGGAGAAGCAGTGTGATATAGCAGACTGCCTCCCGAGTCAGAGATCCTGAGGTCTAATCCAACATCTGACCCTTACTTAGTTGACTTTGGGAAGTCACTTAGCCTCTCTAGGTCTCAATTTTGTCTTCTGTAAAATGAGGTGGGGTAGGGTTAGCTGGAGGACCTTGGGGGTTCCTTCCAACTTTAGGATTATAAACTATTGGAAACATAATATGATTAATGTAGTTTTGATATCAAATAACTTTCCATTATTAGAAATTTTAAAAAGCCTTTTGTTTTGTGAATTAGAAATCCCCAAATTTTCTAAGTATGAAGTTGGGAAAGTAATGTATTTCAATGGTTTCTTCATATATAGAGAGAAAGAGTTAGGGGGTAGAGAACTGACTATAGAGTCACTTTAGAGAGGGGTTAAAACCCTAACTCTGGCCCGTATTAGCTCTGTGGTCATAGGTAACCCTTTTCTTCTCAGTACCCCTTGTACTTCCCAAGACTATGAGTTCCAGAGTGGCGGATCTGCTTCAGGGGAGGAAATTCCCATGCCAGGAGTTCCTCACTCCCATGAAAGTATTGAGCCAGAACAATAAAATCAACATAATCCAGTATCTTGGAAGTCCCCTCTCCCCTTTCTATACTGTATTAACCATCTATTTATTAAGTATTTTCTTTCCTTGAGATGTTACATGTAGAATGGAGATTTTGTGACACAAGCAACATCATTATCATCGCAGAGAAAACATTCCCATTTTAGTGTGCCTTCTCTACTACTTTTTATTCTTTCAGGTCACCTATTTACCAAGACATTTCTGTTAGAGACCTAACTGCAGATAACAGCAACAAGAAACATTTATATGGAACTCTAAGGTTTGCAAAGTGCTTTACAAATATTCTCTCATTTGATCTTCAGAGCAACCCTGGAGGAGGATTCATTTAATCATTTAACTAGCATGGATTAGGCCTCTTTGTGTCAGACACTGGGGATACAAAGAAAGGCAAAAAGTCAGTCCGTGCTCCAAGTTTGATGATGGAGATGACATGCAAACAAGTACCCACAGATAAGATACATACAGGATAAATTGGAGGCCACCAGTCAAGGAGCTCACAGTCTCATTAGACTGAACTGTTGAAGAATTGAAGCTGAGAGAGGTGTCTGACACAAAGGGGCCTAATCCACGCTAGTTAAATGATTATGGAATTTTAAGTTTCATAAAATGCTTTACAAATATCGCATTTGATCTTCAAGGCAACCCTAGAAGTAAGTGCTATTATTATCACTGTTTGAAGGATGATTCATTCAATCAATCAACTAAGAGATGTCCCATGTTCACTTGGCTTAGATGTACTTTTGCATGAAAGGTGAGGAGTGGTGGTGATTTCCATAGAAGTCTATAAGAGATAACAGGTTAGGCTTCTAGAAAATCTATTAAGTGAATGGTCACATCCTTTCAATTTCTACAGTGTGGAAACATTTCCAAGGGCCCTCTTAAGGTTCTGGGATGCTCCCTGGACAGACAAAAGACAGAACATCATTGATCTTGTATCTAATTTCCCTTTTGTACTAAAAAAAAAACTGCCCAAAGAGTGGTTTACACTTTATTTCCATGCATTCTGATTTGGGTCCATGTAATGCATTGATGTCAAACCCCAAAACAAAGAAGAAAAAAATAATAATACAGATCCCTCTCTCCTTATGAAGTTCTTAATCTGAAGCAGCTAGCCTACATGGTGGACTGAATGCTGACTTTAAAGTCAACATCTGATATTGCAATCCTTCCTCAGACATATACTTAAAGTTCCATATTCATTAAAAGCCCACGAAAGTGCAAAGCTCAAGAAACTTATTAGATGTCAATATTCAGGAGATGTAAGATGAGAATTCTCAAGTACCTACCCTGGTAGAGGAACCTTCTTTTGTAGTCTGGTCAAATTGTCAGTTATCCTGGTCACCTTCTGTGCTGTGATGTCCTAAGGATGATAACTGATGGGTAAGACAGAGGCTTATAGGAAGTACCCACCTGAGAAGTAGCATTTCTTATAGTCTCTTACTTGATTGTTTCTGGAGACCGGAAAACAATTTGAAGGAAAATAATGTCACTTCTGGGTTCTTACTCAAACAAAGGAATAAAGTGGCAGTTTGCTAAAGTTGGCACTGATCCTTATATGTCAATTTCTTCCTGAAGAAGACCTTGACTCAATGAGGCAGAATCTTCAATTGTGTGTTCCCTCAGAGCATGCTTTGGTAGATATATTAACTCTTTTGAGTAGCCCTATGTTCTTGTTGCTAAATTTCTCCAAGGTGTGATTTACATGAAAAAATCTAGCTCAATATGTATTATTTCTTTTAGAAATTTGAAAAAAATAAATTCCCATATATTTGTGAGGATTAGATAAGGTATGCACCGACATATACACATATACAGGTGTGCATGGATATATGCATAGCATACACATGAAACTGATCTCATGCTTTTCTCTGATTCCTGCTTTAATAATATAATCACTTTGAAGTCTAATTGTGATGCCTTTTCCACCTTGCTTCTTTTTTCAGCTCAAATAGACCTTATTTTCCCTTTAGAAAAATTAATGACATGTTTAGGACCATAGGAGTTAGAGTTGCAAGGGGCCTCAGAAGTCATCTACTTTAACTCCATTGTACAGATGGGTCACTAAGCCCCCCCTGCCCAATCCCAAACACAACCCAGCACTCCTAGGTAGCATTTAATTTTGATTCTAAGTTTGGCATTCTTAACCTTACTTGTGTCATGGATCATTCTTAGACAATCTAGTGAAGTCTAAGGGCCCCTTCCTTTTCAGGATAGTATTCTTCAAATAATTGAGGAAATGTTCATTTCAGGTAGAGGGTAGTAGATTTTTTTTTTTTTTTGCGCTGGGCAATGAGGGTTAAGTGACTTGCCCAGGGTCACACAGCTAGTAAGTGTCAAGTGTCTGAGGCCGGATTTGAACTCAGGTCCTCCTGAATCCAGGGCCAGTGCTTTATCCACTGTGTCACCTAGCTGCCCCCAGGTACAGGGTAGTAGAAAAGACATAATTTTTTCTCATCCAAGTTCATGGATTCCCTGAAATCTTGAACTCTCACCACTGCTCTAAGGAATGAGAAACAGGAAATACTTGGAATATAGATTTTGGACCTCTATTCAAATTGTATTTGGGAAGAGTTGTCATATAGGGCTACTAATACCCACTGGGCTGGGGGACCTTGGACCTCTTATCCTCATTGGCCCCTTTTCAACTTGTCTTTGTCTAATCATCCTTCCAGAATGACCTAAAATCTTACTTACTCCATGAGTCTGGATTCCAGAATGAGATCAAGTTCTAGCTGCCCCATGAGTCTGGAACCCACACTTTAGCTCTATGGGATATGTTTTCTTCTTAGGGATTTGGCTTGAAGCTATCTTACGTATGCAAGATTTTAAGGTCATTGAATACTGGGATGTCATACTGTATTTTTGAAGTGTAGAAAGAAGAGTGGAGTTTGGAATCATGAGATCTGGCTTACTCTACCCCTAACTTGCTATGTGGTCTCATGGAACTTTGAAATATTATCCACAAGAGTGCAGGTATCTGTTATTTACAGTCCAATTTATGCCAATATATTTGACAACATCACCAAATCATTACATTTGGCTTAATTTGAGTGTTTTGTACAGAGTAGGTGCTTAAGAAAAGTTTTGTTCCGTGATTTACTCATTCAAATATACGGATGTTCCTTAAGACAGTTTCTCATTCTTTGTGATAAGGGATGGCTCTCTGGGAAGGAAGAGGGGGAAAATATAGAGGAAACCTAGACTATGTAAAAGCAACAAAAATAGAAATAAATTTAACAAAAAGACATTAATTTTGTGTCAACATTCTTATTTTTAAATTGATGATAATATTATCTGATGTGCCTGTTATATATAGTATTGTGATAAAATATTGGAATTTGGCAGATGCTCAGAGGTCCCATCTGATTGATTTAGTATTGTTTGAGAAACTAAGTACCTACTTAGGAATGATTAGATATAGGCCAAACCTGGCCTGCCCTGAGTGACGTATACTGCTGATGTAAGCAGGGAGACCACTCTCAGCCATTCAACTTGAAGGCCCTCCCTTTTGGGGGAGGGAGAGAAAAGGTAGAAAAGAGAACACTGAGGCAGGGAGCTCTCTTTCCTGTTGGTGAGCTTCTAAGAGCGGACTGGCGAGGGGCTGCACAGCTGACTCTCATAGAAACTACGGACCCCAGGTGGTGAGTTAATAGAAACAAGGCCAGCTCCTCGAATTAGCTGAGATGGAAGCAAGTTTGGGGACTGAGTCAGTATTTGCTAGAGCCAGGGATCTTATCCATTTTTCTGATCCCCTATTCCCTTGTTGCTGGGCTTTATTAACTTCATCTTTGTTGTATATTTTATTCCCATTAATAAAACCTGATGTGTTTGTGAAAAAGAGGCTGTTAATCTCCTTTCTTATTGTCCTGGGAGAAATAACTTACAAAGGCAGTTTGGAAGGGAGGAAACTTTGGACCTAGAGGTCCCTCATTATTTTCTGAACCCCAATATTATGGTGAGCCACCCAATTAACTCTTCCATAATAAATTTGGCCCTTACAGTGTTAATTGAAAGTACCTGGGACTGAGAGTTGAGAAATGAATCCTAGTACTAACTTTTCCACTACTAATCTTTATACACCTTTAGTCTTCTTATTTACAAAACATATGAGTTATACTAGGTGATCTTTAAAGAACCTTAGAATTCTCAAAATCAGTGTTTCTATGATTCCAGCTCTCTGATTTCTACCTTTTTCTTGATTTCAGGTAATATGGGGGTTGCTCACAAATGGGGGTTTCCTAAGTTCAACTTTCCTACTTCTCACACATTTTATAATTATTCATCTTATGCGCATTCTCTTTTATTCATGGAAATTCTCTGTTGACTAAATTAACTTCTTTCAACTAGTAGAAGTTAAAAAGCTAAAAAAAACCCTCCAAACTTCAAGCCTTTGTTACTTTTAAACAAAAATTAATAATGCCTTTTGTTTTTAAAGTGTAGTCCTTTTAAAATGTATTATCCAGGGGCAGCTATGTGGCACAGTGGATGAAGCACTGGCCCTGGATTCAGGAGGACCTGAGTTCAAATTGGGCCTCAGACACTTGACACTTAACTGTGTGACCCTGGGCAAGTAACATAACCCTCTTTGCCCTGCAAAATATATATATATATTATCCACCAAGAGAATCTTCTTTTCTAATTAAGGAAAATTGTTATGTGTGGCTACTGAACAAAGAAAAGGTATATAACATTCCATACCTGTAGTTTCCCAGTTCTGCAAGAAATGAGGTTAATTTCTTCAACTCATCTGAGGGGCCAGGATTGATTCTTGCAGTTGTGTAGCTTTTTTGCTTCATTTTTGTGTTCCTTTTGCTTATATTATTGTAATTTTTGTGAATGTTGCTTTCCTAGTCCTGTTCATTTCATTTTACATCAGTTCAGGTAAATGAGGCTAGGTGGTGCTATGGATAGAGCACCAGAGTTACAATCAGAAAGAGTTAAGTTCAGATTCTGCTCCAGACACTTAATAGCTGTGTGACCCTGGGCAAGTCAACTTCTGTCTGCCTCAGTTTCTTCAACTGCAAAATGGGATTAATAACAGCACTTGATTCCCAGGGCTCTTGTGAGGATAAAATTTGTAAACTATATTGCAAAGCTTAAAGTGTTATATAAATACTAGCTAATATGAGTTCATTTAAGTCTGGTCGTCCTATAGTTCTCCAAATTCCTCATGTGTGTTTCTTATCGATGTACCACAGTTTAGCAGAATCACAAAATTTAAAGTTTAAACGGACTCCTGTGGCCACATAGTCTGGCCCATACTTGTAAAGAAATGCCCATTATGACATGCCCAATACAGGATCATCCAGTGTCTACTTGAAGGCTCCCAGTGTTGGGGAAGCTTCTTAGGAAGCCCATTCTACCGTGAACAGTGCTGAATGTCAGGATGTCTTCCCTAATAAGCCCACATTTGTCCCTCTTCTCTTTCATGCATTGCTTTTGGATCCAAATAGAACAAGCCTAATCACTCTTTTACAGGCAGCCCATCATATTCTAGGGTTCATTTATTATGCCCAGCTCCTGAATCTTGTATGGGCTAAATAACCCCAGTTTTTCAACATATTTTATTTTATTATTATTATTTTTTGCAGGGCAATTGGGGTTAAGTGACTTGCCCAGGGTCACACAGCTAGTAAGTGTCAAGTGTCTGAAGCTGGATTTGAACTCAGGTCTTCCTGAATCCAGGGCCTGTGCTCTATCCACTGCGCCACCCAGCTGCCTCTCAATTTCAACTTATGAAGTTGATGTTTTCAATCCAAGTAGGAGATTTTATATTTTTCCCAATTGAATTCAGTCTTATTAGATTGAGATGAACAGCAGCCATTCAAGGTCTTTTTGGATCCTGCCTTTGCCATCTATTATGTATATGAGCCTTCGTGCCCAGCTTGGAGCCATCACAAGGCTGATACACATTTTACCTGTGTCTATACCACAACATTGACAAAAATAAAAACTAGCACAAGGCCCAGCTCCACGTCCCTGGAGACCATTCCCCACTCACTGTGCACTCGCTTGCTTCCAGATTTCAGTACCAGAAAAAGTCCTTCCATGAATATTTTGTCATCTATTTATTTCCTTTGGTCTTTGACTTTCTCAGGCTCTGTGGCCAGCATAGGATTTCTGTGTCAAAGAGGATGAAAATTTTAGTGATGCTTCTTCCATAAATCCACACATACAACACACTTACACACCATCCATATGGCTGTGCATTGGCTATAGACACATATATTCTGTATATGCATGCATAAATGGGCTCTGTGTATGGAGAGAGAGAGAGATGAAGAGAGAATGAGGGAGAGAGAAGGGGGAGAGACAGGCATAGAAAGACAGAGATGGGGAAGAAGGGAGAGAGACACAGAGAAAGGAAGAGAGGGTAAGAAAGAGGGAGGGAGAGAGAATCAGGCTATGTGTGTGTCTATATGTCTCTCTCTGTAATAAATATAGCAGATATTATAGGAATAGAGATTAGACTTGTGGTTCCATTGATATAGGGAATTCCTGGGTGAAGAAACTCCTTCTAGCCTATGTATAGTTTTAGAGAATTGAAAGCCACAAAGGTAGAAGCACTTACTGTCTCCAATCTAATTATATCATCCTGTAACATGGCATTCAATGGTCCATGGGGTCAAAAAGAGTCAGGCACAACTAAACTACTGAACAACAACAACAAAACATTCGTCGATGAATTGTAATTGCACAAATTTACTATGCATGTAATTATATAATAATATAATATTATATTATTAATCAGAAGCTAGATAAAATTCAAATGAAGCAATTAGAAGTAAGGGTGACATGGGACCGGGGTGAGACATGCTGAGCCAACGTAATTTTATAGAGTGTGTTAATCTGGAAATTAAGGAAATAATCAATATAGGAGAAAATAAGGTCTTTAGTCAGGGCAGAGGAACTATAGCTCATGGTGTTGCAAAGCAAGAAGCTAGGAATACCCAAAGATGGGAACTGAGGACAGGGTTTTTATGGGGTAACAGAACAAGAGGGAGCCAAGAGGGCTCCAGAGTCCTATACAGAAACTACTAACTACTTAATGTAAATGTAAATGTAAATGTAAATGTAAATGTAAATGTAAACTGCTCTTGAGTTAAGTATAGATGCTACTTAACTCTAAATAGAAACTACTTAATGTCATAGTAACAGAAAGTCCAGGGAGTATGGTGGGGAATCATTGGGAGGGTATAGTTTTCTTAGGGGAGATCCAAAAATCAATCAAGAGTCTGGAATTGACAAAGATTGGTTAGCCCCAGGCAATTCATTGGCCTGGGAAGGGGGAATAAGTGGGGATCAGTCGGTTCTCAGTAAATTTGTAGTTATCAAATGCAACATTCTGGTCTCAGAACTTTAGAACCATTAAGGTATTGAGAGGTCATACGATCATAGATTCGGAGTTAGGAGAGACCAAAGAAGCCATTGAGTTCAGCCTCTTCATTTTACATATGAGTAAACTAAGGCACAGAGAGGTTAAAAGAACTGGGAAAGGACATGCAGCTAAAAAGTGTCTGAGGTGGGATCTGAATTCAGGTCTTTCTGATTCTAAGTGCAGCTGTCTCAATTATTCCATTCTGCCTTTCTTCTATTCCAGCTCTTTTATAAATAAAGAAAATGGGGACTAAATTGGGGGAAGTAAATTGGTCAAATTACTATGTTAGTATGGCACAAGAAGGAGTATAACCTCATCTCCAGACCCCAAGGGCAACTGCTAAACCTCTTCTTAGTGCCTCTTTGTTAAGAGCAGTGTCAGGGGATTAACAGAATACAATGTTAACATTGCAACCATCTCACTATCTGTCACCCTATGGATCATGGGTAAGGTTAGGCAAACAGTTTATAACTTGAAGGGCATGGCTCATTTGGGATTTTCAGTCTGTCTCAGTAAATTTTACTTCTCTGTTGGCTTAAACAGAAATGCTCTTATGAAGAGCTGTAACTTAAATTTTTCAAGGTTAAAATTGGAAGGAGGTTATTTGGGTTGGGGGAATTCTACATGCTTTTGAGCTTTGCTATGTATTTGTAAAATAGTTTCAGGCTTTAGAATTAGAATTTCTTTTTGCCTTTGTTATTAATTTCTTATTCTGCTCTAGCAAAACCTTGGTCTCCTGATTTTCAACATTATTTTATGTTAGTCCCTCCTTTCACCTGGATTCTTTGGGTCAAAGTCATTGCAGGAGAAATCTATGCCCAACATGTCTAATTGAAACATTCCTTGCAGGGATCATCCCCCATTTCTCAGTTTCCTCAGGGATTTAGAGAGGGTCAGGAATAATGACAAGAAGGATGAATCGGTGGTTTGCTCCCTGTACTTTCCTTAGACTGGAGGTCTTTAGGGCCATTTCCCTCATCAGTTTCATCTATCTGTTACTGACCCCTTCCAGTATCTCAGTGTAAGTTTTGGTCATGTTGCTGCTGAATGACTTTCTCTCTCTCCTTTTTATTCCTTTTCTCAATTGTGGTGACCCATCAATTTTAATGTGTTTCTATCCTCTCTTTCCCAAATTTCCTTGTGACCAGTAGGACGTGTATGTGAGATGGCTGTTTCAAGCTAGGGATGTCATCTGAACTATGTCCCAAAGGTGCTCCTTAAGCCTTGTATAATGGAGGGTCAAAGTCATTCTAGAAACAAAGGTCAGGGGGAGTATTACCCAAAGTTGGCCCAAAGAAGGCTATGATAAATAGCAGCAGCTAGGTGGCTCAGTAGATAGAGTGCTGGACCTGAAGTTAGGAAGACTCATCTTTCTGAGTTCAAATCCAGCCTCAGACACTTCCTAGCTGTGTGACCCTGGGCAAGTCACTTAACCCTATTTGTCTCAGTTTCCTTACCTGAAAAATGAGCTGGAGAAGGAAATGACAAACCACTCTAGTATCTTTGCCAAGAAAACCTCAAATGGGATCGCAGAAAGTAGGAGACAACTGAAATGACTGGACAATAATATAGGCTATCTGCAACCATGATCTAATCCCTAAAGCAATATTGGGAAGCCAAGGTGCTCAAAGTTGTCTTGCAGCTGGAGGCATTTGTTAGGGGCCTTTCTAGGTTACTAGTTCTAAGGGTGGGGGCTTATGCTGTGCTTGTATTCAAAGGGACAGATGCTGTTTTCTCTGGCTACTATAGTTCCATAGTTTCTTTTATATATATATATATATATATATATATATATATATATATATTTTTTTTTTTTTTTTTTTTTTTTTTTTGCAGGCAACGGGGGTAAAGTGACTTGCCCACGGTCACACAGCTAGTAAGTGTCAAGTGTCTGAGGCTGGATTTGAACTCAGGTACTCCTGAATCCAGGGCCGGTGCTTAACCACTGTGCCATCTAGCTGCCCCCAGTTCCATAGTTTCTTATGGCAATGTATGGAGCAAACTGCCTCAGTTTACCCAAATAACTCGAGGAGACCACAAAGTCAAGCAGAGACAGATTTATTACATCCTCATGAGGATGGGCAAAACCCAATTACACATTGAAGTCTTGCCAAGATATGCCCAATCCTCTAGGCTTTTATAGTAATCTTGAAAAGGACTGTCCCCATGTACACCTAGGGTGGATGAGCTCACAATCTAACATCCAATCCTGTCTCATCCAAGGTGCGTGTTCAGCTTGTGATCAATGTATGGAGACATGCATACGTGTTCCAGGAGCAAGGGGGAAAAGGGGAGGGGGAACAAGGTCAAACCAAAGGAAAAGGAAACAGGGGAGTGAGAGTCAGATGTTTCAAAGCTCACAGTTCCCACTGACTCCCCTCTCCAGGCCCCTGTCTCTAAAGATAAGGATGACAGGGTTAAAATTTATCTTCGGCTATGTTGGGAAGTCAAAGAAATAATTGGCAATAAAACTTAAAGGAGACAGTGAGAATTTTGACAAGCAATAAACTTCTAACAAACTATACTGGGGCAGGTCTGGGTACCTTCCAGACCCCATGGTCAGAGTTTAATCTGACTCAAATCCATAATCATATCATACAATCCTCCATTTTTCTTTTATGCTCAGAGAGCATATTCTGGATTTGAGTCACTGTCGTTGAGCCCTTCAGCCATGCAGGATTTCAGCCCATCAGTCCAAGTCCAACTCATCACCAGTCTCTCCTTCGTGAAGTTTCAGAATCATGGTCTTTAATCTTTTCTCAGTGAACTGCTGAGTCACCATCAGCTGCATCTGTTGAACTGCACGTTGTATCAAACCTATAAAGCAAGGGACTAAACAGGGACAAGTATAAGGAGAACTCCAAAATTATAAATGAATACCTAATCCTGTCCCATAGGCATCTTTCAGGAGGTAAATTGGGGTCTAATTAATTATCCTAATATACCATATACATGTCAATAACTACCAATATTATAACAACAAATATGATTTAAAACCTCTTTATAATTTCAGTGATGTGCTCCCAGTGTCCATTCACTTAGCAATTTTCATCTTTGATCTCAGATGCCCCTATTAGAACCTTTTACAAAACAAATTTAAATAGCAAATACAACTGTTTTCCCATTTCATCCAAGGAAAGAGTAATTTCTAATTGGCCCCTTCTAGGCCTGAGTATCCCCAACTAGACTCAGGCTCACCAGGCTACCACTACATCCCCCCACCCCTCCTTCCAATAGCTAAGGGAAAAGAGGGCGAAGATCTCTTCTTTTGTAGCTGCTTCAAGCTGAATATGTGTGTAGAGTTGACAGTGGAAGGTGCAGAAATCCTTGCAGGCCTGGTCCAGATGGTGAAGGGTGTATATAGTCTGGAATTGCTAACATAAAATTGAAAGCCTTGAGCCTAGATAAAACAAACTATCAAGAGGTTAAAGAGACAAAGACAAAAAATTTTAAAAGACAACAATAGGGAAAAGGGGCAAACCAAAAGAGTGAATCCAGGAACCCCCAGATCCTGCATCAGGAGCAAAAAGCTGTTCACAAATGTCCTTCATCCAGTGAAAGGTGTCATGAATGCCCCGTGCTGTTCAAAGCTTTACCTAGTTCTGTATCTGACAGACATTATTAACAACAAATCAAAGGGTTACCACTATCTTGCTACATGCAAGCCATACAATCTAAATGTTTCAAAATGCCACTGAAGGCAGAACCCTTAAATCTTTCCAAATTACATCTATATCCATTTCACTTTATTTCTCCAAAAGTTTTCACTCAATTGTTTAAGATGTAATCCTCACGTAAAACTTAGGTTACAAAATACCTTTGTAAGAAGATGACCACAAATGAACTTACATAAGAGTTACCAAGTTAACTTCAATTCTAATAAAAGACTTAGGATGACATTTAACCAATTAATTTCAAAACAGTGCATGTCAAATAAGTTGTCCATAATAAACCATGTTTGTATTACAGGACATGCTCTATAGACAGATATTATCTCTACATTACACAATAAACTTATATAACAAAACATTCTATATTTTACTCTTCTCTGTTTTCTTGAAACAGGCTTGAGATGTCTCTGGTTCAGTTTTAACATACATAACTAATAACAGACAGATGACAAGGCTAAATGCTTATACATTCTAGTTGTTCGGATTCTGAAAGGGACTAGAATTTCTAAGCCAAATAGCTTGAATCTTAAACCTGCATCTCACCCAGATATTACAGTATTAATCTAGGGATGAAGAGACAATATTGTGTTCATGCTTATCAAGTGACATGATTATAGGAACTTGCCACAAAAGAAAAAGAACAAAGCTCTGGGGGAAAGGTACTTCCCAACTCCCAGTAGAAGTTTTATAGACAACCAATGCAATATGTCAGACTTAACATCAGCCAGGTGGGAGAGTTTACATTCCATATGTAATATTCGGGGAAACCGAGTCAGGAGACACCTACCTCAGCCTTTGCCAAACAGTCGGTCTCCCATCCTTTCCCAAGAGAACTCCACCTGCAGTGCACACATGTAAAACCCTATAGGGTTGCTGGTATCATGAATCATATGGCTCACCATTCCTTAATAGTAATAACTGGAGTCAAACTCAGAACAATAATAATTAATAGTCCCATAACATCTTAAATAGCAAGTCCCAACAATCAGCACTAAAAGTGAATTCACTTCTCAAGGATCACATATCCTAGACAGCAAGTATTAACTATTCTTGTGCTTAAATAGGTTTTTCATCCCCAGATTAGCACTACACAAACGAATCTGCTTTGAGATGCTCAATAACAAGCAATGGTTGAAATAAGTGTAAGCAATCCCAAATTGCATACTGGGAACAAACTAGAAAATGCCCCACACAATAGCACATGGTAAAATGGGTTTAGATGTTAAACATAAGATACTGTCCTCAGAATTCCCCTAAACAATGGGAACATCTTTAAAGTGACAACTAGTTTGCATGTGTTTCTACACACATGTTCTAATTCCAATTAATTAAAAACATAAGTAAACTTCAGATTCCCTATTAAGATGATACAAGATAGCTCATAAGTTACTTATTGTTCACTAACATGTCATACATGACAAGTTCAGGCACCAATAAATCCAGATCAAAACAGCAAGATCTTTCTCATAGCTTACTAATTATTTAGATGTTCTAGTATTAATTCAATAACCAATTAATTCAATGTTACAATGACAAACTTCTACTTTGTCCATTCTCATAATAGAAATATACACCAAACCTTAAGAATGAAACTCAAATATTCAGATATTCAGGATTCCAGAAAAGCTTTTTCCATTAATTAACACAATTTCACAAATCACAGTAAGTTTGAACATGATTGTTATCAATATCAAATCACCATTGCAACAAATTAGCTTAACTTTATCTCTGCTCCCCTTCTCTCTCATCTAAAGTGTTTGCAGTGGGGAGGAATTTCAGCTTCTTCCAAACCAAAGAGGAAATATTCAAATAACCCATTCCAATTATAATAACAAATTTTACTAGGCCCCTTTTTAAAGGCCCCTTTTTAAATCCTCTCATTATCTCTTGTTGTAGTTGTAGTTGTTGTTCTTTCAAACTAACAGTATACCAGATCACAATACAACTTAAAGTAATCCAGCAGTTTCTTTTGCCAGTTTTTTTTTTTTTATCTCTAGATTTCATTTCTTTCTGTCCTTCAAGGTAAGAGACTGCACTAAGGATTTCAAGTCCCATCCCCCTGTAATACCAAATTACATTTCACAAAGAGATCCCATCAAGCTTCTAACTTTTAGAAAAAAGCAAATGACTCTACTTTACTGAGGATCTGTTAGATCTTAAAGCCTTAATATACAGCTAAGAATATTCTTACTATGCCCACTTCACAAAAAACCATTATCACATTCAATTAAATTCATAACCCAAAGTAATTTAGAGAATCCAAATCTGACCATATCTCTAATACAATAGACTATTAAACTATTGGGCACTTTTCCTTTACATATTGCAAATCACCTTGATGTAGTCAGCTTAAAGTTACACAAATAGAACAGTATATATTTCACTTAGAATTAAATCAGAATTAATTCAATTAAACCTCAATTTGTTTTCTGAATGGTATCATATAGAACCTCATTGATAATTTCATATTAGTATTAATTCATCCCATAATCACTTAATCTAAACACTTCCTATTTTCCTGTTTTTGTTTCTCCTTAAACAGTTCCATTACAAAAGAAAATTTTTAAAGTGGCAGTATATAGTTTGTATGATTCCCAAAGTTTCTTAAATAGATAGCCCAATCAAATTCAATTACCCTTCTTGATTCCCTAATAACACAAACTTTTCTTTTGCTAGTTTAAAGGAATATTTTAATGCCACATTTAGTCCTCCAATTCAATCTGAAAGACAATGCCAGAGCAGCAAGATTCCCTCTGCTCTTCCCCCACTTCCTTAACCTAGCCAGTTTTTTTTTTTAAGGGTAGCTTCTTCAATTAAACAAAACTTTTCCTTCTAAATTCCAAGCACAGACTTATGCTCTCTCCTCCCCCACAGCAGAAAAAGAGAAAAAAAAAGGGGGGGGGCTTTCTTTTCTTTCTTCTTTCTCTCTCTCTCTCTCTTTCCTTCTACTTTCCTCTCTTTCTCTCTCTCAAAAATCCCAACTATTCACTCTCATACCCCTGATCACAGTCAATGCAGACAGGGTAGACCATGTAGGCTAGCAAACAACTTCCTAACCATTCATTCCTCCTTCTCACTTAATCAAACTTCCTCGTACCTTCTCAACATACTTAAACCATCTGAAACTAGCAAAGTGGCAGCTTAGCCAATATCTCACCAAATAACCCCATTTATCTATTTTAAGATAGACCCAGGGGATTCTCTTCTTTAATCTCCTATTACAAACTTTAGGTGTTCCCTAAGAACAGACTTCACACTCACTCTTTCTCCTTTGTGGTCAGCAGCCTTTTACCTAAGGCTGCAGACAGGTCACATTCCAATGGCTCAATTCAAATTCTGAGTAATTTACAATTCTACAATCCCCTTCTCAGTCCCTTCTCTAACCCAGACTGCAAGGATCAATTTCCCTTTCTTCTTCTTTTGTCAATACAGTTATTTTGATGGAATTTTTGCTCCTGGACCTCTACTTTTAATTTCAATTGAAAAGGTCTCCTTCCAATTATCTAATCCAGGATTTTTTCCAGCCTCCTCTGGCTCTTTAAACTTGCCCTACTCTAGATGTTCTACCCATATTTTGTTCAAGATCCTAGCCTGGTCTGGACTTTTTAACCCTGAACTCACCGGGCTCCTGTTTTTGCTCGGGATGTCTATTCAACCCTGGCTCAGCATGGACCTCCACCTTTAAAAGGTCTCTACCATCTAGCTGGTTTTTCAATCCCACAAACAACAGGTACTAAACCCCCCCTAGGGGCGTTCCTATATTTTGTTCGGGGTGTCTATTGTTGGTTGGGCGTCCCCAGACCTTTTCAACCCCGCAAACTCAATAGGACCTAGAGGGCACCCTAAGGTTAATTCTGTATCTCGTATCAGGGTGTCTATTCAGTCCTAGTGACCTGTTCAACCCTGCAAAACTTCAACAGACCTTAGGATGATAACTAGGGGTTCCCGATTTCTTCCTAGAAATCCCCCTGAATGGTCACCCAGTTACTCACCAGTCTGGGTCTGTGCACACGTTGTGACCGAACCAATCCGGATACTCCTCATTACTTTAGCTGGCATCCCTGTGTCTGGTTGACTTTTAAGTCTCTCTCTCTTTCCGGGCATGGATGCTGAGAAGCCTCACCAAGAGCCAGACCCCTGAACCTGCTGAACTCAGCAGGGACGTCCTTGTTCAGAAGGACAGGCTCCTGGGAGTCTCCAAAGATCCCCAAAGAGATTCCGGACGCGCCCCCATCTGTATGGAGCAAACTGCCTCAGTTTACCCAAATAACTCGAGGAGACCACAAAGTCAAGCAGAGACAGATTTATTACATCCTCATGAGGATGGGCAAAACCCAATTACACATTGAAGTCTTGCCAAGATATGCCCAATCCTCTAGGCTTTTATAGTAATCTTGAAAAGGACTGTCCCCACGTACACCTAGGGTGGATGAGCTCACAATCTAACATCCAATCCTGTCTCATCCAAGGTGCGTGTTCAGCTCGTGATCAATGTATGGAGACATGCATACGTGTTCCAGGAGCAAGGGGGAAAAGGGGAGGGGGAACAAGGTCAAACCGAAGGAAAAGGAAACAGGGGAGTGAGAGTCAGATGTTTCAAAGCTCACAGTTCCCACTGACTCCCCTCTCCAGGCCCCTGTCTCTAAAGATAAGGATGACAGGGTTAAAATTTATCTTCGGCTATGTTGGGAAGTCAAAGAAATAATTGGCAATTAAACTTAAAGGAGACAGTGAGAATTTGACAAGCAATAAACTTCTAAACAACTATATTGGGTCAGGGCTGGGTACCTTCCAGACCCCATCCTCAGAGTTTAATCTGACTCAAATCCATAATCATATCATACAGCAACTTGAATGGACTCATACATTGGAGCAGTGGAGAGATGATGCTAAACTTTGAAATCAGGCCACAGTTTGGTTCTTTTTTTTTGTGGGGCAATGAGGGTTAAGTGACTTGCCCAGGGGGTCATACAGCTAGTAGGTATCAAGTGTCTGAGGCCAGATTTGAACTCAGGTTCTCCTGAATTCAGGGTCTGTGCTTTATCCACTGTACCATGTAGCTGCCCCCCCACAGCTTGATTCTAAACCCTCTTTTGTCCTACTCAACACTGACTTTCTGAATCTTTTGGTTCCTAGATCTCTTAGTCCTCATGTGCCCTACCTTCCTGGATCCCCCAGGGAAGGGATACCGACATACACCACTCACCAAGTAGTATCTGAGGCTCAGACAAGGTTCCATTTCCCCAGGGGAGAGAAAGTAATAGATGTGAGATTGGTTGTGGAGGTAACTTTATCAAGAATGACCAATTGGTTGCATATAGGGATAAAGGAAAAGTCAAGGATAACTCTAAAGTTGCAAATGTACATAAATAAGGAAGTTAGGAATAAGAGTGGGGTTAGGAAGAGGGGGAAAGAGAATGAACTCTTATTCGTACACAATGAGTTTGAACCACCGATGAGGAATCTAGCTGGAGATGTTCAGCTAGACCAGATGAAGTTAGATCAGAGCTGAGGGCTCAATTAGTAAGTCTGTGAGTGTTAAAAACAACCAAATATATAATCAGATCAAATAAATTAACATATGTCACTATTGATTAGAGAAATGCAAATTGAAACAACTCTAGGGCACCAACTCACACCTATCAGGTTGGCTAATATGACAAAGAAGGAAAATGATAAATGTTGGAGAAGATGTGGGAAAATAGGTACACTAATGAATTGTTGGTGGAGTTGTTAACAGATCTAATCATTCTGGAGAGCAATTTGGAACCATGACCAAAGGGCTATAAAACTGTGCATACATTTTGATCCAGCAATACTACCACTAGGTTTGTTTCCCAAAGAGATCATAAAAAAGGGGAAAGGCCCCATATGCACAAAAATATTTGTGGCAGCTCTTTTTGTGCCAGCAAAAAATGAGAAATTGAGGGGATGCCCCTCAATTGAGAAATGTCTGAGCAAGTTGTGGTATATGAATGTAATGGAATACAATTGTGAAATAAGAAATAATGAACATGTAGATTTCAGAAAAACCTGGAAAGATTTGCATTAACTGATGCAAAGTGAAATGAGCAGAACCAGGAAAACATTGTACACAGTATCAGCAAGATTGTATGATGATCAACTGTGAATGACTCAGCTCTTCTTGGCAACACAGTGATCCAAGACAAGTACTAAGACTTCATGAAGGAAAATGGTATCCATGTCCAGATAATGAACTGATGGACTCTGAATGCAGATTGAAGCACATTTTTTTCACTTACCTTATTCTTTTTTTGTGCATTTTTTCCCCTTTTGATCTGTTTCTTCTTTCATAACTGTGACTAATATGGAAATATGTTTTAGATGATGGCACATGTATAACATATCAAGGTGGCTACCATTTTTGGAAGAGAGGAGGGGAGGAATGGAGGGAGAAAAATTTGGAACTCAAAATCTTGTAAAAATGAATGCTGAAAATTTTCTCGACATGTAATTGGAAAGAATAAAATACTATTAAAAGGATTTGTGTGACATTCTTCATTGAGTTTCAATTTCATGATCTCTAAAATGGGGATGATAATCTTACACATAACAGAGTTGTGAGGATCAAATGAGATTTATACATAGATATATGTTTCATGTGTCTGAAGTCAGATTTGAACTCAGGTCCTCCTGAATCCAGGGCCAGTGCTTTATTCACTGCATCACCTAGCTGCCCCTCTATTATTATTATTAATACTATCCTTTTCAGTATTACACTGTTTCAAAACATTTCAGGATTGTCCAAGGATGTCAGGCTGTTCTTCGAAAATTATGATTCTTCTAGCTATAAAAAAATCCACAATTATCCTTAGTGAGACTCTAGATCTGATCAATTCAGTGGAATGATTTTGGGTATCCATTATTTAGGTGTCTCATTTGTCTTGGCATTTTCTTTTAAAGGTTATATGGTTTTAATGTGAGGTTCATTCTTTTCTGTTCTATTCCCCTGATTCTCCTACTCAATGTAGTCACTCAATTTCCCTATGAGAAGAGAACTGTCTGTCCAGAATATTCCTATTTATGGAAGCTTACAGATAAATGTCAGTTATTAGTTTGATTTTTTAAGATATACCACAAAGACATGCAGCTAGCAATTGCTCACGACTCATGGTCAATCCTTCTAAGGAAAAATGTCTTCCATGGCTGCTTGTTCCTGCTGCCACCATAGCTGATGGCTCACTTTTGGTATGAGTTCAACCAGTCCCGACTTTTCTGGGTCAGTTGAAGTCTTTTTCTCAGTTTGTAAAAGATTACAGGTTCTGGAGTCCTTCATGAAGACTTTTAAACTGCTTTTCTAATCTGTGGGCACTTCATCCAAATCCACCCAAATGTTCAAGTAGTGAAATATGTAAATATCTCCTTCCTAGAGCCTATCACCACTGAAATGTCAAGTGAAAATAAATAGATGTGGGGCAGCTAGGTGGCGCAATGGATAGAGCACCGCCCCTTGAGTCAGGAGGACCTGAGTTCAAATCCGGCCTCAGACACTTAACACTTACTAGCTGTGTGACCTTGGGCAAGTCACTTAACCCCAATTGCCTCACTAAAAAAAAAAAAAAAAAAAAAAAGGAAAGAAGTAGATGCTTTAAACATTTATTAGGTAGGAATAATCAAGACAGCCTTTACCACAATTGTTAGATGTATTGACAGAAAGGAAAAATGGTGTCAAGTTCCTCAATTCAGTATTATCCTTACATCAAAGGTAGATTGCGTTTATCGTACAATGCAAAATCAAGGTTTACTTTATGATTTATCATTGGTAAATGTCAATTTCAACAGGTCAGTTTTCATTGCTTGGTGGTATACCGTGATGTAATATGCTTTGGGACAGAGAATTCAGTGATACATTTGTTTCTACAAGGGTATAATTTCTCAGTCATACATGAGCACTTGTAGTACTCCTCTGAAAGAGTTTCTTCAGGTTTAGGAACAAATGCAACTTTGCAGTAGGATCAACATGGGTACCATTATTGATGTCTAAGACAATCACAGATCTATTTCTCCTGAGTGGAGATTTGTAGAGCTGTTTGTTCTGTTGATCAAATTGCACTGCAATGAACCAAAAGCTATCATTTTTCCTCTCTCATTTAGATTAGCTAGAATAACTTTCAGTTCTAAAAAGTGAGATCGCATTCAGGGTTCACTAGGGATAGGGGTAGGAATTAGATCTGTGGTTTTATTGATATAGGGTTCCTCCTTATATCAAGAAGAGAGGAGGTTCCATCTTAGAGGTCCCCAAAGCTTAAGAGATTAAAAGCTTTGCCATTATTTGTCACAGGTTTTCTGGATTTTGATGCCAGAACTCTATCCAATATGGCAAAATCCATCACTTATTTATAAAATGCAGATTTTTTTTGACATGACACAAAATTCCATCCATTTTCTTTTTAAAGTTTTCATCCTTTTAGAATTACCTTTCTTATATTTTAAAATAAAATTTAAACTTTTTTAAATTCAAAGGTCGTATTACATTACCCACAAGGATATTTTGTATTTGTTGCATAGTCTTTGCCAAAATATGGGTAATTTCTTGGAGAACTAGGGAGAAACTAGATAAATTGAAGTGGGATGCTATTTTGCCCCACATCTAAGCCTTGGATACAACTTCCATTTTGGTGGTCATTTCTTGGCATTCTGCTTCCCCCAGAGATCTGGCTATATGCGTTCATGTAACTGTAGGAGTGAAACCTTGTCTACAATTTATATCAGTTAGCATTCTGTGATAGTGTTGTGAATAGCAATGCTGATGAATAAATTTTTTCGGTTACAAAGCAGATCTGGTTTTGCAATTACTAGGAATGATGTTTGGAGAAAGGGTGATTGTTTTGTACTTTTCCTTTGCAGATAATTTATCTTAAGAGATAAGATCCTCCTTCACTTTATTGACTCATTATTTTCCAAAAAGGGCACTTAGCTTATTCCAGAAATCCACAAAAGGGTTAATAGTAGTGGCATTTGCTATAGTTTGGGTGGCAGTAGTCGTTTCATTTTGGCTTATTGTTAGATTATTAATGGAGGAAGTAGTTGGGGTGGGAGCAGAAGTGGTGTTAGTGGGAGCAGGAGTGGTGCTGTTAGCGGCGGTGGTGCTGTTAGCGGCGGTGGTGCTGTTAGCGGCGGTGGTGCTGTTGGCAGCGGTGGTGCTGTTGGAGGGTTGTGGAGAAGTGTTATTAACAAGAGGATTAGGAGGAGGAGAGACAGGAGGTCCAGGGTATGGAAATGGGCCTGGTCTTGGAGGGTAAGGCCCATTGGGATTAGGGTAAGGGTAAGGAGGAAAGGGAGGCCGATGAAAGGGAGGGAATCTGTCTGGGAAAGGTGCATTGGGAGGAGAATGGAAAGGAGGATGGGAATGAAAGGGGAATGATCCTGGTGGCTGCCTTCCTCCTGGTGGTGGTGGAAATGGGCCCCGAGGCCCATGGTGGTGTGGACCCCCATGTCTTCTGTGACATTCACTGGACTGTTGAAAGAAAAAGAAAATCATCCATCAAGGATAACGTGATTATTTAAAGTTATATGGTAGAAAATTCTTATATTTCTATGACCCTTTCTATAGTCATGTTGAGAAAAGTCAAGTCATTCACAGTTCTTCATCAAACGATATTGCTGTCTCTGTGCACAATGTTCTCTTGGTTCTACTCACATCACTATACATCATTTCATACATGTCTTTCCAGGCCTTTCTGAAGTCATCCTGCTTGTCATTTCTTAGAGCACCATCATATACTATAGTTTGTTTAGCCATTCTCCAATGGATGGGCATTCCTTTGACTTCCAATTCTTAGCCACCACAAAAAGAGTTGCTAGAAATATTTTAGTACAAATAGGTCTTTTTTCTCTTTTGAGCGTGTCTTTGGTATATAAACCCAGCAGTGTTATCGCTGGATCACAGTTCTATAGCCCTTTGGGCATAATTTCAAATTGCTCTCCAGAATGGTTGGATCTTTTTACAACTCCACCAACAATGGATTAGTGTCCCAGCTTTCCCACATCCCCTCCAACATCCAATATTTTCCATTTTTGTTATATTTGCCACTCTTATAGGTGACATGATAGCTCAGAGTTGTTTTAATTTGCATTTCTTTGATCAGTAGTGATCTAGATCATTTTTTCATATGATTATTCATAGCTTTGATTTCTTTGTCTGAACACTGCCTGTTCATATACATTGGCCATTTATCAATTGGAGAATTACTAGTATTTTTATAAATTTGACTCAGTTCTCTATATGTTTGAGAAATGAGGCCTTTATCAGAGATATTTGTTTCAAAAATTCTTTCACAGTTTTCTGTTTCCCCTGTAATTTTTGGCTACATTAGTTTTATTTGTGCAAAAGCTTTTTATTTTTATATAATCAAAATGATCTGTTTTACATTTTGTTTTGCTCTTTATATTTTCTTTAGTACTAAATTCTTACTCTGCCCATAAATCTGATAGATAAGTGATTCCATACTCAGGGGGGTGGGGAAGCATGGACCAGAGCTACAACTCAGACCTGTAGCAGGTGTGGCAGCACTATGGAAGTCCATGCTGCTGGCGTGGGACACATCTGCAGGAGACACATGCTGGAGTTGCAAGACTATAAATTTTTGAGAGTCCTACCAGCTCATGAGATGAGATGGAGGGAGCACAAAGTCTCTTGCCACAATGATTTATTGCCCCTAAGGTGATATAAACTCTGACCCTCAGTATTTGAAAGACTATAAGATAGAAAAGGGGCAGCTAGGTTGCAGCGGATAGAGCTTGAAGCCTGGCATCAGGAAGACATCTCCCTGAGTTCAAATGTGGCCTCAGACACTTCCTGGTTGTGTGACCCTGGGCAAGTCACTTAACCCTGTTTGCCTCAGTTTCCTCATCTATAAAATAAGTTGGAGAAATACATGGCAAGCAGTATCTTTGCAAAAAAGAAAAAAAAAAACAAACCCAAATAGGATCACAGAAAAGTCAGACATGACTCAAATGACTGAACAACAACAAAAAGGTGGCAGAGTGTTGTACTTTGTTCTGCTTGGTCCCAGAGAACAGAAATAGGAGGAATGGGGTCATATTTCCAGAGGTAGATTTTTGATTCAATATGAGAAAAAAGAAAACCAAGGTTTCCTAATTAGTTCTATCTAAAACATAAGGAGCTGTCTTCAGGAATAATGGGTTTTCTATCTATAGAGGTCTCCAAGTACAGATCAAATGACTACTTTGTGGGAATGTTGGGGATAGAGGGGATTTCAGGGCAGGTGTTTTGGTCAGATGAGATGGCTTTTCGGGTTTCTTCCAATTCTGAGATTTAAATTTGATGACACTGAGGAAAGTTTAATTCACATGAAAACTGTATGGCCCTTGGCAAGTCATTGGGCCTCTCTGACCTTCAGTTTCCTCATCTATAAAAGGGAATTGACAATAGAGACCAATTTCACAAGATTGTTTTTAGGATCAGTAGTGATAATGCAGGTAAATTGTTTTGAAAACCTTAATGTACTGAAGAAATGTTAGTTGCTATGAGACCTTTGGGAATGGACTTTTTGAAAATTGAGATTCCCTTCCTTATTTCCCTTGAAGATAATCTCTGAAAGAAGAAGATGGCAATATGAAATATGGAGATCCAAATCTAGGGATTATTTTAAAAAAACAAACCCCTTCTCTACATTTAATGTTTTTGAATGCAGACAAGTATGCTGGTCTTGAAAGTGTTAAATTTTTTTTGGTAGTGGCAGAAAAAGCTGTCAAGCAAAGTATTCTGTCATGTATATTTCTAAGTCTTCTGATTCACAAAGCCCTTGCATTAAGAGAAACTCGATATGAGAAAGCTGGGCCTGCCTCCCTTCCCACCTTCCCAAGGTGGCAAACAATCCAATATGGGTTATACATATATGATCCTGCAAGGGAAGGAGGGACAGAGATTGGAATAGAAAAATAGAAATAAAAATGTTTAATCTGGGGGGCAGCTAGGTGGCACAGTAGATAAAGCACCGGCCCTGGATTCAGGAGGACCTGAGTTCAAATCTGACCTAAGACACTTAACACTTACTAGCTGTGTGACCCTGGACAAGTCACTTAACCCTCATTGCCCCACAAAAAACCAAACCAAACCAAACCAAACCAAACAAAAAAACCCAACAAAAATGTTTAATCTGAAAAAAAAGAAGGTTGGGGAGGTGGTTGCTGGGAAGGGTACAGGATGTATCTCTATACGCACATAAATATATATGTTATGCATATGAGTTATTTAGGTATTATTTATATAGTAATAATATTTAAACAAATTTGTCATATATATTGTTTATATAAATTGATATGTATAAGTTATTTATAAAACAGTTATTTACCTACTTAAAAAAAAGAAAACTGCCTGTTTATAAAAAAAAAAGGAAGAGGAAAGATACAATTTACTAAGTTATATTTATTAGAATATATCTAGTTATATCTAAATGTAATAACATAGAAAATATACATTTTATATGTCATATATGTGTATATTCTATCTATGTTTGATATATGTATAAAATTGAATTATATATCACAAATAAAATTTTTTTAAAAAGCTGGGCCTGGAGTCAGGAAGACCTGAGTTCAAATTAAGTCTCTAACACTTACTGATACTGTGGCCCTGGACACGTCACTTAAACTATATCTTCCTCAGTTCTTTCAATTATAAAAGAGGGGAAATAACCACATCTACCTCACAAAGGTGTTGTGAGGATAAAAGGCGACATTTGTAAAGTGCTTAGAAAGTACTTGGCAAAAGTAGGTGCTGTATTAATATTATTTATTGTTGTTGTTGTTGTTGTTGTTATTATTTGAGCAAGTCATCTCAGTCCATGAGTACATCTTGGGAGAAAACTACAGGTTCATTCAGGAATTGGCGAATCTACTGATATGTTCAGTTTAATAGGTCATTGTGGGCATGCCGTAAAGTACCATGTATGCCTTGGTCAGAAGCCTAGGGAGAATCTCTCAATTACAGGAGAGATTCATGACTAGGATGTCCCTCCCTACATACTGAGATATCTCTGCAGTGGGTACACCCCCCGAGACGTTGATAATCTGAAGAAAAGCGTGGGGCGTAGGATAATACATAAGGAAATATAGGTTGGAGAGGCCATCTGTGCCCCAGACAAAGCTTTTCAGGATAACCCCTGTATGTAGTGATGATCCCCAATCCATACCATTGCATGCAGATGTTTTCCTGATCTCGAAAGGCTAGTGGAATTACTTCCTACAGTAATTTATTTTATTAGCAAGCAATGTATTTTAGATGTTTTCTCCTGGGCCAAATTTTTCTGAAATTATAGTATGTTGTTCAGTCGTGGCCAGTTAGTTCTTCATGACCCCATTTTGGGTTTTCTTGGAAAAGACACTGGAATGGTTTGCCATTTCCTTCTCCAGCTCATTTTACAGACGAGGAAACTGACGAAAAGAGGGTTAAGTGACTTGCCCAGAATCACACAGATAATAAGTGTCTGAAACGATTTGAACTCATGAAGGTGAGTCTTTCTTACCACAGGCCTGGAGCTTCATCCACTTCACCTCACTGCCTTGGAAATTATAGTATGAATCAATGAAAAAAAATATATGACTTGTTTTACAGAAATCCCTTTTATGAGAAAATTTTCAGGATCACGTCTCTCTTATTCCTTAAGGAACATATATTAATATATTCATATGAATCAATTATCTTTCTCAAAAAAGCATGCTTTTTCAATTTTAATGTTTCATTGGCTTCAAACATGAAAGATTTGAAGTAAATTAAGAAAATCCTAAGAAAACATGCTCTTCCATTGACACACATTGCCCCACCCTGTGAATATTTGATGTTTGTAACTTTTTTGTGTTTGTTTTTTGTTTTTGTAGGGTTTTGGGGGTTAAGTGACTTGTCCAAGGTCACATAGCTAGTAAGTGTCAAGTGTCTGAGGCCAGATTTGAACCCAGGTCCTCCTGAATCCAGGGCCAATGCTTTATCCCCTATGACACCTAGCTGCCCTCCGATGTTTATAACTTTTGCAAAAGAGAAAGGACAAGGTAGGTCTGAGTAAAAAGGAGTTCTATTCCACTCTACCCCTCTGTCTCCCTCATGGAAAGTTTGCCCACTTTCGTCTGAGAACTAGCCCTTAGCACAGTGTCTGGCACATAGTATGTGTTGAATAAATGTGTATTCATTAATTGATGGGGAACTCTCTCTGAATCTTGCCTCCTTGGCTTTTATCTAGTGAAGAGTTGGGAAGACCTAAGTTCAAATCTGGCCTCAGAGACCTCCTACTTGTATGATACTCGGTGAGTCACTTTAACCTCTGTCTGCCTCAGTTTCTTCTCTTGTAAAATCATGATAATAACAGCATCCACCTCCCAGAGTGGATGTGAGGATAAAATGAGTTAATGCCTGTAAACCACTTTTCAAACCTTAAAGTTCTCTGTAAATGCTAGCTGTTGTTATTATTATTGGAAAATGATGCTTCAAACACAAAATATGTTGGCTAGATTGCTTGAGACAAATGAGTAAAAGCTCCATATTTTTTAAAAATGAGATTATAATACTATAAATCAATTAATTTACTGGATAAATACATTTGATTTCAATGTAAAAAAGTGAGACTAAATATTTAGGGTGACCTATTAACTGTTTTATATAAAGGATCATATCACATGTATTAAGATGATCTAAGATAACAAATAATTAGAATGGATAGTACATACCAAGAAGCAAGCAGCAAGAGTCACAATGACCACAATCAGTGATGATGCCATCTTCATTTCCCCCTCTCCCTGAAATCCAGTACACAGATTATTCATGGTTAGAGATATTTATGGAAACTTTTTTTTGTTTGTTTCTTGTGGGGTTTTTTTTGGTGAGGCAATTGGGGTTAAATGACTTGCCTAGGGTCACACAGCTAGTGTTAAGTGTCTGAGGCCGGATTTGAACTCAGGTACTCCTGAATTCAAGGTCGGTGCTCTTTCCACTGCGCCACCTAGCTGCCCCTGGAAACTTTTAACAGACAATTTTCTCCCTAATTCATTTAAGTTCTTATACAAGATAGTGAAAGCAAATTATTATGTTATTATCACTAATAAGGTTCTTTTTAGAGGACAGAGGCAGTGTGGCATAATTTTTAGTGACTGACCTTGGAAGCAGAAAGACCCAGGTTCAAATTCCACCTCTGTGGTATGGGACCATGGAAAAGCATTTACCCTCTGAAGTCCCCAAGCAATTTCCTGAGCCTCTAAGGTATAGACAAGTTGCTGATTTTCATCGATAAAAGGAATTTCCATATGAAAAATATTTCTTCTACTGATAAACTCACAATCTGGGTTCTCCATTTAAACAATTATTGTTTACTAGCAACAGCTCACAGTTATATAGCTTCCAAATATTTACAATGTACCAACTATACTTGTAGCTTCTTTTTTTCTTCTCCTCTTGGGGCTAAGCCATCCCAGGATGATGCAAATGCCCAGGAAGTGGTGGGTGGTTGGGGGCAGTGCCTAATCTCCTTACTCTTCCCAACCCCATAGCGGGTTGAGCTCTCTTAGAACTCACCCAAGGTGCCTGGGCAGCAGCCGTCCTTCCACTGGGGTCTTCCTACCTGCCTGGGCTGTTTGACTCCTTACAGGTTTGAATGATATGGATGTCAACAGCTCCATGCCTTCCAATGAAATGGAAGACAGCTTTTCACCTTACAGGACAGTAGAGCCATCCTTCTAGAAGAGAGGAGACAAGTAACTCTCTTCCTAATCATGTCTTGTGGGGTCAGAGTCACATAAAGGTGACCTTCCTTTGACAGAATCTACTAAAGTGTCCCCTCTTGGAGCCTTTCCAAGATTCTCAGTTTAAGCTTCCCCTATTGCCATGACTATCTAAGCTGAGAGAGTGATGTGATTGTTGAGCCATTTCAGTCGTCTGACTCTTCGTAACATCATTTGTAGTTTTCTTGGCAAAGATACTGGAGTGGTTTGCCATTTCTTTCTCTAGCTCATTTCATAGAAGAGGAAAGTGAAGTAGAGTTAAAGAACTTGCCCAGGGTCGTATAATTCGTAAGTGTCTGAGGCCAGATTTGAACCCAGGAAGATGCCAGGTCTGGCACTCTATCCACTTGAGCCACTTAGCTGCCCTGAGAAACTGACAGATTTTTTTTCCTATTCCTTGATTAGGTTGTGACTTAAAACAATATATGGAGTAAGAAAATGATCATGTAGGAGCTTAACAAATAGTTGACTTATTTCTTGATTCACCCTTGATGATTGCAATTACCTCTAGCATTATTGTGAGAATAAAATGAGATGATATTTGTAATCATTTTGCAAACTTTAAAGTGTTAGCTCTTGTCATGATCATGATCATGATCATTGTTGCTTTATGGCTAAAGCAAATGATCTTCTAATAGGTGAAGTGGCTCGTCTGGGCCACAGGTAGTTAGTGTTAGAGATGGATTTCAACCTCTCTTTGCCTGATGTCTGGCTTAGCACTCAATTTACTCAATTTTGTTGCCTCCAGCACAATGCCTGACACATAGGAGAGTAATAAGTGCTAGTTGACTGACTGACTCCTAAAAGGATTTAGGATCTGTGTCTATCATTGCCTACTATCTTTTTTATTTTTGCGGGGCAATGAGGGTTAAGTGACTTGCCCAGGGTCACAAAGCTAGTAAGTGTCAAGTGTCTAAGGCTGGATTTGAACTCAGGTCCTCCTGAATCCAGGGCCAGAGCTTTATTCACTGTGCCACCTAGCTGCCCTCTGCCTATTTTCTTTTTAACCAAATATTTCAGAATATGAGTAGTACCAGAAGTCTGTATGTGATATAATATAATCTTGACAAAGCTATCTAGTAAAAATGCCTCAAAATCCATCATGAATGCTTTTCTTCAATATATTCTGTTTTACAGATAACTTGAAGATTAAAAGCAAAATCCATTAGATTATGCTCCAAATTTTGCTATTAAAACAGACAGAGAGAACTCATTTCTATAGTGCTTTAAGTTTTATGAAGCACTTTCCTCCCTGGAAAGCAAGTATCAATTTCTCCATTTCCCCATTTTGCAGATGGAGAAACGGAAATTCAGAGAGGTTAAGGGATTTGCCCAAGGTCACGCAGCTAGTAAAGGCAAAACCTGCACATGAATCCGGGTCTCCCAATTCCAAGCCTAGAACTCTGAAATTTGGTGCCTGTCTAGTTATGAGGAATCCTTTTATAAAAGTCCTACTAGAAATTATGCTGTGCAAGTTAAAGAGTACCCTCCTTTAGTCAGTTAACAATTGATAAGCTCTTTGGGAGTGAATGTTCTTTGTAAAGGGGGATGTGTTTGGGCATTTGTTGAGGAGTGTTCCTTATGAAAATCCAAATGTGACAGGAAACAACCCCCCCCCCACCACTGTTAAGGATCAAGAACCCAAGTTGAAGATGATTGCCCTGTGCCTACCTGTGGGAATGGCTTCTTCTCAAGACTTAATACTCTTCACGTAAATTTTGGTCAGCTGCTGCTTTGAGGTGCCACAGGATAGGGAATGCACAAGGGAAGTGAACTCTTTTATAGCCCTCCTGCCTGGTTGTTATGGTTGAGAGAAACAATGTTAGACAAGTGAGGACATTTCTGGGTTGACTTCCTTTACTCAAAGAAGGGATATTTATGACCTGCCAAGTTTGACGGGTTTTTTTTATAAGAACTGGGACTTGTTTTGTTGCTCAAAAAAAAAATGTGTGTAGAATAACTACACATTTATATACATTGTATCTATCTATCTATCTATCTATCTATCTATCTATCTATCTATCTATCTATCTATCTATCAAATCCATCCATCTATCCATCCATCCATCTATCATGTATCTATCTCATGTGTGTGTATATATATATATATATATAAAACTACTTATATCTATCATCTATTTATCTTCCACCCACCCATCCATCCACTAATTTTCTTTCTATCTATCTATCTATCTATCTATCTATCTATCTATCTATCTATCTATCTATCATCTTCTGGTATTATTTAATTTTTCCTTTTTCTATAGGAAAAGAATTGCCAGTACTCCATGATATTCTTACAATTTGGGTATCATCAGAGTTTTCTTATTGGGGTATCATCAAGAAACTCCCAGTTATTTCAAGTTTTGTTTTCATATTGACTCAGTTATCTGGTGATTTAAAAAATTACCTCTTTCATGAAAAGTTCAATATCTGGGAACAATTTTATAAGAAGCTTTTAGAAATGAGCAACATATTGAATTGTAAAAAATCACCAATATTAAATGCCACATGCTCATCACACCATGTTTGTTGCTATAATAATTTAAAATAGTTACTATATTGATGTGGTTTTGAAGTACTTTACAGGTAACAAGGTAGTGCAGGAGTTAGGCCACTGGACCTAAGATCAGGAAGATCCATGTTCAAATAATGCCTGAGATATTTAATACCTCTGTGCCTCTGGGTCAATCATTCTGTCTGACTGAATTTCCTTATCTGTAAAATGGAGATAATTATAGCACTTACCTCCAAGGGCTATTATAAGGATAAAATGAGATAAATATTTTATAAGAACTACTTACAAACCTTAAAGTACTAAGTAAATGCTAGCTATCACCCATCCTCACTATTATTATCTCATTTGTTCCTCACAACAACAGAGAGACAGAGACACAGAGATGGGAGAGAGAGGAGAGAGAGATAAGGAGACACACACACACACACACACACACACACACACACACACACACACAGACATACTACCATTGTCCCATTTTACAGATGAGAAAGCTGAGGGACAAAGATGTTAAGTGACTCCCCCAGGGTTAGACATCTAGAAAACATAAGACAAAGGCTTGGCTCCCAGTCCAATATTCCAGCCCTCATGTCTTATTGCCTCCATACGGAATGACTTGTATGTATGGAGTAGACCATTCACCAGATTTGGTGAACTTTGTCTAAATTATTTAAAGAATGTAAGCTTTAAAAATTGCAAATCCCCTCTCTTGTAGTTCAGGCTCTGAAGGGATGAGTGAGTGTGTTTTATTTATAGACAGTTGACTTAATTTAGTAAATGGATATTTTTTATCATGAAAGTATTTTATTACTTTCTAGTTATATGTAGAGATAGTTTTCAACATTTGTTTTTGTAAGATTTCTAGCTCCAAAATTTTCTCCTGCCCTTCCTTCCCTCTCCCCTCCCCAAGACAGCAATCTGAAATGTTATATATGTATAATCACATTAAATTTATTTCTGTATTAGTCATATTGTGAAAAAAGAATCAGAAAAAAGGGAAAAAAACTCAAAAAACAAAAACAAGTAGAAACGGTATGGTTCAATCTGCATCCGGATTCCACAGTTCTTTTTTTTCTGGGTGTAGAGAGCATTTTCCATCGTGAGTCCTTTGTAATTATCTTGGACCATTGTATTGCTGAGAAGAGTCAAGTTCATCACAGTTGATCATCACACAATGTTATTGATACTGTGTACAATGTTCTCTTGGTTCTGCTCATCTCACTCAGCAGCAGTTCATATAAGTCTTTCCAGGTTTCTCTGAAATCTGTCTCCTCATCATTTCTTATAGCACAATAGTATTCTAAGAGTAAATGGATTTTCAAAAGGCTATGCCAGAAGGAAGAGATAATGCTTGGACTCAGGGATTCTTTCATATTTAAGAAACAGCAGGAGAAGAGAAGTAGTGGAAAAAGAGAAAAATTGAGAAATAGTAGGCAATATGCTCCTAGTCTTGACCTCACTTTATTAAAAGCAAGAAAAAATTTCTTGTTTATTCAATTGCTATCACTTGTTTATTTTTTGTTTTAAGTTCTATCATGGCCTTTTGTATTTTTATTTTTTCCAATTACATGTAAAGATAATTTTCAACATTCATTTGTTTTTGTTTTTTGCAGGGCAATGGGGGTTAAGTGACTTTCCCAGGGTCACACAGCTAGTAAGTATCTGAGGCTGGGTTTGAACTCAGGTCCTCCTGAATCCAAGGCTGGTGCCTTATCCACTGTGCCACCTAGCTGCCCCCGCACTTGTTTATTCTTTAAAGGAACTTACCAACTTATTAACCCTATTGAATAGAGAAGAGAACATTGAGAGAATTTGAATATGTTTTTGCCTAAATTCAGACACACTTGTTTATCATGCTAGGAAGTGAGATGCAGAGTGAGTCAACTTTAAGACTTATATGAATTGACAATTGCCACATACCGCTCTTAACCAAAATATATCTTAGGAGATTTGTGGGGCAAATAATAAAATGGTACAGTTTTATCATCCACTCAAACTTGTCTGTGCTGCCCATATCTCAATTGACCCTACGTCTGGGCATTCTGTGTCTAACAATAACAGACATTCGGTAGGGTTCAACAAGGATAGACTTGATATGCCTTAATGAAGATATCAATCATCCATTAACTATCATTAGGGTGGAAACACAGTGCAGAGCAGAGATCTCCTCATTGTTGGTCATTGCCAGATTTTAGACTATTGTTGGAGAACTCTACATGTTCCAGGAGGCACTGGAGGTGGAGTTTCCATAGCTAATGTACCCTGTGTCAGCAGCATCCTATGAGACATAGGGCCCAGATACACTTTGGGGAACTTCTCTCTCTGGCTCATTTGCTCCCACACAGATAACCTAAGAACTTCACCAGTGCCTTGTATAAGCATACAGATTCACAAGGCCAAATAAATGGACAGCCATAAGGGAAGCAGCTAGGTGGCTCAGTGGATAGAGTGCTTATACTTGAGTCAAGACAGACCTTAGTGCAAATCTGGCCTTAAAGTTATGATGATGATGGTGGTGGTGGTGGTGATGGAAAGCAAATAAAGTCCCATCAGAGCCCCTCAAAAATAGCATAATAGGAAAAGAGCAACCCTCATTCAGCATCCAGTAGAGTCCCAGGCACCTACAGCCCACAATGGGTAGGGCTCCCACTGAAAATGCCTCCTCTCTAGGTATCATGGTCTGTTTTCCAGTTGTCTTTCCTCCATCTACTTCCTCAGCCTGATTTCCTCAGCTCTCATCCAATGAAATGTGTCCTGAAGGCTCACCTCAACTTCTTATTATTTGAAGGAACTGGAAGTTGTTTGCCACAAGAGGAGAAGACTCAAGGGGGACATGATATCTGTCTTTAAGTGTTTGAAAAGCGGTTCTTTGAAGGGGCATTAGATTTGTTCTATTTTGCTCTTGGGGGAAGAAGCAGGCACAAGAGTGGAAGTTGTAAAGAGGCTAGTTTAGACTTGATTTCAAGGAGAAACATAACTTTCCAGACAAGAGCAGTTTGATAAAAGTGGAATGGGATGCCTCAGGAGGTGGTGGGTGCCTCCTTGATAGAGGTCTTCAAGTAATGGCTGGATGCCTACTTGTTGCATATGTTAGGATTCCTTTTATGTATGGGCTCAATTAGTTGGCCACTAAAGTCTCTTTCAACTCTGAAATTCCATGATTCTGCTTTAATGAATTCGATTGTCTCCTTCCACTCCTCTCTACTAGACAATGTCTCAGTCTGGTCCCCTCACTGCTCTGGTTTTCCTTGCAGTTAGAGAGGGAAATGTTCTCAGAAGTCCTTTGCCTGGGCCAGGGACCAAGGGACTTCTTCACTGCCCACCCTAGACCTTGGTGTCCAGCTTTGGTTCAGTGCCCTCAATTACATTGCTCTGGGATTTCCCTCTTGATTGATGTCCTGTGAAACTATAGCTCTGAGAGGCACAACACATTGGACCCAGGCTCCCTTAAGTGAACTATAGTAGTAGTAGTAGTAGTAGTAGTAGTAGTAGTAGTAGTAGTAGTAGTAGTAGTATCTATATAGTACTTTTTTTGTGTGTAAGGCAATTGGGGTTAAGTGACTTGCCCAGGGTCACACAGCTAATAAGTGTCAAGTGTCTGAATTTGAAAATGAGTCTTCAAAACTTTCTAACCCATAAACAATGCTTAAAAACTTACCCTTCAAAAACTTTCTAAGAACTTTCTAACTATACATATACATACATATACACATACATATACATATATAATGGTAATAAATAGGAAAATGGGAATTGATTAATAGAAACTCATTTCCCAGAATATGAGGCATACCCCTAGGGACTTTTTATTCCTCTATGATTTTTTATATACCTATTCCTGATTCCTTGCAACCACTAGTATATTTACTGAAGATTGAGATTTATTTATTTTAGATCAGAAGTTCTGAATCTTTTCTTTCATGGACACCTCTAGGAGTCTTGTGAAGCTGAATACTACTATAATTTGTTGCCTACGTTCATTTTTTTTTTAGTGAGGCAATTGGGGCTAAGTGACTTGCCCAGCATCACACAGTTAGTAAGTGTCAAGTGTCTGAGGCCGGATTTGAACTCAGGTCCTCCTGACTCCAGGGCCAGTGCTCTATCCACTGTGCCACCTAGCTGCCCCTGCCTACATTCATAACTGAAGGAAATTCACAATTTTAGTGATTAGTGAAAATGAAGATGCAACTTTTCCCCCATGCAAGTTCATAGACCCAGTGACATGTTAAGAACCCCTATTCTACTTAAACTCCTACATGTCCATGAATCCTAAATATCTCTTTAGGCAATATATGGTATAATTATATATAACATTATACTATAACCAGGACTTACTTAAAAGTCACTCTTTATTTCACTTTGTAAAAATATGAATATCTTTCTCTGCTTGATGTCATGCATTGTTCAGAGTCTAAAATACTTGCCAGTCAGGTGTTTGCAATGCAAGGTGTGAGTACACTTTTTAATGGATCATTGACTATGAAGAAGTTCAAATGAACATTGAAAAATCCTAGCCTAGGAAGTTTGGCCAACAGGGATTTAGAGTGAGGGCAGAAAAAGGAAAGACTTTAATTCCTCAAAAACAAACCAAAAGACAATTATCTTAGGCTGTCTTTTAATTAAATCCTGACTGTAAAAGGTGATAATTGGAACCTTCCCAGCCAATACTTGTAGTAACGTCACAGAAAAGTCAAGCTGCAGGTAAAGCCAAGCTATTATTAGAGCAAGGAATTCACAAAGAGATGGAACATCTTCCTGTTTTAGTGGACATTGTGGAGCCATTAAAAGTGGAATACAGCCATGTGGCAAGATGGTGGTCCTATTCAAGTGGTCCTAGTCTCCTTCACTTTCTTTGAAACATCTCTGTAATTACAATTTTAAAAATTGTCCATTGAGGGGGCGGCTAGGTGGCGCAGTGGATAAAGCACCGGCCTTGGATTCAGGAGTACCCGAGTTCAAATCCGGCCTCAGACACTTGACTTACTAGCTGTGTGACCCTGGGCAAGTCACTTAACCCCCATTGCCCAGCAAAAAAAAAAAAATTGTCCATTGAAATGATAGCAACATAGCCAACACTTAATTATGCAGACATGTATAGCTCTAACATTTGGGGAATAGCTGGACAAATACAGTACCGTGGATGTAATGGAATATTATTGTGCAGTAAGAAATGATGAAAGGGATATATGTTATCAAAGAAACCTTGGAAGGCTAGTATTTATTGAAAAAGAGTGAAGTGAGAAAAACCAGGAGGACAACTTAAAGAATAACAATAACATGCTAAACATAAATCTTTGAAAGATTTAAGAACTGTGATCAACTCGATGATTAACCATGATTCTAAAGGATTGATGATGAAGCATACTACAGGCTCAAATGAGATAATGGGAGCAAAACTCATTGCAAACCTTAAAGCACCATATAAATTATTATTATTACTAATTATTATTATTATCAACCATCAAGACTGTAATCTGGTGATAATTTATTTCCTAAGTCTATACACCTGCTGAACCAGGCCCTTATAGTGAAATGCAAGAATGTGCTGGAAAATGTTTAACAACTGGGCAGAGAGGGGGTTGTGGGGGACAATGTATGCACATACACTTTTAATTTTAATCCACATTATTGGAAATCAAGGGAATGCCCATCAATTGGGGAATGGCTGAACAAGTTGTGGTATATGAATATATTGGAATACTATTGTGCTATAAGAAATGATAAGCAGGCAGATTTCAGAAAAACCTGGAAAAACATAAGTGGACTGATGCTGAATGAAGTGAGCAGAACCAGGAGAACATTGTACATAGTAACAGCAACATTATGTGATGATCAACTGTGATAGACTTGGCTCTTCTCAGTAATGCAATGATCCAAAAAAATTCCAAAGGACTCTTGATGGAAAATGTTCTCCACATCCAGAAAAAAGAACTGTAGCTTCTGAATACAGATTGACCCATACTGTTTCTACTTTTTTTGAGATTTTTCCCTTTTGTTCTGATTCTTCTTTCACAACATGACTAATGCAGAAATGTTTAATGTGATTGTACATCCATAACCTATATCAAATTACTTTCTGTCTTGGAGAGGAGGGAGGGAAGGGAAGGAGGGAGAAAAACTTGGAACTAAAAATCTTATGAAAGCAAATGTTGAAAACTATCTTTACACATAACTGGAAAGTAATAAAATACTTTTATGATTTAAAAGAGGGAAAAAACTGAATCAGCATTATTAAAAATTTCTGCTAAAACTCTTAAGTCTAGACAATCAGAAAAACATTTAAGCATTGTGAAATTTAATTGTTTGCTGATTTCTGGCATGTAAATGCTCACAGTAAAACATTTAACAATCAACTCTTGGGAGCCATTTCAAGCTGGCTTCAGTGCACATCTGACAAGCCAGGGAAAAAATAGTCTGAGACATTTGAGAAAGATCACATTGAGCCTAAGAGTCAGTGACCTCCTGAAAGAGGAATTTTCTGAGCTAGACCTTGAAGGAAGGGAGGAACATCAACAGACAGAGGTGACAGGGGGTGGGGGGGTTTGGGGGGCTTAGTAGTATGCATTATCAAAAACATGGAAAAAAGAGAAGGCAGGAGGACAATGGAAAGCAGAAGGCAGTTTAGTGGGCTAGAATGTAAGAGTTTATGAAAGGGAAATACTATGAGATGTGGTTGGAAAATTAGTCTTCAATCATGTCAGATCTTGTTAAACTTATATTTTATTAGGTAGGCAATAATGAAGCTGGTTTTAGAGAAGAGGAGGGACACAGTGTTAAGTAGATTACATGGTTATAGTGCGGACAGAAGGTGATTTGAATAGGGGGCAAGACACAGAGTCAGGAAGGTCATTCAGGGGGCGATTACATACAGGAGGAGATAAGGGTCTGAACCAGGGTGATTTCACCCTACAGTATAAAGGCGGGATGGATGTGAGATTTCATTCATAGAACATAACCACAGTTGGAAACTTATTGGATGTTGGGGTAAAAGAGTGGCAAGAGGATGCAGACGACTCTGCAGTTATAAGTCTAAATGACACATTCTCTGGGTTCTACTTGCTTTGCCCTGTAATGATTTACACCAGTATGCCCATGTTTTTTTGAATAGGTCACATTCCTCATTTTTATGCTACAGTAAAATTCTATTACATTTATATAGCACAACTTGTTTGGCCTTTTTCATGCTCCCCCTCCCCCCATTGCAAAAACTTTTATTATGAATTATTTGGCATTTATAAGGTTTTTTTCTTATAGAATCTTTCTGTGATCTTTAATTGCAGACCAAATTAGGATTAGGGTTAAAAGATAAGAAGATTTCAGGTTTGGTTTTTTTTTTTTTTTGCATAATTCTGAGCTGAGTCAATCCAGAAGGGGATTGACTGATTCCTAGCTCCACCAATTGTGTCTTAGTCTATTTTTCATCTCACAACTCTTCCAAAATTGATGACTTCCATATTTTATAATCTTTAGTAATGTGGATAAAGGGATACCTCAGAGTTGTTTTAAACAACAACTTTCTTATTAGTGATTTGGGGCATTTAGAAAAATTTATTGAATAACTGGAGACTGGCCAGTAGGGACCTAGTCTTACAAATATGTTCAATGAGCTCTTTCTGCTGCCCACCTACATGGGATCTTGGTGAGCCTGCTTCTGGGCATGTCCAATGGATGTCCCTGGCTTCCTGCTCAGAATATGCATAGGTATTTTGTGATTGTTTCCTATCCATTTATTCATGTTGAAGAAAAGTATTTTAATGGTCTGGTGAGACAGAACTGAATGTGTGCACAAAAAGGGATGAAATAAAAATCTTTTCTGTAAGCCTCTCATGGTGAGAAAAGTAGTGCTATGCTTGAAGTATTGGGTCACTATTGATTCAATTGAACCTTGTTAGAGTTATGTTTAGCTTTCATGTCTTTGGAAATATTCCACATCTTTTGGTGGGGTTGAGGGTAGGAGGGAGGATAGTGCTTTGTGTATTAAGTTGTTAATTGATTATATATCTTAACTATCTGACTTTTATTAGAAAGATTTGATGCAAATATTTTTTCTCCACCTATTTGACCTATTTGCATTGATTTTGTTTGTGCCATACCTTTTTAATTTGATTTTTTATTTTCATATACTAAAATGTATAATTTGTCTTTTGTGAACTTTTCCATCCCTTGTTTCATTTGGAGTATATCCCCAATGACAGTTAAGAAGAATTCCTCCTGCCAACCATTTTCAATGTTTTTTATTCCACTGGAACTCATTTGGCATGAGTTGCAAGTGCTTGGACTAAATCTATTTTCTTCTAAACTTTTTTCAGAATTCCCAGAACTACTGTTCTCAGAAGTTTATATTCTTGAGTTTACTAAGCATTGGGATATACTGTTGATTTTCTTTTGGGTCTTGGTTATGTAATCTTGCCCATTGATTAACTTTTATATTTTGTTAGACCAGTGCCAAATGGTTTTGGTCATTATTGCTTTATTATATATGTCAAGGTATCAGGGATTAATGGAATCCTTTGTTTCTACATTTAAAAATATGATTTCCCTTGATTTTCTGAATCTTTCAGTCTTCTAAATGACATGAATTTTTCTACTTCTAAAGGCAAGTGGTCAACAAACTTTCTTGATCATGTACTCCTATTAGTAAAATATTTTTGAACACAGAACCCCAGCATACATATATTTATACATAAATTGTGTACATATCTATGATAGGAAATGGACCTGTGATTTCACTAGAATAGGGAACTCCCTCTCTATGATATATGGTATAAATTCCATGTCCATCTATAAAATATATGTGGTATAAATTCTACCTTTCTATATTCTAACTTCATTTTATTTTAATACATGGTGTTAATTAGGGATATAGGTGAAAAAGGATACCTTACAAATATAGGCAGATCCAAAGCAGGTCAGCACCTTCTCTGTACTGTGTAGTCCTAGAAAGATGATTAATACACTGTTTGAGTAATGTTCCTAAGCCAGTAAGTGTTGGATAAAGGACCTGAACGCATTTCTTTCTGACTTTGAGGTCAGCTCTCTACCCATTATACCACACTTTCTTTCTAGGCTTTCTGTTAATTTTTATTTTTTGTTTTGAATTTAACTAATACCAAACATGATACAGAACATATAGAAAGCAGAAAAGAAAGAAGGATTAAATGTGAAACTAGAAATCTCTATTTCATATAACTCATTTTAAAGAAAACCAAAATAAATTCAATATAACATTCAAAGATGTTTTGCTTCTCTGTGTATCTCTCTGAACCTCCTTCTGTATTCTTCTGTGTGCTTAAAAATTATTCAGTGACATCCTTTTGTATCTTTTCTTCTATTCTTTTGGCAACCCTATGACTAGATCCCCTCTCCTCACCTAATTGATCTCTCCAATTAAAAGAAAATACTTGTATCAAATAAGCAGTCAAGTGAAACAAATCCACTCATTTGCATGTCCAAAAGTATGTCTCATTCTGTAATTGGGTCCATCTGTTTAAACAAGCTAAAATATTCATTTCCACTTTTTAGAGTATGTTTAAGCATCTCAAGGACATATGTTTTTGTAGGTCACACTTTTTTTTTCCCAACAACAAAATCATAACATTTAGGAGGTGGGTAATATGCTTTATCCCTGGTCCTCTGGAATCAGTTTATCATTTCATTGATCAAAGTTCACAGTCTTTCAATGTTATCTTTGCAATTTTGTCATTACTGTACAAATTGTTTTCTTAGTTTCAATCACTTTGGCAGAGTTTACACATGTCTTTGAAATATTATGTCCTTTGTCCTCTCTGGTACTTTCTCAGTGAGGTTGCTGGGTGCCCTTTGTGACTTCTTTAGAATTCTCCAAGCTCTTTTTTCTCCTTTGGAACTTCCCGAGACAGAGCACTGCAACCTTCATCTCCCTCCCCCTATTATTTTGACTATTAGGGCAATGGGTGCTCTCTGTCCTCCCTAGGACTTCTATAGTTAGGGCACTGCTGATTATCCAATGTTTCACTAAGCCTTTTTTATCATCTCTGGTGAGACTGTTTTTCAGTGTCTACAACTTCTGGTTCTGTTTCTATGTAGTCCTGGACTGAAGTACTTTGCTTAAGCTCCTTTTTGCATTTCAGCCCAATACTTTTTTCATTGATGAAGTCCAAGTGAGAGAGTAGGACCCCATATGACCTATCATATGTCCATCTTAACTAGAATTCCTCCTCACTATATTCTAATTTCAGTTTATTTTAATACTTGGTTTTAATGAATATCATAGCTGAAAAGAATTTGGTAGATCCAAATGGAAGAAGACTATCACTGGTTGAGCTCACTAAATCATGATATTCTTTCTTAATCCCATCCACCAATCATATGTATACATATGATATAATATAGAATATTATTATATTATATTATTATTACATTATATCTTATGATATATCATATTATGTGTATGTATTTTTTCCTTGAAATGTTGCCAATACAAGTACATTGTACCAAATTCCAAAGTTATTCATGCCAACTCATCTAATGGTTTTTTGTGTTTTTTTTTTTTTTTATCAAATAGGTTCAAAACTCGCTGAAGTTTTTAATTCGGAAGACTTTTAAACAGGTAAAAATTGTATTTCAAGTTTTTTTTCAAGAATGCATATATGAGAAGTTTTACAGGTGACATATCTTTTTCAACTACAAAATTACAAGTGGAAAAATTTCTCAAAAGTCGATTTTTCAGAATGCTCTTACCATACCATGAGTTTTTTCTTTCTTTTTTTTAAAGCAACAACTCTCTCACTCATTGTTAAAGCATCATCTTTTTCTGATATCCATGGTATATAGGAAAGTAACACAAATATATAAGACCAAAAACAATTTCTCCAGTCAAGGGGAACTTGTAAACTATCATCAACCTTAGAAATTAATACTTCAAATTACTAATGAAAGAATAAAAATAAATCAAAGCTACTTGGAAGTTTTCCTTGACACCTAATAAATTGTAAAGATGATAAATGATGGGAAGAGGCATTGTTGGGAGCTCATGAAAAGACAGTCATACTCATAGACTCTTGGTGGAGATGAAAAGTAATCCAGCCATTTGGGGAAGAAATTTTGAATCATGCTAAGACTGTGATGAAAATGCCTACGTCCTTTGATCTAGAGATCTCATTGCTGGGCATCTACATGTAAGGAGTCAATTATGGAAAGGGAGTCAATTAAATATTCACCAAAATTATATCAGCCCTTTTTCTAGGAGCAAAGAGCTAGAAACAAGGCAGATTCCCATCAACTGGGGCATGGCTTAAAGCAGATTGTGGTATCTGAATATGATGGAATATTAAGGAGCCATAAGAAATGATGAATAGGAAAAAGACAGGAAAGTATGTGAGAACTTATGTGATGTGATGCAAAGTGAAACATAAGTTGTGCCTGGGATATATACACAATATATTTATAAAACAATATAGTATTGACTGCAATAATTTAAATGGAAAAAACAAACAAAATTAATAGCAAAATCTGTTTAATTATAGTAACCAAGCTTAGCCCAGAAAAAGAGAGATTATTATTATTATTATTATTTTGTTGGTGAGGCAATTGGGGTTAAGTGACTTGCCCAGGGTCACACAGCTAGTAAGTGTCGAATGTCTGAGGCTGGATTTGAACTCCTGACTCCAGAGCTGGTGCTCTATCCACTGTGCCACCTAGCTGCCCCAGAAAAAGAGATATTAATAGGTGCTTCCTTCCTAATTTTTGCCAAGGCAGCTAATTAGAATATGGAAAATACATCTTCATGTTGTTACATATGATTGATATGCTTCTTAATTTTCCTAAATGGTTTTCCCTAAACACCCCCTTGCCTTTCTTTTTTGTTCTTGGTTATAGGGATGGTTATCTGAGTGAGAAAGGAGAAGGGACATATTGGAAAATGGAGGTTTTATAAAAACAGGAAAAAGCAATAAAATTTTTAAATGTCACCTTTACCTTAAAGGGACAGATTAAGTATATATGTTTTTAAATATCTGCTAGGTGAGATATTGTTGACAGCCTTCTGACTTCACCCAAAAGGTCACCCAAAAAGACAATTGTCTTTTTGTAAAAGGACAGTTGTCTTTTGCAAAAGAAATATGCTAACATCTTTAAATTTGACAACTCTTTGAAGTAATTTCCCAAGAGTTAACTAGAATATCTTTTTGTGGAGAAAATGTTGGTCTATGTAATTTTTGAGGGTTAAAGGTTTTCTTTAGGGGGGCAAGTTTACTTTGGAAGCACTTACCAAATAAGTACTTCATGTTGAAAAGGTGCTTTTCCCTTAGTAATTCCTCAAACTGTAAAGTATTATTTGAAGTAAATTGTATGTATCTTCATATATATCTATATCTATAAATATATATATATACAAATATTATTGAAGTAAATTGTATGTATCTAAATATATATATATATATATATAAACAAGTATTATTTGAAGTATATTGTATGTATCTGTACATACTAAATAGGCTACAGGAAGAATAAGAAATATATATATATATATATATATATATATATATATATATATATATAAAATGTGTACATACACACATAAATGTTTTTTATTCTTCTTATAGCCTTTTAAATGAATTTGGAGAATTAGCTAAGTTTGTAGGTGTTGAAATCACCATGACTGATTCTTTCAGATATTTACAATTGAAAATACACATCCGATCTCAAAAACCTGGGCCCGGCCCAGGGTCCTCCATTCCTCAACACCAATCTCCTACTGTCCTGACCCTCACCTCCCCCAGTCAACAAGGAGGTACAGCAGCAATCCAGAGTGAACCCAGGCCCAGCGCTCTGGGCCACTAACTGGCCAGAGCAGTCACCCAAGGACTATAACAATGAGCCCTCTCTGAAAGAGCAAGCAGACAAGAGAGACTAAACAATGGCTACACTCAGCCTTTGTCCATCAATGATACTCTTTGGGGACACTGACCCCCTGACTGACAGTTTTCCATCACCTGCTTCTCTCCTGGCCCCTGTATTAACCAGTCAGTGGGCACAAGGAGAAAACAATCTCCAATGCCTGTTCTCTCATTCCCACCCTCATCAGCCCTACAGTCCACACCTCCCACTCTAATCTGCCTGCCCCTTCCAATGTTCCCTTTGGAATTCCTGTTTATTTATGGATAAACTTCCCTTCATCCTGGACTTCTTTATCTCTCGAATCATTTACTAATCTTCATTGAAATGTGTCTTCCCCTTTATGATAATGCACCCTAGTCCACCATTTTACCCATGCTCCTTCACTTATATCCCCCAACACAGTGGCCCCAGAGAGAGTTGGAATACCCATTGATCTCCACTGCCACTTCCAAAACCTTGTTTGCCTCTGTAACTCATCAACCTCTTTTCCTCTGAAATTTGAAGTATTAAAATCTCCCACCCAATCCAGATCTTCCAGAGATGATCAATAGAATGGCTGTTGTATTCCGGCCTCCAGGTTATTCTGCTCCTTTCTCAAGGTTTTAAGTATCTGGTTTACCACCTTCTCCTCCTCCCCAATTCTTGTCTTTTTATTAGGGGACATCAGAATTTATGTTGATAGTCATTCAGATTTCTTAGCCTCCCAATTCTTCAGTCTCCTTCATTTCACCTCACCTGCTCCTTTATTCCACCTCACCCACAAATAAGGATGGTTACATTGTAGATCTTACAATAACCCACAAGTGTTCTACTTCCACAATGAAAAACTTCTTATTTTATTTTATTTTTTTTTGTGGGGCAATGAGGGTTAAGTGACTTGCCCAGGGTCACACAGCTAGTAAGTGTCAAGTGTCTGAGGCCGGATTTGAACTCAGGTCCTCCTGAATCCAGGGCTGGTGCTTTATCCACTGTGCCACCTAGCTGCCCCCCCCCCACAATGAAAAACTTCTATTAAAGAATGCCTTCTTCCATAAAGAATATCTATTAATGGCATTCTTTTATATAACCATAACCTCCTAATTTTGAGCTATCCTAAACCTATTCTTAGCTTTTCTTGAGATCTACCTCTCCCTGCCCCTCAGTATTTTCTCAAGACATTAGCCTTACTCTAATCAATATTCGTTAGTCAGTCAATAAATGTATTTTGGTTTTTTTTGTATGTGGGGCAATGAGAGTTAAGTAATTTGCCCAGGGTCACACAGCTAGTAAGGATCAAGTATTTGGGGCCAGATTTGAACTAAGGTCCTCCTGAATCCAGGGCCAGTGCTTTATCAATAAATATTTATTAAGCACATCCTATGTATTAAGAGGGTATTAAGAGAGGACTAGCACCTCTGGTGAGAAGGCTTACTGAGCCCTTTTCAGGGCTTCCCATATGTTTTTACCTATCACCCAACCTATCATTGTGCATGGGCAGTGGCCATGCCCCAGTCAGTAAACTGTCTCTGCAGTTTGGAAAAACCAGGTTGAGGGTAAGTGACAGGCCTTAAACCTGTAGGTGAAATAGGCGGATGTCTACCCAAGGATGTGAACAGATGCTCTAGTTGAATGGTCAGGTAAGAAGAATTTGTTCCAGGGGCCTTGAAAGTGGCTGAAGCAGGTGCTCTGGATCATTGAGAGCTGGTCAGACATTGAAGACTTCAAGGTCATTCTCTGCATCCTGGGCCATCAACGGTCGTGTTGACTTTTGTCTTGTCATTGGACTTGACGACTCTGGAAGGACCGTCACACCTGATGTCATTAGTCCTCACTGGCTTCTTTACTTCTCTTTTGAGCTCTGTCTCAGCTCTTCCAAGAAAGGGAGCAACAGGCTGGGTGTGTTGCGGGGCAGAGCCCAATTTCTCAGTCCTTTATGAGCACTTGCAATACTCCTCTGAAAGATAGTTTTTCCAGGTTTAGGAATAAAGGCAACTTTGAAGCAGGATCAATGTGGGTACCATTATTGAGGTCTAAGACAATCACAGATCTATTTCTCCTGAGTGGAGATTTGTAGAGTTGTTTGTTCTGTTGATCAAATTGCACTGCGATGAACCAAAAGCTATCATTTTTCCTCTCTCATTTAGATTAGCTAGAATAACTTTCAGTTCTAAAAAAATGAGATCACATTCAGGGGTTCACTTGGGATAGGGTTAGGAATTAGATCTGTGTTTTCATTGATATAGGGTTCCTCCTTATAATCAAGGAGAGAAGAGATTCCTTCTATCCAAGCAGGTCAGCACCTTCTTCAGTACTTAGAGTTTTTGAGAGGCCTGGGAAGCTTGAGAGATGAAATGATTTGCTATTATTTGTTACAAGTTTTCTGGATTTTGATGCCAGATCTCTATCCACTATGCCATCCATCACTTATTAACAAAATGCTGATTTTTTTTGACGTGGCACAAGGTTCCATGAATTTTCTTTTTAAAGTTTTTTCCCTTTCTTATATTTTAAAATAAAATTTAAACATGTTTTAAAAATTCAAAGGTAGCATTACATTATCCACAAGGATATTTTGTATTTGTCACACAGTCTTTGCCACAACATGGGTAATCTTTTTGAGAAGTAGGGAGAAACTAGATAAATTGAGGCAGGATGGTATTTTGCCCCAAATCAAAGCCATGGTGACAACTTCCATTTTGATGGTCATTTCTTGGCATTCCGCTTCCCCTAAAAGTCTGGCTTCATGGGTTCATGTTACTGGAGAAGTGAAAGCTTGTCTACAGTTAATATTATTTCGCATTCTGTGATGGTGTTGTTAATAGCAATGCTGATGAATAATTTTTTTAGGTTACAAAGCAGATCTATTTTTGCAATGACTAGAAATGATGTTTGGAGAAAGGGTGATTGTTTTCAGACAATTTCTCTTAAGAGATAAGATGGGGGTACAGCTTGGTGGTGCAGTGGATAAAGAACCAGCCCTGGATTCAGGAGGACCTGAGTTCAAATTTGTCTTCAGGCACTTGACACCTTACTAGCTGTGTGACCCAGGGCAAGTCACTTAACCCTCATTACCCCACAAAAAGAAGAAAAAGAAAAAGAGATAAGATCATTATGCATTTTATTGCCTCATTATTATCTAAAACCAGAAATTAGCCTATTCCAGAAATCAGAAAAAGGGTTAGCAGTAGTAGTATTTGCTGTAGTTTACTAGACAGTAGTAGTTTCATTTTGGCTTATTATTTAAGGGCTATCAGATGGGATGGGAGAGGAAGTGGCATTAGAGGGAGCAGGAGTGGTGTTGACAGCAGCAGTGGTGCTGGGTTGTGGAGAAGAGTTATTAAAAGGAGGAGGAGGAGGAGAAGAAGAGACAGGAGGTCCAGGGAATGGAGATGGCTCTGGTTTTGGAGGGTGAGTCCCATTGGGATGAGGGTGGTGGTTAGGAGGAAAGGGAGGCCGATTGAAAGGAGGAAATGGGTCTGGGAAAGATGCATTGGGAGGAGAATGGGAAGGAGGACGGGGATGTGATCCTGGTGGCTTGCTTCCTCCTGGTGGAAATGGGCCCTGAGGCCCATGGTGGTGTGGACCCTTGTGTCTTCTGTGACATTCACTAGACTGTTGAAAGAAAAAGAAAATCATCTATTAAGGATAGCATCATTATGTGAAGTTATATGGTAGAGAATTCTTATCTTTCCATGACCCTTTCTATAGGCATGCAGGCTTGTATGACATTGAAGAATTGATCAGAGAAGAATGTCTTCCTTTACTTGAAAGTCTGGCTTTCTTGCCTGTGGCATTATTACCTTACCCATGGGTAAAGCCAGCCTTATAATATTCATGAGATCCAGCAGCATCTGACCTTCTGTATTCCACATATAATAATCACAGACTGAAATGCTGCTCATAAGGCATCCTACCTATTGACCCAATTCCACTGTTAAGAATGAGATCAGAGATTAGAGAGATATTTTTCATGTCAACTGTTGGCTTCTCAGGTATTTTTCCAATTCCTCTATCTGCTTTTTCAGTTGATACCTCTCTCAGCAGTGAGACTCAGCATTCACCTTTGTGCATTTTTACCAAGAAAATAATATGTGTAGAGCAATTCCACAGTGACATGTTTTGGTGCAAATGTCTAGATTAATATGGTCTCTTTCCCTTATAAAAAGAATTTGGTCTTATTTGGAGCCTTAAATGCATCTGTTCATTCATTTATTCATTCACTAAATAAATATTTGGGGAGGTGCTAGGTGGTTCAGTGGATAAAGCACTGGCCCTGGATTCAGGAGGACCTGAATTCAAATCCAGCCTCAGGCACTTGACCCTTACTAGTTTTGTGACCCTGGGCAAGTCACTTAACCCTCCTCACCCTGCCACCCCCCCCCCCCCAATTAAAAAATATTTATGGAATGCTTACTACATGTAAATCACTTTGCTATATGAAGACACAAAAAATGGAGTCTTTGGCCTCGTGGGAAGATAAACGTGTATAAAAATTATTTCAATACAAGGCAGTATGAGGTCGGTGCCGTAGTAGGGCTACATGTAATAACTGCTAGGAGTTGATTCTACTCCGAGTTTCCATGAGAGAAGATGTGGGGGAAGGAGCAGATGAAAAAAGAGCTGAGCCCGATCAGAAAGAGGAGGCAACTTTGTCGGTGATTGGGAGGGGTTTGGGCCAGTGGAGAAAGACTAAGTTTCAAATGAGGAGGAGGGTTTGAGAAGGTTTTTAGATCAGGTTCTCTCGATCTGGCTCAGGCTGAATGTGCAGGGGACACTCACTGGGTGTGATCCCATTGCTGACTAGAATGGGAATTTTCACTTGTAGTCTGGGCCAGTTTCACTCCTCCTTAGGAAGCACGGTGATCCCCCTCCCCCATCTCATGGTGGTGCTGGACTTAGCGGAGACATCTTATTGGTGTAGCCTACTATAGCTCAGAGCCCTCAAACCCAAGTGATTCACCAGCCTGAGCCTCCCCACTAAGAGATATTACAGGTGTCTCCCACCATGACCAGCTGATTTGGAGGGAAATTGAGAGAAATTTGAAAGAAAACAACTTTTAGATCTAAATGCTGGTCTAGATTCTACTTTTAGGTTCTGGCAAAACAATCAGAAGATTGGTGAAAGGTACTAAGGGTAAAGAGGTTCATGCTAGCAGATTTTTTTTTAAAGGCTGAAATTCTTAACCAGTATGAAGTCTAAGGGAAATTGTACAGTAACTTAGGCTTCTGGAGACAATGAATGAAACAGACCAGAAACTTCAAAAGAAGGGAAAGAATCTGAGGTGGATGAGGAGAAATGAAACTTGTAAGGAGGCTAGAGCATGGGTTTTAGATAGAGGAGAAAGGACATCTGTGCTCTTAGCACTAAAAAGCAGACCTGAGATTTGACCTAAGGCTGCTATGAGGAGGAAGCAACTGTTGTTCTTCCAATAATGATATAACTATCAGGTGAGAACTTTAGCAAAAGTTAAAAGGGAGGTGATGCAAGAAACATTTATCAAGCACCTTCTATGTGCCAGGCAGCCATGTTACATACAGGTGATTACCCAGTCTGGGTCCTCCAGGAGCTCACAATCTAATGGGGTCACAGACAGTGGTGGCTAAGAAAATGGTCAGACAGAGGCTTGATGCTGACTCAGTTACGGGAGTCTCTACCTGCAGTGATTCAGGTTGGGGATCAGGAATGGGGGGAAGCATCGACCAGAGCTACAACTCAGACCTGTAGCAGGTGTGGCAGCACTATGGAAGTCCATGCTCCTGGGGTGGGCCACATCTGCAGGAGACACATGCTGGAGTTGCAAGCCTAGACATTTTTGAGAGTTCTACCAGCTTGTGAGATGAGATGGAGGGAGCACAAAGTCCCTTGCCACAAGGCTTCTTTGGCCCCAAGGTGATAGAAACCTCTGACCCTAAGTATTTGAAAGACTATAAGGTAGCAAAGGGGTAGCTAGGGGGTGCAGTGGACAGAGCATGGGGACTGGAGTTCGGGAATACTCATCTCCCTGAGTTCAAATTTGGCTTCAGACACTTCCTAGTTGTGTGACCCTGGGAAAGTCACTTAAGCCTGTTTCTCTCAATTTATTCATCTACAAAATGAGCTGGAGAAATCAATGTCAAAACACTCTACTATCTTTGCTAAAAAAACCCAACCAACCAAATAGGGTCCCAAAGAGTCAGACATGACTCAAATGATTGAACAACAACAAAAAGGTGGCAGAGTGTTGTACTTTGTTCTGCTTGGTCCCAGAGAACAGAAATAGGAGCAATGGGGTCATGTTTGTCAAGGTAGCTTTATGACTCAATATGAGAAAAAAGAAAACCAAACTTTCCTAATTAGATCTATCTAAAACATAAGGAGCTGTCTTCGGGAATAATGGGTTTTCCATCTGTAGAGGTCTCCAAGTAGAAGTCAAATGACTACATTGTGGGAATATTGCGGAGAGAGGGGATTTCAGGGCAGGTGTTTTGGTTAGATAAGATGGCTTTTCAGGTTTCTTCCAATTCTGTGCTTTAAATTTGAGGACATTGAGGAAAGTTTAATTCACATGAAATCTCATAGTCAGAAATACAGTGTGCTAAAATTAGTAGGTGCTTAATGAAAACATTTTGAATTTAACTGCATCACGTTTTAAGTGGAGGGGCTGTCGGAGAAGCTTGAAGGGATTCCTACCTTGTATGATTTGGCGGGGGTGGGGGGGTGGAGAATAGTGATGGCAATCATCTAAGAGCCCTGTAAATATTCCATTTTATCCTCACAACAACTCTGGGAGGTAGGTGCTATTATCTCTATTTTCAGATGGGGAAACTGAGGCAGACAGAATGACTTGTCCTAGTCTACAAGCTAGAAAGTGTTCAAGGGCAAATTCCAACTTGGTTCCTTCTAGCTCCAGGGTTAGTGTTCTATCCATTGAACTACCTAGCTGCCTCATTCTGAGTAGGTCAGAATAAATGATGTCTAGGGTCTCTTGACTTTTGATATTTTGTAATTATATAATTCAAGACTCTAGCCCTTCATCAGATAGATGAGTATAACTGAAAAAAACAGAGAGATTAGAGGACTTTTTCAATGTTACTTGAGGAAGTGGCTTTAATTCTGCTATATATGTGCAAGCTATTGTTATTATTGAAAAATGATATTTCAAACACAAAATATGTTAGATTAGTTGAGACAAATGAGTAAAGGCTCTGAATTTTTAAAAATGAGATTATAATATTATAAATTAATTAATTTACTGGATAAATAAATTTGATTTCAATGTAAAAAAGTGAGACAATATGATGACTTATGAATTGTTCATATAAAGCATCATATCACATGTATTATAATGATTTAAAATCACAATCAGTGAGAACAGTAAGAAAGAAATAATTAGGATGGATAGTACTTACCAAGAAGCAAGCAGCAAGGGTCACAATGACCACAATCAATGATGGTGCCACCTTCATTTTTCCCTTTCCCTGAAAACCAGTGCACAGAGTGTTCATGGCTAGAAATGTTTATGGAAACTTTTAACAGGCAATGTCCTCCCTACTTTGTTTAGAAAACATCCGGTAAGTTCCTTTTTTTTTTTTTTTTTTTTTTTTTTTTGGCGGGGCAATGGGGGTTAAGTGACTTGCTCAGGGTCACACAGCTAGTAAGTGTCAAGTGTCTGAGGTCAGATTTGAACTCAGGTACTTCTGAATCCAGGGCCAGCCCTTTATCTACTGCGCCACCTAGCTGCCCCCATCCAGTAAGTTCTTACACAAAATGCTGAAAGCAAATTATTATGTTATTATCCCTAATAATTTTTTTTTAATGGAGACAGGCAGTGTGGCATATTTTTAGTGAACTGACCTTAGAAGCAGAAAGACCCAGGTTCAAATGACACCTCTGTGACTTGTGACAGTGCATAAGCCATTTAACCTCTGAGGTCCCCAATCAATTTCCTGAGATTCTAAGGTATAGACAAGTTGCTGATTTTCATCGATAAAAGGAATTTCCATATGAAAAATATTTCTTCTACTGATAAACTCACAATCTGGGTTCTCCATTTAAACAAGTATTGTTTACTAGCAACAGCTCACAGTTATATAGCTTCTAACTATTTACAATGTACCAATTATACTTGTAGCTTCTTTTTTTCTTCTCCTCTTGGGGCTAAGCCATCCCAGGATGATGCAAATGCCCAGGAAGTGGTGGGTGGTTGGGGGCAGTGCCTAATCTCCTTACTCTTCCCAACCCCATAGCGGGTTGAGCTCTCTTAGAACTCACCCAAGGTGCCTGGGCAGCAGCAGTCCTTCCACTGGGGTCTTCCTACCTGCCTGGGCTGTTTGACTCCTTACAGGTTTGAATGATATGGATGTCAACAGCTCCATGCCTTCCAATGAAATGGAAGACAGCTTTTCACCTTACAGGACAGTAGAGCCATCCTTCTAGAAGAGAGGAGACAAGTAACTCTCTTCCTAATCATGTCTTGTGGGGTCAGAGCCACATAAAGGTGACCTTCCTTCGACAGAACTTTGCTAAAGTGTCCCCTCTTGGAGCCTTTCCAAGATTCTCAGTTTAAGCTTCCCCTTTTGACTGTCTGCTCTGGACTAAAGACTTCCAGCTAAGCCATGAGAGAGATGGTATTGGTGTTCTTGTCTTGCTCTTCGGAACCCCATTTTCAGAGGAAAGTGAGGCAGAGTTAAGTGACTTGCCCAGGATCACACAGCTAGTAAGTATCTGAGGCCAGGTTTGAACTCAGGAAGATGCCAGGCCTCATTTTATGGCTAAAGAAAGTCATCCTGAAGGGGTGGCTAGGTGGCGCAGTGGATAAAGCACTGACCCTGGATTCAGGAGGATCTGAGTTCAAATCTGGCCTCAGACACTTGACACTTACTAGCTGTGTGACCCTGGGCAAGTCACTTAATCCCCATTGCCCCACAAAACAAACGAACAAAAAAAGTGATCTTGTATTAGGTAAAGTGGCTTGCCTGGGCCACAGGTAGTTAGTGTCAGAGATGGATTTGAACCTTACTTTGCCTGATGTCTGGCTTAGCACCCAATTATGTTGCCTCTACCACGCTGTGTGGCAAATAGGAGATTAATAAATGCTAGTTGACTGACTGACTGACTCCTAAAAGGATCTATCCTAGTCCATTCCCTGTTCTGCAGAACATTTCAGAATATGAGTAATCCAAAGAGTCTGTAGATGATATAATGTAATCTTGACAAAGCTACATAGTAAACAATGCCTCAAAAATCCATCATGAATGATTGTCTTCAGTATGAACTGTCTTACATATAACTTGAAGATAAAAAGCAAAATCCATTAGATTATGGTTCAAATTTTGCTATTAAAACAGACAGAAAACTCATTTCTAAAGTACTTTAAGTTTTATGAAGCACTTTCCTCCCAAGAGGCCTAGAAAGCAAGTATCGATTTCTCCATTTCCCCATTTTGCAGATGGAGAAACGGAAATTCAGAGAGGTTAAGGGATTTGCCCAAGGTCACACAGCTAGTAAAGGCAAAACCTGCACATGAATCCGGGTCTCCCAATTCCAAGCCTAGAACTCTGAAATCTGGTGCCTGTCTAGTTATGAGGAATCCTTTTATTAAAGTCCTACTAGAAATTATGCTGTGCAAGTTAAAGAGTACCCTCCTTTAGTCGGTTAACAATTGATAAGCTCTTTGGGAGTGAATGTTCTTTGTAAAGGGGGATGTGTTTGGGGATTTGTTGAGGAGTGTTCCTTATGAAAATCCAAATGTGACAGCAGATGAAAAACCCCACTGTTAAGGATCTGAGCAAAGCCTCAGGAACCCAAGTTGAAGATGATTGCCCAGTGCCTACCTGTGGGAATGGCTTCTTCTCAAGACTTAATACTCTTCACGTAATTTTGGTCAGCTGCTGCTTTGAGGAGCCACAGGATAGGGAATGCACAAGGGAAGCGACCTCTTTTATAGCCCTCCTGCCTGGTTGTTATGGTTGAGAGAGAAAAGGTGTGACGAGTGAGGACATGTCTGGGTTGACTTCCTTTACTCAAAGAAGGGATATTTATGACCTGCCAAGTTTGCCAGTTGCTTTCTATATGAGAAATGGGACTGGCTCTGTTGCTAAAAAATCAGAAAGTACATAGAAAAGCTAAGCATTTATATGCATTCTATCTATCAATTTATCTATCAAACCATCTATGCATCCATGTATCTATGCATCCATTCAGTTGTCTATCATCTATCACATGTGTGTATGTTTCTATCTATCTACACATCATATCTATAATCTATTTATCTCCTATCTCTATGTATGGATGTAAATATGTATGTATGTATGCATCCATCCATCCAATCATCCAGACATCCAGACATCTATCATCTATCACATGTATGTATGTTTGTTTCTATCTATCTACCTAGCATTTCTATAATCTATTTATCTCCTATCTCTATGTGTGTATATATGTATCCATCCATCCATCTATCATCTTCCAGTATTATTTAAATTTCCTTTTTCTATAGGAAAAGCATCACTAGTACTCTGTGCTATATTTTCACAACTTAGAAACCATCAGTTTTCTTTTGTGAGTATCATCAAGAAACTCCCAGTACTTCACATTTTGTCTTTATATTGATTTACTTATCTGGTGATTTTTAATAAGTGTCCTCTTTCATGATAAATTCAAAGTCTAGGAGCAATTTTATCAGAGCATTTTAGAAATGAGCAAGAAATTGAATTAAAATAATCACCAATGGTCTACACCATATGCATATCATACCATGTTTGGTGCTATAATAATTTAAAATAGCTATTATATTGATGAAGTTTTGAAGTACTGTACAGGTAGCAAGGTATTAAAGTCTAAAGTCTAAGGCTAAAGAAGTGGACACCCTTAAGGTATGCAGTTAGAAAGCTCAGTCAATAGTGTGCTGTACTTGACCCAAGATAGACCTGAGTTCAAATATGGCCTTAGATACTTCCTAGCGCTTTGACTCTGGGCAAATAAATTAAGCTCTGCCTGCCTAAGTTTCTTCAACTGTACAATGGGACTCATAATGACTCTTCCCTTCCAAAGTAATTGTAAGAATGAAATGAGATCATAAAATCATGATGATGATAATGATGATTGATGACTGACGGTTTGATGATGATTGGATTAAGATGACAATCGATGGATGAGGATTGATTGATGATAAGGATTACTTGATGATGATGGGCATTGAATGATGCTGATGATAAAAGGTGTGGTACTTTCTTTTCTGAGCTATGGTGAAGAAAATTCTTTGTCAGGTATAAGATACTATATAAATGTTATCTATTCCTGTTGTTCCAAGAATCAGCCTCATGGGTTTATTGTAAGGAAATCTCTCTTTAAAGTCCTATGTAAATGTAGTTTACTATGAAAAGAATGATGAGTAGGATGCTATCAGAAAAACCCTGAAAGACCTACATGAGTTGATGCAACATGACATGTACTCTATACAAAATAACAGCAATACTGTAAGATGATCTGCTGTGAATGACTTGGTTATTTTCAGCAGTGCAATGATCCAAGACAACTCTGAAGCTCTTATGAAAAATGCAGTCTATTTACAGAGAGAGGATTGATGGTGTCTGAATACAGAAGGAAGCATAATTTTTTTTGTTAGTTCATTTATCTAAAGTTTTGTTTTTGTCTGTTTTCTTTCACAACCTGGCTAATGTGGCCATGTTTTGCACAACTACTCATTTGTAGCTTATATTGAACTTCTTGGGTTCTTGGGTGGAGAAGAAGAGAATTTGGAATGTAAAGGTTTAAAAAATTGATGTTAAATTGTCTTTACATGTAATTTGGGAAAATAAAATGAAAAAATTTAAAAAACGAAATGTGATCATATTTGTGAGGTGTTTTATAAAGCTTTAAGTGTTATATCAATGGTAGCGATGCTGATGATAGAAGGCAAAAAAAGTCCTATTAGAGCCCCTCAGAAATAAACATAACAGGAAAAGAGCAATTCAGCATCCAGTAGAGTCCCAGACACCATCAGTCCCAAATAGGTAGGATTTCCACTGCAAATGCCTCCTCTATAGGTATCATAATGTTTTCCAGTTGTGTTGCCTCCATCTAGTTCCTCACCTTGATGTTTTGCTCAACTCTCATCCAATGAGATGTGTCCTGAAGCCTTATCTCAACTTCTCATAAGGAAGTGGAAGTTGTTAGCCACAGAAGGAGAAGACTCAAGGGGAAATGATATCTGTCTTCAAGTGTTTGAAAGATGGTTCTGTGAAGGGGTATTAGATTTGTTCTGTTTATCCCTTGGGGGAAGAAGCAGGCACAACTGTGGAATTTATAAAGAGACTAGTTTAGACCTGATTTCAAGGAGAAAAATAACTTTCCGGACAAGAGCAGCTTGATAAAAGTGGAATGGGATTCCTCAGGAGGTGATGGGTGCCTCCTTGTTAGAGGTCTTCAAGTAGTGGCTGGATGCCTACTTGTTGCATTTGTTATGATTCCTTTTATGTATGGGCTCAATTAGTTGGCCACTAAAGTCTCTTTCAACTCTGAAATTCCGTGATTCTGCTTTAGTGAATTCAATTGTCTCCTTGCACTCCTCTCTACTGATCAATGTCTCAGTCTGGTCCCCTCACTGCCCTGGTTTTCCTTACAGTTAGAGAGGTAAATGTTCCCAGAAGTCCTTTGCCTGGGTCAGGGACCAAGGGACTTCTTCACTGCCCACCCTAGACCTTGGTGTCCACCTTTGACTCAGTGTCCTCAGTTACATTGCTGTAGGGCTTCCCTCAGTATGGATGTTCTGTGAAACTATGGCTCTGAGTGGCACTACACATTGGACCCAGGCTTCCTCAGGTGAATTGTAGTAGTAGTAGTAGTAGTAGTAGTAGTAGTAGTAGTAGTAGTAGTAGTAGTAGTAGTAGTAGTAGTAGTAGTAAATAGGACTATCTATATAGTACTTTAAGGTTTTAAAAAACTTTATATACATTATTTAATTTGGTCCTCACAACAATTTTGTGAGTCAAGTGCTATCTTTATCCCCATTTTGTTGTTGTTCAGGTGTTTCAGTCATGTTGGACTCTTTTTGACCACTTTTGGGGTTTTCTTGGCAAAGAAACTAGAATGGTTTTAGGAAAAGAAAAGAGGAAGGAGGGAGAGATAAAAATTTGGAAATAAACATTTTGTAAAAATGAATGTTAAACCAAAAAACAAACAAACAAACAAACAAACAAAATGAATGTTAAAAATTGTCTTTACATATAATTGGGAAAATACTATTAAAACAGATACTGGTAGGGGCGGCTAGGTGGCGCAGTGGATAAAGCACTGGCCCTGAATTCAGGAGTACCTGAGTTCAAATCTGGCCTCAGACACTTGATACTTACTAGCTGTGTGACCCTGGGCAAGTCACTTAACCCCCATTGCCCTGCAAAAAACAAACAAACCAAAAACAAAAAGCAAAAACAGATACTGCAATGGTTTGCCATTTCCTTCCCAGGCTCATTTTACAGATGAAGAAACTGAGGCAAATGGAATTAAGTGACTTCCCCCGGGTTTTGCAACTACTAAGTGTCTGAGACTAGATTTGAACTCAAGAAAATGAATCTTCTTCACTCTACGTGTGGCACTCTATCCACACTGCCACCTAGCTGCCCCATCCCCATTTTGCAGATGAGGAAATTAATGCCGAGAAAGGGTATATGACTTGACTTGAGTCACACATCTAGTTAAGTGACTCATGAAGGTTTTTAATTTAGATATTTTTCTGAATCTGTCTATCCACTATGCTTATCTGGCTGCCTTACTATCCCCAGATCAGAAAACTAGAAAGAAAGTCAGCCAATTCTAGGCATCTTTGATAATATCTAGGGACTCTGTGGGGAATTTTATTTTTGGGGGGGATACAGTACTGGACAGAGAAAGCTAAATACTCTCTCTGAATATATGGAGAGATTGTTGGAATCACTACTAAATAAGCAAGTATTGCTAAGCAAACTGTAGAACTGAGCTGACTTCTCTTATCCAAGAATATTATCACAGGCTAAACCTGATAGTAGATGAAGTTTAGAAAGGGGCTAGTAAGTTTCAGTAAGAGTAAAAAACATTATGTCTTCAATATTTACTTTGGAAGGAAGTTAGTGAAAAAGACACCAGAACTACCTCTGAGTAGGGATTGGCACCCATCATACCAGTGGCTTGAGGCTGTAGACAAATATTGGGTTGTATAAGTATGGGAGTGATTATCCATTTGCTAAGTCAACTTGGTGGGAGAAATGCTTTCTTTCTCTGGGTTCCAGTGTGTTACAGGGGATAGTTTTCCCAGGTTTTGGGGGGAAATTTTTGTATTTCCATTCTTTTTATTACTGTTCATCCATGATTTTTGAAGAGAACCAATGACATCATAGGGTGACATCTTGACTTGTCCAAGAATTGGATTTAAGTGAGCAAAGTTGTCAGCCTCACTCTTCCAGAGTCATTCAGGTCCAGTGGCAAGACCAAAGATTGACAATGGTCTGAAATACTGAGGATGACTTTGGCATCTTCCATGTCTAATCAAGCTCCATGCTCTCTACAGTGCCTCCTTCAGTTGCTTTCATGGCCATGAGAACAAATTGTCCTCATCTGCCCATTCCACAAAGGAAAATCTTCACATGCTTAGGGTAGACATCCTCCTAACTCATTGACAGGTTTGTGGCTTGTTGGTGACCCTCAACCTCAGTAAGCCATTCTATGGAGACAGTTTTACCTAGGTGTGACTGCTGCACATGCTATAGCTTCTTGGAGCCACTAGTGAGAGCTGGGTGAAGGTGAAAACCCATGCTGGATTATCATCCCTGAAAAGGTCTCAGAGAGGTCTTATAATAGAGGTTTTAGTCCTTTCCTAAAAAATATCTTTTTGTAAAAAGAAAAGCTAATTGATTTTAATTGGTGAAATGTTCTTAGGATGCTAATCACAGGCAGTTAGTAATGGGGAGAACACATCAGCTCAAGGAGATGGCATTATAGAAGAGTCACCTGACCCTTTAGGGTATCCCTAGAGCCCTGGGACATAGCCTTGTTCTGTGGGACCTGACTCATCAGCATGACTGTGAGTTGGGATGAAGATGCCCAGAGCTTTATAAAAGGTACATAAAAATAAATAATGAGATAATTGGACCCTGTATTATCTCTTGGTCAGAACACACCGGGCACAGTGTAAACTCAACCAATAGCATTCCATTTTCAGAAGGGCATTGAGAAACTAGAGACCATCATGTGAAAGGCAACAGGAATTGTTAAAGAAATGTAATATGCAGGTCAGGTGAAGGAATTAGGGATGTTTATTCTGGAGAAGATAAGACTCAGGAAGGACAAGATCGTTATCTTCCATATTTGAGTAGCAGTTCATTTGAGAAACATTGTTGACATTAGGGTACCAAGCTGGAAGAGATAGGTAAAAGTTGAAAAAATGTCATATTTTAGTCCTCAATTAAAAAAAAACCTTTCTAACAATTAGAACCATCTCAAAGTCTCATAGAGGTCTTGGGAATTAGTGAGTTGACTCTTAATCTTCAAAGAAAGGCTCAGTAATGATTTGTCAGTTATATATTTGACATAATTCTTTTTCATGTTAATTGTTCAATGAGATGGCTCCTGAAATCTTTCTCAACTCTGAAACTCTGTGACTGGTAGTTACCAATACAATCCATGATGTGAGGCTCCTGTAAAATCTACCCCCACCCCTGTGTAAGGGGCTAAAATTCTAGCTATACTATCTAAAATCTAATGAATGGTCGCCAATAAATTATAAGTTTTAGCAAGAGTATTTAAGTGTTTAAGTTTTTATTAAAGAGCATTAGGATGAGAGAGAAAGGTAAAAATCTAACTATTTCTAAGAGACCCCATCATCTGACCCACCATGGTGAGGTCAGGAACCAAAAAAAGAAAAAAAACCCTCAGCCAGCATCCACTTCCTACTTTGTGTACTCCTCCCAGAAATGGGAGGCTCCTCAAGTTGATTGGCTGGTAGCCTTGATAGACAGTACCCACGAGCAAATGTCACTTCCTGACACCAAGGACCTTGATGACATGGCTTGCCCTCAGAAGCCTTCTCCTCATGGTGGAGATTTCCTACAGTAAGTCTCCAGCAGGTGGCATCATTCCAATCATTTCAGTCCCCCCTTTGTTTCTTCAAGAAACATGGGATCTTTCCTTGATGAAACAGTCAAAAATAACAGAATATAATACCTTATGCTAACTAACAATATGTTAATAACAATGTAGAAAAGGGAGAAAGAGGAAATTTTGTCCAGAGGGGCAGTCCCTCATGAACTGGTGCTTTGACACTGGCCTGCAGAGGGAGAGCCTCTGCAGGAAATACATATTACAAATGGTGTATATAACAACAGAATGGAATAAAAATCAACAAAACTGTTCATTCAAAGTCTTTGAAAGTCTTTTCTCAGATAATTCTTGGGATTTCCTCTGGGTGTAGTTGTGGAATGGAAGTCTTTTCAGGGGTTGATGTGTGGATGCTGATAATCAGATGGGAAAATTTCCTACAAAATTGAGCTTAACACAACTTTAAAATAGCTTTGTCAATAATCAAATCAAACAATGAAAGTTCTTAAAAACATGTCTAAGGGAATTCAGAATCTTAGTTGTTACACATGAAACATATAACAAAACAAAAATGGAAACATTCTCTAAAACTTAATATTACTATAGTCCCCCTTGTGGAGGGTAAATTGAGAAGACAATTGCTGCGATATTGATTACAAAATAATTTTTATCTTTGTTTCATCACTTTTTGCATCATCTGCCTAATTATCCTCATGCCATTATGAGAAATTTAAAAATCTAATATAATTGGTAACAGATGTCAAGGCCAAATCAAACACTGTATTTATCATGACACCTGAGATAATTATGGGGGTACCATAAAAGAACAGAGAAATGATGGGATATGAGCATTCCCACACTTGATAATATATACTGCCCATGCAGTATGCCAGGCTTAAAATAGCTGGATGGAATGTATGTCCATGCCACTGAACATATTGGAGGAAACTGAGTCAGACTTAATCAGATGCATGGGATTGAGATGTCCATGGCATCAGGCATATAGGAGGGGGCATAGAAACCAGGTGTAGAATGAGATGAGTGGAATGAAAACTTCCAGCTATCTATACAATATTGTGGGGGAAAATTAAACCAAGAGAAACCAACCTCAACGTTTGTCAAAAGCCATTCCCTTGGCCGTACCTTGACTTCATGCATGTCTCCCCTCCTGTGATAGTTCACCGTCTGCTCTTGTATGTATTCCTTTTTTGATTGGATGGCATCTTGGCCAACTGGCATCTGGTAACTCAGAATGAAGGCAATTAATGTCTTAAATGATAAGTTCCCATAATCCAAGTCTCATATGGATTTAAAAATTGAGGATACTAATGATCGCAAAAAATGTGAATGTACCTTGACTCAGAATATAATGTACAATTATGCAATAATTTCAAATAATACCTTTTTTTACTAAGTATACAATTACTTTTGTGAAAAATCAGAACATAATTAAATACAAGTTAAAACACAACACAATCTTAAAGAAAACTTTTTTTTAAAAAAGAAAACTTTTACAAATGTTCCCCTTTTTTAAAAAAATATGCTTATCAAAAATAATACTTCCAGAATAAAGTAATACTTGCCATGACAACCAATTTGCCAGGGAAATGCTTCACAGAGTTCGATCAAATAATCAGTTGAGAGAAAAAAATAACCAAAACAAACAACTCAGAATATGGGAGTACAATACTCCCAGAATTAACATTGTATTATGAAATAAAAACCATCTTGCATTGTTTCAAAATTAGATAGCTCAATGAATAGAAGAAAATACACATGGAAGAATAAAAGACGATGTAATTCAAACTAGGGAAATCAAATGAATGACTGATAATATTAAACATTATCAAATGAATGTGAACTTGACATTAATAAGTGTATTACAAAATATAAACTTGATCACATGACTATAAAAAGCTTTTACAAATATTTTCCTTTTTTTAAAGTTAAGTATAAAACACAAACTCAAAAGCATTAAAATCTATGAAAATAAACCCATACCATTAATTTCAAAATGTAGATGTAATAGCATAAAAATCCTAGGTAATCCCTGAACTGAAATTATTTCTCTGAGTGAATTTAGAACACTTTTGATTCCGATATCTAAAATCACCAATACTCATATCAATACCTTGCTTCTTACTTCTAAATTTCTGCCAAATATGTCTTCTTGAAATATGATGATTGCCATTTTTATTCAGCCTAAGTTTGTCTTCTTTAACCCCTCTATATTGTCTGTCAGTCCTTTCATAATACAAATGCTTTATAAGGTTACTAATTAAAGACAAAAGCAAATTAACAAAATTATGAACAAAACGAGCATATCTGGGATTTAAAGGGTTTTCCAAGGTTGGTTTGGGAGAACCACAGCAGATTTAGTCAGAATCACAGCCAGGCTGGGGAAGGGGGACCACCTCTCCCACATGGTGCACAGCCAGGGAATCAGGCTTGGTTTCCTTGGTTTCAAACTCAGACCTGATTTCCCCTTCCCCCAATTCTAAGGGATTAAAGGCTTCTAGAGGCTGTGTTATTGCCTCCAGCCATGCAAAATTAGAGCAACAATTAGTGTTAGAATTTGGAAAAGCTGCAGGAGTCAGAGGTTTCTCTTAAAAGGCATAGTTGGGAGAGGGGGGATATTTATATTCCCTTGTGTGAGCACCTTGCTCCCTCCTCTAACAAAAATAAAAATAGAAAACCCACAAAAACAAAGCATTAACACAATTTTATTCCCCATTTGTCTGTTTAAACAGACTAAAATCAGAAATAGGGTACTTAGGGAGCTGAAAAAACCCATTTGAAAATTTAAAGGGAAAACAGCAGTACTTCAGATTTGAAGGGACAGGGTAGGGGAAATTTTTTACCCAACTGGAAGATAAGAAGACAGAGATTCAGCTTTCCTCTTCGTGGTCAGCCATTTGTAAGGGGCTAAAATTCTAGCTATACTATCTAAAATCTAATGAGTGGTCGCCAATAAATCATAAGCTTTAGCAAGAGTATTTAAGTGTTTAAGTATTTATTAAAGAGCATTAGGATCAGAGAGAAAGGTAAAACTCTAACTGTTTCTAAGAGACCCTATCATCTGACCCACCATGGTGAGGTCAGGAACCAAAAGAGGAAAAAACCCTCTGCCACTGTCCACTTCCTACTTCATGTCCTCCTCCTAGAAATGGGAGGCTCCTCAAGTTGATAGGCTGGTAGCCTTGATAGACAGTACCCACAAGCAAACTTCACTTCCTGATGTCAAGGACCTTGACCACATGGCTTGCCCTCAGATGCCTTCTCCTCATGGCGGAACTTTTCTACAGTGAGTCTCCAGCAGGTGGCATCATTTCAATTATTACACCTGTTTTCTGATACTATGACTCAATAATAAATATAGTTTAATTTTTTTCTTTTCTTTTTTTTCTCAGGTCAATGAGTGCTAAGTGAGTTGCCCAGAATCACACAGCTAGTAAGTGTCAAGTGTCTGAGGCTGGATTTGAACTCAGGTCCTCCTGAATCCAGGGCCAGTACTTTATTCGCTGTGCCACCTAGCTGCCCCCAACACAATTTAATTTAAAACAAAGCGATTAGCTATCATTTTGCTTCAAAATGTGATTTAATTTAGATTTTCTGTATTTTTAAGGATGGTTTTTCTTCCATATTAATTGAGTCCCTAATCAATGGGAAAATGAGATTAGATGAATAGAAAATCCTTTCCCAGAATATTCTGATGGAGTCTGTCATAATATGAGGAATACTACTTCTTATCTCTCTCTGATGATTTTTTTTCTATACCAATTCCTTATTCCTTGCAACCACTAGCATATTCTCTTTTTTAAAAATTCACATTAGAGGGCAGCTAGATGGCACAGTGGAAAAAAGCACCATCACCTGGATTCAGGAAGACCCGAGTTCAAATCCACCCTCAGACACTTAACACTTACTAGTTGTGTGACCCTGGGTAAGTCACTTAACCCTCATTGCCCCCCCCAATTCATATTATGTACATTTTATTTATTGACAATTTGACAAAGTAGTTTTAGCACTTACTATGTGTAAGGAACTCAGTGGGTTAGGTGCTACAGATACAAAAATTTAAACAAAAGACAGTCTCTATCTCCAAGCAACTTACATTCTGGCTTATATTATAAAATAAAAATAACTTGTGAGATAATATATTCTTTTTAGCACAAATAATAAGCATATTTTTCTACAGATAGAACCTTTTCTTGAACAATGTGAATTTCCACTTCTTTCCATTTTATCATGAAGCATCTGCCTTAAGCATTCAAGGAGTAGCATCTTTTCTGAAGAGTGAGAGTGATTTCTTGAGTTCAGAGGTTCTTAATCTTTTCTGTATTAAAGACCTCTCTGGCAGTGCTGTGAAGCTGAATACTATGGTAATTTGCCATCTATATTCAACTGAAAAATTTCAGCAGAGATTAGTGAAAATAAAGATGCAATTTCCCCCCATGCAAGTCCACAGATACAATGCCCTGTGAAGAACCCCTACTCTAGGTAAACTCCTACATGTTTGTGAATCCTAAATATCTCTCTTGGCAATATATGGTATAATTATATAGAACATTATGCTATAACCAGGACTTACTTAAAAGTCACTCTTTATTTCACTTTGCCAAAATATGAATATCTTTCTTTTCTTGACATCATACATTGTTTAGATTCTAAAATACTTGCCAGTGTAGTGTTTTAAATGCAAGATGGGAATACACTTTTTAATGGATCATTGACTATGAAGAAGTTCAAGTGAACATTGAAAAATCCTATCTAGGGAAGTCTTGGCCAACAGGGATATAGAGTGAGGGCAGCAAAAGGAAAGACCTTTCTTCCTTAAAATCAAACCAAAAGACAATTACAATAGGCTGACTTTTAATTAAGTCCTCACTCTTCCCAGCCAAAACTTACAATAACATTACAGAAAAGTCAAGTTGCAGGTAAAGCCAAGCCATTGTTAGAACAAGGAATTCCCAAGAGATGAAACATCTTCCTGTTTCAGTGGATGTTGTAGAGCCATGAAAAGTTGAACACAGCCATGTGGCAAGATGGTGATCCTGTCCACGTGGTCCTAGTCTCCTTTGCTTCCTTTGAACCATCTCGGTAATTGCAAATTTTTTAAAAAAATTGTCCATTGAAAGGATACAAATGTTGTCAACTCTTAATCATGTAGAAATGTATAGCTCCATCATTTGGGGAATGGCTGGACAAATATGGTACATGAATATAATGGAATATTACTGTGCAGTAAGAAATGTTTGTTATCAGAGAAACCTGGGAAGGCTTGTATGAATTAAAACAGAGTGAAATGAGCACAACCAGCAGAACAATTTGCACAATAACAAGAACATGCTAAAGATAAACCTCTTTGAAAGACTTAAGAACTGTGATCAATTCAGTGATTAACCATGATTCCAGAGGACTGATGGTGAATCATACTACAAGCTCAAATAGGATAATGGGTGTAAAACACATTGAAAATCTTATAACACTACATTATTATTATTATTAATTATTATTATCATTATTACTATCATTAGCCTCAGTCACTAGGCCTCTACTCTGGTAATGCTTGATTCCTGAGCCTATATTTCTGCTGAACTGAAGCAGTGTTTATAGAGAAATACAAGAATGTGCTGGTAAATGGAGGTTGGGGGGGACAATGTATGCACACAAATTTTAAATTTTAATCCCCATTATTAAAAATGTCCACTAGCACTTTATTAATTCTAGACAATCAACAAAACATTTAATCATTGTTAAACTAAATTGTTTGCTGAGGGGGCAGCTAGGTGGTGCAGTGGATAGAGCACCGGCTCTGGTTTCAGGAGTACCTGAGTTCAAATCCGACCTCAGACACTTAACACTTACTAGCTGTGTGACCCTGGGCAAGTCACTTAACCCCAATTGCCTCACTAAAAAAAAAAAATTGTTTGCTGAATTCTCGCATGGAAATACTCACACTGACATTTAACAATCAACTCTTGTGAACCAGTTCAAGCTAACTTCAGTGTACTCCTGACAAGCCAGGAAACAAAAAAGGTCTGAGACATTTGAAGGGAGAAAGCTCACATTGAGCATGAGAGTCAGAGACTTCCTAAAAGAGGAAGCTGCTGAGCTAGACCTTGAAGGAAGGGAAGGACCTCAAGAGACAAAGATGGTGGGAGGGGGCGGGGGGCTTAGTAAGTATATGCATTATCAAAAGCATGGAAAAAAGAGAAGGGAGGAGGACATTGGAAAGCAGAGGGCAATTTACTGAGCTAGAATGTAGGAATCTGGAGGAGTAAAAGGCCAGGAATATCAAGAGAATCAATGAAAAAAAAAAGTGAAGGGGGCAGCTAGGTGGTGCAGTGGATAGAGCACCATTCCTGGATTCAGGAGGACCTGAGTTCAAATCCAGAATCAGACCCTTGACACTTACTAGCTGTGTGACCCTGGGCAAATCACTTAACCCCAATTGCCTCACTAAAAGAAAGAAAGAAAGAAAGAAAGAAAGAAAGAAAGAAAGAAAGAAAGAAAGAAAGAAAGAAGGAAGGAAGGAAGGAAGGAAGGAAGGAAGGAAGGAAGGAAGGAAGGAAGGAAGGAAGGAAGGAAGGAAGGAAGGAAGGAAGGAAGGAAGGAAGGAAGGAAGGAAGAAAGAGAAGGAAGGAAGGAAGAAAGGAAGGAAGGAAGGAAGGAAGGAAGGAAGGAAGGAAGAAATAAAGAAAGGAGGTGATTAATCAATCAAACAGAGGTCATAATTTACAGAAGTAAATGAACACAGTATTCTACACTATTTGATAACTTCCAAGATCTCAGCCAATGGGGCAAGAACTTTCTATTAGATAAAAACTACTGGGAAAACGAAAATATTCTGGCAGAAATTAGATGTAGACCAACATCTCATACTGAATGCTAAGATAAGCTGAAAGTGGATATATGATTCAGGCATACAGAGGGATATCATAAACAAATTAGGGGAGCACAGAAAAAAGTTACCTGTCAGATATCTGCATAAGGGAAGATTTTATGAGTAAAGAAGAGATCAAGAATTTCATGGAAGATAAAACGGATACCTTTGATGACAAAGTTTTTGGACAGACATAAGCAATGACACCAAAATTGGAAGGAAAGCAGGAAACGGAAAAAGTTTGTAGTTTCTCTGATAAAGGTCTCATTTCTCAAATTTATAGAGAACTGAGCCAAATTTATTTTTCTAAAATGAGAAGAATTCTCCAATTGATAAATGGCCAAAGGAGAGGAATAGTTTTTGGAATAAGCCAAAGTCATGAATCGCTAACAATTAGAGAATTGAAATGAAAACAATTCTGTGGTATCTCATCAGATTGGCTAAAATGACCAAAGGAAAATAAAAATTCTGGCGGGGATATGGGAAAATAGGTACATTAAAGGACTATTGGTAGAGCTGTGAACAAGTTCAACTCTTTTGAGGAACAATTTAGAACTATGCCCATAGGGTTCTAAAACTGTGCATTTGACCCAGCAATATCACTTCTAGGTTTATGTCCCAAGGAGATCAGAGAAATAGGAAAAGGACTCATATTTCTAAAAATGTTTATAGCAGATCTTTTTGTGGTAGCAAAGAACTGGAAAGTGAGGGGATTCTCTTTAACTTCAGAATGGTTGAATAAGTTATGATTTATGAAGGAACACGCATTACAAAGTGCAAGAAATGGATCTGTGATTTTATTAGGATATATGGTATAAATTCTATGTCTCTCTCTAAAATATACATGGTATAAATTCTACCTCTCTGTATTCTAACTTTGGTTTATTTTAATATATGGTGTTAATCAGGGATACAGGTGAAAAAAGATACCTCACAAATATAGGCAGATCCAAAACAGATCAGCATCTTCTCTGCACTATGTAGTTCTAGAAAGATTCACTGTTTGAGTAATGCTCCTAAGCCAGTAAGTGTTGGATAAAGGACCTGAACCCATTTCTTTCTGACTTTGAGATTACTTTCCATCCATTATGCCACACTTCTTATCTAGCTTTTCTGTTAATATTACTTTTAGTTCTGAATTTAACTAATACCAAAAGATACAGAACATTTCCAAATATAAAGCAGAAAAGAAAGAAGGATTAAACGTGAAACCACAAATCTCTGTTACATATAACTTGCTTTAAAAAAACAAAACAAAACTGGGGGCAGCTAGGTGGTGCAATGGGTAAAGCACCAGCCCTGGATTCAAGAGGACCTGAGTTTAAATCCAGCCTCAGACATTTGACACTTACTAGCTGTGTGACCCTGGGCAAGTCAATTAACCCTCATTTCCCCGAAAAACAAAAATTCTTCAGCAACCCTCTTTTGTATCTTTTCTTCTATTCTTTTGGCAACCCTATCATTAGATCCTCTCTCCTCACCAAATTGCTTTTTCCAATTAAAAAAAAATACTTGTATCAAATAAACAGTCAAGCAAACCAATTCTACACATACACATGTCCAAAAGTATATGTTTCATTCTGTAATTGGGTCCATCTGTTTACACAAGCAAAATATTTATTTCAAGTTTTTGAGCATGTTTAAGCACCTCAAAGATATGTTTCTGTAGGTAACACTTTTTTTTTTGAACAACAAAATCATAACAGTTAGGAGGTGGGTAAAATGCTTTATCCCTGGTCCTTTGGAATCATAGTCAATCATTTCATTGATCAAAGTTCATAGTCTTTCAGTGTTATTGTCTTACAGTTTTGTTATTATGGTATCAATTGTTTTCTTGGCTTTGTTCACTTTGGGAAAGTTTACCCACTTCCTTGGTTGAAGTATTATTTCTTTTACCCTTTCTGGTGCCTTCTTAGTGAGGGTACTGGATGCCCTTTGTGACTTCTCCAGTCAGAAGGCTCCATGGTCTTTTATAACCCTTTGGAACTTCCCTGGACAGGGCACTACAATCTTCATCTTTCTCTCTCCAGTATTTCGACTATGAGGGCATTGGGGACTCTCTGTCTTCCCTGGGGCTTCTACAACCAGGGCAGTCCTAATTATCCAATCTAATTCCCTAAGCATTTGTTATCATCTCTGGTGAGACTCTTTTTTTTCAGTGTCCACAACTTATGGCTCTGTTTCTGTGTAGTCCTGGACTGAAGTACCTTGCTAAAGTTCCTTTTTGCTTTTGGGGAGGGGGTCATTTTAGTGTAATGCTCTTTTCATTGATGAAGTACAAGTAGAGTAGGACCCCATGTGACCTATCATGTGGCCATCTTAACTGGAATTCCTCATCTCTCTATTCTAATTTCAGTTTATTTCAATACTTGGTTTTAATGAATGTCATAGCTGAAAAAGATACCTCACAGAGATAGGTAGAGCCAAATGGAAGAATATCACTGGTTGAGCTCACTAAATCATGATACTCATTTTTACTCTCATCCATCAATTATATATATGTACATATATACATACATACATGAATATATATGTATATATTTATATTCTTGAAATATTGCCAGTAAAAGTACATTATACCAGATACCAAAGTTATTCACACAAATTCATCTGATGGTTTTTCATTTTTAGCAAATAGGTTAAAAATCCACCAAAGTTTTTAATTTGGAAGACTTTTAAACAGGTAAAAAATTGTATTTCTTTTCTTTCTTTCTCTTTTTTTTTGGTGGGGCAATGAGGATTAAGTGACTTGCCCAGGGTCACACAGCTAGTGTCAAGTGTCTGAGGCCTCATTTGAACTCAGGTCCTCCTGAATCCAGGGCTGGTGCTTTATCCTGCGCCACCTAGCTGCCCCCTCAAGTATTTTCGAGCATGCATATATATGAAGTTTTGTAGGTGGCATCTTTTTCAATTACAAAATCACATAACTGGAGAAATTTCTCAAAAGTCAATTTTTCAGAATGTTCTTACCATACCATGAGTTTCTTTCTTTCTTTTTTTTTTAAAGCAACAACTCTCTCACTCATTGTTAAAGCATCATCTTTTTCTGATATCCATGGTACATAGGAAACTAAAACAAATATATAAGACCCAAAACAATTTCCCCAGTCAAAGGGGACTTGCAAACTATCTTCAACCTTATAAACTAATTCTTCAAATTACTAATGAAAAAAGAAATATAAACCAAAGCTACTTGGAAGTTTTTCTTGATATCTAATAAATTGTAAAGATGATAAATGATGGGAAGAGACATTGTTGGGGTGCTTGTGGAAAGACAGTCATACTCATAGACTTGGTGGAGATGAAAAGCATTCCAGACATTTTGAGAAGAAATTTTGAATCATGCTAAGCTGTGATTAAAATGCCTACATCCTTTGATCTAGAGATCTCATTGCTGGGCATCTACATGTAAGGAGTCAATTATGGAAAGAGAATCAATTACATGTTCACCAAAATTATATCAGCCCTTTTTGTAGTCCCAAAGAGCTAGAAACAAGGCCGATTCCCAACAACTGGGGCATGGCTTAGAGCAGATTGTGGTATCTGAATATGATGGAATATTAAGGAGGTATAAGAAATGATGAATAGGAAAACCACAGGAATGTATGGGAGGATTTATGTGATGTGATGCAAAGTGAAACGTAAGTAGTGCCTGGGATATATACACAATGTATTTATACAACAACATACACAATGGCTAAAACAACACAAATGAAAAACAAAACAAAAGTAATAACAAAAAGTAAAATCTAACAAAAAACCCCAAAGTAAAAACAAAAGTAAAATCTAAATGGAAAGCTGCTTAATTATAGTAATCAAGCTTAGCCCAGAAAAAGAGATATTAAAAGGTTCTTCCTTCCTAATTTTTACCAAGGCAGATGATTAGAATATGGAAAATACATCTGCATATTTTACATATGACTGATGTATTTCTTAATTTTCCTAAATGGCTTTCCCTAACCACCCCCTTCACCTTTCTTTTTTGTTCTTGGTTTTATGGATGGTTGTCTGAGTGAGGAAGGGGAAGGGACATATTGGAAAATGGAAGTTTTATAAAAAACAGGACATAGCAATAAAAAAAATTTAAATGTCACCTTTACCTTGAAGGGACAGATTAAGCACATAGGTTTTTAAATAGCTGCTAGGTGAGATATTGCTGACAGCCTCCTGGCTTCACTCAAAAGGTCAGCAAGTTTTACAGAAAGACAATTGGCTTTTTGTAAAAAAAAAAAAAGACAATTGTCTTTTTTTGCAAAAGAAAAATGCTAACATCTTTAAGTTCGACAGCTCTTTGAAGTGCTTTGCCAAGAGTTAACCAGAATATCTCTTTGTGATGAAAATGTTGGCATATGTAATCTTTGCGGATTAAAGGGTTTTTTTTTAGGGAGGGAGTTTACTTTGGTAGCACAAAATAAATACTTCATGGTGAAAAAAGTGCTTTCCCCACAATACTTCCTAATATTCTACAAATATTATTTGTAGTATATTGTATGTATGAACTAATATATATATATTTTAATTTCTTATTCTTCCTGTAACCTATTTCATGAATTTGGAGAATTAGCTGAGTTTGTAGGTGTTGAAATCACTGTGACTGATTCTTTCAGATATTTACAATCAAAAATAGATGTCACTGGGGCAGCTAGATGGCACAGTGGTTAAAGCACCAGCCCTGGATTCAGAAGTACCTGAGTTCAAATCTGGCCTCAGACACTTGACACTTACTAGCTGTGTGACCCTGGGCAAGTCACTTAACCCCCATTGCCTGCAAAAAAAAAAAAAAGATGTCATTTTACATACATGTATAACCCATATCTGATTGCCATCTCAGGGAGGGGGGAGGGGAGGGAGGGAAATAGGGATAAAAATGGGAACTCAAAACTATAAATAAAAAGGTTATTATTTTTAAAAAAAGAAAAGAAATATCATATCTCAAAAACCTGGGCCCAGCCCAGGGTCCTCCATTCCTCAGCACCAATCTTCTACTGTCCTGACCCTCACCTCTCCCAGTCAACAAGGAGGTGCAGCAGGAATCCAGAGTGAACCCAGGCCCAGTGCTCTGAACCACTAACTGGCCAGAGCAGTCACCCAAGGACTACAACAATGGGCCCTCTCTGAAAGAGCAAGCAGACAAGAGAGACTAAACAATGGCTACACTCAGCCTTTGTCTCTCAGTGATACTCTTTGGGGACACCGACCCCCTGGCTGTCAATTCTCCACCACCTGCTTCTCTCCTGGCCCCTGTATTAACCAATCACTGGCCACAAGGAGAAAACAATCTCCCATGCCACCCCTGTTCTCTCATTACCACCGTCATCAGCCCTACATCCCACACCTCCCACTCTAATCTGCCTGTCCCTTCCACTGTTCCCTTTGAAATTCCTGTTTACTTATGGATAAACTTCCCTTCATCCTGGACTTCTTTCTCTGGTGCATATTTTGTTTTGTTTTGTTTTGGTTTTTTTTGGTGGGGCAATGAGGGTTAAGTGACTTGCCCAGGGTCACACAGCTAGTACATGTCAAGTGTCTGAAGTTGGAGTTGAACTCAGGTCCTGAATCCAGGGCTGGTGCTTTATCCACTGTACCACCTAGCTGCCCACTCTGGTGATCTTTTACTAATCCTGATTGAAATCTGTCTTCCCCCTTATGATAATGAGACAATACAACTCTACTTTGTCCTCAACTCTTGAACTCCTTGTCCTTTGTCCTTTTATAATTGACCCCTTGACAAACCTCAGCATTTAGAAAGACTTTTCTCAGTATTGCTTTACTGTATCCCACAAATCCTGGTGTGTTATCATATTGTTTTCATCATCTTTAATGAAATGGTTGCTTGTCTTTATGTTAGGTTCAAAACCCAATTAGGCTCATGGAGAGTTGATCCCAGAAGAAACAGGGCTGACAGAGCCCAAATGGGAACCAGGCTTGTGAGCTGGCATCAGGAGCAGAGGGGGCGGGGTCCCTTATGCTGCCTAGCAACCCCTATCCCTCACCAGCTGCCTGAACAATGCATGAAAGTTGTGTGTGTGTGTGTGTGTGTGGTGGGGAGAGGTAGAGAAGGATCAGAAAACAAGTATTCTCGCTACAGTCGAGGTTACACTTTCCCTGAGAACAGTCAAGAGTCAACAGGCACTGAAGGAACTTTCTGACATCCTCATCCTCCTCTTTGTAGCCTCCCCGTCCTTCAACAAGAAGGTTTCTTTGCTTCTCTTTTGAGCTTTCCCTCAGGCCTCCCAAGAAAGGGAGCAGCAGGCTGGTTGTGTTGGGAGGTACTTTATTGTGTTCCCCTGGCAAAACAGCTTTAGGTTCTGGGAGTTTGTTATTTCAGACAACATAGCAGCAGCCTCTCCTCTATATACATGTCCCTGAAGGAAATGGATGTCTGTCCTGAAATCTGGTTTGAGGTTCCCCTGTATATTCCATGATAAGTAGCCATTGTGTCTAGGGGTGAAGGGGGTTTGTGACAGAGGGGGTGACAGGAAAGAGAGAGGGAATTTGGGGACTAGGGAAATGAAACAGTCGATTTAAAAAAGTTGACTTTTGTTATTTTTTTTAAATAAAAAGGAAAAAATCAATTTATAAATCGTGAAGTAAAATGTGAAATTTCTGGGGTTCAGAAACATTATTTCAACTTACTCTTTTTTATGTGTGGCAATGAGGGTTAAATAACTTGTCCAGGGTCATACAGCTAGTAAGTGTTAAGTGTCTGAGGTACGATTTGAACTCAGGACCTCCTGAATCCAGGGCTGGTGCTTTTTCCTCTGTGCCACCTAACTGACCCCCCAATTTACTCTTTGGGGCAAAAATTCATTTGGTATTTGTTTTTGCCACTTGTTGTACCTTCTGGAACCAATTAACAATGAGTACAGATGTTCTACTGTATACATACCTAAATACCTACCAACACACATACATATATACATGCATATGTATAGGTATATGTATATGTATATTCTCCCAGTGTCCAACTTCCTCCATTATGAGAAGAGACCCCTGTGTCCTGACCTCCAAGTAGTCACTGGTTCTTATTCCTCTCCATCTCTAGGTCATATTTTTCAATCTCTCAACATAGGTCACTTACCCTTTTTTCTTTCAGATATAGTTTCTTCTTTGTTTCTATTTTGAAGCCCTTCTTTTAGTTTTTCAAAGAAAGTTTCTTTCCCCTTTACACCATGGAGAGCAGAGATAGGTGTTTCTTGAGTTTCTCCACTGGGAATGAAGAAGCCTAGGTTCTAGTCCAGCTCTGTGACTGAGCTGATGAGTGACTTTGGGCCCTCTCTGTGTCTGAGGACTTTAATTAACTAATTAATCAGTCAATCAATCAATCAATTAATTAATTCATCTACTAATTCATTTATTAGTCCATTCACTCACTCACTCGTTCATTCATTCATTTATCTATCTATTCATCCATCTATCCATTCACTTATTTATTTATTCATTCTTTTACTTATTTATTCTTTTTTTAAAGGACTTTCAGTGGCAATGGGTATATACAAGAAGCCATCTGCATTTCTCAGACATAGGTTCTAGAAGCATTTCAAGTGGAAAAGAAAAATCCAAGGCTCTGATAATAAATATCTTGTAGGACAGAATTTCAGCAGGGTCACTTGAGAGTGGGAATCTGACCTATGGTGACCTATGCAGTGGGTCATGTGATCCAAACAATTAAAAAAAAAAGAAATCCTAGTAAAATGTACCTGACCAGCATTTCTCCAGCTTTTCCCTGAAGACCTGATATTTTAGAGGTAATTAAGGAATGTCTGTCTTAGAGGCTTCAAGGCTTCAAACAGGCTGTTTGCTAATAATTTCTCTCTTTCTCTCCTCTCTCTCTCTCTCTCTCTCTCTCTCTCTCTCTCTCTCTCTCTCTCTGCAGGATAATGAGGGTTAAGTGACTTGCCCACGGTGACAGAGCTAGTGAGTGTCAAGTGTCTGAGTTCAGATTTGAATTCAGGTCCTCCTGACTCCAGGGCTGGTGCTTTCTCCACTACACCACATAGCTGCCCCCCTAATAATTTTTCAATGAAGTTATATGAGGAAGAGGAACCATGTCTTTTCTCAACTTTTTATATCCCCCATCTACTCTCTGTTTAATACCATTCTTTACACACAGGGCCCCCTCAATAATTATTTGCTGAATAAACAAATTTATGAATTGGTTCTTAGTGCTGCAATGATTGGGAGAAAGGATGGCGACTAACATTACATATAATTGAATAATAAATCAAATAGGTGAAAAAAAACTTTATTAGAGAAAATTTAATCCTAGATGATTAAAGTTGAAGATGTTCCTAAAACTTCTTATTTTCAGAGTAGAGTGAGATGGCGTTGATTTATTTTTAATAGTCAGCTGATACGCACACAGTATTCAGAATTAACATGATCTAAAATAAAATACAAGAATACACTCAACATACACAACTTTCCCTTTATATTTCATTAGTTAAGGATAACTTTTTTATAACTCTCAGAAAAACATTTCCCATTCATTTTATATTATTTTAAAATGAACCACTTAGCAATATATTCAGTAGTATCCTGTTTCCTGTATGTAATTAATTAACAATCATGTTTGAGCTTATTGATAGCCACAGCAGGGAAGAATAATAAGCAAATTGGTGAACTGCCATTCTGCTAACATTTTTGTTGTTTTTCTGTTGTGTCTGCCTATTCATGCCTTCATTTGGAGTTTTCTTGGCAGAGTTACTGGAGTGGTTTACCATTTCCTTCTCCAGCTCATTTTACAGAGGAGGAAATTGAGGCAAACAGCAGTAAGTGACTTTTCCAGAATCATGCAGCTGTTAAGTTTCTGAGGCCAGATTTGAATTCAACAAGATGAGTTTTCCTGATTCCAATCTGGGTATTCTATGTGTGACTCTGGGCAAGTCACTTAACTCTGTTTGCCTCACTTCTCATCTGTAAAATGAACTAGAGAAGGGAAATGGCAAACCACTCCAGTATCGTTGCTAAGAAAACCCCAAATAGGGTCATGAAAAGTCAGACAAGACTGAAAAACCACTGAGCAACATCCTCACAACAACCCTGGAAGACAGGTGCTATTATTACCCACAATTTATACTTGAGGAAACTGAGAAACAGATATTAAAGTGATGTGCTTAGGGTCACAGAACCAGGATTTGAACTCAGATCTTCCTGATTCCTGGTCCATTGTTTTATCTAGTGCACCATCCGGTTGCCTCTAATTCAAATTCAATTCAATCTTTATGGAATTTAAGCATAAAGGTAGACTTGCAAATTTAATTTCACTTACTAATTGCAATGATCAAGGGTATGTGCTTGCACAAATGCTTAACTAGCTGTGGGAATGAAGTGTTCTTGGCACCAGTATAAATTTATTGATAATCTTTAGAAATGATTCAGACACAATAATTTATCATCCTGATTCCCACAGCTACATCAACAACAAAAGATAAGTCAAAGACGTATGATCTCTATGTAATGTAATCTAGAGACTATATTTTTAAAATCTGGTTTGCTCTTTCTTTCCTATTTGAATGAAACCACAGGATAAATCCATAGATAAGTTAATGCATTTGAAAACATTTTTCTAAGGATTCTTACCTTTCCCTGGCTTGACTTTTTCTTTCTGTGAATTCAGGACTAAGTAATTGTGAGTATTGTAGCTCGTGTAGCCTCGGAGCTTTCAGGATTGGCAGCGAGAGTGGTTTCAGTCACGAGGGGCGCGCGGGCTGTGGGGTCAGGCAGGGGAGTTGTGACGGTTTCTGAAGCAGGTGAGATGGAAACGGGAGCAGGAGAGACAATCAATGATCCAGGAAGGTTACCATCAGCTCCATTGATGAGGCTATTGTAACAAATCCGTACACAGCCCACAGGTGGTTGGAAAGCTCCTTGATCACTTCTTTCAGGAAAATCAGGTGGCCCCAGTGGCTGAAATAAGGCACCTGGAGGAGGTGGGCCCGGAGGTCCTCTAGGACCCCGTGGTCCTCTCGGCCTGCTGACGGGATCTCTGCATCCTGGGCCATGTGTGTCATCATGGTGCTTAGTAAAGAGAGAAGACATTGTGGATTTGCGGGTAGGGATTTAAACAAATCCTAAATCATTATTAAATAGCATTTATTGAATATCAGAGCAGAGACAGAGAGACATGGAAGAAAGAAGGGAGGGAGGGAGGAAGGAGGAGAATAAAAGGAAGAGGAGTAGGAGAGAGAAACAGAGACAGTCAGAGAGACAGGGAGAGACAGAGACCAACAGACAGAGAGACAGAGAGTGGCACAATGGACAGGTCTTAGAGTCTCATTAAGACCTTGGCTCAACGGGGCAGCTAGGTGGTGTGGTGGATAGAGCACCGGCCCTGGATTCAGGAGGACCTGAATTCAAATCTAGCCTCAAACACTTGACACTTACTAGCTGTGTGACCCTGGGCAAGTCACTTAACCCCCCCCCCCAAAAAAAAGATACAAACAAACAGACAAACAAACAAAAATACCTTGGCTCAAGTCCTATCTCTAACAGCTATAGGTCTAAAATCCTGAATAAGTTGCTCGACCTCTCATTGTTCCAGGTCACTCTCTAAAACCAGGCTGCATAAAAGATACTCATCTCTCTGTGGCAGGAGAGGAAGTGATGTACCTCATCGAGAGCTCCCTATACTGATATAATCACAGGTCTGGTCCCCCCCCCCCCCCCGCCCCCAATAACATTAGACAGCTTCCTTGTCTAAAGTCCTGACCTCTGTCTGCTTCCTGGTGGGGAGACATAAAGGAAGTGGAAGATATGCTCCTTGGCCTCAATGAGCTTATAGTCTAATTACTATCTTGTGATATCACCTATACCACATTAAGACCACACAGAGAGAAAGCAAAGTATAAAAAGTGGAGAAAACATGGACTTTATGCTACATTCTAGAAAAATTCCTCCAGGAGGCCGCTAGGTGGTATCCTTAGTGCACAGAGTACTGGGCCTGGAGTCAGGGAAATCTGAGTTCAAATCTGACTTCAGACACTTATTAGCTGTATGACCCTGGGCAAGTCACTTAACTTCTGCCTCCCCAGTTTCCCCATTTGTATAATAAAGATAGTAAATAGCACCTTCCTCTAGGGGTTGTTGTAAGGATCAAATGAGAAACTATTTCTGAAGCTTTTTGTAAACCTTAAAGCGATCTCTTATTATTATCTGGGTACACTGATCAAACAGATACAGAGCTAATGAAACCACATATAACTATCTGAACAGACCGAGGGTCACATCCATATCTGACCAGAGGTGACGTATCTTCTCGTTCAACTCCATTCCTCTTTGGTTACAACTGAAGCAGAGAACTCTGGTGCCCCTGGTTGTATAGGGCAGGTAGACAGGGATTAAGGGTATAAGTGCTTGCAGTGTCCCATGAAGTAATGGTTTAAGCCCATTTCTGCTTGTGTCATAGGTGGTGGCAGAGACATGTGAACCCCTTTAACCCTGTATTGCATTAGAGAAGACATTTTCTCATAGGGAGGTTTCTATACTAATGATATTACAGGTTCAGTCCCTATCCCTAATTATAAAACCATATTCTGGGTGGGGAGGGAGGGAGGAAAAGAATATGGAGCATAAAGTTTTAAAAATCGATGTTAAAAGTTGTTTTTCATGAACTGATGATGAGTGAGATGAGCAGAACCAGGAGAACATTGTACACAGTATCATCAACATTATGTATTGATCAACTGTGATAGACTAGATTCTTCTCACCAATCCAATGGTACAAAAAAGTTCCAAAGGACTCATGATGGAAAAGGCTCTCCAAATCCAGGGGAAAAAAAGGAACTGTAGAATATGGACGCTGATTGGATCATACTATTTCTTATGTTTTTGGTGCTGTGTTTTTTTTTTTGAGGTTTTTCCTTTTTGTTCTGATTCTTCTTGTATAACATGACTAATGTAGAAATATGTTTAATGTTATATATATATATATACATTATATATATATATATATATATATATATATATATATATATATATATATATAACACCTATATCAGATTACCTGCTGTCTAGGGGAGGGGGGAGGGAGAAAAATTTGAAATTGGAAGTCTTATCTAAACAAATGTTGAAAACTAAAATAAATTTTTTAAAAGTTGTTTTTTACATGTAATTTGGGAAAATAAAATTCTAAAACAAACAAACAAATAAACAAACAAAAACCCCATGTTCTGCCCCTGCCAGCAATTTGGGGTGGGGGGGTTGAAGGAAATCTTCAGAAATGCTGTGATCAGGGCAAGGCACCCAGGGTCAGCTAGGAAGGCTGTTGCCAAGACAACAGGTCTAGGACCACCTAGCATCAATGAAAACAGGCTGGGGAGTGATCTTCAGGGGACACTTGTGGGCTCAGTGCAACTATTGGAAAGCTACCCCTATTAAGTTTTTGTTAGTACTAAATAAATAAAATGTCTGTTCACTATTCCTCCCTTCTTAGAATGCATTTACCCCTGAAATAAAGGGAGAAAGGATAGTCATAACTTTCAAGATAAGTATCCAATGATTCTTTTTTTCCTATCCCAAGAAAGGAAAGTACTCTGGCCATTAAGTATGAGAGATCTCTGTTCTAGAAGGATTACCTTGTACCAGGCAAGAGTGACACTGCTTTCAGTTTGCTTAGAAGCTAATCTTAGAAAGAAAAAAAAAAAGAAATCACCATCAGGTCATGAAATATGACAGCAACTATTTTCTGGAGTGCATGAAGAACCTTCAAATGATTAGTCTGATAAGGGAAGTCCTGAATGGGACAGCAAAACCTGAGCATCCAAACATGGTTCACAATATTTGCAGCTTTGGTACTTCATGGGCTTAGTTCTGTTGCTAATGCTGAAGGCCCTTGACCAACTTTGGAAGATTTAAGGGTCATCAGGGGTAGAATTTATTACTCTTTCTATAAGTGCTCACTGGGTTTTTGATTCATTTTGCTCCTTTGTTGCAAAGGAGGGTTCACTGTGTTCTAGGTGGGATAAGCTATACATTGGAATAGCCTTGATGCAAAAACAGAAGAGTCAAAAACACTTTTTACAAAACTCTTTTGCGGGCATCAGAGCAGTGTGCATGTGCAGGCCACACACCAGTAGAGGAAGGACTGGCAGAAGTGTTCTCATCTGGCTTCTATTTCTCTTCTTACTGATAGAAATTCACTAGGCTGCTCTCTGTCTCAACACATTTTCTGCTAGTTGGAGAATAGAAGAAAACTTGTTTTTAGTGCTCTTATACTTCTCAGGTAGATCCTAGCTGAGAAAGGAAAGAAGAAAAGGAGGGAAGGAAGGGAAGAAGGGAAGTAAGAATGAAGCAAAGGAGGGAAGGAAGGAAAGTAGGAGGCAAAGAAGGAAGAAAAGAAAGGGAAGAAAAATAGGAAGGAAGAAAGGAAGAAGGGAAGAAAGAAAGGAAGGAGAGAAGGAAGGGAGGTATAGATTAAATAAAACTTACTTTTTTGTGGAATCTTCTCTTATGTCCTTCAGTTGACTAAAATGTTGTCTATAAAGAAATGTATAATAAAAGTAAAACAAAACAAATTAGACCCAGTGAAAAACATGGCATAGGGTGTAGAGAGATGGCCTCTAAAGCTGGAATCAGCCAATCAATCAACATTGATTAAGCACCTACTATGTACCAGGCACTGTGATAGGCACTGGGAACACAAAAAAGGCAAAAGATAGTCTTTGCCTTCAAGGAGTTTTCAATCTAATGGGAAGACAACATGTAAACAAATATATACAAAGCAAGTTATATATAGGATTAAAAGGGAATATTTAATAGAGGGAAAGCACTAGAATTAAGAGTAGTTCTCTGTAGAGAATGGGATTTTAGTTGGGACTTAAAGGAAGCCAGGGAGGTCAGTAGTTGGATTGGAGAATGGAGAATATTCCGGAAAAGGAGAGAGCCAGAGAGAATGAGAGATGGAGTGTCTTGTTTGTGGGCCAGGCGGGAGCCCAGTGTCACTGGATCACAAAGGACATGTTGGCAAGTTAAGTGTAAGGAGACTGGAAGGGTAGGAGGGACCTAGCTTATGAAGGGCTTCAAATGCCAAAGAAAGAATTTGGGTTTTGCTTCTGAGAGGCATAGGGAACCACTGGAGCTGAGTGGTGGAGAGTCAGGTATATGTGGATGACATGATTGGACCTGGATTCAAATTTTGCTTCTTACACAGACTGGCTATGTGACTAAGAACAAGACTTTCTAGGATAGTATTCTAGGCACTTCTCTAAGTGATGATTATGAAGAAGAAGAAGAAGAAGAAGAAGAAGAGCATTTATATGCAATACTCTAAGGTTTGCAAAGCACTATACATGTCATCTTATTTTCAGAGTCAGTACCAACCTGCATTGGGGATATAGGAATTTTCCTCACCTGGGAGGTCCCTCTGCTAATGCAATCACATCTCTCTTCCTATGCTGAAGTCAGAGCATTGATATTTTCCATTAGGAAAGATCATGTATTATTCTTGGTGATGAAAAAAGGAAGATGCAGAATGGGTAGAAGACACATTTAAAAGAACTTTGGAATATCCCAATCTCACCATCATAGAGATAAGTTAACATTGTACAATGAGTTCATTGGTACTAGAGACAGAATTCCTAAAGTAACTCATTTCCATTGCTGGTTGGGCTTTGGGTAATAATAATATCAAGGATTCTTTTCAAGAAAAGATGAGAGGGGGCAGCTAGGTGGCACAATGGATAAAGCACCAGCCCTGGATTCAGGAGGACCTGAGTTCAAATTCAACCTTAGACACTTGACACTTACTAGGTGTGTCACCCTGGGCAAGTCACTTAACCCTCATTTCCCTGAACAAAAAAAAGGAAAAAAGGGAAAAAAAAAGAAAAGATAAGAGCAGCACTTCCTTAGCTAGGTTGTTTTAAGAAAAGCCCAAATGGTGGACTTTGATAAGAAGCTAGCTTTATGGTACTGAATACTTACAGAGAAGCAAGCTGTTATGGTCAAGACAAATGCAATCAGGATTAGAGCCTTCATCTTTTCTTATACTAGAAATGAAGCAAGACAATCTTCTGTTGGATTTGGAAGAATGAATTAAATGAAACAACAAATTTATTATTCTTAAATTTCAACCAAAGAATTTGCATGAAAAGATAAACTTCTAACTATGATATTGACTCCATATTTAAAAGACTTCCTAGGGGTTGAGGGTACAGTAGAACATGAAACAAAGAATAATTTTGTAACGTTACTTTCTTTTGGTAAGGCAATTGGGGTTAAGTGACTTGCCTAGGGTCACACAGCTAGTAAGTGTTAAATGTCTGAGGTCGGATTTGAACTCAGGTCTTCCTGACTCCAGGGCCTGTGCTCTATCCACTGCACCACCTAGCTGCCCCCAAGACAATAATTTTGAATTTAAATGGTTTGTTTAAAAATTGTACATTACATATTTTTCGAAATGCTATTTTAGTTACTTAAATGAAATAATTTTTTAGATTTGACACTGAGGATATTTTCCATATATATTTGTATGTATATATAAAGTCAATTTCATATTTATATAAATACATATAATCAAATTTTTGTTAGATTCTGTTAACCAGACACAAGAAGAAAGAAGAAATAGGCGTTTGTGGGTACTATATTGTGATTTAATCAGCATGCAAAGGATACAATAATGTGGTCTAATGTAATCTGTCATTTATAAGATTTAGTGAGCAATCTGAGGTAGAGAGAAGATAAGTTACTTGTTCAGAGTTACACAGATACTGAAGGGGAGTTGGGATTTGAATCTAGGAATTCTTACCTCTAAACCTAGAACTCTATCCAGTATACCAGGTTGTCTGAGAGGTATGGATGATGGTTCATTTTTATGCTCACAAAGCACACAAATACTGAAGGTTCTATCTACATGGTAGGGGAACTCCATCTACCAATTCAGATTGTGACTCTTCTATGAGAGATGACTTCTAAGCAGCTGTCCAAGTTTAATTAAGTGATTTGCCTAGATTTACACAATTCGTTAAGTTTTGGAGATGAGATTCCCCACTCTTCCTGACTCCAAACCCAGCAATCTATCCATTGCCTCTAACATCAATTATAATCCAATTAGAAACTTGATGAAAAACTCTTTGTGCCTATAGTGGAAACCATACAATGGATACAGTCCTTCTGTCCTGGTCTTACCTCCTTCAGCTCCTCTTGTTTGGAGATTTCCAGAAAGATTAGTGGGATCTGAGTTTATAAATAGTTCTGGTTCTCATTCCCCCCTTGAGCCCCTCCCTCCCTCCTTCCGCATTGGGGAGAAAATGAGAAGTTTGTAATGTTGGAGATGTTGCTTCTGGGCTAATCCTGGCTATTTCCTGAAACAAATACAGGAGTGGTCTGGTCAGGAAAACTTGCAATAGGTTGGCCTTTTTGCATTATTACAAAAATGTCATGTACAATTCTCTTATCTGTGCATCAGAAGGTTTATTTATTATGGTGCTCTTCAACCATTTAACTCCATACCTTCCAGATCCATGTCCTTTCCTCCAAATGATATATTTTCCCCTTTAATTTACCCCTTCCCAACTTCTTTTAGTGTAGGCTTCTTACTACACTAAAACTGATAAACTTGCCAGCCCCTCTACTCACTGTTCCATCTTCTGTCTCTTTGGGTTTGGTTGTCCTCCATGCCTGGGATATCCTTCTTCCTCGCCACCCCCTGGGAGCATCCCTAGCTTTCTTCAAGGGTTAGCTCACATTCCATCTACTTTGGAAAGCCTTTCCTTGTCTCCAAAATTAAGCTGAACCCCTCCTTAAATAATTATAAATCTCCTTATATGTTGACATGATGAATCCTCCCAGTTGAATGTAAATTCCTTGGGAGTCAAGGGCTATTTTGTTTTGTTTATACATTCTCAGCACTTAGCCAGTGCCTTCTTCAGATAGTCAGTTGGGTGGTACAGTGTATAGAGTCAAGAAGACTCATCTTCATGAGTTCAAATCTGGCCTCAGATACATCCAAGTTGTGTGATGCTGGGGAATCACTTATCCTTCTTTACCTCAGTTTCCTCATCTGAAAAATGAGCTGGAGAAGGAAATGGCAAACTACTCTAGTATCTTTACCAAGAAAACCCTAATTGGGGTCACAAAGAGTAAGACACAACTGAATAATGACTGAACAACAATTAATGGTTATTGCATTGGATTCAAATGAAGTAATGATACATTTTTAAAATTTAATTTAATTTTTTTCAGTGAGGCAATTGGGGTTAAGTGACTTGCCCAGGGTCACACAGCTAGTAAGTGTTAAGTGTCTGAGGCCGGATTTGAACTCAGGTACTTCTGACTCCAGGGCTGGTGCTCTATCCACTGTGCCACCTAGCTGCCCCAATGATACATTTTTAATATTAAATGAGTTTTATTGAGTATTCTAAGTCTGCTGTATATTATTAGGTCTGTAGTCACATGCAGCAATCTGCTGCAATATACTCAGAAAGTCCTGAAGAGATCATTGAGATGGAAATTTCAGAAATGTTCATCCCCAAAATTGATTAAAATAGAATAACTGGGAGGGGGGTAGCTAAGTGGCGCAGTGGATAAAGTACCAGCCCTGGATTCAGGAGGACCTGAGTTCAAATCCAACCTCAGACACTTGACACATTCTAGCTGTGTGATGCTGGGCAAGTCACTTAACCCTCATTGCCCCGTAAAAAAAATAGAATAACTGGACACCCAAATTTCTATTTTTGGACAATATTGTGAAAATGGACCAACTACATGAAGTTGGGATAAAAGTAGCATCTCAGCCTAAGAATGCTACCCTTTTCTTAACTCTGTACACTTAGCACAGTGCCTGGCATTTAGTCAATAAGCATTTATTAAGCATCTACTGTGTGCCAAGCATTGTGCTAAGCACTGAGAGTACACAGAAGGACAAAAGACTCTCAAGGTGCTCATGGTTTAATGGGGGAAATGACACAAAAATGACTGAGTACAAACAAGATATACACAGGATAAATTGAAGATAACCAATAGAAGGAGAGCACTAGCATTAAGAGGGAGCAGAAAAGGCTTCTTGCAGAAGGTATGACTTTAGATGGGACATTAAGAAAGCCAGTAGAAGAAGATGGGGAGAAAGAGCATTTCAGACATGAAGGGTCACCTTTGAAAATGTCCAGAGCTGAGATATGGAGTATTGTATGTAAGGAAACACAAAGAGGCCAGTGTCACTAGACCACTAAGTGTGGTTGTAGTGCTGCTGCTCAGTTGTGTTTGACTCTTTGTGATGGCATTTTGGGTTTTCTTGGCAAAGGTACTGGAGTGGTTTGCCATGCCCTCCCCCAACTCATTTTACAGATATGGAAACCGAGGCAAACAGGGTTAAGTGACTTTCCCAGGGTCATACAGCTAGGAAGTTATCTGAGATTGGATTTCAATTCATGAACATGAGTCTTCATATTCCGGGCCTAGAGCTTTATTCACTGTGGCACCTGGCTACCCTAGACCACTGAGTATGTAAGGTGGCATATGAAGCCTGGAATGGTAGGGGGTGACAGGTTGTGAGGGGCTTTGGATACTAAACAGAGGATTTTATATTTGATACTAGACATGACAGGAGCCACTGGAGTTTACTGAATAGAGAGGGTGACCCGGTCACATCTATAATTCAGAAAGATTAATTTGACAGCTAAGTGGAGAATGGACTGGAATGGGGAGGGACTTGATGCCAAGAGACCCATCAGCAGCCTGTTGCAATCGTTGAGGCAAGAAGTGATGAGGGTCTCGTGTAGAGTATTAGCAGTGTCAGAGGAGAGAAGGGAGCACACATGAAAGATGTTATGGAGGTAGTAGCGACAGGCCTTGGCAACCACTTGGATAGAAGTGGGTGAGAGAGAGAGAGTGAGGAGTTGAGAATGACACCTAGGTTTTGAGCTTGGGTGATTGGAAGGATGGCAGTGCCCTTGACAGTAATAGAGGGGAAGATTTTGGGGAAAGATAATGGGTCCCTTTTAGATGTTGAGGTTCAGAGGTCTACAGGACATCCATTTTGAGATTGGAGATGAGACTGGAGGCCAGTAGAGAGGCTAGAACTGAGAATCATTAGCACAGATATCATTGAAACCATGGTTGCTGATGAGATCACCAAGTGAAATAATATAGTGGGAGAAGCCTTTTGGGGCACCCACAATTAGCAGGTATGACCTGGGTAAAGATCCAGTAAAAGATATTGGGTTTTTGTTTTTTTGGTTTTTTTGGTGAGGCAGTCAGGGTTAAGTGACTTGCCCAGGGTCACACAGCTAGTAAGTGGTAAGTGTTTGAGGCCGGATTTGAACTCAGGTACTCCTGAAACCAGGGCTGGTCCTCTATCCACTGTGCCATATAGCTGCCCCCCAGTGAAAGATATTGAGAAACATCGGTCAGAAAGGTTGGAGAAGAACCAAGATAGAGCCATCACATGGAAACCTGGAGAGAAGAATGTATCAAATGCTGGGGGGGGGGGGGAAGCAGCCCTTGGTAAGGACAAGGGCCATCTCATGATGTGAGACAAGTGAAGGAAAAGATAATGGCAGAAGTAATCTGGGATGAGAGATAAGAAAGGGAAATAGGGAGTTCTCAGCAAATGGCCTGAATGTTTTTTTGTAAAATATGAGGAAAATTTCTTAATAAATGCTTTTAAAAGTCATTTAATAAATGCTTATTGATTATTAAGTGACTGCTTCTGTAGAAGGCCACATCAAAGGAAAAATAATTAGACCACACGATTAATTTACAATAGTATTTAACTTACTCCCATCCCACCAATTCAATGATTTAGATTTAGATAATAGATTTGGATTTAAAGCTGGGAGGGACCTTGGGTTTCCTATACTCCAGCTCTCTCCTTTTACAAATGTGAACTTTGAGAACCAGAGGAGCAAATGACCTTGACCAAGGTCACAAGAATAACAGGGCTGGAATTTTAACCTAAGTCTTCTGATTCCAGATGTCTTTCCATAAGATCACACCGCTTTGTTCCTCTTTAGCTGCAAATGTTTCCTCCAAAACAAGGGACATTTTGTGTACCTTAGTCACATGACCTTGCTCCAAAAAGGCAGACCAGTGAGTTGACAATAGATAATATCCACATTGTAGTAATTTGGATGATATCTCCAGGGCATGAAATATAGCTATTCCTGGTCATAGAATTAATGACCAGAAAGATGGAAAAACAATATGTACTTAAACCTAGAACACGTTTGTATATGATTGGTTGTAAAATTTCCATGCCTTTCTTTCAAAGAAATTGCTCTTCTTAATGTGTTCTCTTAGAACTAGCTCACAGTAAAATAAATTCAATCTAAATGAAAACACTCCACACTATTTTTATCCCCCACAATTGACTATGGGGACACTAGATACATTTAAAAAAACATTTCTGGCTCTTAATTTTTTTATCTTAATCGTATTTTATTTTTTCCAGTTACATGTAAAAATAATTTTCAACATTTGTTTTTATAGATTTTGAGTTCCAAAATTTTCTCCCTCCTTCCATTCCCTCCCCCCTCAGAAAGCAATCTGATATAGGATATATATATACAATCACCTTAAACATATTTCTGCATTAGTCATGTAGTGAAAGAAGAATGAGAACACAAGGGAAATACCTCAAAAAAACAACAACAAAAAAGTAGAAACAGTATAGTTCAATCTGCATTCAGAATCTGCAGTTCTTTTTTCTGAATGTGGAGCACATTTTCCATCATGAGTTCTTTGGAATTGTCTTGGATTATTGTGTTGCTGAGAAAAGCTAAGTCTATCACAGTAGATCATCATACAATGTTTCTGTTACTGTGTACAATGTCCTCCTGGTTCTGCTCATTTCACTCAGCATCAGTCCACTTATGTCTTTCCAGGTTTTTCTGAAATCTGCCTGCTCATAATTTTTTACAGCACAATAGTATTCCATTACATTCATATACAACAACTTGTTTGGCCATTCCCCAATTGATGGGCATTCCCTCAATTTCCAATTCTTTACCTCATGTACCCACTTTTACCTTATTTGGTATACAGTGTAAGATGTTGGTCTATGCCTATTTCTATTATACTATCTGCCAGTTTTCCCAGCACTTTTTGTCATATACTTAGTTCTTATCACAGAAACTGGAGTCTTTGGGTTTATGGTATAGCTTAAGATTTGGTACAACTAATCTACCTTCCTGTGCATTATTTTCATTAGTTCCTTGATATTCTTGACCTTTTGTTCTTCCAGATGAATTTTGTTATTATTTTTTCTAGCTCTGTAAAGTAATTTTTAGGTAGTCTGATTGGTATGGCACTGAATAGGTAAATTAATTTAGGTAGAATTGTCATATCATATTTTATCATAGTAGCTTGGCTTATCCATGAGCAATTGATATTTTCCCAATTATTTAGGTATGATTTTATTTGCGTGAAAAGTGTTTTATAATTGTGTTCATTGTCTTGGCAATATTTTATATTGTCTACAATTATTTTAAATGGAATTTCTTTATCTCTTCCTGCTGTGCTTTGTTGGTCATATATAGAAATACTGATGACTTATGTAGATTTATTTTATATTCTAAAACTTTGCTAAAGTTTTAATTATTTTAAGTAGATTTTTTTAGTTGATTCTTTAGGATTTGCTATGTGTACCATCATATCAACTGCAAAGAGTGATAGTTTTGTTTCATCTTTACCTATTCTAATTCCTTCAATTTCTTTTTCTTCTCATTGCTAAGGGTAACATTTCTAGTACAATATTAAATAATAGAGGTGATAATGGACATTCCTGTTTCACTCCTGATCTTATTGGGAATGCATTTAACATACCCATTGTATATAATGCTTGTTGATAGTTTTAGTTAGATATTGTTTATCATTTTAAGGAAAGTTCCATTTATTCTTATGCTCTCTAGTGGTTTTTTGTTTGTTTGTTTGTTTGTTTTGTGAGGCAATGAGGGTTAAGTGACTTGCCCAGGGTCACACAGCTGGTAAGTGTCAAGTGTCTGAGGTCATATTTGAACTCAGGTCCTCCTGAATACAGGGCTGGTGCTTTATCCACTGCGCCACCTAGCTGCCCCTAGCGTTGTTAATAAGAATGAATGCTGCATTTCATCAAAAGCTTTTTCTGCATCTATTGAGATAATCATATGATTTTGTTTAATTTTGCTATTGATGTGGTAGATTATATTGATAGTTTTCCTAATGTTGAACCAGCCCTGCATTCCTGGTATAAAACCCACCTGGTCATAGTGTATTATTCTGGGGATAAATTGCGATGATCTCTTTGCTAATATTTTATTTAAAAATTTTGCATCAATATTTATTAAGGAAATTGGTCTATAATTTTTTTTTTGGTTTTGACTCTTCCTGGTTTAGGTATTGACACCATATTTGTGTCATAAAAGGAATTTGGTAGAACTCCCTCACCAATTTTTTCAAATAATTCCTTTTCCTGAAATGGGCTTATTTAAGGATTTCATTTCCTCTTCTGTTAATCTGGGTAACATGTTTTTGTAAATATTCATCCATTTTATTTAGATTGTCAAATTTGTTGGCATACAGTTGGGCAAAATGGGTCCTAATTATTGCTTTAATTTCTGCTTCATTAGTGGTGAATTTGCCCCTTTTGTTTTTGATACTGGTAATTAGGTTTTCTTCTTTCTTTTTGTAAATCTAATTAATCAAAGGTTTATCTATTTTATTGTTTTTTATAGAACCAGTTCTTAGTTTCATTTATTAATCCTATAATTTTCTCACTTTCAATTTTATTAATCTCTCCTTTGATTTTCAGAATTTCTAATTTAGTTTTTAATTGGGAAGGATTTAATTTGTTCTTTTCTAGCATTTTAGTTGCATGACCCATTCATTGATCTCCTCTTTCTCTATTTCATTCATGTAAGCAATTAGAAATATAAAATTTCCCCTAAGGACTGCTTTGGCTGCATCCCATAAGTTTTGGTATGTTGTCTTTTTGTTGTCCTTCTCTTTGATTAAGTTATTGGTTGTTTCTATGATTTATTGTTTGATGCATCATTCTTTAGTCTAAAAAATTTAGTCTGTCTTTCCATGTAATTTATTCCATGTAATTTTTGTTGCATCATGATCTAAAAAGGATGCATTTACTATTTCTGTCTTTCTGCATTTGACTGTGAGATTTTTGTGCCCTAATACATGGTGGTTCCAAAGGTTTGTCATGCTGGGATGGGAGTGGGGATGAGCTCCCACTCTCTATAAAATGCTCCAATAGCGTGCATCTCAAATAGCCTCTGACAACAGAAGCCCAACTCCTGGCCTTCTCGTGGCGGAACTGTTTCCACTAACAGGAGAAAGGGGTGAAGGCAAGTCACTGGCGACTTAAAACCAGTTGCTTCTGGCAGGTGGGCCTTCATAGGCAACCCACCTAGGGGAAGGTAACTCTGATTTTAAACCTCCACTGCTTTGCGGCTATACCCATATATGGGAAAGGCTTTGGGAGTTAAC